>NW_017728993.1:13437586-13478010 GCF_001723915.1 Gavialis gangeticus | reverse complement strand
CCTCCTGAATCAAGTGGAGGTCCTGCATCTCAGCCAGAAACCTCCTGGAGCGGTCCGTCCCGGCTGACTGCTCCTCCCATGTGCTGCCATGTCCATGAAAAGACTATTATGGTTGGATTTCTAAAGAAAATCACTGGGAATATAACCAGAGACATACAGGCAATGAGACAGGTGCATACCTTAGCCAACTAGGGCAAAACAGGAGAAAGTGATGATAAGGGTAGGGTGTATGTTAAGGAAGGAGTATGTGAGTCACTAGCCTAGGGCAGGTTGAACAATTGAGACATCTACCTTTTCCTATAATTGGGACTCCTTATCTCCTACTTGTTTTTTGCTACATAGGAGGGTATATCACATGAGATAGTGGGAGGCAGCCCTAATAGACAGTGTCTATGGGGATGTTATTTCCTATTTACAATTACGTAGTCCACCTCCTCTCATATTCATTATTACCCAATCCATTTCCTAGCTTATACAAGGAGAGAATATAAGGTATATTAGCCGTCTCCTAATGGAATTCAATGGCTGAGCTAGACACACATAAAAAAATCCATGTTGGTATGACTAGCCAGCTCTCCACTGTCCATGGGTAAATGCTCCCAAGGGAGGGTCATGGACAATAGTTTGAAAACTGCCCCAGAAGGTTAGTGACGACATCATGGAAACCCACTGGAAGGGGAAATAGATAGTGCAGGTCCTCCTTGCTTGGTGATGCCCTCATGTGGCAGGCCCCTTTATCATACATTATTCTAAGTGCACTCTATGGAGCACTGGTATAGAGATGACTTAGACACTGTCTCCCAAAGCTGAAATTCACCCCTCTACAGAAGTTGAACACAAGGCAGAAGGACTGTGGTGTTCCTACCTTGTCCTCATGTTGATTTCCTGCAAAAGGGTAACTGTGATTCACCCTGTGAAGCTCCATCTTTTGTATACAATGTGCTTTCTTTTCCATCCCTGGTTGTAACATTCATTTCTTCACAAATGTTTTAGTCATGCAGCTGGCTACATGTTGGGCCTGGCTTCTTCAAGGCAAAGACACTCACGGTAAAATGTTCTAGGACTCCCCATCCCACAGGAGATGAAGTGTTTCATGCAGGCCTCACCCTGACATCATCTCTCTCCTTTAACATCTAAGTTCAGTGACCCTTCAAATCTAGGTATGCTTTTTCAAAAACACAAATGGGTTGAAAGTGCCAATTTCCATGAACTCATAATAATTATACTAGTAACAACGGTATCACTTATCCCTATTTTACACATGGAAGAACACTGAAAAATGGAGGTGTGAGGTGACCTGCATCACCCCAGCCGCCCAATGGCAAAAGCCAGGAATAGTATGCAGATGTCCTGGCTCCCAGTCTATCCAATCAGTCATATGGCTATTCTAAACACCTATGTACATTTTTGTCCTTGAGAAATCTTACCCTGAAGGACATCCATCCTTTTTGCTCTGTCCCCTCCACCCTCTTAGGAATTCCTATTTTACATATTTTCGAAGTAATTTACCTTTCTCTTTTAAAGTTACAAAACAGAAGTGTCCGTTCTGCTAGACTAGGAACAGAAATTGCATGTAAACTGGTATGAGCAATTGGAAACTGGTTCAAATCTGTAAAACAACAGAAGTTCAGTGCACATAAACTTCTTTCAAAATGGCCAAAACCAGTTTAAGATGAACCTGGATGGAAGTAGTATCAGACTTAAGTAATTTAGGTTAAATCGGTTTATTAAACGTCTGTCCCAGATTCCCTCCAGATTCAAATTAATTCACAGTCCCCCAGCACCTGGCTTGCTTTGCACATACCCCTGCAAACTCCCTTTGCTGGGCGGGTAGGCAAGCCTGGGCCCAAGCTGTCTGCTCCAGTCACACGGGGAGGCATGCTTTAGCCCACCCCTAGCATCTGGCTTGAGCCACTGCAGGCATGTGGCTGCATTTCCAGGCTCAAAAGTGAATGTCTGTTCACTTCCTTATTGGTTCAATCTTTGCAGTTTGGACTAACCTGCAAAGATTGAATCAATTCAGTCTCAGGCTTTTTGACTGTCTGTACTTAGCTCTAATGACTATCAGCATGTACAACACTAATACAACAGTCATTATAAACAGAACGGGATGTTTAGAGAGGATTTGAGCAACTCATTTGCCTTATTTGCTCAGCATCACAGCCTGGATCCAGTATGAACTTAACTTGAAATAAATTTATGAAACGTCATTGGGACTTCTTACTGTTCATAGCTAAGTTTGGACTTCACTGTTTTGGTAAAGCAGGGCCTAATTTTTAGCATTGTATTATCATGCCACGAAACATAGTTTCCCATACAAAAAACACATGACACAATGAGGGCTTTTTTGTCATTTTGACTTTATAATCACCGTAGCAATGATACCCAGTCATTCATTGACACAGAATGTCTTACTCTTTCAGCACTTTTATTTAAAAATAATATGATTTTCAATTTCAGAGCAACATGGGTATGGGCCTATGCAATGTGAGAATGAGCTGCTCCGGTACTGTGTATGTTTAACTATTCACCACATGGATCATCATCAAGGAGTGAACCTGAGCCCATCCTGACTCAAGTGTATGAGCATCTGCCACTTGGAAGTAGAAGCTCCTACAGTTGGAAGCAGCGTTATGCTTTTATCCTCCTTGTGTTAAGCTCACTTGAGGGGGACGCAGCAACTGGGTTCCTATGCTACAGTTGTAAAATAGAGGCGAAGCTCAGTCTCATTCTATAATGAAGAATATCATAGTTTCATAGTTTCATAGTTGGTCGGGTCAGAAGGGACCTGAGCAGATCATCGAGTCTGACCCCCTGCCATGGGCAGGAATGAATGCTGGGGTCAATGACTTCATCATTGGAAGTTATACTTAAAATAAGTACCAAGGAAGAGACAGAGCATCTGTATTTCAAACAGCTGTCTCAAAAATGCATTTTGAAAATAATTTACTGAGAGCTTATCTGTTTTGCTTTCATATGATAAGAGGGGAAGCATCCAAGGCATGGAAGATTATATTCCAATGTGCAAAAAGAATCCTTGGGAACACAGTGTTGGCTAAGGGACCCCATAAAGTCTTGAATATTTCTCCAGTTATAACTCATGCTGAGAATTTGGGGCAGAAAATGACAGAGGGATTCTTGACAGCAGACCCTTTTCAAGTCCCAAACTACATATTTTTATTGTGCAAGGAGACATCTTTAATACTTGTATTGGAAGAGGTTGTTGGGGCTTTGGAGAGAGTCTGGCATTCTTCCATGTCCAGTTCTGGGCTTGGTGATGTTATTCTTTATAATTTCCCCCCCTAATTTCCTCATTAACTCTGAGATGTCTAGTTCTGGATCTGAAGTTTCCACTTCGCGAAGTACTTTCAGAGATTCTATTATCATCAGTCTCTCTTATGTTTCTTCTAGGGCCAAGGTTTATAGAGTCCCAACTCCCATTCAGGTCATATTTTGAACTGATTTTATATGCTGGATCTTAAAATCAGTAAAAGTTGAATGAGCTTGGTCACCTCACAGGACCAGGCTCGTAATAACTTTTCCTGTCATATAATGACATATTTTATATTTCCCTCCCGTAAAAAAAATGAAGTGAAAATGTTCTGATTGTTTCAAATGTTCCTACCCAACTGTGACTGAGCTGTAGAAGAATTTAAAACCAAAATTTCACTGCCTGACCCCTCATGCAAAAATCACTGACATAAGTTGGTTTGCATGGCATTAGTCAATGTGGAATTGGGCCCTCAAGGCCAGAGTCTCTGTTACATAGATATACGCTCATGTTTCACTGAGTGAGACTAACACTGGTTCAGCTGATAGCAGGAGCTGGTTATATGCTTTAGAGCCTACCTGCTCTCTATTCTAGCTCCCTTAATTGTGAGTGAAGTCAGGTGGCAAAATAGTCTTACTATAGCTTCAGAGATAAGAGTTCAAGCCCTACTTTGGACTCATGCTAATAGCTGTCCCAGCTCATCCAGCTGAAATGGGTATCTTGTCATTCAGGCTAGGGAATCAAGGGTGGCTGGACATGTTGCTGGCTGTACCGCTGCCTTGTATGTTGCTGGCTACAAAAATGGGCATGCCTTAACCATGCTAGCACAATATGTCATTAGGAAAATCTTTGACCTTAACTAATTGTGTAAATTGCTAAAACACTTGTGGACACCACTATCACTATTTTGCAATCTGACTCTAATATTTCTCACATAATTTTTTGGAATGGGATATAAATGCCCATATTCTTATTCAGTGCAGGAGCAAGAGAGGGGTAAGCTGGGCAACCGCCTTGGATGCCAAAGCAAAGAGGGCGCCAACAGGTGCTGCCCAGGTAGGTAGGGGGCAGGATGGAGCTGTGAGCAGCTCATTTGGGGGGCTCAGGGATGGAGGAAGGGTAGCTTCTGCCATTGCGTGTATTCCCAGCAATCATGGGGAAGGGTGCCCCTTTGGATCTGTGCATGGGCTAAAATCAGGCTGCCGCTGTGGACTTTGCCCCGAGCACAAAACTTTGGTGCTTTGACACTGGTCTTATTGAACTTTGGGAGTGCAATGCTGATCCTCCAATGCTGCATTGTAGACTGAGAAATGTGCAGTGAATTCAAATTCCCATGCATTGGGTTTTGTCAAGCCTTTGGTACTCAGCTATGGCCGAGGTAGTGTATAGAGGAACTTGAAGCTGGGTGAGTCATCCAAAGTGGCCAAGTGTGACCATTTTGAACTCATTGCTGGTAATTTGAATTTGCGGTTGACCAGGTGCTGGGCTTAAGAAGTTCATCTAATTTGTATCAGGTGCCAATGTCTACCAGGTGCTTTGGCATCATTTTAGATTCAGGGAGTGTCTGGAGCTACTCTGATGGCTGCCCATCATTGGAGGATCCCCTCATACTGGTGTGACCCTTTTGTGGCTGGATATACTAGCATTAGGTTGTATTATGTCCTTATCACAGCTCCAGATTGGCGCCTAAATCTCCCTGCCCTCATTGAGCAATAGAGGGTAGAATAGCCACCTCCTGCTGAACCAAAAGATATCAATTTAGCTTCAGATTTAAATTAGGCAGCAGAAACTAATAGACAGTAAACCCCACCTTAATTTTGATTAATTGATGCAAATTACTCTTTTGACTTCAGTGACTTGCCTGGTGAACAAGCCACATTGAAACAACTGTGTATTTTATTAACAAAGGGGATAAGGAGATAGTACAGGTCTGGATTCCTGATTTTAAACAGCAGCTAGAGGATCTTAGACTGAACAATAAACAAACTAGTAAATCATGATGCTGTACCAATGCCAGACTGATATATTTCTCCTTTGAAAATAGCATCTGAAAGGAAATAAGAAATACTTTACCATATGCAGACATTATAAGCACTGAAATGAATGATTTGGTGGAATCGTTAGCATTTTAGGATCAGATCCTGCTTTCATGGAAATCTATGGCAAAAAACGCCCCCATTGATTCCAACAAGAGAAGGAGCTGCTCTGAAGTGTTGGAGACAGATGAAAATGGGGATGAACATGGTCTAGTAAAGGATGAGTAAAAACTCAGAAATGATGTGCAAGATTCCAGGGGAACCTGGGCTAATGTTTGGAGTGCTGCCACAGGGAGGTCAATGAGGGAAATAAATCAATGGCTAGCAAGTTGCTCTGGTTAACTTGGCTGTGATTCCTGCCCAATAGTCATTCTAGTGATATTCAAAGCTCAGGGACTCCATCCGTCAGTGTGGTGGTGGAAATGCAAAACACAGAACGTTACAATGGAGACTATTGAAAGGACGAACTGGAGCCTCTCAGGAGAAACCCTGCTGAGCACAGGGAATCATCAGTGCATTGCAGCTGCAAATATATTGTCCAGTACAAGAAAACTTGGGAAGGAGAAAAAATAAAATCATACATCAAATGAGACACATGCCAAATGAAGTCACTTCCAGAAAAACACAGTCGAGCCCTTTACTTTATTTAACCCACTGCTGTGTGTGTGTATGCATGTGTAGGTGTGTGTCAGAGATGTCTCCCTCCGGTTCAGTCTCTAATCTGACATCCAAGATGGCAACTACTACACTTATATGTCCTAGCAATGACACAAGAAAAAATCAGTGATATGAACATACCATCTATGACCGAACCAATCCCGATCTAACTATGCGTGTGTTCATATTAAGGCTCTTAATAAGACTCATATTAAGGCTCTTTTTAAGTCTTGTCTAATGCAAACTCTTTGAGAGGATATTGCCTCTATGTTTATGCATCACTAGGGGCAGATCCAGAGGGGGTGCAATAGAGCTGTCACATCCCCTTTTGGATCACACTGCAGGAGCAGTGGCCAGGGATTTGTTTAAAATCTCTGAATCAGGCAAGAATCCACCACCAACACCTTCTTCTTCTCCAGCAAATCCCCTCCTCTCCCATTTGTCCCTCCTGCCACTGCTGCTGTCCCCACTGTGTCCAGCTGCCCCCGGGAGCACAGGGAGCTCCCCACTCCAGCTGGGGAGCTCCAGCCAGCTCGTGCATGGAGCTGGGCTCAGCTGGGGACAGGGGCAGGGGCAGGGGCAGTGGCAGTGGCAGTGGCAGCAGCAGGTGGGTTTCTCCTCCTTGCCCTGATCTCCCTGGGAGCAGGCTCAGAGGTAGGGGCCCTTCTCACTGCCACTGTTGCCACCATACCCAGCTGAGCCCAGCTCCCATGCAGCCCTGTTGGAGTGGCTCTGGAGCTTCCCTTGCCCCTGGGGCAACCAAGGACAATGGCAGTGGTGGGGGAGGGAAAGGAAAGGGAGGTGCCACTGAGCATGGAGGGGAGGGGAGTAGCTGCTGAGAGCCGGAGGGGCAATTCTTACCTGATTTGGGGACTTATAAAAAAATCCCTAGCTGCTGCTCCCACAGCATGATCTACCCATGCAAGTGGAGTAGAGAGAGAGAAGCTGGGAATGGGGCTGTAGCCACCTCTGCAAAACCGGTCACTGCTTCTGCTCCCGCCTTTACACAATCCTGGATCTGCCCACGACCATCTCAAGGGAAAATGGGGCCCTAATATGACAGAGACCTTCCTTGCATAACATAAAGATTAAATTTGAGCAACAACTCAGTAGCATAACTATGGTGAGGTGACCAGGGCAGCAGCCTCAGGCGCCAACTTGGACAGGAGCAGAAAAAATAGCAGCTGCTGCTGCAGCTGCACAATCATGCCAGCAGTGCAAAAACATCTGGAAGTTGTGGCTGGCTCCATGCATTGCAGCTACCCTTGCACCCACCTGACTGGTTACATGTCTACGATACCTTCAGCGGTGACTCAAGCTGCAAGCCCAAAGGGAGTGGATTGAGCAAAAAGAGAGATTCTTCTCCCCTTACTCTCTATAGAGCATTTCTTGAAGCTCTACCACCTCCAAAAAGAAGAATAAATCCAGGTATTTTAGTGCTTCCAGAAAGGCAAAGGACAATATAGAAGTGTTGACTGAAACATTTTCCAGCTGGTCACTGGTTAGCACTCACTGGTGACCCTCGCAGGGAAGTGGATACCTGTCAGTCCATTACCGCCTCTGCTCTTTTCTGGGCTCCTGGTTAAATAGAGGAATTTCTTCAGTGTGGTCAGCCCAGCACCTTTTCATGAGAACTAAACTTACAGCAGGAGGGACAGACATTTAAAACCCTGCGGAAAAGCTGAACCTGTGGGTGTTTACAATTCTCCTTTTTATTTATAAACTTTGTGAAACCAGCTGGTGTTTTGCATTTTGTCCCGTCTCAAACAAAGAGTAAATAAAAAGGACAAATGGTAATTTTACTCCGGTGGATACTACTCCACAATGGTGCACTTGTAAATGAAGGAGGTGTTACCATCCTCATGTAAAACAAACTTCTTTATTACGACATGACTGACTGGTTGAAACATTCATTTTTTTTTGTTATTTAATTCCCACTGCAATTCTGAATGTGCATATGAATATAGGACACTGCAGTGTGTTGTCCCAGGATGTGACTCCAGGGCAGCAAGCCTATAGCCTTGTGTATGGTGATTTCCACATAACTTCAGATTTCATCAAATGTTATGAATGTTTTTTTTTCTTCTAATGGTTTCTCTGGCTGCTATCAAAACTGGGGGTGGGGCTGAACAGTGGCAGCAGTTTCATTACCTCTGCAGCATCCAGAGTTGAGACTACCCAACACTGACCATTAGCACAGACTCCTGCACCACTCCTGGTTGGATAAAGAAGTTTTAAACAAGGGGGTAATTTTCATGCTGACAAAGTCCAGGGACCATGGGCGGGGTCATCATTATTACGCAGCCAAATAAGTTTTACAAACATCAGGAATTGTTTTTATCAGGAAAGATGAAAAACATTGACAAAGCTGTATTCTTCACTCAATGACTATGTAATTTTCTGGGAGGATATAGATAAGAAAATAGGAAAAATATAACGCAAAATTATCCTTTTCTCCTCCCTAGGCTGTGTCCTTAGCTCATGTAAATCGGAGGTCTGTAGAGTCCCATGAGCTGCACCATTCGTACTTCCTTAGGATCTGGCTCTCTATTTATCTTATCTGCATAAGCCTATGAAGTAGTTATGTTCTAGTTAAGTTAAGTTAAGTTAAGTTACGTTAAGTTAAGTTAGTAGGTCAGGTTAGGCTTAAGGCAAGTGCTTTCTACAGTGTTGAATTTTACCCTCGTCCATTTGCAGACAGCAAAAGGTGGGGGGGGGGGATGAATCTAGTCAAATCATAGGCCTTTCATATGTAGATTGTGTCACCCTGTTGTTATTTTGGCCTTGAAATATCATGCCCCTGGTGCTATATCCCCAAACTACAGCCTCCACTTTATTTAAGCCAAGTCTATTGGCCCAGACCCCTCACTTCAGAAGAGTTTATCTTGTGTTCTCATATTGCAGTTCAATTTTGACTGAGGATGCAAGACCTGGCCTCAGTTGTGTCCTCTGGTTCAATATCTCTACTTCCTTCCCATATCTTGCCTTGGGCTCCCACTAAATAAGCACAGATATCAAGATGTTCAGAATCCCAGTCAACAGAAAACAGTGTGCTATTTTATTATATTTGCACAGCTGCCATGAATTTTGTTATGCCTAACTTTTTTTTCCCCGCTGCTTCTCTCTGTGTCTCCGGGTTAGAGGAAATCAGAATGGACTTTTTAGCATTTGGATTTGCTTTTACTGAGCATTAAAATAGTTTATGGCTTCTTAACGGGGTAACGCAAAAATATTTATATCAGTAAAAAATACAGAAAATGTTTAATTCACATAGAAATTGATTGTAACACCCCCAGTATCCCTTCCATACTGCCCCTTGTCCTTGCCTTATCCTTTTGCAAGTAGGGTAATAAATTATTTTTATTAAACGTTTTATTGGATATTACTAGAACAGAGACTCTAAACAGAACATACATCTCTGTATTTACAAGTACATGTATATAACTTCTGTGTAATAGCTCATGCTGTCTACTATAATCTAATATATTACAGTAGCAACTAGGGACTCAAGCCAAGATCTCCCATTGTGTTAGATGCTGTAAGCATGTAGTAAAAGACATTCTCTTTCCCGAAAGTTTGCATGCCAAAGAGATACCTGGTGGCAGGGTAAATGCTGGCACAGAAAGATGAAGTGAATTGATTAAGATCTCCCAACTGGATCATTGGCACAACTGGAAAAGGATTATCTGATCTGTGATCCGTTGTTCTGTCCACTGGCTCAAACTACCTCTCCCCAATGCATTTGATCCTAAATATCATCCCTAAGCCCAGCCTTCCCCACACCTGCTCCAGACCTGCCCTAGCCAAAGTGGACCAGCACCAGACCAGCCAGGATCCATGTGCTCAGTCCCAACTGCAGCCTGCCCTGGACCTGCCCTCCCAGACTGAGCAGTGGCGGCAGTGGCAGCCGCCGGGCAAAAGCTGCTGCTGGGCATGGGGGAAAAGTGGTCCCTACCCCTCACCGCTGCCAGGTCCTTCTTGCTGCAGCTGCTTGGAGCCCATGCCAGGCCAGGGATGTGGGCTCTGCTGCTGCTGGGACACCGGTGGTGGTGGCAGGGCGGAGCCACAGGGCACACAGGCTCTGGGCTACTGCAGGGGGAGGGAGGGATGCTAACCAGCTTGCAACAGTTCCCCAGAACTGCCTGTGTGGCCCACGGACCCAAATAATTGCCCACCTCTGGTCTATATCATGTCATTAGCATCCCCCTGGGAGGGATGCTTCTGAGCATGCCCCGCTCACCCAGTCCCATGGGTAGAAATACAGCAACAGAGCTGCTTTGGAGGCAGCCTGCAGCCACCCTTCTTAAGCATGCCAGAGACTGAGGTCCCCAAACTGGATGTTGGCTAGGTATGCCCATGGAGTGGCTTCACTGCCACATTTCTAGGTTTGAATCTCAAGAGTTAGGAGTAAAGGAGCACCCCTCCTGGGGTATGCTGAGGACACACTGACTCATACACACTCCTCCATCTCATATAACGGTGAAATTCAGGAGTAAGTCCATTCAAATGAAGTTCTCTGGATGTAGTTCTGTGGCCTCACGGAGGCCAGTCTAGGATAAGCCCTTCTGGCCTCTCTACAGAGAAAATGTTCGTAGCCCTGTGATGTATCAGAAACATACACAAAAAGGTGCAAATACAGTCCTGTGTTTCAGCTGAGACTTGCTGATACTTCAGCAGGGGTTAGCTCTCCCTTGGCACTCCCCTACTGCTGAATCATTGCACTTCAATTAAACTTCACCTGTAAGGGAGCAAAAGGTTGTTATACAATAATACATTGCATATATTATACACAGTCATTGCTGGAGATGTCCCACATGCTGACCATGCCTTATTACTTGGAGGCCAACAAGATGCAAGTACAGCACTGGCAGCAATTATTACATGTTGATGAGCTATGGAGATAAATCGTCCAATAGTTCAACATCTAGCTTCCGCTGAACTTAATGGGAGGTTAGCTTTGGGTTTCAGAGGGACCAAGATTTGGCCCAAAGAAATGTTTCATCTTTCAAATGGTTTCTGTGTTCACAGTGGTCTGTCGACAGATTTCTAGCAAGCGTCCTTTTTTGTAACTCTGAAAAAAGTTCCCGTCTCTTTAAACCTCCTAAGGAAGACCTCATCTATTGTGTATTATTTAAACATCAGTGTGCTGCAATCTGGGTTTCTTTCTCAAATGCCAGCATAATTAGTTCTTCAAAGGGCCAGCTCTTTGCATTTGATTTCAGCAAGTTGTCAGTTAAGAAAGTCAAATGCCTAAACAGGCGTTCAGACCCTCGCACATGGTTTTCAGGTTTATCTGCAGTTCACAAGCCTGTACAGAAGCCATTTCTCAGTCTGTTGCAAAGTAAGAGGAGGGCACAGGTTCATGCCAATGAACAAAACTCTTTGCAATGAAAGTTTCTTCACAATGTCTTACCAGATTTCTTTGAAGCTGGGTTTGCCCAATCTGGATGACAACTGAAGATCACTTTCAATACATGCCAAGAACAAAGACCTTTATTGTGCATAAAGGGAAAGAACTAAGGCCCTTTCTTCAATAAAGCTCCCCATACTATTTTTTTAACTATGAACCTGAGCCCTGATTGTGGGTAAGAGAACAAAGCAGGGTTGCATTTAACCCATCTGTATGCTCATTGTCGGCTGGTTTGCTTTAACTGAAACTCTTCAGTGAAGATTAGAGACAGATTCTCAGCTGATGTAAATCATGTCTCTTCGCTGAAGTCATGTGTTACCAGTCATGAAATCAAATGGAAGTAGACTGATTTACACCCCTGGGAATCTGTCCCAATAGACAGAATCACTGAGTCCAATCTTATTAGCAATGCATTGGTTTTCTTATAAATTTACTGTTAAGAACCGTCTATCAAGTTATAGTTACACGTTGTGACCACTGTCATGCTACAATGAACTGGAAGAAGATTAAATATTAAAGCCAAATTAGTTACAGACTTATTCCATACGCCTTTATTGTATTTTTTCCCCCGATTTGATTAATGGATTTTCCAAAGTTTGGCAGATTTATTTTTTTGTGGCAGGTATTTTTCATTCACTATATTGAGTGCCAGGTTTCCGTTAAGTCCCAAGGAGTGAGATGAGGTGAGAAGTAGGTTGTTTGTAGCTATAATTTAATTTAAGTCTGTGTCACACACGCACATAAAACTCCCTCCTTTTTTTTTCTTTTCTTAACAATGCAGGGATTCTGGTTTTCATGCCTTTGTAGAAATACCAATTTGTTGGAGGGGGTAAAAATTCAAGGAGCAGGAACATGTAAATAGCATAAA
The DNA here is from genome assembly GCF_001723915.1 of Gavialis gangeticus. Classification (NCBI taxonomy): domain Eukaryota; kingdom Metazoa; phylum Chordata; order Crocodylia; family Gavialidae; genus Gavialis; species Gavialis gangeticus. The sequence continues at coordinate 13,465,768 of NW_017728993.1, read as the reverse complement.
AGAATATGACTTGAAAAGGTCTGTTTTAAACATCACTTTTAAACTAGAGATTTTCTACGGGATTGTGGACTATTTATGTATAGTTAAAAGGATTTTTATAAAGACCAGTGGAATATTTATGGGTTTCCAAGAGGAATTCCACTCCATGTACTCAGGGCTACCTTAGGTTTCCTCAGATTCCTTCAGAGATTTTTAAACCTGTAAATACGATCAGACACTGCTGTGTCTGAATCCGACTGAACTGACACTTGCTTTTGAAAAGAATGTGATCCATAGTTTATTTTGCTTGACCCATATTTGATATTTAAGGAAATTAAATACATCTTGCATTCAGTCTCCCCATATACTGCACAGCATCCGTTAATGTTAATTGCAACGTGGTGGTGAGCATATGAATAAATAGTTGAGCTGCCTCGCTGGCTTGTAGTGCTAGAGTTCAAGTCCCTGCCTCCACTCTTCAGAGCTGACTCATTGACTTATTTTTATCCCTACTTATATTTAACCTGTCAAGATGATTTGGTTCATATTTCTTTGTTGGATCCTCAGATCTACAAGGTATAGTCTTATGATATCCTACTATATTGATAGGCAAGATCTACTCAAGCTGTTGTGAAACAGGTGAGGTCACTGGGTACTTCTTTTTCTAGTTTTGACTGGCTACCATGGGGTAACGCCATTGACCACAGCTATGCTCTTTCTGATTGACAACATCTCTACATGAATGGAGGAATTGGGTCCTACATGTTCATTGACGCTGAGCAGAATTTCAGTGGAATTAAATTAGCATTTTAAAGCCTATCCCTTCCCTCCCCCCGCCCTTTGCTTCCAATATTTTATGATCTGTTCCAGTTCACTCATCTCTGGAACTGATACTAAAGATGGCAGCCTGGATCCATTCTTGCCTATGTGGATCTGACATGGGCTAAATCATATAAGAGGTTTATACTCCATTGATTTCAGTGGTTAGGACCCACCCAATGATGTCAATGAAATTGCTCCTATTCTTCACTGACATAAATAAGATGGGCCTTTGATCTGCTTAGAAATAAAATCGGAGGTGGTTCAAGCACCTACAATGAACACCTTCAAGAGCAAATTGGATGCTTATCTTGCTGGGATCCTATGACCCCAGCTGACTTCCTGCCCTTTGGGCGGGGGGCTGGACTCGATGATCTTCCAAGGTCCCTTCCAGCCCTAATGTCTATGAAATCTATGAAATCTATGAATCTATGAAAAATTTCTGAGCTATGTTCACCACCCTAACACGATAGTGATCCTGAGCACCATTTTCATCTCGTTTGGCAGCATAGACCTACCAACAAATCCCTTTGGGTTGCTTGGCTTTGGGCAAACCCACCTAAGGAAATCAATGATTAAATGCTAATTTGGAGGTAGGTCTTATGTGTGGTCAGTAATCACGTTATTCTGTTCACAGAGGGATGAGGGTAGGTACAGAAACTTCCCCCGTTTCCACAGAAACTGCTACAGATTTGCTTGGGACTTCAATATCGAGGGAAACTCCAACAGGCAACGTGTGTGTAATTCCTGCTCTCTTTCTACTCTGTTTGGTCGCCAGCTATGTCCAACCCCTTGTTTCTCTCTATCACATCCACGGTGCCCTGAGAACTTGGTTCGAATGGAACAAAATGTTCGTGCACAGGCAGGTTCATGGGGGAAAAGCATTCTTTACCAGAGGTAAAACCAACCCCATGAATGGCACTGAATAATCAGAGAGAGCCCTTGAAATGGAGCCTACATTCAATAACAGACCATTGCAGGGATTAGACGGTGGGGTGTGGAAGGGTGGAAACTTATTTTTCCACAAAAACTTCACTATAAACAAACCAAAACAAAAAGGGGGTCATGAGAAAATGCCACAGAAAATATCTGCTGTTCATTACAAAAAAATTGAATTTTTTTTTTTTTTTAATATATCTTTTTCAAAAGTTAATTGAAATGGCAATTTTTCCATCGCCCTAGCCATGAGCATCGGGAACCTGTTCCAAGGTCTGCTGACATCAAAAGGAGCCTTTCCAGAGGCTAATGGACTCTGGATAGATCCCAGGATTGCAGTCCAAACACTCTCAAGAGTGAACTTTAAAGTGTTTTGGGTTTTTTTTTAATGAGCACTGTTCAGCATTTCCTGAACATTCACTCATTGGGGTAAAAATTCACTCATAAACTGTCCGAACAGGATTGAAGTGGGGCACTGCCTTTTTTCTTGGCCTGCTGTACCATGGTGAATATTGCTCATGGAGCACATTCCCACGAGTGGGCTAGTTAGCTGGATACCAAAGGGAAGCAAATACATTTAATGCAAAAGGCTGTCAAAATCTGAACAAATATCTGCGAACATTTTTTTTTGGTAGCATTTGCTCAGCTTTCCATGTTAACTCACCCTGTGATGGACTGGTAGGTCGTATATCTATGATAATGTGAATATGATCAGCTCAATTTGAGTTACACATCAGCCTTGTGCTCGCTGCTTCTTAGCACTACGAAACAGCTTGTTGTGAGAGGAACATAAAAGAGAGACTGGTAGGGGGGTGTTAGTTACCGCTGTAAATTTTACAGTTTGCTGGAAACCACATTAAATGGCAACATCAGTTTATAGATCAACTCTGCAACTGCGTGGTCGTTAAAGTAGTGGTGGTAGATTATTGTGTTCTGGCCTAGTAAAATACGGGCACTGTGTTTGCTTGGAGAGAACTTAAAAGAACAATAAAATCTCAAGTGTCTTTTGTTGTTTGTTTTTCTTGTATTACAATCAACCTAGTGAAAAATCCTCTGCTATTTTCCTTCTGTGGTACAGATTTGCGGGGCCAGATTTGAGGGTCGAGTAGGGAAAAGTTTGTTGCTCCCCCTATTTTCATTGGGGTACAGTTGTGATAGTGATTCCTACCTTTCTCCACCGCGGGGCCAGGCATGTGTTACAGCATCCCTAAATTCCAGTGATCTTTGCCAATCCCAGGGCCATGGCAGCTGTTTTGAGGATCTGCAGGAGACTAAGCCAGTACAGATCATTACTTTGCTTCTCTCCCCAACCACCTCTGCCCAATGCTCCTTGGCCAATGCTGCTAGCCACAGCTAGGAATCTGGCCCCTCTGACTCCTGTGATATATGAGGACAATTTGCAATTTTCTTGGAAGTCATAAAAATGAAACCCATTCCCAGATGGTGCCTAGTCATTGTGCCTTTTGAAAATCTAGACATTTATTTTGGCCTTAGAAGCCTAGGAGTCCTCTCTAGACAATTTGGCCTCAATTCTGGGTGCTGAGCTCTTTGGAAAATCCCAGCTATAGTATTCCCTAAAATGGTCTCTAAGTTGTGTGTGGATCTTTTCATGCCTAAAAAAATAAAGAAAGGTTGAACTATACTCAAGACATTCACCTTCAGAAGTGGACTGGCCAAATTCACCGATGACACTAAACTTTGGGGTAGAGCTTCCACACCTGAGGATAAGCAGGTGATCCAGACTAAACTGGATAGGCTTGGTAAGTGGGCGGATATAAACCTGATGTCATTCAATATGGAAAAATGCAAGGTCCTCCACCATGGGAAAAGAAACCCTGCAGCACGCTTATAGGCTTGACAGTGCTACACTTGCTAGCATCGCAGCTGAAAGGGACTTAGGAGTCATGATTGACCACAAGATGAACATGAACCACCAATGCGATGTCGCAGCTGGTAAAGTGAACAAAACTCTGGCTTGCATCCACTGATGCTTCTCTAGCAAATCTCAGGACGTCATTCTCCCCCTGTACTCGGCCTTGGTGAGGCTGCAGCTGGAGTACTGCATCCAGTTCTGGGCTCCACAATTCAGGAAGGACTTAGAAAAGCTTGAGAGAGTCCAGAGGAGAGCCACGTGCATGATTAGTGGTCAAGAGAATAGGCCTTATGAAGAGAAGCTGGGAGCCATGGGGCTTTTCAGACTGGAAAAGTGCAGGCTCAGGGGTGACCTGGTGGTAGCCTCTAAGTGCATAGGGGTGTGCATCAGGATCTGGGGGAAAGTCTATTCACCAGAGCGCCCCAGGGGATGACAAGGTCCAATGGTCTCAAACTCCTCCAAGACCGTTTTAGGCTGGACATAATGAAAAACTTCTTTACTATCAGAGCCCCCAAGGCCTGGAAGAGACTCCCCCCAGAGGCAGTGCAAGCACCTACTCTGGACTCTTACGAAATGTTTCGATGTTTATCTTGCTGGGATCCTTTGACCCCAGCTGACTTCCTGCCCCTGGGGCAGGGGGCTGGACTCAATGACCTTCCAAGGTCCCTTCTAGCCCTAATGTCTATGAAATCTATGACAATGCTTATAGGCTGTTACTTGGAGGCCAGGGAGTTAAATATTGCTGCCACCGTTTTATTCTGAATATAGCATCATCCTGAATCAAGTGTCGTCCAAAAAAAAGAGGAATAAACCACTGTCCTGCCCCACGGCTGATTCTTCATGGAACTTTTTCTTATGAACTGGATGTTTCCAGGTTAAAATGCAACATAGGCAAGTGAGATCAATTAGCTCTAGCACACTGTAGTCAGGTGGAAATTCTCTAAGAAACATGCTTTTGTTGGCTTGGTGGCTAATTTTGTGAAATGAATGAGAATTTTACCACTGCTACTGCCGCTACTCCCTGAACTTTACAATGTCTCGATGGATAAAAATCCACCGGCTGAGTGAAGAAGCATGCTAAAATGAAGTGAAATGCAGGGCTGTTTTAAGGTGGAACCAGATAGAGTTCAGCAAATGGTGCACAATATTTTTCTTGTCCGATGGGATGCTGCCATATGCTTAAAACTAAATGATTCCTCTGATGGCTAAAGAGCTTCAAAATGTTTCCACTGAAGTTAGCTATACAGTTCTACTTGCTGCAGGATGAAGCCAAGGTCTGAATGAAGCCCAGCTGGGGAGTAACATCACATTGTCATCGTCTTATGGGCTATTTGCTAGATGATCTTCAGGCCAGTCCATAGCCTGGTGGATGAAAAACCATGAATAGCAGCACCTTTCTTGGCAGTTTCAGCAGTGAGTGAAGGCTTAAATAGTTCAAAATGCTTCACTCAACTAACTCCCCAAGAGATAGGCCCTTGAAATAACACATGGGGTAGTGTGAAGGGCTTGGAGAGATTTCATCTCCCAGGCTTCCAAAAGTAGCAGTTTTCATGGGTGCTAAATCCACTTTAAAAGAAATATAAGCAGGATTTTGTAAGGCTAATAAAATAATGAAACATCTAGTAAAGTTTATTTACGTGGTTCTTAATGAAAGAGATCGTGAATATTGTTAGTGACTGCTCTCCAATTGCATGGCACCCTATATGGTTACATGCATAGCTTGCCTGTAAAAAGAGAGGGGAAAAAAGGCTCCTGTTCATCTAATGTGAATTGTAAATGGGGGATATGTTACGTACATGCCCTCTAACACATAACGTGATATGCCTGCTCTGTAGCTAAAGTGAGGATTTTGTTCCTCAAAGGACTATCCCAATGTATGGTATCTTTTCAGGGCTGGGAGTTTTTCCTGAGGAAGGAGTGAGTGCAGATTGAGGTCCAGGTCCCAACAAAAGGTACATCCCCACTGTACTTCTCGTGCAACACAAAGGCTCTTTAGTCAGGCACCGAACAGCCAGCAGAAAACTTCCCCAGCGAAAGCATGGTTCTGCTGGAGCAGCTATGCCGCTGGCAGTAGAAACATGGTAGGAAAGGACTTGTGAAATCAGAAAAAACTCTGACAGACCTATCAGGGTTCACTGACAAGCCTATAATAGCATAACTTAAAGCAGCTTGGCATCTGCTCTGTCTATCAGTACAACTGGGAGACCCTACAACAGAGCACAGCACAAATTCAGGATGCAAGAGTCTGATGTGCAAGTAAGGGACCTCAGAAAATGGCCTTTGGAAAGGAGAAGGTACAGTACTTCCTTGATAATATCTCTCTGAAATAGCCTCTACCGAGTTCAGCCTGGTCAGGATTTAGGTGTTGCCCTGTTTACAGTTTTATTTTGGGGGGTTTGGTTTGTTTTTCAAAAATAAAGCCCTTGTCAGGAACGGGCTGTGACATATGACTAGAAATAATTCATTTCCACTTCCATATTTCCTATTTCCCAAGCTAAAAACGTTATTCTGAGATAAAATTTGACATGTTCTCACCATTTGTCTCTTGGGGGAAAAGGAAGAAAAGGGTCAGTCAGCTCTGGGTTTGACGTACAGGATGTCACTCAGGCCATCGAACTTGATAACTTCAACTTGAATTTGTCACCTTATATAAGGAGAGTTAATTTATAAATTAGCAACAGAGGGTTGAAAGAGTCAGCTTCGTGTGATAATTTGGAACAATGGGCCACTTTGTATTCCCTTATAAGGCCTTTTGTTATTTAATGTAATCCTAGGAAATATACTGTGCACTGATTTATATAATGTGAGAATAGCATGGTACCTTCACTATGCACATGACACATTTCAGGTGTAAATGATGCTTGTAAAAGTGGGTCTGTTCCCTACTAAAGCAAAAATCCTACTTAATGCTGCAGGATGGCTTAAGACCAGGCCTTGATTTAGTCCCTCAAACTAAAGGCATCAAAAAGATCTGTAAAAGGAAATGTTATATACTGTCATAGCTGGGGAAGCCTGACTGACATGGCTAAGAACCTAGCTGCTTGACGTATTCACATGTCTCACAAAACAGATTCATCTTGCATAAGACCACTTGTGACTTCTCAAGGATTAGTGGGAAAATGTGGGCCTGAAGCAATTAGTATGGAATCTCTACCAGAACTTAAAAGCAAATGCATGTTAATGATGGCACAGCACACACATGCTAATTTATGAGTTTGAAGCAAAATCCTGATTGGAAAATTGGAACAGGGCCAATGTGGTGCCCATCTTCAAGGAAGGGAGGAAAGAAGATGGTTTGTTGCAGGTAAGTTTTGCCTGACCAATCTCATTTCCTTCCATGACCAGGTGACGTATTACCTGGAGAAAAAGGAAGAGGCTGATATCATATATTTGGACTTTAAAAAAGCCATTGACCTGGTTTCCCATGATGACTTCATGGAAAACTTGGGCAACTGTGGCCTCGACTACTCTACAATCTGATGGCTGAGGAACTGGCTCCAAGGTTTGACCCAGAGAGCGGTAGTTGACAGCATTGAATCAACATGGCGCTCAGTGACTAGTGGCGTCCCCCAAGGCTCCATTCTAGGACCTGTACTCTTTAATGTCTTCATAAATGATCTGGATACTGGTGTCAAAAGTGGACTGGCCAAGTTTGCTGATGACACCAAACTTTGGGGAAGAGTGTCCACACTTGAGGATAGGCTGGTGATCCAGGCCAACCTCAATAGGCTTGCAACGCGGGCAGATGAAAACCTGATGGTGTTCAATATGGAGAAATGCAACGTGCTCCACCTCAGGAATAAAAACCCGCATTGCACTTATAGGCTTGGCAAGGCTACGCTCACTAGCACCATGACCAAAAGAGACCTGGGGGTCATGGTTGACCACAAAATCAATATGAGCCACCAGTGCGATACCACAGCTGGCAAAGTGAACAAAACTCTGGCTTGCATCTACCAATGCATCTTGAGCAAGACTTGGTGGCAACCTATAAGTACATAAGGGGCGTGCATCAGGATCTGGGGGAACGCCAGTTCACAAGAGCACCCCAAGGGATGACAAGGTCCAACGGTCACAAACTCCTGCAAGACCATTTTAAATTGGACATAGGGAAAAATGTCTTTACTGTTTGAGCCCCCAAGGCCTGGAATAGACTCCCCCCAGAGGTGGTGCAAGCACCTACTCTGGACACTTCTAAGTAACATTTGAGCACTTATCTTGCTGGGATCCTTTGACCCTAGCTGACTTCCTGCCCCTTGGGCAGGGGGCTGGACCCAATGATCTTACCAGCTCCCTTCCAGCCCTAATACCTATGAAATCTAAATCAAAACTCCAGATATGCGCAACTTCCGAAACTTTGGTTTTAGACTCAGTTTTTCAGGACTACTTCAACAGAGCCGAGGTTGTGTTTGGTTTTAGCATGGATGTATTGCATAAAGAAGACACTAGAAACCATACCCTCCGTATCATTGTCACCACTCATACACTGGAATGAGAGTTCACAGTTTAGTGCTGTACTGAATATTGGGAGATTAAGATTTCCCTCCAAACTTAAATCCACCTCCTGCAGAATGGGAAAAATATAATTTTTGAAGGCTGCAGATTTTAGTGCATCTGTGTTTTTAAAAAAGCATGTGCTGCCTGATTTCAGAGGATGAGGCCTGTCGTAGAGGAGGATGCTGGAAGTGCTGAGACGATGCTTCTTCCATTAGTCACAATATCAAGCTGCATTTTTTAAAAAACCACTTCAGTAGTTGTTTGTGTGTTTTAACTCTCTCTTAAAAATTTCATGTTACGCCTGAATGAATTTCAACAATGGATTTCGACATATATTTATAAAAGGTATGTTTTTTGTTCAGATTTGGGACTGTTAAAAGAAGAAAACTGTTTGGACTTGGAAACAAGAGAATTTGAGAATAATGCATAATCTGAAATTGATCTTACAGCCAGATTGTAACAGGGATAGTTGCGCACCCACCTGGGTCCAGACACAGGATCAGTGCCTTGTATGGATGCCACGCTGAATATACTGCTGCATATGCACTCAGTTGGATTGCTCCATTTGTTTATAGTATCAGGCATCTTAGGCTACAAACTGACCTTGTCTTTGGAGTGGCATCAAATGCATCAAAGTTGATCCACTTCATTCACATCTGCAGGTGTTGCTGGGGCCATTGTCCCATAGAGTTTGGTCTCTGCCACTCCTGGGGCTTCAGAGGCCAGAACCTGTGGGACAACAGCTCTGGGTGCTGCACCCCAATTAAAGATCTGACAGTAAGATACCCCATATCCCAGCATAAGAAGTGTGTAATTTCTGTGGTATGTGATGTCCTCCCATTTAAGGCATAACACACTGGGGCCACCTGGGGTTGTAGCAACTTTTGGGGGCACTTGGGGCATGATAAGGGGCTAGGACATCTGCTTGTTCACAACTTGTGCCCCCATAAAAATGTGTTTGGTGGTATGGGACAACATCTGTTTGCAACATTATGGGACAACATTATGTTTGGGGTGCAACAGAATTTTTGAACTTTGGTAATGGGAGCATAACTTGATTTGTAAATAGAAAGCAATGAGTAATATTGAAACTTTCATCCCTTCAGGTAATAACTTTCCCAAACTAAGTGTTTTCACATGTCCATTCAGTCTTTTTATTTTCTTTCTCCCAAGAGAATAACTGAGAGCTGTCAAACACACATTTGAATAAAAGCTACAGAATCAAACTTCCTGTCATACATTAGTTTCCCCACCACCCCAGCCCAATGCATTATGTTATGTCCATTAAAGCCATAAAGTGTGTGTGTGTGTGTGTGTGTGTGTGTAACAGGGAACCATTACCCTGTTACAGAACAATGGAACAAGCCCTTTAAAGGAAGAGTTTTTGTGAATTGAAAGCAGCTGGCAAGTCTGGAGCTAATAAACAGCACTGTGGGCAGGCCAGCTAATCAGACAACTGACCAAATGTGGACAGGGCTTGAGTGGCATATAAGCCCAAGGCTCAGCCAAGCCAGAGGAGTCTAACCCAACAAGCCAAGGGATGAAGAGCTCCTGGCCCTGAAGACTGCAAGGGGATGCCAGGTTGACTTCAGCACCACTCTAAGGAATGCCAATATAATACCGGTGCCTCATGAAGGGACACAGCCCAGATAAGGGGAAGCCTTGCTGCAAGACTAAGGGCTCTTGTGATCATTTGCAATGCCTGGAGCAGGTTAAGTTTATGTTACAGCCAGTAAGTTGCAAACCGGTGGTTTGCGATTGGCTGGTAGGGGAGTGAGCAGAGGTCATGGCAGAATGTCTTGGGGTGCCTGGGGGTTTAACCCACAGTGGAGTCCCAGGGGCACACCAGTGTTTAGAGCCCTGCTAGGGGCCTTGATTTGGACCTTAGACCTGAGAGTGTGAGCCAAGCCTAAAGAAAGATAAAGAAAAGCTAAAGTCTAACTTGGATTGGAGCTGGACAAGGGCCAGGTGGCTCAGTGCCCCAGGTAGGGCAGAAAAAGCCCTAGAGGACAAGACCAGGGCCAGGGGCCCAGACAGAGCCAGAGTAGGCTCAGTGCCCAAGGCAGAGCAGAGACAGCCCCAGATCAGGACCAGTGGCCTATACCCCAAGCAGGGCACAACCTGAGAGGGCAAGATTCAGACTACGGCCCAAAAGTCAGGTCCAGCACAGTGGGCCTAGGCTAAGGGAACCAGCAAGAGAAAAGAACCAGCTGAGGCCAGGAAGGCTGAGCTGACAAAACCATAAAAGCCTAAGGTGGCATGGTACTGGATTGGGGCCAAGTGCCCACTGAAGTCATTAATTGGTAACTTGTGCAAGGCCTTAGCAGAGGTTGTCAACCACGGGTATGCGTACCCCCAGCAATACTAAGAAAAGTCCTAGGGCAGTGGTCACCAACCTGGAGATCCTGATCTACAGGTAGATCCCAGATCCTGTTTTGGTAGATCCTGTGCTGGGGGGACAGCTGGGCATGCACACATGTGCACACCCACCGCCCCCAGCCCTAGCAGGTCAATGTGTGGGGGAGAGAAGAGATGGGGGCCAGGTCAAGGTTCCCACAGTGAGCAGCTCACTGTGCTGCCCAGCCAGGAGCAGGGGAAGGTAAATGAGGCCCCAGCCCAGCCAGGTGGTGGGAGGATTGGAGCCCAGGGGGGCTCCTCCCGGGGGTGTGGGGGGGCTCCCTCCTCATCTCTGTGGGGGTGGAGGTGGCAGAGGCTGCTGCCACTGCACCTTGAGTCACATGCAGGCATGGCTCAGCTCAGGAGTGAGGACTCATGTGGGGGTGGCTGCGACCAAGCCAGGTCTGGGAAGATCTGGTCGTCCAGGGGCACGTGTGCAGGGGGCTTGTGCCACTGAGCACAGGCCAGTGGACCTGTGTTTGGGGCACAGTGGCAGCCTGCAGCAACAGCTGCCTCGTCCCAAGCACAGGTGGGGGGGGGCATGGGCCCTGGGGCCTTTGCCAGGCTGTGCCCAGTGGCATGAGTCGCACCCCCTCATGTGCCCCTGGACTGTAGAGACTTCCAGACCTGGCCGGGCCAGGGCCCAATGCTACACTTATCTGGCTGCCAGGCAGGCATGGCTCTGTGCAGCCGCAGCGCAGAAGTGGGATTGGGTCCTGGCCCAGCTGGCTCTGGGACACTCCACAGTCCAGTGGTATGTGGGACAGGGGTTGGGGGTTGGGGAGGTACACCCAGTAGATCCTGGGGTAACCTTTAGTTCCAAAAAGTGATCTTCACCATAAAAAGTTTGAAGACCACTGTCCTAGGGGGTATGCGTGGGTAGGCAGGAATGGAGCATGCCCTGGGCGTGGCAGCGGCATCTCCCCCCGGTGCATTCCCACACATCACCTTGTACCCAGGGGAGGGATGCACTGTGCACTGCTGGCCCCATGCAGCACACCATGGTGCCACCCTGCCCCCTACCCCAGCTCGCTCTTCTAGCCTGGCCATCACCTTCAGCCAATAGCCAATGGCGAGGAGGTGCCACAGGCACCCCCTGCCTGCAGAGCCATGAAGGCAGCAAGGCGCAAAGGGTCTGAATGATGGGGGGGAGTGTGTTTCCGTGCCCATTCCCAGGAGCAGGGGGTGGGGAGTGAAGGCAGTGGTGCTCCTCTGCGGATGGCCACCGCTGCCGCCACCCACTACCCCGTGTCACCGCTGTGCACCACTTTCCCATGGCCAGTTGCATGTGCAGCTCCACAGGACACTGATGAGCAGTGCATGCGCAGCCTATCACATGCCACTCATCAGCAACCCACAGAGCCACCCATGCAACTGGGAAATGGGGCACAGGGGTGGTAGCAGGGTGGTGGGTAGCGGTGGCACGGGGCGTTGGGTGGTGGCAGCGGTGGCCATGCATGAGCCCCATCCCCTCCCGCCTCTGGCCACTGCTACTAGAAGGGGTACACTTGTTAAAAAAGGTTGAAAACCCCTGGTGTAAAGGGTGATTGGAGCCACTTAATAAGCCCCTAAGGCAACAGGTGCCTCAAGGCATGTACGGACTGTAAGAGCCCAGCTATGGACAGACTAGGTTCGGGCTAGTGGAGTCCTGGAGGGGGCCACAATAAGGACTGCTGACAAAGGATAAGGACTGGTTCTAGGACTTACAGCCCCCTTCCCTTTCATAAATTAACAATTACATCAAGGCACATAGCATGTAAGAGCTGAGGGGAGGGTACCCAGAATCAGGTTGTAGCAGTGGCCATCTGGCCACGGGGCAACAATGTCATGCCTGGGTCGTGGTCCTACTACAGTGTATAAGAGAGAGCACATGGACATGATTGCTTAAAAAAAATCTGAATAAGTAGTCTGATAGATTAATAATGATATATTATCATTAATAATAATGATAGTCTCATGTTATACGTCTATTTATTGGATTTTCTGTATGCTACACATTTAGTGGTTAATAGCAGGACAACATAACCCGCACTTAGACATGTATCTCTCTCTTGTTCATATGTTGCTGAAATTTTCTCTCATGGAGAGACCTGGGTATTTCATCCACTAGTTTTATAAGGAAAATATGGTTCAACTTGTATAACTAAGAAAAAAACATTGATATTTTTCACATCTGGATTCTTCATCTTAGCCTCTTATTTCCAGCCAGTTGTTCTGTGTAATTTTTTTCATCTGCTCTTTTCAACTAGGGGTGAATACAGTGGTTTGGGGGAATTGGTTTAGGTGTATTGCATCATTTATATTATTTATTTTTGAGGGTTTTATTCATACTAGGAACTTTTTGAATGTTCTGATAGGATCAAGTTGGTGCAAACAACAGTTATTCTTACTTTTAGGGGCATTTTTTACTTCCAAAGTAATGTAAGGAAGACAAATGAGAAATGGGCCTATTAATATCTTTTTACTTCTTGTGCTATACACCCCCCACACACACGTATATGTATATGTATATGTATATGTATATGTATATGTATATGTATATGTATATGTATGAACTGGACACCATGAAAGAAATAAAATGAGTAAAGAGACAAAGAGTGTGATCCAAAGCTTGCTCTCATTTAGGGGACTATCTGAAAATGGCTTATAGAGAGCAAGGATTTGATATTTTCAGTGATGAATGGGAGGAACATTCCTGCCCCTACTTTAAAAGAGATGTATCCCGTTATCTGTTTACATTTAAAAACATTCCCTTCTGGACACCTAGGATAAAGACGTATCTGTTCAGATTAGCTTAATCAGCGTTGTTAATGAACTACCCTCAAGGCCAACATTTTCCAACCTGGGTGGTTAAAATTAGTCTCCTTGGCTCTGATCCTGCAAATAGTTATGCACTTGCTTAGCACTGAGTTTGTGCAGAGTCTCATTGACTTAAGCAGACACATTAGACTGGGATCTTAGACTTATTTTTGTTATTTACTTGGCCCTATCACTGCAGTATTTGAGCATCTCCATGTCCTTGATCCAGTTGTCCTCAGAACTTCGAAAGACTCGGAGAATTAGCATCACCCCATTCACCCATGGAGACTGGAAACATGGAGGGGCAGATTTGTCAGGGAGTTTAGGCATCTAAGATTCAGATAAGTAGGAATTTCAGATGTCCTTTGGCAGAGGCGTAACAACCAAGGGGTCTGTCCTGAATGGCAGCAGCAGTGGGGACTGGGCTGGTTGCAGTGGCTGTTGTTTTTCTGCCCCTTCTAAACAGGCACTCATGGCTGGAGCCCCAGGCACCCACCTCTCATTACACCACTGTCCCTTGGTCCCCGACCACTGCTGATTGCAGTTAGCATGAAGTCAGCCCCCAAGAAACTAGTGCTTTAGTGTTATCAGCTGGAGCAGTGTGCTTCATGCAATTTGTCAAGAAAATGGACACTGTAAATGTTTGACTCTGTTGGTGCCACAGGCTGAAAACTTTTGAAGCGCCAGATACTCAAGCTGGTAAAAATCAGAGATGGTCCAATGATGTCAGTGCATATCTTTAGTGTTCAATGGGAGATGATTTAGACCAGCTAAGGACCTGGCCTTACAACCAGTTGCCTCCACCCAGTAGATTTCTAATGATCTAATGAACTGCGAGACAAAGAGCTCACTTTGTAAATATATTATCTGTCATGTGGAGTTTTTCCACTGAGTTTCTTCCATGAGAAAGGTACGCGGGGCCCTTTTTGCAAAACTCCTTTCCTAAGGGAGTAGGTGGTGTCCTCTTCATTACTCAACTCTGGGGAGCTCAGGCCAGAATGAGAACATACCCGGCCAAAGAAGAGTTGTCCTCTACCCAAATAGACTGTATCACTGCAAACACAGTGGAAAACACTCTGAAATGACTTGTTTTTCACATGTTTTCTAGGATTAGCATTCTCTTACACAAGGAAAATGCCACAGCTGTAAAGCAAACCAACGGGTCATTATTCTCACTCTGTCTCTCCCTATGTACCATGCTCTGACCCATGCTCCATCCACGCTATGGAGCTGGGACACTGGAAGCCCTCAGAGTCCGACTTCTAGCTGGGGTTTGGTTTTCAGCTTTGGACAATCTGAGGACCCTAATTCAATCCACAGAGTCTGGAAACTCTCATCAGAAATTCCTTGAAACAGGTACAGTTCCACAAATCATTTCCGGTTTAATGAATTTGCATTTTCCAGCCAAAAGCTGCTTTGTCAGAAAATGCCCAACCATCTGTATTCAGGACACAGCTTGCTGATTTTATAGAGATACGTACCCTTTTTCAGGCTAGAATCAATGTTGGTTTTTGCATCTGTGTGTACTGTTTGACATATGATGTAAATTTACTTTTACAACGTACATACTTAAAAGCTTCTGCACGTGCTGAGCCTAAAATGTACAGATTGTAGACCCTGCCTACTGGATTGGCTTGTGCATATCTTTCCTCCTGGTGCAAAATGCTTAAGATGTGAAGCATGCAAAGGCAAATTCTGCTCTAAATCGCACCTATCTGACCTTCTTAAATCTCATAGTTATAAATGAGCAAAGGATTTGGCCCATATTAGGTTTTAGTGAAGGGACCTTTTTTTTTAAAGAGCCCATTTTCAGTGCACGCTCTCTGTTTTTACTGTCTCCACATATCTAACAAGATTTGTTTCAAGAAAAAAGTCTGCATGTGAGAACTATAAGACATAAATGTCTCATAAAGAAAAGGTATTTAACAACTATTAAATAGAAAAGTATCATGCAGCTGTAGGCTCAGGCACCCGTGAATACAAGGCCATACTCTGAAATCAGTGGGAGTTATGTCTGATTAAGAAGCACAGTGTGGTGTTTATAGCTATTGAGCTGGTGGGGTTGGGGTTTTTGTTATTCCTATAACCTGTAGATTTAGACTTCTATGAACTCTCCATGTGCATGGACACTGCAGCTATTTTGTCCTCAGAGCTCACTGCAGAGACGCCCAAACCGTGCTCTTTGTGGCTCTTTCCTCGACTGTTCCTGTGTGTTGAAAGAGAAGGCACTAGACTGTTCTTGATGTGTTGGGGAAACATAATATACACAAATCTGGCCAGTAGCTTTTATCAGCTTCATGCTAGGCTTATATCTACCCTGACTTTACATTCAAACCAGTTTCATTCTTGCAAACACATAAATAAGCTATTGAATGAGCCATGCGCGTATGCATTCAAGAGAATGTGTTTTGCTTAAAAGTATCATTAAGGCAATTTCCCATAATGTCTGGCAGGGAGTAAGTTTCTTTTAATGATTTTATTAAAAAAGTGAATTAAAGGCCAAAGGTTGCTTTCCTACAGCCCTTAATTTCCTGTTCCAGTGCCAAATGCTGTGTGCATAAATTGCTTGGAGCACCAGACAAGTGAACTTGCCTGGAAGATCAGCTTCCACGGAGACAGGCACTCCAAAGTATGAGCGCTACGGCTGAATTCAGCTCCAATCTCTTCTCTCAATACTATTAAACAACAGTCGAACACAATGACAAAGCAGCTGATTATCAGTTAATTACAGATACAAGCCTGTGTATGCAAGGAAGGCGTGTTATAGTCTAAAAATTAGACCCAAGCATTCTTGTTAAAGTCCAGGACAGGATTTCTTTTTTCTCTCAAGCACACATTACTTCTACATCTGTTTGACTCCGCTGAGTCTTACAGAGTGAGAGGAAATTCAAGCCCATTGTCCTAAAAGAGACCTATTCCTGAGGCTTAACTTACATGCTGGGATTATTAATATAAGATGGGTTGCATCTTTATACAGTGCAGCCTTAGTCAACAATTTATGTACTAACTTGCAGTTCTGATGGTAGTGTAAAAGTGATGTTGTAGCCGCTATGATGATCTCTCAGAGAGCCCTGATGAAGGAATGTCTTGCAGTCAAAAAAGCTTGTCTAACTTTATTCAAAGGACATAGTTGGTCCAATAAAACATGTCACCCTAAGAAGTCCTTAGGGCTCTTACAATCCTGAAGCATGGTTAGTGCTCTAACTTGCATTGGGAGGGCAAATCTGGAACAAAATTTGTCTGCAAAGAAGTGGACAATTTCCTGGAATAATGAAAATAAATGTGCCCCCCACCTAAGGCTCTAACAGCCTTATGGCACCTGTCCACAGGTGAAGTATCTTTATCTGCTCATTATACAGGTAAAGAGCCATTAATGGTCCCAGTGATGAGAGGCTGACCTGAAATAGAGCCCAAAAGACCAGATTTGTACAGACCACAATATCTCATGAGTATGAGGAATCACAGAGGGCCAGCACTATTCACCAAGAAGCAACACTGATCAGAGACACTGTCCAGTAACTACATCCATTCAGCACTTTCTTTCAATAGCCTTAAAAGGTAACTTTTAAGTAACTTTTAGTAGTTACCCCCTGAGCAGAAACTGTAGGGATGGATGGCTGCTTGATCTGCCTTGGGTCCCTTTTCCTCTGCTATGAAGAGGCATCAATAACCCCCTCCAAGACATGAAATTTGTATCTTTTTAGCTCTGCTGTTTAGTGTGGACCTGGCCCGCTGTTGGCAGGCAGTAACTGTCAGGGGGAAAAAAAAAAACTTCAAGCTTTACAACACAGTAATAAAGCAAGAATAATTTACCCCACTGCAAGAACCATAAAAATGTAACTTAATAATGTGTTTATAACAGGGTTTTTTTTTTATTAAATGCTTTTATTGTTACTGAAGAAATACAGTACATATGAATATCTAATTGCTAAGGAAACAGCCTGGCTATTATGTTCCATATAGTTAACAAATGCTCGTCACTCTGAGAAATGGAGCTGCATGCTAATTCGGTATAGGGAAATTCGTGCAGTATCAATCTCTCACTGAATGTCCCAGAATCGCTGCTTTGAGATGATATTATGCCTTGTGAGTGCTTGAGCCACGCTGATAGCTGGTCTACATGCTTGGTATAGGAAGTTATTACTCCTCCTTGTTTATGGACTTGTCACCTAATCCACTGTACATTCAATTCAAAAGGCTGCTGATTTGAACAGAAAATGGAGAATCCTTTAGTTCAAGAGAAAGAAGAGTCTAGGTTCAAACCCTACTCAAAGGTCAGATGAGACGCGTTGTAAAAGTGGAGCACAGCAAAATGCTTAACTCAGAGACAGCATGAAATGGCTGGATGCCCAGGGAAGCTGCTACACACAGGGGCGGCAGCAACAACTGGGTGCCACTGCCAGCATGATGGTGTGGTTGCAGCAGCAGCTGTTTTCCTTTCCCTGTCCTTCCCCTGCCCCCGATCCTCCCCCACCCGTGACAAGTCAGGACTGTCCTGGTCACCTTATCCTAGTTAAGCCACAGCTTGAACTCTGCTAGGTCTCATATATTGGTGGCCAGGGATGTGTGTAACATATGTTAAGAGAAACTAGGGAGTTGAGTCTTTGTCCCACAAAAGAGAAGCAGCTTGGACACTAGACTTGGGACCTGGGAGAGTCAGGTTTTATTTTTTTCTCTCCCTTATTCTGCCACTGCCGCGCTGTGTGATCCCACACAAGTCACATTACATTTCTGGAACTATTTTACCTTTCACCCATTTACAGTCATATCTATTTAAACTACAACCTCATTGTCAGCTGAAGACTTGGGTGTATGTCTATATCTATATCTATTTCTATATATGTGTGCATGTATGTATAGTGTGTGCATATATATACGCATATATCCAAACATGGGGGATGCATGTTTATATATACATACAGCATCTAGGGTATGTATATATATAAAATACATATGCACATACACACGCACATATTTATATGTGTGTGTATGTACGGACACACACACACAAATATGCTAGATGCAGTGTATTCTATAGATATAAAGGGCTTAGTCTGTCTGTGTGTCTGTCTGTCCATAATGCTTTTGGCCAACTGCTCGTGCACAGCCGAGAGGCCAGGCAGCGATTCGCTGCATGGGCCCGGGCTGCACGGGCCCAAATTTGAGCCACTGCTGGGGAAGGCTGTGGCAGCAGCAAACACGCCCCAGCCACCTGAGCAGTGCAGCTTCCCCGTGCCTCCCTGCCTGGAGGTGAAGGGGGGGGTCGCAGCAGCAGCGCCTCCTCACTGCCTGTCCCCGACGTCCCCCAAAACAGCCAGCATGGAGGAGGAGGCAGCAGGCAGGGAGGGGAGAGGGGCAGGGGCAGGCAAAGGATGGGTCATGGTAGTGGCTGTTGTCAGGGCCGGATGGCAGGGAGGGAGGGAAGGAGAGAGGGGAGTGGGAAGGGGGACCCAACAACAGCTGGCAGGAACAGGGAGGCGGTGGGGAAGGTGCATGGGCCTGGGCAGGCATGGGGCGGGGGGAGGCAAATGTGAGGGGGGTCAAGGTGGCAGCTGTTGTTGGGAAGGAAGGAAGGGAGGGAGGGAACCAAGGAGAGGAGCAAAGGGGGTGTCAGGGTGGCGGCACCCCCCTGCTACCCAGCCCTGACAACAGCTGGCGGGGGGGGGGATGGAGGGAAGTAGGGAGAGGAAGAGAGATGGGGGGAAGCCCCTCTGCGAAGTGGAGGCAGGCAGAGGGATAGAGCCCCTGCACCGGAGGCTGGAGGAGGAGGCGACAGCAGCAGAGGGAGTCTTTACACAGCAGGCCCCAAAGGGTGAGTGGGGGCTGGGGGGCCATGTAAACACTCCCTTAAATCCATTATTCTTGATGGGCAATTAGCTAGTATATATATAAACATGCAACCACCATGTCTATGTATCTATATCTATATATCTATATCTAAAACTATATCTATATCTATATATATACGTGTGCATGTGCGCACACACATACACTACACAAACCTATGTACATACACATACACAGAGGGCATCTAGCTTATTTGGCTCACAAATTTCTTGGGATGCAGGGGATGCAGAGGTTACCGCCATTGCAGAAATAATAACATAATAGCAATCATCAACATTTCTGAATTCTGTTTTGAGTATTTGACTATTTAAAAAAACCCAAACTAGCTGTGGGTAAAGTTCAGAGGGCCTTTTGCTCTATTTAAGAACCATGTGAAGGGATGAATGCTTGTGTTACTGAAGTCAGGCCCTGACCCTTAACTTGGAAATACAAAGCTAAATTTTACCCTAATATTCCCACTCTTGTATGCTCCTGGTTCCCTACATGGCAGTTGTGTATTATGATCCTTTTAAATAAGCAGCCTGTCATTAGCCTTTATCCCAGTGCTTGCTCAGCCAGAGTAAAGTCTAGGGCTCTTTGTTTTTAAGACTTACATGGTGTGTAAGTGCCAGATGTTTCCCATCTCTTGGCTCCTGGTGAAATAAACAAGAGCTGCCATAACCTTCACCTTTCAACTTTTACATTACCTATTCCTAAAGTACAAAAAATGGATGTGTGTTTACGCAGGGAGGCTTTGAACTACCTTCCAGGTTTATGTCAAAAGTCCAGTTCTCTGGGCAAAGACAAGCACAGGAGAACAAACCTCAGTGTGACTGCAGAATTCACCTTCCCCACAAGCAAAGATTCAGACTCATAAATGGGGGGAATTGGGGAAAGGGACATCTTAAGAAATTACAGGCCCAGTTTTACCAAGTACTGCATACCTGAATGTTAAGGCACATGGGGCGCGTCTATACGAGACGCTGCTGTGCATTTATTTAGTACTTGTATAAACACGTACTAAATAAATGTGCAGTAACTGGATTTACTGTGCAGCAGTGCCGGCACACGTATTTTAAGTGATGCTACTGCACATTAGAATCACACAACTGAGCAATAGCATGTGAGGACTGTTAGTGCTGCGACAGGCTACTGGACAGTAATATTTGGCCATTGCGCAGTCAGCATCTCATGGAGACATGCCTGTGGAGACTGGTGCAATGGCATGGAGACTCGACAAATTAAGGGAGAAACAAGATTCTTTTTGCATTCAAGTTAATGAATACTGGAATACCTCCACAGAAGGCAATGCAATCACATAGATGTTAAACCGGTGTCATGAGCACAGGATGAGAGCTTAAGTGTTTGTTCAATCTGTCCCTGCTTGCAGATACAGTAAACAGTCATTTCTTTCTTGCTCCTTTTTTTAAACACTCTTTCAGCCAGGGGTTTTCCTTCCCAAAAACCCCCAGGGAGTTGATATATAATCTTAGGTGGTAATAGAAAATTTTTGTTGTTGTTCATAATAATAAGTAGTACATTCATCTAAATTTATTCTGGACTAGCTTTTCCTTCTGGTCATCCTCTTCTACTTCCCATTTTACAACATCCATCTTGAAGGTATTTTCAGCACTTGTTATGCAACTGAACGTAAAAATCTCCATCAAGACAGCTACTCCATGTTTTTGAGGGAAGCACCGAGGCAAGGTCCAGACATTGTACTTTTACCAGTATATGTGATCGGAAACCAGTCTATACCCAGAACAGAACAGAAGTTTGGCATGCATAGACTGGTTTCAGAATGGCAGAACCTGGTCTAAGATTTGTCCCTACATCCCCACCAAAAGGCTAATATGTGTTGCGTTCTGATCTAGACTACTCCGCTTACAGAAAACCACGTAACTTAGATTCTGCCTCGGGCTTTTTGAATGTCTGTCCCTGGGCGGAGAGTGTGTTGCTTCAAGGCCAACTATCTGGTGACACAGGCTTAGATCGTCCAAGGAATGAAAGTCCATATCTAGCTCCCAACATCAAGTTAACCGTATGGAATTATTTGACAAAGCCCAAATACTGATTTGACCTCAGCTGCAGCCTTTGCCTTTTCCTCTTGATTTAGTATGTAACCTGGGTGTACCAGAGTGTGTACTCCCCTCTCCAATAGAAGGGGATGGTCAGCAGGGTGTACGTGCTGGAGATGGAAACTGCAGCTTGCTTGCAGTTTCCCCTTCTCCAGTGTCTCTATAAAGGAAGACGAGGATACTGTAGCTTAACTATATACAGCAAAACCTGTGTTAACCAGCACCTTACAAGCCAGCATGCTCTGTTAACCGGCATGCCAGCTTGTAAGGGTGTGTAAGAGAAAAGTGAAACTGGAAGTGCCCACTGTGGCACCTCCAGTTTCGCGGAGCCCCCACGGTCCAGAGGAAAGCAGCCTGTGCTGCCAAGCCCCCATGGCCCAGGGGCATAGCAGGCTGCATAGGTCACCCCTCCCTGTCCCTCAGGGCCCACAGGGCCCATGGAAGGGGCGGCAATGTGGCGGGAGAGGCAGCGATGTGGCAGGAGGGGTGGCAACACCCCAGACATGGCAGGACAGGCGGTGGCCCGAACAGGCAACGCGCCTGTCTGGGCTGCTCAGTTATCCAGCATATTTTGTTATCCAGCACCCTCCATTCCCCGTGAGTGCCAGATAACAAAGCTTTTACTGTACGTGGTTTATTCAGGTGCAGAATAAAAGGGAAAAGGATAGAAGAACTGGATAGGTGATAAAAATAAATATTTACATATAATATATTCAAGTCAGCAAATAATAGAACAGGTAAGTATAGCAGTCCCCAAGACCCACGAAGGAAACCTTGCCCACAGATCCCCAGAGGTTAAGTATGTCCCAACAATCGATGGGTAAGCACCCCAACATATAAAACACAGCAAACAATCAATAAACACTGCAAAATGTAAGGCGCAGCAAGCAATTACTAAACACCCCAAAATATATGGCAATCCTGAATACCCGCCTCCTCTAGAGGAGTTTCTTCTTCTCTGTCATGAACCCTCTCTGATGGGGCTATCCACTGTGTTCCTCCTCGGTGGGAAACCCCTAGCCCGAGAACTCGCACTTCCCGGTAAGTAGGGGTCCAGCAAGGGTTCCTGGTGTTTCATGCCCAACTAGGCAAACGGCTCCTGCAGCAGGTGTTCTGTCTCGCTCTCCTCGTGGGGCGTGGGGCTTGTTCGCATGCCTGGATGGCTTGGCCTCCTCAGCAGGTTGCAGGCCAGGGCAGCCTCATGCGTGCCCAGGGCCAGGGCTCCAGTACAGGACTGCTGTGCTGCGGAGACTGCACTGCCCATGGCCCCTCACACCCAGCAGTGGGGAATGGGGCCTAGGCCATTCCCTTCCCCACCCCACTCCAAAGGCTCTCACCCCATCAATGACTCAGTGTGCAGTGGTGTCTGCACTGGTGCCGGCCTTGTGCTAGGGTTGGAGACCCGAGCTGCCTTGAGTGGCTCCCAAGGTCCCGGTCCTTCTCAGACCCTCCATGCAGCGACACCTGCACTGGCTCGCCGTGCTCTCTCGCAGCGAGGATTTGGGGACACGGCCGCCTGCCACTCCTGTCTGATGGTGGAGTCTTCGGGCTCTTCGGGGCAACTGGAAGCACCCCTTGGGTAGCTCTTCCCCAGCTCTTCCTCAGCCCCAGCTTCTTCTTTCTTCTCTGTCCCTCTACATGCTGTGCATGCAACTTCTTATATACACTTTTGGGGCTCCGCCCCAAGACTGAAGACTGGCCAGTCGGGGAGGAGGTGGAGTGTAGTCTTCAATTAGGTCTGCTCCTCACTTGGCCCCGACATAGGGGCAGGGTGGACTACTGCTGAGGCTCCTCTCCTGCTGATCTCTGATTGGTCAGTTTGCCTCACCAATTGCTTGGCAATTTTCTAAGCCCGAGGAACTGGGCAGAGTTAGGCAAGCCCACCACAAGTAGTATAATACCATTAAATGAGGAGCAAGTGCTGTTATTAATTGCAAAAGAATCTCAGTTACAACCGCCTTGTTTGTACTGACTCAGCATTCCCAAAAGACCCTCTCCTGGGACTGATATTTCCCATGTTTAGTCTCAGTTGCAAGGTGAATTTAAAAAAAAAAACAGAGGAGAAAAATATTTTAACCATTTATCACATGCACATAGCTGAAAAATATTCATTTTTCCTCACCGTAAACAACATTATTGCTACACTTTTTCCCACAAAACTAAAAAAACAGCCATCTTTTGGAAGCTTAGGCCAATGCAGAGTGACCATACTTCAATGTTTCTTCTAACTGAAAGCTTTTACCAGTTCGAAATATATTTTGCTATGTTTAGAATAGCTGAAGATGAAAGTTAGCCCTCAACCCAAACTTTTGCTAATGCTTCCATTTTGAAGCATGTCCATTTTGGAGTGTGCCCATGGGAAAGGTTTAAAAATATTGGCGCTATTAGTAAAGGATATTGCAAAATTGAAGCTTGAACACTAGCTGCCAAATATTCTCACTAGACATACTGAAGATTCTCAGCAGGGCTATGGAAGGCCGAGCCACTTCTAGTACGACATCTCATTGTGTGATTTCTTGGCTTGGCTTGACTTAGAGATCTTAGGCAGAGACCAGAGCCGCTGTTGGGATAACTTGACTGACAAATTTCAAAGGTATCACTGAAATGTACATAACAAAAAAACCTCACGTTTTTGCAGTGACACCTGATCAATACAGCAGAAATGGATATTAGATAGTACTAAAAAATAAGAAGACAGGAATAGGCATGGCAAAAGGCAGATGTAAAAGTGTTCCCACAGGATTCACTGTATTGTGTAATATTTGGCACATGTCATTCAAACTTTCTTATATGCCCCTCCCTAATCGGTTAGTTCTAAACCAGTGGTTTTCAAGCGGGGTTATGCGGTGCTTTGTCAAGGGCTACATGCCTAAATTTTAATCGTGACAGTGGAGCTTCTTTTTAGGTTAACACATGCTTTACCTTTTGTCTTGCTTAGCTCTACCTTTTTACATTTTCACTGACATCCTACCACACTTTTATCTTCTCTCATTCCTTGGGGTCTCAGAGCAGCAGAGACTCCCTATGCCTGACCAAGGGTGACTGCCCCCGAAAGCTTGCTAAGAACTTTTTCCCAACTACTCAGCTGGTCTAATAAAAGATAGTACATCTACCCAAAGTACTTTGCCTGCCACAAAGAACAATGGCATTGCTGCCCATTGGCATTGCGTTGACTCTCTTCCTAAGGAATGAACGCACAGAGACTCATCAGCTCTAGGAAGCAAAAGCAACTATTTTGCAAGTAAAGGATTAAGGATTCAATTATATTCTTAGAATCAGTAACTCTTATTCATGCTGGGTAATAACTTGACATTCACAAGTGGCCTCTACTAAACTCCAAGGGAGTTTTAAGGTGGTCAGCCCTTTAAAGCATCAGCTGGTTATATGAAGCCTAAATATGAAGTTTTCAGTGTGGAGCTAGGCTCCTGCTTTTTAAAATTGTGGCCATCGGGATTTGTTCCTTTGCGGTACTCATCTGTGAAAGTTTTCAGTCCAGCAAAGTGTGACTATCTTTAGAGATTCCTATGGTTTCTGCTTCAATAACTGATACAAATAATGTCCATTTCCTCTATTATTAATCAAACACATTTGTATCGGTACATGGTCATTTAGCAAAGAGATGTTTGCCCAGGAAGCAGCCGGTTGCTCTCAAAAGAACACAATGCCCCACAAAATCCAGGGCAAAAGACCATACAGCCAAGCCAAGAGCAATTTTGCTCACATAAAACGATCATTTAAAGCCCTCACTTGGCATCTTCTTAGTTGAGTGAAAGATGACTTAAGTGCCGCACAATAAAACAAACTGGGATTGTTTTATTACTTGAAGGCTGTAAACTGCTGAGTTACAGATGTTACCTCAGCTGGGATTAAAGCCATCACACTTTTACATTGGTTTCAGTAAAAACCTGTATATTCTGTAATCACCAGCCAAAGTTTCTGGTTGTGGTGCTTTGGAACGACTACTACACACTCGTTTGCCATTGCTCTCTGGAGCAATTGTCTGCCTGTTAATTTATGCATGTCACCGGGAGTCTACTTGACTCTTGCATGTCAGCATTAAACCTTGTCTGTTTTTGTTTCATTAGAAATGTTAAACGACTCGAACTTGAGCGATGCCTGCAAAGGAATGAAAGCAGTTGAGCCCACCGCAACTCACCCGTAGCGAGTACTCGGCTTTCCTCAGGAGTCAAATTGTTTCTGATATGACCTCAGTGTCTCTGCCTTCATGACTGTGCCTGGCGCTGCAGGTCACCCTTCACGTCTCTTATCCTTTGATGGGAAAAGGGCTGCCTAATGCGTAGCCCCTGCATTTGTTTTCGCCAGCTTCCAATTCTTCCACCTCGGCCATGATCTTTTAGGGCTAACAGCAATAACTCTCACTGACGTTATCTACACCATTTAAAACTTAGACACATCCCAATTAATCTCCCCAGCTATTTCAAGGTTTTTAAGTTGCATGCATTAAGAGCCTCCAGTCTCTTCCTGTAGCTCATAACTCTCTCCAGCCTAGGTCAGCTGCCCTGTTCTTCCCTGCATTTAGGTTTTACATTTGTATATGTAATCCTTTGGCTTGGGAGGTCCTACAAATTAAGTTTCTATGTCTCATTTCACTTGTGGCTTAAAAAAAAAATTCCACGCTGTGAATCTTAAACTCGTCAATGCATTAAGAGAGAAATTCCTAATGGCCTTTTTTTTTTTTTAATTGCCACTCTCCCTTTTGTTCCTATTTGTTTCTATGTAACTCAATTATGAATTGTGGCAAATGAGCAGATTTACCCACAAAATTATTGACAAAACAACAGGTACCAACACAGATAAGAGTGCATGCTATGTACCCATGAGCTAGTTTTATCATAAGACTAGTGCAAACTCTTCCTTCCCCCCATCTCCTCAATATGCTTCAGTGGGGACTCAAGGAGCTGGCACAAGGCGGTGCCTTCCACTGGCGCCTTTCGGAGGAAACGATGTTATTCTTCAGCATCTCAGCTTTCAATTAAAAACACTGAAGTCTCTGGCTGTTATGGCTGTGAAGAAAACCTCAAAAATGTGAACCAAGTGGAAGGGATGCAGAGACGAATCTGACAGCAGCCTGGAACAATACCTCTGAGAGGTGTGAACTTTCTCCAGCGCTTACCGTGATTTTAGCATCTTGTCCTTATTAACTCTTTCACTCCACAGGTGAGAGAGGAGAGGGAGAACTATACAATTTCCAGTGGGTGGTGTCCTGTAGTGCCACGGGTACAAAGCATTTGGAAGGTACCTTCAAACATTTGTGGGAGAAAATCAAGCCCCAGGACCATAGCACCACCCGTGGGAATAAGCAAGCTGCACTCATGGTGCAGCAAACTCAAGGAGTACAAGGGAGCTCAGAAAGCTCATGTAGCCGCATTTGAAAAAATCTGCACCATCTGCCCTGCTGGCATCTCATTTTGACCACTCTCCTGGGTGGAAATGATTTTGTGGGCAAAGCTGGGAAGAGTACCACCTCGTTTTTGTTTCCATTAGCATTAACAAGAAGAAGGCCAAGTAATTTCAGCCACTAAGATCCATTTGTAATGTGGCTATCAGCCCATTAGGAACCAGGGCTTATTAACTGCATTCGAATGCAACCTGGGGCTGTGGATAGAAGGGTGCCTTCTGATAGATGTCTGTCCTGATGGGGATTTTTGTTCCTCCAGGTCTCTCTGCCTCATACAAGCCCACACACTAGCCCTTTCTTTGTGCACAGGCATTTCATAGCGCTAACATATGAGCGTGGTAAGTGGCATTATTTATGGATTCTCAGACTGCCTCCCTTGTGCTATTCACTTATTAATGAACCTATCAGCTTCAGCATGTGGATTTGGTTCAAAGGACAAAGCCCGTTTACATATGGGAAATATTTCCTCCTGTAGCAGCAAGTTAGCTGTATTGTTGCTGCAGCAGCTTGACAATAGATTGCGAAGCTGCAAGTGCTGCATCTGCTGCAAATGTGCATGGCTGAAAACAGCAACGCAACATTTGCTGTAAAAGAAAGAAACATTCATTATTATTTTTATTGCTCCCAACTACTGTAAACTGTGGAGGAATAGAGCTGCAAAGCTAGCCATTAAACTGTCTGCTCTTTCCTGTTTAAACAAGGCCTCTCCTGGGTTTTAGCTGCCTCAACCACTGTGGGTCAACATCCAGGAAGGAAGACGTTTCTAAGGTAACCACCGTGGCCTTCTACTAAGGTGGTTCCATGAAAGCGCAGAACTGGTGAGAGTGACAAAAAGCAGTTCATTGGATAATGTACAAAAAGGTAAAAAGTTATTGCATGCAGACTGTTTTCATAATGAGGCCATTCAGGCGTAAAATCACTTTAAATAGGTAGTTTGTTTCCACATTGCAGAATTATTTTTGTCCTACTCTTTCAAGGGATAGTTTATCTAGGCACGGGGGTGTATAAATAATAAATAGCCCTGGGGGCAAGATGTTTTTTCTCTCCCCCACTGGTATCCTGTTGCAGTTGGTCAGAGGCGGCAGAATGAAGTTTGGAGGGTGGGGGCGTTAAATATTATTTGCATTGAATATAGTGCTTTGCAAAAGGCCACACATTGTATTTGCAGTTGCAACATCCCCAGACAAACAGCAAATTCTCAGTCCGGTATTGTCATTAAATATTATTTCTGTGGCAGATAAAACCATCAGTAAATGCAAGCGCAGTTCATTCAGACCCAAGGATACTTCTGTGTGTAATGATTCACCTACACACCAATAGGTAGGAACACATGAATGGATACTGTGAAACCTACTCTAGGTACCAAAGGAACAGGCACGGTACAAAATATCTGCGTCACAGTGGTAGATGAACAGATATTATGCTTGGGTCTATTCATTTAGGAAGCATTTTACGCATAATTGTCACAGTGTCATCCAGTCAGGTTTATCAGCTGACGATGATCACATCTGTACAGGAAATACATTTTACGAATAACAACATCCAGGATGGCAGCCACC
>NW_017728993.1:13431036-13432586 GCF_001723915.1 Gavialis gangeticus | reverse complement strand
ATTCCTTTAGGAAGCATTTTACGCATAATTGTCACAGTGTCATCCAGTCAGGTTTATCAGCTGACGATGATCACATCTGTACAGGAAATACATTTTACGAATAACAACATCCAGGATGGCAGCCACCAAGGTGGTGGAAATAATTTAAGTGGACACAGTATAATATCTGCCCTGAGGTTCAAACACTCTTGTGAGCATTTGATAGCCCAGCCTCTGGCAAAGATATTCAAGAACTCGTGGTGCTCAGGTGAAGTACCCAAAAATTGGAAGAAAGCCAATGTGGTGCCTATCTTCAAGAAAGGGAGGAAAGTAGATCTGGGGAATTACAGGCCAATCAACTTGACTTCCATCCCTGGAAAGACTTTGGAAAAAATTATTAAAGAAACCATTCTAGACAAGCTGGCTGATGGCAACATCCTGAGGGGCAGCCAGCATGGGTTTGTTGCAGGTTGGTCTCACCTGACCAATCTCATGTCCTTCTATGACCAGGTGATATATCACCTAGACAAGGGAGAAGAGATTGATGTCATATATCTGGACTTTAAAAAATCCTTTGACCTGGTATCTTATGATCTCCTCATGGAAAAATTGGCCAACTGTGGCCTCGGCTGCATCACGGTCTGATAGCTGGGGAATTGGTTCCTAGGTCCGACCCAGAGATTGGTAGTCAACCGAAGTGAATCATCATGGCGCTCCATGACCAGTGGTGTCCCTCAAGGCTCTGTCCTTGGACCTATACTCTTTAACGTCTTTATTAACAATGTGGACATCAATGTCAGAAGCGGACTGGCCAAGTTCGCCGATGACACCAAACTTTGGGGTAGAGTGTCCATACCTGAGGATAAGCTGGTGATCCAGGCTGACCTTGATAGGCTTAGAAAGTGGGCGGATAAAAACCTGATGACATTCAATACGGAACGATACAAGGTACTCAACCTTTAGGGGGAAAAAACCCCACATCACACTTATAGGCTCGGCACTGCTACACTTACTAGCACCACGGCTGAAAGGGACTTGGAGGTCATGACTGAACACAAGATGAACATGAGCCACCAATGAGATATCACAGCTGGTAAAGTGAACAAAACTCTGGCTTGCATCCATAGATTCATTTCTCCATATTAAATTCCATCAGGTTTTCATCCACCTTGGGGGAACGATTGGGGGTCATAGTTTCATAGTTTCATAGTTAGTAGGATTGGAAGGGACCTGAGCAGATCATCTAGTCCAACCCCCTGCCATGGCAGGAAAGAGTACTGGGGTCAAACAACCCCAGCAAGGTGATTGTCAAGCCTTGTCTTAAAGACCCCCAGGGTAGGAGCCAGCACCACTTCGCTTGGAAGTTGGTTCCAGATCCTAGCCGCCCTGACAGTGAAGTAGCGCCTCCTGATGTCTAATCTGAATTTACCCTCTGCCAGCTTGTGACCGTTATTTCTAGTCACTCCTGGCAGTGCTCGGGGGAACAGGGACTCCCCCAGTGCCTGCTGATCCCCCCTGACTAGTTTGTAACAGGCCACCAGATCCCCCCTCAGCCTTCTCTTGTGGAGGCT
>NW_017728993.1:13424724-13430428 GCF_001723915.1 Gavialis gangeticus | reverse complement strand
TCCACTACCACTCTCTGGGTGTGACCCTCCAGCCAGTGGGTGACCCAATTGTCTGTGTGGGTGTTGACACCACAGTCCCCCAGTTTCTTAACGAGAATGGGGTGAGAGACAGTGTCGAAGGTCTTCCAAAAGTCCAGGAAGACTATGTCCACTGCTACCCCTGCATCTAAAGATTAGGTGACCTGGTCATAGAAGGCCATCAGGTTGGTCTGCCATGTTTGGCTTACTTTGTGTACTGTCAGTTGAAGCCCAATCCAGTCCTTACTGTAAACACAGAGGTGAAAATCTCTTATTTGTAGTAATATTTTTGTAAAGTTCCAAAGGTAGTATTCTGTTATATTCCCACTTCCTCTCTACAGAGCGTTCCAGTAGGCTATCAAGGGAGCTGACTTGAGACTGGCTTGAAAACTGGTTAGGTTTTTTATATTATGACTTAATATTTACTAGCAAATCTGCTTTATCAGTAGCTTCAGGTTTAGGAATAATTTTGAAAACTTTAAATTAAAATGTCTGTGTTTGCAATGTTTTCTGTTTCTTTTTTGGTTTGTTTTGTTTTGTTCTTTCTGGAGGGAAGTGCTTTGTACTGTCCAGTTTCTTTGGGGTAAAATGTCATTTGTGGAGATGTAGAAATTCAGACTTCTTTGGAGCAATAAGAACAAGGGGTTTCTCTACTGCCACAACCCAGCATCCATCACGGAAGGTAGATCTATCTCCTCCCACTTCAGTTAGTTATAAGTCACTTCCTCTACTCAAGGTCCCACCACTTCCAAAACCTATGTCATGCATATATTGAGCCTAATTATATATCTTTGTAAGACTGGGGGTGCATCTACACAAGACGTTAACTGTGCAGTTGACTAATTAATTGCACAGTAAATGCCTTGGCATCTACATGTGCGCCCCTATTAGGCTGGAGTAAACTAATTTACTATGCAGCAGTATAGTACTTATCCTGCTGTGCTATCCTGCTGTGGAGTAAAAAACTCCTCAGCAGTGCAGGTGTACATGCTGCCCTGGCTGCCTGGGGCATGAGGGTGCTTCAGTACAGGGGTTGCCTGCCAGCTAGGCCCACATTGAAGCACTCTCATGCCCCAGCCAGTCCCTCTGCAGCATGTTGAGCTAGGGGCCCAGCCACAGGCTAGCAGGCTGGCCCCCTGGGCCACCTGTCGGTTGGGGCTGCTCTGATCCAGCTCAACATGCTATGCATGAATAACCTCCAGAGTTTATTGCTCCCAGGCACATATTCAAACAGCGTGCTCAAGAGCAATAAACTCCGGCACAATACTGTGTTCAGTTTTGGGTCCCCCACTACAGAAAGAATATGGACAAATTGGAGAGAGTCCAATGGAGGGCAACAAAAATGGTGAGGGGGCTGGGGGACATGACTTATGAGGAAAGACTGAGGGAACTGGGCTTATTTAGTCTAGAAAAGAGGAGACTGAGAAGGAATTTAATAGCAGCCTTCAACTACTATGAAGATGGGGCTGGACTGCTCTCAGTGGTGGCAGATGACAGAACAAGGAGCAATGATCTCAAGCTGCACCAAGGAAAGTTTAGGTTAGATATTAAGATATTCGGAAGAATTTTCTCACTTGGAGGGTAGTAAAACACTGGAACATGTGTTTCCACAAAGAGGTGGTAGAATCTCCATCCTTGGAGGTTTTTAAGACCCAGCTAGACAAAGCTTTGGGTGGGATGATATAGGGCTGGTCCTGCTTTGAGCAGGGGTTGGACTAGATGACCTCCTGAGGTCCCTTCCAACCCTCATTTTCTATGATTCTAATAAGCTCCAACATTTATTCATGCACCGTAATTGTACATGTAGACATGCCCCGAGGGACCAGTTTTGCTCCAGAGAATTGCCCCATCCTGAGCCTGTTGAGGTCAGTAGATGCTCTACATATAGAGTGGTACTTGGACTTAAAACATCATCCCTCATTATTACCACTGGGACAAATATTTAAAGCCAGATACCTGCTAAAGCAACATGGGCACTGAGGTTTATCTGCTGCTCAACTGAGTTGAAGGATACTCTATAAATACTGCCTGTGTCTCTAAACCTGACTAGCTAATCTCTTAATAAATGAGAGAAAGAAGCTTCTCTAAACTGGATTTATATTTGAATATAGGAGGAAAATTTGTATTTATGAACATGAAACAGAATAATTCAACAACCAAGAAAATTATAATTGTGTAACAGGATTAAGTCGCTCTTGATAGCCTTTACTTTGATCGCTGCATTGTTCATAGTCAGTCCAGCAGGAAAGAGCAATTGAGACAAACTGAAGATATGAGACACCCCTTGTACGACTATCCCAGAGCACACAAATATCTGAAGTCAAGCAGGAGCTTCCTCACCAGCATCCAAACACTCGATGCCAAACTCAAGGAGACATGACTACAAGTATGGAACAAGAGGCTGAAGAAAATATTAGGTACTGGAATATGCAGTTTTTCATTGTCAGAGTCCTTGCCCTCAGGGTCTGACAAACCGTGGCAAAGGTGGCAATGTTTCAACTGCCTACATGCCAGAATTGGATGCTCCAAGGAACTAATGAAGAAATGGGGGCTATACCATTGGTTCAACAGAACCTCAGACTTTGCAACACCTGCTGCAATGCCTGCTGCTTGAAGGCACATGTACAATGAAAGGTCTTGAAAAATACAATAAATGAGCACCAGCATGTCTAACAAAATAGTCAAGTATGATGTTGAGACATGAGAAGAAGTCTACCTTCACTATATAAGAAAGCTACTAGCATGTTTAATCTACAGTATATTGTACACCAAAGTAGATATGGCTTTGCCTTATAGGTATATGGGTTGTAAGTTAGTGGCAGCCAAGAGAACCTGTAACACGCATCCTGAGGAAAAAATATTGGAAAGATGGGAAGGGTGTTGTAAGTAGTGGCTTGCCCACAGTAACAATTAAAGTATGTGTCAGAGCTGTAAATAGAAACCAAGAAACCCTGCTTTACCATATCATCCTTCATCCCAACAGAAGACAAAATATTAGCATTGCTATCTTGTCAAGTGAGATGTAACTGGAAACAACTTCTTATTGAGCAAATGAGAAAATAGAAATTGGGTTCTGCTTGCCATTGGCTACAAAGCTATGTGATCTGGGCTTAGACTGTCAGTAGTGAAGAGTGGCAGTGCTGCTCATACCCAATGGGAAAGAGGTGACGGTGAAAGTGGAGAGGAGATATACTATAGATATACTGGTGGAAGAAAGGAGGAAGTGTCATCACCTGGACTTAGAGGACAGTGGAACGAAACATGGAGTTTGGTGTACCTGAGGGTGAAGGAGGTGATGAAGAGGCTGAAATGGGGAGGGAGTGGTAGATTTGGTTTGCCCAAGAAGACATCCCTATTACATGATATGTCAGAGTTTAGGTGTGGGGTAGCACAGGAATGGGAGGAAAGGTGGGTAGAAACAGGTGGAGAAGGCTCTAAACATGAAAAGATGTTCAAAGTTGTTGGAAGGGGAGAGATAAAACAATAGGTTATCATTAGAGTACAGGGCCTTCAAACTAAAGTCTAATTTCTGTGCACCAGATATTTAAGTGTTGTTTCAAAGATCACCGTGCAATACCATTCCCCTAAAAAGGATGAAGCTCATTTTCACTAAAAACAGAAACCATGGAGTAAGGTTCTGTCCTCAGTTAGTTAGTATCAACAGTCAGATCTGGACATGCTCAATGCTGGAGAGATGTCTAGAGATCAGTAGAAAAGCAGCCAGTGCCAAAACAGATGCTGATTATGTCACTGGCACTGAGATGGGGTCATATTTATCTTCACTCACCACAACTAAGTATAGACCTGTCAAATAGACTGAAAAAACTGAAGATGAGGATGAGAGAAGCACAGACAGCTGGCCCCAATTACACTGAGATCCAGAAAAAAGTGCTCAATCAGGAACAGGCACAGGAAGATAAGGAGCCTGCCTCACTTCCCTGCCTGGGCTACCTATATTAAGGGAGACAAACAGAAGAGGGGGAAGTGAAAACAACTGCTCTTGGGCTGAGAAGGTCCACTATTCTTGGCACGCTGGCCAAAAGAAATAGAAAGCTGAGACCAAAAATGCTAGCACAAGAGTAGTTCTTCCATAGAGCAAAGGGAAAGCTCTGCTCTGCTTATGGATGGCCCTTTGTGACAGCAGTAAAAGTCCAGTCAAGGTCACCACGCACAGATGCAAACAGACCTGCCTATTGGGGTGTGCAAAGTGGGTCCTACTCAATTCAGATGTGGCCCAAATCAGGGACAGTGATTCAGTTCATTCATTCATTCAGATCACTGTCCCTGATTCAATTTGTCCGAATCTGAAACTGAAGATTCGATGCTGATTAAGAGAATCAGCATTTCGAACATAGATACAGCTTTAAACATTTTTTCTATATACCTCAAGGTACCAGCACAGCTTGTGAATGCTGCAACGCTGAAGCACATGGAGCATCCCACAGGAGTGTGGGGGTGGGGCCCTCCACGTGCTTGGCAGTGAACCCAGAAGTGGACCAGAAGTACTCTGGGGAGCGTGCAGGGGAACCCCTGTGCCCTCCCGGCTTGGCGATCAATCACGGGGAGACCCTGGGTGCCCCCCCTAGACCCAGAAGGCACCAGTTGCCAAGACGAGGGGAGTGCGGGGGGCGGGGGGGCCTTGCGCACTCCCCAGGGGACCCAGAAGTGGACCTGAAGTGCTTCTGGTCCACTTCCAGGTCTGCTGCCAAGCACTCTGGGGAGCCCCCATGCTTCTGTTGGGACACTCCATATGTCCCGGCATGGCAGCAATCATGAGCCACCAACAACCTAGAGGTACGCGGCAAAAACATTTAAAGCTGTGTCTATGTCCGAATCGCTGAATCTTTCTGAATCTCTCCGAATCAATTCGGAAGGTTTCGATTCTATTCGGAGAGATTAAAGGGTCCCCTGATTCGCTTCGGTTTTGGAGATTCAGCCACCGAATCAGGCCAAATCTCTGCTGAATCAGGGACCGAAGCTTTGCATGGCCCTACTGCCTACACAGAGACATCTCTGTTGTATTTGTATAAAGAATAAACTGACAGTTTTGTATTCTGAGGCACAAGGGCAGGCTAGCATTTTTCATTTTAAACTTTTTTTCTCAGTAAAAATGCAGAATCGGTATATACAAATGGTATATAAATGCAAGGTATCTTTTTTTTTTTTCCTTCCCAAAATGTTCGTTTTAAAAAAACAAACAATTGCAAAGAATTTTGGACAGACCAATTCTGCTCCTTTCAGTATGAGATATTTGGATGTTGGCATCTGAATTGACTTTCTGTTTCAGGAACTTATTTTTATGTTTTTGAGTTTAAAAAAGCAAACATTTAAAAAGTGAAAAAACGATTGAGTGGTCAATTTTTTCCAAATATATGATTCACCAAAAAAATTGCTTTTATTGTGAACCAGATTTCTTTCTTTTTTGTTTTTTGTGATTTTCAAGTTGCCAGTGTAAGCTCTAGCTCATAGAGCTATGTGATAAATAAATGATGTTATAGTAAGACATTCCTATCCAGAACAAGTGAATTGAAAGTTAAGGCCAAAACCCCCATCCACTGTACTTATCTGATAAAGTTCAGCTGGTCTATGGAGTCAGTCATCTTCTCCACCCCTATTTGACCTTAAAACCCCCTTTCTAAGTAGTCAGTTAATGGTTTGTTTTTTGCTTTGGGTGGGGGTGGGGTTT
>NW_017728993.1:13416530-13424712 GCF_001723915.1 Gavialis gangeticus | reverse complement strand
TGGGGTGAGGGGGTGGTTTTTTTGGGGGCGGGTTGCAATCAGCTCCACTGGTTCTTGCTGGGGATAAAAGCAACCATCGCGGGTGAGGCAGGAGCTTTGGAGGTGGTGGACATAACAGGACATGCCTTTTGGAGACAGGGGCATGGCCATATCTTCTACGTCAGAGGTTGCACTTCCTAAACCCTCTAGTTGCAAATCAAAATCCTGACATGGCTGGGAGCCACAGAACACACAATATTTTGAGAAACACTCAAATAATATTTCTTTATCAAATGTCTTTAAAGAGCCATATTTAAACTGGGAGCTTGAAAACTATGGTTTGACCCTCCCTCCCCATAGCACGTGTCCCTGTCTTTGTGATTCATTGGTACATCAACACTCTCATTGTAGAAGACCCCAGAAGGCTAGTGTGGTGTCCTGGCTTGGTGCTGTTACAGTCATGGTGGCAAAGATATGCCCTGTCTCTCCTTCTAGGCTCTTACATTGCATACAGCAGACTTTGCTCCTTAGTTGCATTACAGATGCTGCAACAGTTAACAGGGTGCAAAACATTATGGATGCTGCAACAGTTAATAGGGTGCAAAATAGGTTGGGGGATTTTTTAATCATCAAGGAATGTGGGTCAAATGCTCATAAAAGTCAAATGAAAACCCTTCTACTAGTGAGATAACACAGCAAAAGCAGCCTCCTGTGACCACCCAAGGAACAAGCAAAGCTTAGTTACAGTGTAGAGGTGGATCAGATAAAACTGTCCTAGAAATTGTTCAGGAGGCCTATGTTAGTTCAGTTCCTAACACAAGTCTGTCTGAGCTTTGGGCTTTCTCTCTGCCTTTATAGCCCCAAATATTCCATTCTGTTAAACCAACATTATTCCAAGATTCACCGTTGCTTTTCCTTTAAAAAATCCCTGTTTATTGCCAGGGGTTGTTTTATTTTTTTCTCTGCAACAGTAAAACAAACACAAACACCAACTATGCAAGTGACTGAAAATCCCTGGGCTCTCTGGGGCTTTTGTGGTGGGCTGTGAAGCGTTCACTACATTTAAAACTATCCACCGCTGCATGCGCTATAAGCAGCCTTTTTCTAATAAAAAAGTGATCTATTTTCCTGATTTAAACCCAACAGATTAAACAATCAGGCAGTAGGTTTGTCTTAACAATTGTTAACATCTCCCCACACCTAATTAATCTACGCAAGAAGTGTTGGTAAAGGATGAAAACAACCTGCACTTAACTGGCATTCCCAGTGTTCTTTATTTTTATCTTCCTTCCATGTTTTTGCTGAAGGCTGAGTGGCAATTAATTTAAAACAACCTAGATAAAAGAAGGATGGAAACTGTATTACTGGTGTTATGTTTCTATGCCGGTTTTGCCTAGGGACAGTTTCCCAGAAGCAAAGCTAATAGGCAAGCTATTAAAGCCTTTTAAACTGGAAAGGTTATTTACAGGGTCAGACAGGCCTGACTAACTGGGGAGTCTCCAATTCATCCTGGGTTCCTTTACTAATTTAAAAATCAAAATGACCTGCTTTAAAATTATAGTCAAGTCAACTGTACAAGAAAATCGAGGGCTGCAAATTGCAATCCCAGCTTCAGTATGTTTTTCTTGTAAATGACAACAAAATGTCTCTTTTCCCTAAGAATTGGGGAATCAAATAATTCATTAAGGACTGGCCCAAAACTTCCACTGAAACACAAGATCTAATTGTTTCTAGTTCCAATGTTTTAAAAGGTAAATTTAGCATGTTTCTCCATTTGTGAGTCATCATCACTCACCTCTGCGCTTTCTGGTTCCAGCTGGGATATGAAGCAGGAATGTCTTGAGGACAGCTCTTCTCAGGCCTTTATTAGCCTAAGTGGTAACCAGAAGAACTGCAAATCTCAAGGAAAATCCCTTTCCCTTTGAGATCCGAGGGATTCAGGTCAGCATTTGAGATCCCTACCAAGGTGGTGGTGATCAAACTAGACGAAAACCATTATATCGGTGTCTGTTTCTACCCTGAAGAATAGGTCTAACACAGGAGTGGGCAAGCTCTGTATGTGGCACGTGGCAGGTCAGGGAGGGAGCAGAAAGCAGAGGAGCACATCCATCGGCGATGAGTAGGGGGTGAACACAGGTGCATGTGCATCCCCTGAGAGCGGTGGTGCACCCCCTATGAAAGGGCACCACTGACACTACTGATGGCATCTGCAGGCAGTCTGCGATCACGGCTGGCCATCGCCGACACTGCCGGTGGCATCTGCAGGTGGGAACCGACCACTGGTTGGAGCTCGCCACCCCTCCTGCCCCTGCCACCTCCGCCTGTGCTGCAGCTGCCTGTGGGACTCCATACTTACCACCACCACACTCCTGCCAGAGCTCACCATGACCCCGCAGCTGCCAGGGGTACGTGGCATTCATGAGCAGATCAGTCAAGGGAAGCAGATTGGATTGGTACGCAGGGAGGGCATCGGGCTTAATTTGTAGCATGCCTGCCAAAAAGGTTGGCCCCTACTAGTTCAGTATATTGCTCACAGAATGAGTGGGATCAGCGGGCACATCTACACATGCCCCTATGGCACCGTTGTTACTGTGCCATCATTTAGTACTTCCTTTTGGAACTGATCATATGTTTGGAAGTACTAAATGCTGGTGCAGTAACAGCCCGTACTGTGCTGTAATGGTGGCGCACAGCTTTTAGCTGCTATGTTGCCATAGTAATGCGCTGCACCGAGGAAGCGCAGTGCCAGGTGATGTAGCTGCAGCATCACAGTTTGTGCCCGCTGACACTATGTCACCATAGTGCAGTGCTATGGCATATTGTAACTCTATGGTCCTCCTGCTTGGGCTAATATATTGCTGGGATTATCCATGTGGATATTAATGCTCCCCATTGCACTGATTTTAGTAACGGGGATGATACAAGCATCATCACATCTGCTGTGAAGCCCTTGATGTTGCTTAAAGACCTCTTTAATAGAAGAATCCCCATAGTGCCCAGTTTGGGCAGATCACATTGAATGGATGGAGAGATTTATGTCTCTGAGATCAGATGCAAGCACAGACTCTTCCACTTTTTTGTAAATCTTAGAAGGATGCGGGACAAAGCAACCTGGTGGCATAAAACGAGTTAGGATGCTGTTGGCCAAGGCCACAAATTGGGTGTCAGTGGTATATAAGAAATCAGATGTCTCATATGAGACTAGATCACAAACCACCCAGTTTTGTCAACAACTGATCCTGCATTGTTCTGAGTATAGTATTTTCCTGTTCCGTACTGGAGCAGGCAGAGCCCCTGTGTTCAGGGATGGAGCACAGCTGTTTGGATCAAGCTCTCTTTCTTCAAGCTGCTTTTTCCTTTTTGTGGTTCCTTAGGCTCAATGTTGTATGTATTTAGGACTTGCAGATGTCAACGGTGTGACAGATGTGCTCCATGTAGTGCTTACTGTGCTGACAGGTTACTTTATTAGACACAGAAAGCAAAAGTTGGACTCATGAGTATTTCAGCCCAAGGTAGGAATATGGGACAGGGACCTTTTGTGCGTCAGTGTGTAAGGGTGTGTGCATGTCCTCCGATATATATGAGAGAAGCCTGGTGATCCTGGGTGCCAAAACTAGGGGCATGGATAAATAATTATATCACTTTAAAGGACAGGGGAAGGAGGAGGCATATCATCTGAGTGTATCCCAGATGACCTGTTGTACTTCTTCCGTTTGTAGGCCCCTATCCCATAGCAAGTGGCACAGAACTACAGTAATCTGCCCTTGAATGAAAAAGGGGGTAATTTACTGCAGTTTATCTTCCACTTCCTGAAAGATAGGACAGACAAAGGATAAAGCTACACCAAAATTCAGCTGAGCTACAGTAAGTCCTCCCCTAACTCCACCTCCAAAGCAGTTGAATCATTTCATCTGTCCTTGCCCTATGCAATATTACAAAGGGGAGATTTTCAGAGGGAGGGTGGGGGTTAAGCTTTTTCTGAAAAGCCCAAGAATCACTACTCACTTCTAAATATCTTGGCTCTGGTTTTCAGACATTCAGCACAGAAGTGGGGAGAATTTGATCTTCCAATCATTAGAGAAAATGTGGGAGCCAGAGTTGTGGACTCAAAGCCTTTGGCATCTTTTACACCAGTCTTGATGCTCCCAGTAGCTCCCAGTGTCATTTCTGGTGCAACTGTAATACTGTAGGTTGCAGACGGTTAGAGGTATGCACGCTGTGTTGCATCATCAACCAGATTGTGCCATCAGGTTTTGTAGGCAACAGTAATGGTCTTTCTTTTCTTTCCATCTGCCCCTCTGTATCCTCCAGCAATGGAGTCAGAGCTTTGTAGCGACAGCTGTTGCAGAACCCAGATGTCAAATCTTGGATCGTTTTCTTCCCAGCAGAGGCAGCTGGCGCTGTGGCTTGCTCAGCTAATAGCTTTGCTGGCAGGGGCTCTGGAACAACAATGGGACTGAATGCTGATTATGAGACTTGCTGGTGGACTCACCTGTCCTCCGACACACTTTTCAATTCACTCTTTCCCTCACAGACCTTGAATCTTTATCGTGGCAAAAAGTTCCCTAGACTTTCAGCAGAAGACACTGCAGTGGATATTTTGCATAACTGCACTGCTCGTGCCTTCATTTGGAGAGACTGCGTCTAGCATCCAGTCTGTCCTTATGCATTTCTTTCTATGAAATGTACAGGCAGTAGATCACGTGGAAATCACGTGGGATTTTTTTAATGCGTGGCACGATTTTTAAGCACAAGGAGCAATATTTCTTACCTATTGGCTTCCCTGAATTGTAATTTTATGTCATAAGGGAGGAAAGCAGTCAAATGGGAGAATGAACCATAAGCTTTTTGGTTTCCTGTCTTATTGGGATTACTTAGCCATTTGAGCTGCAAGTGTATGTGGTACTGGGAAGTCTTAGTGCAAGTAGCAAATTTTCCACTGAACCCTTTTGCCTTTGGAAAATTCTTTTGTCTGATATTTTGCATTGGGCAGCTGCAGTCTCCCCACCCCTGACATCTTCAGATCTTGATTCAAGAAAACAGAACATTTTCAGAGAAAAACAAATATTCGTTCAAAAAATAGTGACTCCTTGACTGATATCATAATGTTACACCTATGCTAAAGTAAAAAGCAGACTTCAGGGAGGTGAACTTGATGTTCAAGGAGGTCCTTTCCAGCCCTACATTCCTATACTGCTGTTATATATGTAAGATCTTAAGCCTTCAGGAACTTTCTTCCAGCACCTGAGCTATTTCTTTCCCATGCACATACATTGACTTCCATTTACCTAAATATACTTTAAGTGGGCCACAAGTATCAAAACCCCATCTTACAGATGTGAAAACTGAGCCCCTGAGTGCTGAAGTGATTTATCCGCGGAGCCTGGAACAAATCTAGAGTTGCTAACTAGTGAGTTACTCATTTATTAACTCCTGTATATTAGTATGTCCATCTTCTTAGGGCAACATGTGGGGTTTGAAAAGTGTTTAGGGTTTGGCGGTGGGGGGTTGCCTCTGCCTTTGCTTTTGCTGAGCTAAAGTTGGAATTTTTATACTATAAGCAGCACTCACAGGGCTGGAAAATATAGGAACCAACGTGATAAAAAATATAAGCCAAAAACCAGGTGAGCAGAAAACCATCCTGGTCTATAGAGCCTTGTACATGAGTTGATTTGTGCAAAGGATAATGTGTCCAATCATCTTCCATAATTACAAACAGTGTTGTAGCAAGGGGTGGAGGGTGAACAGGGTGACCGCCCCAGGCGCTAAAGCAAAGGGGTGCCAAACAGGCACTGCCCAGCTGAGGCGGGGTGCAGGATGAAGCCATGAGTGGCTTATTTGGGGGGGCACAGGGAAAGGGGAAGGGCAGCTCCTGCTGCTGCATGCACCCCCATGCAAGCATGGCGGGGGGCGGTCTACCCCCTGGATCTGTGCTCAGGGCAAGGGCGGGCTGCCGCTGTGGGCTTTGCCCCAGGTGCCAGACCTCATTGCTACAGCACTGAATACAAATGCTATGAATATTTTCCAATATGGCTAATGACATAGTGATTGGTGAGGTGATTAGACAGATGAGTAGGCAGAAAAGGGAAGTTGAAAGAAATACAAAGCAGAGCATCTGCCATGCAGCTTCTGAAACTTGTTGCAGAAATGATCGGTTTGTTCAGACCGCAGTGTGCATTTGTTTACCAGACAAAATTGCACATCAAAGACGCTGTGTTCTTGCTAAGCAACAAACATGACATTTTATCATATTAACTTACATTTCTTTCTCGATAGAGATACATGTTATGATGACACTCTTGAGCAGATGCTTCCAAACTTGCCAAATTAAAAAGCAGAAAAACACCGCTCCAAGACCATCAGCTTCACTTCATTTGTGACCTAAACCACACTAGACTGAAGCCTTTGGGGTTTCGACCCTCTGCACCAGT
This sequence comes from Gavialis gangeticus, assembly GCF_001723915.1. Lineage (NCBI taxonomy): Eukaryota > Metazoa > Chordata > Crocodylia > Gavialidae > Gavialis > Gavialis gangeticus. The sequence goes on along the minus strand of NW_017728993.1, from coordinate 13,418,302 downwards.
TAGCTCTATGATATTTTGAGCTGTTTAATTTTATAGTCTAGTAGGAATCGGTTTACAATCTTAGTATCAATACCTATGAAATTATGGATCAGCCCATGGAACAAGACATGGCAGAGCAGATATACCTGCTCCAGCAGAACATAATAAAGCCTGGCAATCTCAACCTTTCTTTTAAGGACAACAGCTGGGTTATAATTAATCCAGGAAGTATATGTGAACACTTGACTAAAGGGAATCCAACAAAAAGAACAAGCGTGGTGCATTTAGTTCAGAAAACGTGAATTCAGCTTGCTGAAAATAATGTATCGCTAGATTTTGACCTATTGCTGGCAAAGAATATATTTCACCATTATCGAGACAGCAAGGAGTTGGATTTTTTTTTTCTCTTGTAAATGAAAACCAGTTGAAAGAAGCTGGCAACAGACAAATGATCCTCATTCCACTCCTGCGTTTGCTTAATGGCTGATTCCTAGATCCTCCACACTCATCAGTGACACTGCTATTAAAAACATATTTCTTATCTGACACTTATTCCTACAAATAGATTATAGGAATAAATCTTCACTTTAGAAACAGGGTGTGAGTAGACGAGGAAGGAATGAGGGCTTGGAGGACAGCTTCCTAGAGCAGCTCTGGTGTTCACTTCAGACTCCTCCAAGAGCCACATCTCACAGATCATGATACATCAGATACCTACATGGCCTGTTGCTACCATTTCTTCCCATGACGAGTAACACTAGAGTATGCTCTTTTCTATGTTGAAAGCAACACGTTGATTCATAAGGACCATCTCCTCCGACCAGCACACAGCTCAAATACACAGGGAACTGGATGGAGGAATTCTGACCTGCAGGCCACAGACTGCAATGGCTGATAAGTTTTGTGGCCTGAATATTACAGATACAAGCACTAGGTATTTCACATAAGAACACATCTGTTGGCCCATCCCTGCCATGCTGGGCCAAGAGCTCCTTATCATGGAGGAATATGAGCAACCTTCACCAAGGCAGTCTAGCCCTCCAAGGTGCTGAAGACAAGGGAACTCTCTCTGTGAGTTTTGAGGCATGAGCTGTACTTCCCTCCAAGTAGTCATGGCCTTGCCCAGTTAAACTGGTGACTAGCAAACATTAAGCAATGAACTTGCTTTTTTTAGCTAGAGCTGGAATGGATGTTCTTGCTGAAGTGGTGGCTCCCACATTTGAATGTTGGTGGGAAGTAGACATTTAAAAATGTTGACGAGAATATTGTTGAAAGTATTTTGGTTTTTCAAGTGGCTACAGGGCTGGTCAGGATTTCTAGAAAAAAACATTAGTCAAAATTTCAAAATACCAATAAAACATTTGGAGAAAATGTTCACTACCTTTTCTCTGATACCCCAAACAACTCTAGTTGTAGCTGATTATAAGGACACACACATTGTATAGATGGCTGCAGACATGTACTTCAAGTGGCATTTAGTGATGATGTAACAAGGAGAATAATATTCACTGGTCAGTGAGTTTAGATCTAGAGTTTCACCACAAAGAAGCTTCATTAGGGGTTTCACTGCAAGACCTTGCTATTCCATCTCTAGCACTCTCAAAACTGGAACTGGCTGGCTGGGCTCAATTAGACTACATGTTGCAATAGGTGATATGAGATGAACAAATATCAGCTGCAAGGCAAGTAAAAAATACTAAGTTCATTTCTGTTGGTAATCTACTGTAAGATTTCACTAGCTTGTTCTCTTCTCAAAGCCAGGGGCATATATATACATATATATATATATATAT
>NW_017728993.1:13414791-13416266 GCF_001723915.1 Gavialis gangeticus | reverse complement strand
TATATATATATTTGCAGTAACCCAAGAACCTGTCTTGGGAATAGTAAATCTAATTAATAGACAGATATCAAGGCAAGCGCCTGGTTGTTTTCCAGTCCATCCTGGGTTATTTGCCAGCACTGGCAAAAGACCTGACCTAGGCCATCCCCCCTTTTTGCCTACTTTGCCAGGGAGACTAAAACACAAATACCCCTTTAGGAAGAAGGGTTCCTTACACCAAGTTTCTTGCAATGCTATAACATCATGACTAATTAAAAAGGCCTCAAAGTTGCTATCATTTAATTTACTTAATAGCCCTGCCATGTTCCAAGAAATAATTGAGAATTTTCCAGGGCTATCTTGGTGGGGCTTTCTGCGTGAGGATGATTTTACATCCTTGACTTCTATCTCAAGTGGGGCAAGAAAAACTGCACCATTGTAATCCAATGGAATTGCCTGTCTATAACATCTTGTTTAGTAATTACTACTGGTATGGAAATTGCCAGGGTGGGGATCTTTCTTGGTCCTCTCATTATTTATGGTACATACGGTTCTATTATTGGATCGATTATCATCAGAAATGTCCATCAAATAGATTTCTCTGCTAATGTAAGATTTAATCTTCAACCTCTAAAGGAAAAGGCTAGTGCATTAATCCACTCTGCCACTCACCAGAAACATTGCAGCAGTTTATGCTGTTTCCCAACATATCAGAGGTGATGATGCAGTAAACTGTCAAGGCCAAAATATACTCAGGAGATGTATGCTTTACTATTTTGGAAGGCACATACATGGTGTCTTTCCTCTCAGGTAAATGATAAGATGCTTTTCACTGCTGTACATTTTCAAAGTATTTCCTCTTCCACTGAACTCCCATTAAACACAACACAGCATCCCACCCAAAGCTATCCTCTGAGATCAAAACTACATTTTTATTATGAGCCAATAAAAATGTTACATGGAATTCCAGTTAATTGCTCTAATACGTGCTGTAATCTTTGAATTCCCCCCCCAAAAAGCTCTTTTATGGTGGGACATGATTAAATATTTGGCAATCATTCCAACCACAAAGAAGGTTTTTTTAACCAAACATAGACATGAAGTGGACTAGAAAAAATGTAAATGCTTTAAAAGGCTGGATTAAAGCACTAAAAAAAAAATGGCATAATGAACATTAATGTCATACACAGAGTGTGGGAGAATCTAATGAATCAGTTGAAATTTTATGACAAGGGATCTTTGGGTTTTTTTCCATGTAAACCTACATCCCTCCAATTGGAGATTATGCCTCTATTCCAGTTTATCTAAATCTCTAAGCTTATTTTATTAACTGTCCTTGAGGCACAGCAAAGGTTTACCTGGTTATCCAGACTCAGTGAAGAAAGATATCACACCAGCTCCTTAAGAGCTAGAGAGAAGCTCCTTTTTGAGCCCCACCAATACATGAATAAGTGGTCAAGTGGCTGCCTCTCAGACTATGAGCGTCTCGTGACCAC
>NW_017728993.1:13409374-13409791 GCF_001723915.1 Gavialis gangeticus | reverse complement strand
TTAAGAGCTAGAGAGAAGCTCCTTTTTGAGCCCCACCAATACATGAATAAGTGGTCAAGTGGCTGCCTCTCAGACTATGAGCGTCTCGTGACCACAACAAACATCTTCCTTTGAAGTAGATATCACGATAGACAAATATGAGTGAAATGGTGGGAAGCCTAAATAAAGAGGAATGCTGAGGGCTCAGAAAATGTCTAGCAGAGTTATTTCTTTATTTATATCAGCTGAATTCACTGGAATAAATGAAAACAGTAGGGCCCAGATGTCGCAATGAGTGACACTCTATAAATATCACCAATTAATATGCCCTAATTAATATGGTAACACTGGACTGATGTAGTAGCCATTATGATCCAGGAAATAATGCGAGAGGAAAGGATTTCTGCTGGGAAGAGCAGTCAGCCAGGTCTGACCGCT
>NW_017728993.1:13406691-13409363 GCF_001723915.1 Gavialis gangeticus | reverse complement strand
TGATGATCTGCTCAGGTCCCTTCCAACTCTACCAACTATTAAACTATGATTTTTGTGGGTGATATTTTTTATTGGACCAATTGAAAGGTTGAGAGAGTTTTAGACAAAATTTCAAATACAGGACATTCTTCTTCAGGTCACTTCCAGTCAAATCCCTGCAATTAATTGAGAGAGATTCCAGTCTCTCATCAATCCCTACAAGAAAGATCCTCACCAGAAATAATGTAGAATCGAATCAAACAAATGTTTGGACAACAACAGCATACAGAAGACCCACCGTTCAGGGGGATACATTGTAGAGATCCCTGCGAATGGGGAAATCTACAGGGCATGGATGCCCTGGTGGTGGTGGGAGCATGGTGGTGGTGGCAGGAGCCCAGTGACAGCAAGCGTGGAGCTCCCACAGATGCTGCTGGCACTGTAACAAAGTGTCATCACGCTACACCGTGAATACTTGAAACCGCAAATGCCAAATCCATGAATAGCAAGGGTTTCCTGTAGGTTTACTGGTTCAGTTTGCACTCATATACCAGAGTAGCTTTCAGCAAGAAAAGTTAATGAAACTGGTGAACTAAGTGTGACTGAGAACAACTGCCAGATTTAAAAGTTTTCACAGAGAGCAGAAAATACTCTCCACGTTGCACAGGCATGAGTACTTTGGCCAGACAATGAAGAATCAGGCCCCATATGTCATTTGAAACACATCCTCTTTTGCCAGTTAGGTCTTTTTCCATCCAGATTGGCTCTCAGCAAGAGTATAATGTCATTTTGATTCAGTGTTGAAGTGAATCTGAGACTGATAGTCTTTATAATCTTTTTCTGAGAAAAGACAGAAAGCTACTTATTTTGGCAATATTTCCTACCATGATGAAATTATTTACCTAGGCATAGCAACAAAGCAGGCCAGTAAAGAGGGAAAACTTTTGATTCACTTGTAAATGTGGGATTAAGAATAATGAAATGCTAGAAGAAGCATTTGCAACGTGCTGTAATCCAGGAACTAGCATTAGCTCAGCTACAGAGTCAAATAAAGCCTTTCAGTTTGTACTGTAAAAAGGTATCTTCCTTGGACTCCAGGGCTAACCATAAAGCAGAGAAGAGAAAGAAGTGTATCTCTCCGCAAGTCAGTCCTTTTGACCCGAAGACCTGTTAGCTCCATGAAAGAAGCTGCTCACTTGCCTTCATAAAAATAAAGCAGAGAAATTGCTCATAAAAATACTGGTCACCAGCAATGCCAAAGAAAGATAACAGGAGGAAAACTTCTCTCTTCATCAAACAGCTTCACTGCAAACCTCGGAGCTCAGATTTCATGGGTTGTTGACATCTTCTTTCCAATACTTGGAGCTCACAGTGCGTCCTTTATATTTCTCCCTTTCTGAAGTGGAATGAGGCCAAAGTGTGTGGATAGCATGAGTTGCCATAGGTCATCGGCTTGATAAGTGAGGAGTTCAAGTTGTAATCCTTGAGCCAGAGGTGAAACGGGAAATGTAAAGAGCAGCAGATGTGGCTGTGCAAAGAAGGCAAAACCAAAAAGTTGAAATAAATGCTTGTGCAAGAATAGGCTGTTCTGCTGCAGTCTGGAAAAAATGGAAAGCACATTCATAGCAGATGGTATTCGCAGCGTAAGATTCCAGGGAGAGTAGAGGCAGAAGAGACTGCAACGTCTGTGGATACTATCTGAGCTCTGCAGATTTGCTGAATAATATTAGAAACATGGGTGTTTCAAATGCCAAGGAAGAAACGAGATCAATAAAGCAGAAAAGGGAGAAAACAAATGATCCATTTCCCTCCTCTCCACCCCCTCCTCCAACCTTCTCTCAACCAACATAACAGCAGCTACCCACAAAAAAGACTGTGCATGTTCAACTGAAGAAATAGCTTACTCAAGCTACAAGGCAAAACTTGGTTCTATATGTTGGCACAATTTAGGTGCCAAATGAGAAATTTTTATTATTGTGGCTGGTATTTGTATTGGGTTTGCCTTCAAGCTTCATCAGAAATCAGGGCCTCATTGTGTGAGGTGCTGGACAAACACAGGTTTTTTTCCCCTAAAGAGCTTAGGGTTTAAATTGAAAATCCCAACCATATTTTTGTATTCTTCTTGCACCTCAGTTCCCCAGGAGTGTTTTAGTACTTTTTCCATCTGTCTTTTTAAGGCACAGAGTGGCGTGTCTCGCTGTTCCCAAGGCAGGTAATGGGAGTTTTACTATTGATCTCAATGGGAGTATAATTAAGCCAGCACAGAACATTCTTGAAAATCATGCCCTAAATTACTTGCTCAAGTTCAAATAGGGGATCTAAGGCAGACATGGGAGTAGAAGCCAGACCTCCTAATTTGCAAGTCAATATCTTAATTTTAGGACTCAGTATTGAGGATGAGGCTAGTATTTGTGAAGCTATCGAAGAACATGAGAAATGGCAGCTTGGGTCAGCCCAGCCTCCTGTCTCCCACAGTGGGAGAGAATGGATATTAGGGGTGGAGTAAGCAGGGCATATTCAGAATGAACTGCCCCCAAAACCTCCCACTACAGTTTCCAGCATTCAGTGATCTAGGACAGTGTTTCTCAACCTGTGGGTCACGACCCAAAAGTGGGTTGCAAGAATATATGAAAGGGTTGCAAACAAACTTTAAAAATGGAACCTTTTTGCATACATTTTTGAAAAAAAAGGTG
>NW_017728993.1:13375547-13401691 GCF_001723915.1 Gavialis gangeticus | reverse complement strand
AAGTTCAAATAGGGGATCTAAGGCAGACATGGGAGTAGAAGCCAGACCTCCTAATTTGCAAGTCAATATCTTAATTTTAGGACTCAGTATTGAGGATGAGGCTAGTATTTGTGAAGCTATCGAAGAACATGAGAAATGGCAGCTTGGGTCAGCCCACACTCCTGTCTCCCACAGTGGGAGAGAATGGATATTAGGGGTGGAGTAAGCAGGGCATATTCAGAATGAACTGCCCCCAAAACCTCCCACTACAGTTTCCAGCATTCAGTGATCTAGGACAGTGTTTCTCAACCTGTGGGTCACGACCCAAAAGTGGGTTGCAAGAATATATGAAAGGGTTGCAAACAAACTTTAAAAATGGAACCTTTTTGCATACATTTTTGAAAAAAAAGGTGCTGCTTGTGCTTCACTATGTGTTAACGCTGCGCACACTAATAAACAGGGATCCAGGTTTTCTGTTTACCATGGAAAAATGTGGATTATCTCCTTTAAAGGAGAAAAATGTGGGGAACGATGGGTTTCCCCTTGCAGGCTGGCAGGCTCTACCCTGGAGGGGAGATGAGGTGGGGGCAGTGTAGGTGGCCTGAGAGTGGTGGTGGCAGCAGCAGCTGGGTTATGGCAGCAAGATAAAGCTGTGGCCTGGTGTGTGAATGGCTGGTGGCAGGAGGAGGAGTGCAGCCCCCCTCCATTCATTACTCCTCACACTGCCGGTGGCACAGCTGGTGCAGGGGTCCCAGTGACAGCAGCGTGTCTCACCACCCCACTCCACCCTCCAATGCTGGGTCCCACCTGCTGGGCTGTGGAGGCAGCTCCTCCCCATGCCAGTACAGCCAGGCTGCAGACCCATGACTGCTGTAGGCACACAAATCTGTGGTGGGGGGGCACGTGCCCCCCCACCCCACCCCACAAACTAGGGGCCTAGGGCCTGGGGGCAGCAGGTCAGGAGTGGGGGCACCAGCAGGGCTGGGGGAGTAGGTTAGGAGTGAGAGGCATCAGCAGGACCAGGGTGCTGTTTTCTACTAAAACTATTTATTGTGTCAGGACTGGCCATTGATGTTCACAAATGGGTCCTGGTACAAAAAAATGTTGAGAACCACTAGTCTAGGAAATTCTGATTTTAAGAACCTAACTATGATGTTTAATAGCCACTGATGGACCTATCCTCTATGAATTTGCCTAATCCTATTTTGACCATGAACATAAGCCATGGAGATGAGCAGAGGATTTGTGCAATATTGGAGATGGGTGTGTCAGGAAGAAGGAGAAAGAGTCAAGATTAATAAAACAGAGAAGGAAGACAGTGGAGAAATCCTAAGAAGGTTTCTTTATCAGCCAAGATGAATCCAGCCACCCACAACAGAAGCTCCATCCTGGATTTCAGATGCCCTGAAAAGCTGTTAGGGCTGGCGCCTTGGCAAGAAGAATGATTAAAGTAGTTAACTTTCTGTGGATGAAAAGACAGTCCTTCACTAAGAACCATCGTATATTTAAGGCAATTATTTCTATTTGTACAGTTTGTTTCTTCCTCCTAGAAATTAACACTATTATTAAATTTTCACTTGATAAATAAGGGTTTGTATGAGTTTGCAGACAGTGACTCTGAAAAAAGTGTTCATCTGGTTTTTATTTCTCCTGATCACATCCCCTTGCTAATGCCATAATATAGGCATGAAGTTGGTTTCCATGGGATGACTGGAAGCTGAGGTGACATAAGAGGGCACACTGGAAAATACCATTTGGCTTGCCCTATGCAAACATTTCTAACCAAAATGCTCCTAAATGGAGATGATCAGCCAGAATTAGCCTGAGATTGTTCACAGATGCTGGGATAAAATGAAGGAGTTTGTATCTGGCTTTGGACAAAGTGTCTCAAACAGGAACAAAACTTGTGCTGCAAATCTCTGCTGGTTCATGGATCCCAGTTAAACTCTAAACAAGGCTGATATCAAATCTGCTTTTAACTCAGATGGCATATTCCTCGCAGGCCCACTTGAATTAGGTTGAATTTAGGTGTAATGGAGCATCATGATTTAGAAGACCCTAGTCTTCTAAAATAACTGTATTTCCATATATTTTCCAGATTGTTGCTTAATGATGGGTGGATTCCAAAGTGGTTAATGGTCCAAATAGATCATGGTTGCAAGTTCCTGGGAAAACACATAGCTGAAGCAGCAGTGGGGCTATATATTTTTCAGTGTTTGGATGGTTTATGCACATATCTTGAGTCAGCAGTCTTTGTCTCCTGGGTGAGAAAAGATATTTCATGCAAACTTGGCCATCCTGTTCTTGTTTCCTGTGTATAAGAAATGACCTGAAGGCAGATGATAATATAGTCTAGAATACTGTGCTACATGGTAATATACCATCGCCATCTTAACAAAATGCTTTTGTTAGCATCTAAATTATTTTGGAGCCATCTTCAGTGAAGCACAGGAACAGGGTGTTGGGTATTTGTGGCATGTTACCAGGTACATAAGCAGATAGTCAGGTGGGATATAAAACTAATTGGGAACAGAATAGTTGTATCCTACCCAAGATAAAGAAAAGAAGTGAATCAAAAGGAGAGAACATGAAGCTTTTATAGCAGATGCAAATGAGGACTTATTTAAAATATGTTGGTATAGACCTTATTAATTGGTAAGCAAGAATGCAAAGCCCTCCACCAATGTTTCAAGAGCTCCTTTGAGAGCAGGCATATGTATGCTTAAATGCTAACAAGAAAGTAGCATCAGAAGAGGCCAGCAGAGCTTTAATTTTCTTGAATTGCTCAGGATTTCTAGAATTGGTTAATCTGTCCTGGAAACAAAACTGCAAGACTTGAACATTTTTTCCCATGTTGATATCTTTGCTATTATTAAAATGATAGAGTCACGTGTCTATCACCACTTTAAATGCCTTTTGTTGCCAGTACCATCACTGTCCTTACTTTTTTTTTCTTTGACACATTATATTATGGTAAAGGCTCCTTAAAAAATATCAGCAACTCCAGTCAAAGGTGAACTTTATTTCCTTTTACAGTATAGTAAAAAACAACGCATGGAGGTTTTGAGTATTCTCTGTCCCGAGCAGCTTCTTTCCAAGAGTTAACTCAGTCTTTTGGGGGTTGACTCTCCCTAGCAATGCAACACCCTGAATTGAAGCTGATCTTCAGCTTTGAAAAACACTTCTGCCTTGTCTTATGTGGGACACAGAAGTTAAACGGGCAACATCCAAGCTACCACAAGTAGCCTTTGGTGGGTAGATTCAACTAAAATTGGGGTCATAGATGGCAATGACATTCCCTATGGTCTTTGTGCAAGTAGGTATAATATCCTTGTAGTCAAGGCTAAATTTGAACTGGATGCTTGCTTTGGATCTGGCTCATTCCATCTACTTCACGTCTCCTCCCTTTGCTACTACAGAATATCCTTTTCCTGGCTTGGATTATTGTGTGCGCTGTCCAGAGACTAGACTGCCACAAACACACCAAAATGAAGTTGCTTTTGATCAACAGACAAATTGCTCCATGACAATAATTTGCAAAATGTGTCAAGTGCTTTGGGATCCTCAGATGAAAAGTGCTATTGAAACATCAGTCATCAGCATTATTATTATTGCTATTGCTCCCTATTGCCAGGGACCCAACAGAGGTTTCTCATGTGAAATTCTTTGAGGAAGTTAGTCAATGTTCCCCCCTGCCCCACCCAGGAATATAATACATTTCTTGCTGCTTTGATTTCTCAGGGCCCATGGAGTTATTTTATTGCAGCATGATATACACGTACCAGTGCACCTTTTTATAACTTGGAAATAGGTGTCAGCAATGCTTCTAATCATCACAGTCCCCCTTTTGCATGTTTTTAATGGCCTTTTTAGAAAAAGGAATAGAAACAGTTATGAATAATCTAGTAAGCATACCAGCCCCCTGTGAAACGCAGGTTTCCAGCTGCACAAAATCAAACCCAAGAACAGAAAGCAGACTGCTCCATGGCAGCACACATTCACATTACAGGCGCGCCATTCAAAAGCCACAGAAGAAAAATGTATTAATGCCAGTTTTGGCTCTTCGCATATATGCTGCTCTGTAAAAGCATCTCACATGACTGCTTGTTTTAGGAACATATAGGATTGACTTCAAAGTAAAAGGATAAAAGCCCAAGGTGGAGTCAGAAAAACTTTTTGTTTGGCAATGCTAAGCGGGGTGCGGGGAAATAAAACACCTGGTATTAATTTGAGGAATTGCAGCCCAATGGGTAAAATTACTCATGAGTAATTAAGCATGTTTTCCTGATCCTTACATATGCAGAAGTGAATGTATAAGCAAGGTGAGAAAACAGAGCATACTGTAAACCCGAGTTTATTCAAGAAGCGATTTGCCTAGTATGAAAAGATGGTAATGTTCTCCTGCACCTTGGAGCACCTAACATACGTCTTGATTTTTTTTTTTCCTTTCATTTCATGGGAAGGAACTGTTTCATGGAGGGGAAAATGTAACATCCTGCCATCGAAGGAAAAAAGTGAATGATATTTTCAAGGCTGTTTTGACATGTTTTTCTTCCACACAGACCCAGACTTCAAATAGAGCTTCTTAACCACTACAGCTAAATGACCCACCCGGAGAACTCTTTTTCCACAAACAATATGGGGTTGCGAGAAGAAGTCGGAGAGCAAAAGCAAACAGTTCTTAAAGAAATGACTTTGTTTGGATAGTTCTGAACCACTGACGTTTGGGGGCACGTTTAGGGAGGTGGGCGGATGGGTGTGAGGGGGGAAAACACTCATGGCTTTGATTTGAAGGAGCCACATCAAAACCTGTTTCATTAAATGGTACTGCAGTATTCTGGAAAACACTGACTGTTTAAAGTGATGTTAGGGAAAACTTTTCTGTAGCTTATCCCAAAGCAAGGGCATTGGATGAGACAGGCCAACCATTCTGGTTGGGAAAGAAACCAAACACCTGTAACTGAGAATCTCAGATAAGTGATAGTTGCTGGTTGTACCCTTCCCAGTCATGGTAGTACACACTAGTTTAAATGTAATCTTTTGCAAATTATGGGTCATTTGATCCTGAGCAGCCTCAGATGGAGCTGAATGAGCAGACCATGAGTAAAAATGTTCCCTCGCTCCAACCAATTTGACTTTAAAAATCACATTCTGGCACCCAACATTAAAGATCTGTTGTATAAAGAATGAAGTAGGCGGTTGAAAGTAGTGCAGATACTTGAACTGATCATCCGTTGATTAGTCCATCCAGCTTCAATATACCTACACATCAGTTCTATAATTACCACCAATGAAACAATGAGCCGCTAGAAATAAATGATATTGGGTAATGATTTCAGGCGATCATGGCAAGAAACACATACTACAGCAAAAGCTTCGCTATCCAGCACCCACAGGGAATGGGGTGCCGGATAACAAAATATGCCGGTTAATTGAGAGGCCTGAACAGGCGTTCAGGCTGCCATTTCTTCCACCATGTCTGGGCTGTTGCCACCCCTCCTGCCATGTTGCTGCCCCTTCTGCCACATTGCCAACCCTCCCACAGGCCCTGCAGGACAGGGAGGTGGGCCCCGCACAGCCTGCTATGTCCCAGGCCATGGGGGCTTAGTGAAACCAGAAGTGCCACAATAGGCACTTCTGGTTTCACTTTTACTTTACAAGCCGGCATGCCGGTTAATAGATCATGCCGGCTTGTAAGGTGCTGGTTAAGGCAGCTTTTACAGTATCTTGTTGTTATAAGAAAGTCAATGTCTTCCTGAGCCTACTAGCCCATCCAGTTATTGTGGTTGACACACCAGTTTCTGTAGCCACTAGCACACAAGGGTATAGTAAAGCTGCATGCTTTGGCTCCCTTGTCTAAATGCCCAGGGATCTGTTTTCAGCTGATTTAGGTAGGTGCTGGCCTTCAGCAAAAGGCTTGAAGATTTTAACTCAGGTATCTGGCACCAGACTAACACTTCTGCTACCCCATTCCTCACTAAGAGGCACTGATTCATGGATTCATAGATTCATAGAGTCATAGGTGCTAGAGTCAGAAGCGGCCTCAACAGATCATCGAGTCCGACCCCTTGCCTAGCTATGAAAGAGCGCTGGGGTCAGATGATGCCAGCTAGGTGCCTATCCAGCCTTCTCTTGAAGACCCCCAAGGTAGGGGAGAGCACCACCTCCCTTGGGAGCCTATTCCAGATTCTGGCCACCCTTACTGTGAAGCAGTTTTTCCTGATGTCCAGCCTAAATCTGCTCTCTGTCAGTTTGTGACCATTGTTCCTTGTTACCCCAAGAGGCGCCCGAGTGAACAGAGCATCTCTGATCCCTTGCTGCATCCCCTTAATGAATTTGTAGGCGGCCACAAGATCACCCCTCAGCCTTCTCTTGCGGAGACTGAAGGGGTCCAGGCCCCTCAGCCTCTCCTCATAGGGCTTGTCCTGTAAGCCCCTAACCATACGAGTGGCCTCCTCTGGACCCTCTCGAGTCTATCAACAATATTCTTGAAGTACGGCACCCAAAACTGGACGCAGTACTCCAACCGATCTGAGCAATGCCACATAGAGGGGAAGTATCACCTCCTTGGATCTATTTGTCGTGCATCTGCTGATGCATGATAAAGGAAGCTTAGCTTTGCTGGTGATTTCATCACACTGATGATTCCTGTTCATCTTGGAGTCCGCTATGACTCCGAGGTCCCTTTCCACTTCTGTGCTGCTGAGAGGATCACTTCCCAGGCAGTAGGTGTGCTGGGTATTTTTGTGCCCTATGTGCATCACTCTGCTCTTATCCTTCTTGTACTGCATCCTATTGTGTACTGCCCACTTCTCTACCCTGTCCAGATCTGCCTGCAATCATTCCCTACCCTCCAGAGTGTGCACTGCACCCCACAATTTAGTATCATCCACAAACTTGAACAGAGTACACTTCACACCCACATCCAAGTCACTGATATGGAAGATATGGAAGAGTACAGGTCCAAGGACTGAACTCTGCGGGACCCCACTACCCACATCCTTCCAGGTTGATACCGACCCTTCTACTACCACTCTCTGGGTGTGACCGCTAAGCCAATTTGCCACCCACTGGACCGTATTCCCACCTGTGTCACAGCCTCTTAATTTATTTATAAGAATGGGATGAGATACTGTATCAAAGGCCTTGCTAAAATCCAAGAAAACGACATCCACCTCTACTCCTGCGTCTAAGCATTTTGTGGCCCTGTCATAAAACGAAACCGGATTGGTCAGGCATGATCTACCTCATCTTAGGAGTCTTAAGTAGATTCTACTTAACATTTTCTGTAAACAGTCACTCATACTTAGGTGTTGTCTGACAGCCTTCAGTGTGATAGAGGTGATATTTTCTATTAGACAGTTGCCAAAAGAAGGTCTTTATTTGCAAGCTTTTGGGCTCATGCACCCTTCCTCAGACAAAGGAGAATGCAAAGATTGTAAAATTTCTCCGAGGTAGAAATAAAAAATCATATTGCACAGGAGAGCTGGAGGGTGGTGCAAGTTCTCTTGGCTGGAAACAAAATCATTTAATGTAAATTAGGTTCAGATAAAAGTTAGAGCAATCTATTCATCTCAAAGGTGTCTGTCAAACAGGATTTTGTCTATTCACCTCAAAGGTGCCTGATGGCAAGCAGGATTTCAAGATTCCTGAGTGTTTATAAATCAGAGGAGGGAGGAATGTGCCCTGAAAAATTTCATTCTGCTTGCCATCAGATACCTAGATGAAATGCTGCTTGCCAGACACCTTTGCCATCACACACCTTTGAGGTAAATAGACTGCTCCAACTTTTATCCACCCCTAATTTACATAGGATGAACTTTTCCAGCCAGGAGAACTTATACCACCCTCCAGCTGTCCTGTGCAATATGAATTTTAGTTTCTATCTGGAAGAAATTTTACAATCTTTGCATCCTCCTTTGCCTGAGGAGGGGCACGGGAGCCCGAAAGCTTGCAAATAAAGACTTTTTTTTTTGCAACTAGTTGGTCTACTAAGAGATATTGCTTCTACCACACTGACTGTTTTTACTTTTAGACCAACACAGCTACAGCCTTTATCCCCGACATTCCCCTTATCATTCCACTCATGCCTAACCTCATCTCATGTGCAAAGTCACACTTTTAAATAAGATCACATGATCTCTCTCCGTGCAAAGAGGCAGCCACCCATAGACGTTCTAGGAAAGCTCATTGTCTACATTCCCTGCAGAAGGACACTAGATACCAGAAGGTCCCTGCTATCTTTCCTCAGCACTTGGCACCTTTCAATGCTGAGTGGAGCTGTTTAGTAATGAAAAGTTCTGGGCGTTACATCTGAGTTGGTAACTAATGCCGAGGGCAGAGGACTCAAAGTTAGAGAAGCTGCTATCCTCAGCTCTGCCAGTAGCTTATGTACATTTCTTAAAGCTTGGTTGTGCACTATACACCTGTTGGGGTAAGTGGGGCACAGCTGGGATGTTGTACTTTGCTGCTGCTTTCCTTGGAGCAAGGGAGACGCAGAATGAGTGTAGGACTGTCTCTGCAGTACATTTCCTCTCTGGGAAAACTTTTGGGGCAATGCGGCTTTTCTATCACCTTTTGTCCAAATTAAAGGTGGAGACCTCAGCTTCCAACCATTCACTAGGTAATTACCTGATGGGATTTCCTGGTGGTTTCTTTTGATAAGTCTATTGCTTGTTTTTGCTTGCACCATGGTGTAATTTTGCTATGTGATGTTACAAAACCAGAGCATTCTGTGCCCAAGATGGCTGCATTTTGGGTGTGTTTGAGGAAGCATTGTGAGGCTGGGCTGCTGTTGTCTCTCCTGTACTGGGAAGTGAACCAGCAAGAGCAGAGGTTATGTGATTTCTCTTTCTCCAGCGAAGGCCTGAGTGCACAGGGCTAAGGATACGGCAGCAAGAAGTTTATGCTCTGTCATTACTCAGATGAATCATTTTATTCCACAAAGACTTTTAAGATTTTGATCATTCCACTGTGAGATGAAAGTTTCCACAAGCTGGCATTTTGTTGATACATCTTCTTTTCAGGTTGAAAAGATCAATTTATTTAGGTATTTTCTGTTCAGAAAATTTTCTGTGAGAAATCCTGGCAAATATCTCCACAAAATACCTTAGTTTTGATGAAATGACATTTCCTGCTTGAGTGGAAAAATAAGGCTTGGCAAAAATGCAGTGGCGATGTGTAAATGCAGTGAGAGTGTGTGTGCACCTCCTGACAGGCCACACTCTCCACTTAGGTGATGGGCAGGGGGGGCAGGTGGGAGCGCTGATGCCCCCCCTGCGAGCCCTGGCCAGGGAGTGGGAGCACCAGCTGCTTCTGGGAGCGCTGCAGCTGCTTCATGATTGGCCATGGGGGGACCCCCCCAGTCAGCGACATTGGCCATGGGGGGCCCCTCAGTCACTGACTGGTCGCTGGAGGGGCATGTGCCCCCTTGACTAAAGTGGCACCAATCACGCATGCAGAAATGTTTTGCTCAAATTCTAGTTACAAATCTAGTGATGATTTTTAAAACTCTTTTGAACCTTCTAGCAGTCCTCTGACAATATACTATTATCCCCATCACTTTTTAAGTAAGGTAAATATAGTGTTCTACTCTATTTATGAAGCCACTGTATGGGGTTATGAATAGCAAACTATCAGCTGTGCAGGGGGTTCAACTTGAAGTCCTTTCCAATTCTATGACTTTTGTCAATGGAATATCATCATCATCATCGTGCTACACCTGCAATCTGAAAATGTCTCCCAAGTTTGTGATCAGTGTAACCAGAGATCCCATTTTGGTCATTAATTATACATATGTAGTTCTGTATTTGGAAAATTCTAGCTGTCCCATTTGAAGCCCAGCTGCCCCACTCATCCACCCTTAGTTACACTGCTGGCTAAATGTGCTAGCAGTGGCCTTCCCTTTCCAGAAACCTGCCTCTGCCTTCCTTCAGGAGGGGCATTGTAAATGGTCTCAAAATCTCCAGATGTAAAGCAAAAAGAAGTTTTTGTTTAATCCATTCCATTCCTGTTGAAACGATACTTTAATATACCCCTTCTATTCCTGCCTCCACCATTCTCCTCTTTTGGCACTACCTTCCCCCAATACAATCTTAAAAAGACTCCAGAAATAGGGTCCTCTCACCAATAATTTAGGACAGTACCTGACAGTAGCACTGGGACTGGATGAGGAAATCTGGCTATTGCTTCAAGCCTTTCTCCAGTCCTTGGCTCAATGTTTTGGTCCTTGACCTGGGCTCCTAACCATCAGCTAGTACCCCTGTCCTTGCCTTGCTGTCTGACCCCTGGATGGTCTGGTGTTTCAGTTCTTAGTTCTACCAGACCACCTAAATCCTCTATAACATCCTTCTCATTATGAAGCCTGAGCTCCCACCACTGCTGCTCCTCACTATAATGTGTTGTTGGTAGAAATCAACACTCCTTGCTTGACTTCAGTGGAACAGTATTGGTTCACATGAAGCCCTCAGACCTAAAAGGTGCTGAGCTAGGTGGCCTTGACTCTACAGATCCCTTAACTTGAAGCACAAGTCAGTCTGCCAAGGTGACACAAAGCCATGCAGTTAAAGTTAAGCATGGCCCACATGCTGAGGATCTGGCCTATTCCTCCCTCTTCTTGAACATACTTTAATATACCCCTTCTATTCCTGCCTCCAGCATTCTCCTCTTTTGGCACTACTTCTCCCCAATAAAACCTTAAAGGGACTCCAGAAATAGGGTCCTCTCACTGTTATTTAAACCCACAGCATTTGAGCGGGTTTAAAATTTTCCAGGGCACATTCCTCCCTCTGACTTCTAAACACTCAGGAATCTTAAACACATACACTCCTTTTCCCCTTATTGGTTGCTTCAAAAAATTTCAGTGGTTAGTTGCTTGCTACCTGCCACACAGTCATCAAAATCATTGGGGAACAAAGTGAGAAGAGGAAAAAAAGAGGGTCTCTGTGGATTCAAACTGCTGATTGTGGTAGTAAGAGGAGGTATTTTAATGACAGGTTTAAGACTTGCTAAGTAACTGCCATGAGGATTATGAATACAGTTTGTAACAGGGTAAGATTAGCAAATAATCCTTTAAAAAAAGATGGTGACTGGCTTTTAAAAAAAGAAAAAAGCTAAAATAAAAAAAAAAACCCACTGAAAACCTTTGGAAATTTTTCATAAGACAGGAGACTTCTAAATATAATAAAGCCTGTATCCTTAGTTGATATAAATTGGGGTAGCTTAATTCCAGTGAAGCTATGCTGAGTTACATTCGTTGATTATCTGGGCAGTTAAGTGGTACACTTTCTTGATTAACCAGTGAACTCTTTGCTCACAAGATTCCTGGCATCCAAAGTTACTGAGAGTTCAGTCAGAAGCAAATCAGTAGCATTTCTCAGAAAAGCAGCTATCTGTATCGAACAATGGTGTTATTCATGCCTAAATGTCATATGGGAATTTCAAGGATACTTGAAGTCTTTCTTTATGCTGACTTGAGATGCCTCATCATAACTCTGCCTCATCTGAACCTCTAGCTGGCCCTTAGCTTTATATTGGTCCTGTTAACTCCATAATTGGTTTTTCATCATTATGCACTATGAAGTGAGTGTATTATTCAGAGGATTTCTTTTTGTCTATCAGTAGTAAGTTAGAAAGTTTTTTACTGGAGGTATGAATTTGGTTTGGTTTGTAGTTTAGTCCTTACTCAGGAAAAGAACTCCATGTAGAGGGACTTGTGCATTTGTGTGGAGCCCTATTAAATGAACTTTGATTTTTGC
Organism: Gavialis gangeticus; assembly: GCF_001723915.1. Lineage (NCBI taxonomy): Eukaryota > Metazoa > Chordata > Crocodylia > Gavialidae > Gavialis > Gavialis gangeticus. The sequence continues at coordinate 13,389,956 of NW_017728993.1, read as the reverse complement.
AGACACTAGGGTCTACCTATGTAGAAAACATTGCTAAATCATACCCTTGCACCTCAGGGGAGTACAAACTCTGCCTATGCAATGTGTAAGATGTGACTGATTTATTCCCACAACTATAGGGGCTGTCATGGATCTTGCTGACACTAGTGTCCATCAGGACTAATTTCATTAATATCAGTAGCATTACCCAGGTTTAAAAATGTGTATAAGAGAGTATAGGATTGGGCCAATGTTTTCCATGTGCATAGTGTGGTGCTCCTTGAACTCTGAATTACCATAGGAAACTCGGAAGTGATCTTCACCAGACATAATTTAATCTATCCCTTAGTCTAAAATCTTCCAGATAGAGGATTAATGAATGTGACAAAGCTCAGTTCCTAGTTCAAATGACTTTTACACAGGATAAAAAATATGTTAGGTGTTTCAACTGGTGAAATACTAGTAGCATTTATTTATAATGTTGTAAGAAATATTGTCAAATATTTGAGAAAGGTTGTCCACTAGCAAAAATTGCACACGTGAAACTTCAAGAGGAAAAAAAATATCCCTGTGGAAATTATAAGGCTTTATTGCTCCAATTATAAGTCAACTCTACATATAAGTCAACCCCAGATTTTTAAGTTCAGTTCAGTAACTACAGATTTTCAGTTCAGTATCTCCAGATAAAGTCCTTGAACTGCTCTTGCCTGTATAAAATCTCATAGGAGAATGAAATAACCAAGGAAAGGATCCAAGGAATCAAATGCACTAAAATTACTAAAATGAAAGCTTCATTGAAAAAAAATCTGATTTGCTTTCTTTATTGCATGCACAAAAATACTCCAGCCACAAAATTCAAGATTGTCGGGAGCCCAAGTATAGGTTGGCTGTGTTTATAAGTTGAGTGCAATGTTTATGGGTCCTTTGGAAGGAAAGAAGGTTGGCTTAAAATCAGAACACTATGGTAATATTGAATACTCTAAAAGGATTCTTAACAACCTTCCCCTTCACCTGAGGGTTAATCAGCGTGCCTATATTTTGCAGGAGAAGCTTCAAGAGCTTAAAGCTTCATCCTTTGACTTTCAGTGACTCTCTCATCAGCAGTGCAAGGTATCCCCCTTTCCTTCAGCAAAGAAAAGAGATTGTGGTGTAGCATCCTGCCAGTGAAAATTAATATCAGTCACCAACCAAGTCTAAAGTCACAGGCTAGAGGAAAGGCTCTACTGTAGTAGACTAAGGCCAGATACATTCATTACATTTCTCCTGGGAGAGTCACTGCTATCCTAATAGAAATTACAAACATACAAACATTCATTCATTTTCTCCCAGGAGACACATGCCCCCTCCAGGAGAAAGATCTTCCAGGTGTCAACCTGGTGTCTTCTTGTGAGAGATACTCATCTAGGATGGAAGGGAAGCAGCAGCCACAGCTCCCCACCTCATCCCCCAACTGGAGTCAGCTGAGTAACAGGGGTGGTCATGGCAGGGCCAGGAGCTGGTTTTGGAGAGACTCTCCCCAGGCCTGGTTCCCAGCCCCACTGGTTTCCCTTTGTCACCCAAACCACCCACCTGGGCAGCAGGAGTGATGATTTCAAAGTCAATGGGGGCAGGAAGCAGGTTTGAAGAAAGCCTCCCCACTGTCCCATCCCCCAGATTCACATTGCTGTTCCTGTTACCCAGCTGGGAGGCAGGGGGTCATTTAAAAATCCATGGGGTCAGGAACCAGGGGTGGGAAGCTCTTCTTGAGGCAGTAGTGCAATGCTGTCTGTGCTTCCCCAGACTAGGAACTGCAAGGTCTGGGAAATGGGCTCTAGGCTTTGCCCCACTCCTCCACTCCCTGCCTGAACCAGTCTACAGAGAGGACGGGAAGGCCAGGGAAAGACTCCCAAACTGTGTCTCAGACCTGGGTGGCCCCAGTCTGGGACAGTATGGGGAGCCTTATCCTGCTGCTTCACTGCCCCCTGGGAACAGCAGGAGTGGAGCAGCCATTGCCTATGCCATCAGTCATGACCTAAACTGCACCTAGAGACCACAAGATAAATGGTAAGCTAATTAGCAGAAGGAATTTGAACCACAGTGAATGTGAATAACTTAGGGAAAGGGGATGTATACTAATGTTTGGACAGGATCTGTTCTCATGGACTTTAATAGGTTTTGGATTAAGCCTATAGTTGAGACTCTAGGCATGTTTTTATCTGGTCCATGCCTGTAAAGAAGGGTCTTAATTAGGACTAACTGCTTTTCCTCCCAAAGAATCAGGTTCTTGCCAAATATCTGCACACAAGAAAACAAACACATGGGAAGCACTGTCGCAGATACCTATGGAGATAAGCTGCAAAAACATATGCTGTGGTCAAGAGTGCAAGGTGCAGAATGAGAGTTCATGATCTACATGTGTTCTTCACTCAGCTCTGTTTATTTACACTTGGTTTTGATGTGTTAAATCAAGGGCCAGTTCATTGCCATAAGCCATCTTATTGCTGCTGGAAGCTGAATGGTAGGAAGCAGGTATTGTATACACCGAGGGCCAGATGTTTTCCATGGGGCCTTCAAATGGGCTTCTAGCTACAAAATGATCAGTAGTTCCATGTCTTAAAATCACAAAGCAACTCCAGAGTATCAGAAATAAAAATAACTCTGGGACCCAGCTGCAAATTATCAAGTTGGGGAAAACATCTAGTCCTCTCTGATTGCTGAGACTGTTATTGATATCTCACCGTTAATTTTACTTAATGGTTCTACATTGTTTTTATGTTATGGATAAAGCCAACAGGTGTTCACTGAGATTAGAAACACATTATGCTCATCACTGTGCAAACAATGATGAGTCTTTGCTTAAAAGAGTTTACAGTGTAAAAAGGAGTGATGGGAAACCAGAAGCACTCTTACTTCTACCTTGCAGACAGGAAACTGAGGCACAAGGAGATTTAATTGATTGCTAGGGGATTCTGTAGCAAGGCAAACAATGGAACACAATTCTCTTGAGTCCCAAGCCAGTAGTGAGACCACAAAATCCATCATCCTTACTTGAGCTAATTAGCATGGCCAAATTTCAAGGGTGGTGCATGAAGTCAATGGAGTTACACCAAGGATGATGTTAGTCACTTATAAGGATAATATCTGTACAATGGTCAAGCAAGACAGATGTCTTCCTATAGGAGTTTGATTCCCTTTCATCTTTTTTTACTTTCGCATATAATGGGACATGCTTATCTTTGAAATTCATCACACCGTGAGAAGCAGTTCTACATTTCCAACTTCAGCATGCTCTTTGAAAACCAACATGCATCATTTTTATAAATGTGCTACACAGAGTGGTTAAAACACTGTTCCTCTGTCTAAATTTAGGGAGAGAAATCCTCTCTCAAGTATAAGGATAAAATAATTGCATCATTTAAGGGTAAAATAAGTATTGCGGACACTAGCAAAGGAACAGCCATGTATTTTCCCCCTTTTCTTTAGAAAAAGCTTTTGCATGTAAAAGTTGGATGCGTTATAAAATGAATCAGTCTAACCTGTAACTAGTTATAAAGATATCTTGGATTATTCTGAGACATTTTTTCCTGTTCACAGGGCACTGTTACATTTTAACATACTGAATCCTGGCTCTTTGTGGTTAAATATCATGAACGGAATATAAGAGTTTAATGAACCCAATTTAAGCAGTAAGACACCATGTTATGCACATGACTTGCATATTAACATCCAGCAGGCATGTTATCAACCCAGAAAACTATGTCATGCTCTAATAATGTCTACCGTGTATTTTATTACTATCATTATCTGTCTTTTGTTTTACAATAGAAAGTCAAAAAAGGCATAACCTCCAGTGAGGTAATTATGAGAACTCAAAGTCATGCCAAAGCTGATGGGCTGCATGAAGGGTTATTGGAACCCTAAAAATTGTCTGGCACACATGTTATAGGCTGAGTAATAAAAAAAAAGTATTTTCAGAATAACATGGTGAACTACTTATCCCTCTGGTATTTTGTATTATTCATTCTTTGGAAATACACAGGCAGCCATCAATTTGTCCATGACAGCATTTCAAAATTATGATGTCTTAAAAAGGTTAGCATGAAGATTGTTCTTCTGAAAATTCAGACCAGAAATGAAACAATCCTTATTTGTTAGTCAACATTCAGTATTTCAATCACGAAAAATATTGAACTTTTGTTTAAACCATCATTTCTATAGAAGGACTGATGAATAGTCAAACTCAACAGTTTGGGCCAAAATTACTGGCCAAAACTATTGGCCAAAATCTGTCCAGATATACTATGTAAAAATAATGACTTCTTATGTAGAAATTCAGATTCAACTATTGATAGGAAAATAGGCCAAATTCATCTGGCAATTTGCTGCCGATGAATAAAATGATCTAGTCAAGATCTTGTACATCTCAAAGGTCCATCACAGTAGACTATAAAAAGGGGTCTCGTTATACTAGTTTGCTTGTGTAACTCCTCATTACAGCTAGAGGTTGATTGATACCGGTTATTTCAGTGATATTGCTAACTCAAATCCAATTACAGGTACACCTGTGTTGTGAATGGTATAAAGTTCATAGCACTTCTATATGTTTTCCTAAATCCAATTTAGAGTCCAAACACATTTTATTAGCTGCAGACAGAATATTTAAATTCAAAATATATTTTTTTAAGTTTCATCTTTTGAAATGGCAATTGGTGATATTCAAGCCACATGTTGGCCACTTGTTTTGGGGACTTGGGGGTGTATCTAAGTACAAATCTTTCTCTGTTTCTTGAGAAAACAACAATAAAACACCCCTTGCCTTTTATGCACATCTGGCTGCAGCAAAAACAGAAACAGTGACCCATGGAATTCAAAATTTCATACTTTGCTGCTGCAGGCTAGGATCCAGAGGTTATTCTTGCTGTGTTTATGAAAGCTCCAGCCCTGTCAGGAGGAGAAGTGCTTATTGAGAAAACACATGGAGTTTCTGTTTAAAAAATTATGGAATTATCCAGTGATAAGAGACCTTTTTTAATACCCTCTAGACATTCGTGGGACTTAATAAGGAATAGCTATGTTGTTATTTGCAAAACAAGAGTAAACACGGCAGATCAAATCTCATGCATGTTGAGTCCTACCACCAAGACTCAGTACATTTGTGCTTCAGATCAAATGCCTTTCAAAGGGATGGGAAATTCCAAGGAATTTGTGAAACTTAGCAATATGAAGTAATAATATTTTGACCTTAGCATTGTCCCTTCCATCTCTAGGAGCTCGCAGTTTTCAAATGACATTAACAAATTAAACCTCATAACAATGCAATGAAGTTGGAATCTATTACCCTTCCCAGTTGCCAAGCTGAGTTTAAGCAACTTGCTGGGAATTGCATGGCAAAGTATGGGTGGAGTTCAGTCACAAGATCATCTTTCCCCATTTTTAAAGGTTCTCTCTATAAACATTACGTGCAGGTCCATGTGGAGGAGTGTACATTCAGAACCATGTCCATACCCCTCAATGTTCTGAAGTCACTAGGAATCAGTCTACGAAAAGGTCTAAGGGGGTCCAAACCTGCAAACAGTACTGAACATAGTGCTTCCCACTACAGCTATTCTGGATGAAGTCAGACATAGTTAAATTACCCATTGTCTTAATGTTTAAAGATTCCTTCCCTCCTATAAGAAAACATAGCTGTTTTTACCAGGCATGCATGCTTACTGCGTGCAGTACACCTTGTAGTGCAGGATTTTCCCTCCAGGAAGATGGGCTTGAAAGGGTCTACTATTTTACACTCTATTCCTTTCTGAAGCCCCAGTGGAAAGCCTTGAAATCTGTAGCTGGCTGATATATCGGCTGGATGAAATGATAGTGTTTCTTCAGGCCGGAAGACAGCTTGTGGGAAAGCAATTGCGAGCCAAGGATCGAACATGGATGTCATTAGCAGCTCTATCTCTTCTGTATTGACCACAGAACGGCTGGTGAATATGAGCTGCCAAACAAAAGGACACTATATTACTATTTCCCCCAGATTTGTTGCAGTTCTTTCAATCATCGGTGCAATTTGGTAATTGCATAAACACTTTGTGAATTGAGTTCTTAATGTAAGCACATTAATACTCCTTCCATTAACATAATGAACATTTTCATCTGGCTCTTCAGAGGTAAACCTCATCCCAGGCAGAATCCAAGAACTTGAGGCTCTTGCTAGCAACTAAGAGCTCTGGACTGCAAGTTGCTGTGCACTTGGGCCCCGATTCAACAAAGCATTTAAGCATGTGAGTAGTCCCACTGAAGACATTCCCTTCCTGAAGTCAATGACACAGGCTTAAATTTACACACGTGCTCAAGTGATTACTTGGACTGGGGCTAGGGTGGCCATCATAGAGGACATTGCAGTTTTCTGCTACTCCATCCTCTGTCCTCTATTGATACAAAACCAGGTGCCTTTATGTCCTATATTTTTGTCTTCAAGAGAAGATATTATTACTCTCTTCAAGAGAAAAATAGAGGACATAAAGGCGTCCAGTTTCATATAAATACAGGACAGAGGACAACTGGACTGTCCTCTATGATGGCCACCCTAATTGGAGCTGAAGTCCACAGCACCTTGTAGGACTGGGCCTTAGGTAGGACTGCTTGTTGGGAAGAGCTGTAATTCCTGTGTAGCAATTTCTCAACAGCTCCTCGTTGTAGTCAGTGAAATTCCAAAAGCAGATGCCAATACCCCTCTCCTAGCATATGAACAAAGGCCAATGCTGTGCTACTGTGTAGGCAGCATAGAAACCGCCTGCATTACATGTGTGGGTGGGAAATTCTTTTCAGGCCTTCAGGCAGAATCACCATGCAAATCCAAGCCTGGAATTACGACGTTGTTATATTTATAATAATGTAGAGCACTTTCCTGAGTCACCAGTCAACACTGGTAAGCTTATTGCGCCAATCAAGCCACAGGTGTCTGAGAATGAGTCATTCTAGTGCAGGTGAGGGAGAGTCCTCCTGAATAGCAATAGTTCACCCTGCTTGTGAAGATGGATCAGCATAACTTAAAAGTCCACGTGCACCTGGGTGAATTTCCTTTTACATGAGTAAACCTCACATCACATTGGAAATGAGCAAAATTTGAAAGTACCCCACTCATGCATGGGACAAAATTTCTCTTGAAAAACTATGGTTTAAAACAATGGGAGCCAACATTTTGGCAGGCATGCCACAGTTTAGCCCCCTGTAGGTGCATCTACACATTGCCCAAAGGTGTGCTACAATGATGTAGTGATTACTTGGGTGTACACACGGTCACCAGCTACATTGCTTTAGCAGCGCACTCTCCCAACATAGCACGCCACTATGGCAACGTAGTGGTGAGATCTAACCGTATGCCATGTGCATGGCACAGTAGCTGCCCATCTGCGCCATGCTTTAGTACTTCCAAAAGTACTAGTAGTAGTAGTAGTACTAGTATTACTCCAAAAGGAAGTACTAAAGCGTGGCGCTGTAGCAACCTCGCCGTACAGAGGCATGTAGACGCACTCTGTCAGTGCCACTTGGATCCATTTCCCCTGACCCATCTGCTGCTCTGCTTTCTTCTTCCTTCTCCGTGCTCCCTGCCCAATCTGCTACTTTGCTTTCTGCTCCCTCCCTGCTCTATCTGCTGCTGTGTTTGCTGCTCCCTCCTCAATCTGCATGTGCCACACACAGAGGTGCTACTTGTGGCACCTGTGCCACAGGTTGGCCACCTCTAGTTTAAACAGGAGGGGAAGATTGTTCTATAAAACCTTTGCTTTTGAAGGGGAAAAAAAAACAGAATTGTGAAAGACTTCCTGAACGCCTGGATTCCCAAATTCCATAACTGTAAGATTGGTTACAATCTTATCACATTTTTACCTTTGGAGTACACAAAAAGTCCAGTTTCTGAGCAGTTAGTCATGGGCACCGATTGCATGAGTGACAGCTCACTGCACAGAGGGTCCATTCTTTGCCAGAAAGGTTTTTTTCTTTTCTCATAATATGAATGTATCCCTCGGTGAGTTGTACTGGCAGTGTCAAACAATGTGAGCAAGTGAGCTTCACTAATTTTCCCTAGATGTGTAATGTGACAACTCCTCAGCTGGTTTAACAGGGAGAGAAGAGGAAAACACACTTGTTTTCATTCTCCTCATTTAAGTGTTCACTGTTTGGGTTTTTAATTCTGCTTTTTCCTTCCAGAATATTGCTCTCCCCAAAGCATTGTGAAATACTCACTCTTGGCTCCCCCCACACACTGCCCACCCCCCGCTTTTTTTTAGTGAATGTGCTCTGTTCTTGTTAACTGTTTTGCATTGGCAGCAGTGTATAGAGTTGAAATCAAATGATGATCATGAACTTCAATTGCCTGGTAAAAAATAAAACAATAAACCAAATGTGTGAGCCAGACCTCCTGAGTGAGCTGCCCAAAGGGGTGGCAACGGGCATCTGACCAGTGAATACCACAAGTATTCCAGTTGTGGGGTGCTGCACACCGAAGATATCCGGGAGATTTTCCTTGCCAGCTGGGAGGTGCATGGCAATGGGATCACTGTGTCTCCTCTAAGCACGGGTACTGAATCCCAATAACTCTTAGCCACAAAGTTTCTAAGCTAAACCCTCTCCATAGAGCCTCATAAGGAGTTGTTCTTCTGGCTAGGGAGGTCTTTGACCTGTGAAGAGCTCAGTAGGCAAAACCAGATCCCATGCTGACTATCCCTGTGTGGATGCCCCGTGGATGCCTGGCCCCTGCAGACCAAGCTATTGCAGGCTCTCTGCACTGGGAGCTTTCTGCAGCCTCTTTGTCCCTTGTGCAATTTCCATCTCGAGAGGACATATATCGAGTATGTGCACAAAAGGTGAAAACTAGGTGGGTTCTTCTTTCTCTGCAGGACTCTTGTGTTAGTCACACAGGGACACATGTTAGCGGGGAAGCAGGTGATAAACTGTAAGGCAGGGGAGTCAACAATACAGCCTACAGGCCAGATCTGGCCTGCACTGGATCAGCCCTGAGTGCTAGATCTGGTGCCCAGGGCCAGTCTGTGAGTCCAATCCATCCCCCAGAGCTGAATGAGCTTGTCACCCCTGCCATCAGCTGTGCAAGAAGGTGGAGTCCTGACTCTGTTTTATTTATTAGACTTGCAGAAGTCAAGGCAGGGTGACACTACCTCTCTGTATTAATCATGTAATTGATGTTAAAGTAAAATGTTTCCCCTTTGCTATGAAAAGACAGCATTTCCCGGGAGTCTAAGGAGAAAATCAGCATCTGCTCTGTTCCCTCTTTGTTACTCCTGGGGTGGAGGGTTACTGTTCCAGTGTGGAGGACACAAGCAATAGTAGCTGGGTTTCTCCAGGAGTCGCGCTTCTGTGGACCTCTATGCAGAGGATACCCTCACCTGGAAATAAGTGAGCTGCTCTTGGTTTTGTGTGAAGACTCCAGCATATACACATGTAAATACTTATGTCCCCATTTTCCCTTCCCAGTCTTTAGTAACCTTAAACTCAGATAGACATTTGGCTGTTCACTTGGTAAGTGGACTCTCCCAAAATGTACACACTGGAGGGACAACAGTTTGATCCTTTTACAGGAAACATGATTTTGAAACTGGGTTTTGTCTGACCTGTGAATCAGATGAACTTTCACTTGTAGGGGGAAATGTACAGCTTTCATCACATAGGGAAGAAGAGCATTTCTTGGTAGGACCCTGAGGAAGTGCATTTCCTTCTGACTAACATATCAGTCTAAGAAACATTTGATGTCCATCTTTGAAGTTTCCCAGTAGCCCGGTATGTTCTTGGGAAACAAAACGAAAACTTCGGTAGAAATATATTTATGGACCTTCACTGTCCTAATATATTTTGAGTAACACTTTGTTTTTCTCAGAAATGGATCTTTAAAATGAGATGATTGATGAACCTAGTCATTTCATAAATGACAATTCCCATCTCTGGTCCTAATTTAGGATGGCATCCTTAATATGAAGCACATGGTTAAGTGATTTCCTTAATAAGAATGGATTCAACCTATGCTTGGGGTCTAAAACCGTTATGACGTGCATAGATAGTGTTGTGATGATTGTATTGAAATGCACAAAACAGTTAAATTGTTAAAATTGTTCAGTATTTGGGTCCGAGACTGTACCTTCATATGTGTACAGTGCTTAGCATATTATTAAATATATTAATAGAGTAATAGACCACTCTAATGAGGAAAAACATACTTCTGATGTACAGTGTAATCCGCCAGTGCTGTTAGATGAAGGAATTTCTGTGTAATGAATGTCCTATTTTTCCCCAGACCAGTCATAAGTTGTATTGTATCAGTCAATTTAAAGCCATACTGATACAATTTTTTTTCCCATTTGGCCTTCCTAAGAGTTAACCAAGAAGGAAAGCAGACCATGCAGATGAGACCAACTCTATGCAGATACATATCACATCCTTTCCAACTCAATCGCATTTGGTTTATATCAACATTGTTGAATTCCTTTGCAATTCCCAAAATTGCATTCCATCTGGTTGACATCCACATTAGTTGGATGCTAATTCAGTTAAAAATAAATTCAAATTTTGAAAAGAAAATGAGCTCATCTGTGGTTGAAGAACAAGTTATTCCCACTTTACTCTCTTTCTGAGGAAATCAGCCATCTATCTTCTGCATTCCCTTCAAGATTATTTGAGTAATTTGAGTCATAAAATAAATTTTTAATAAATGATTCCAAAACAATGGGCTAAATGCTGTCCTTCCACATGCAGAACAGGGCAAGTGGAGAGAGAAAACTTATCCATTTTTTGTCAGTCATTTTCATTGTTACCTTGAGATGAGGTATTTGTATCTATACAGGCAGGATGAAGGGAGTGTCTTTTAAACTCCTATGGAGTCTCAGGATCAATAGATAGATCATATCACAGCTCACAAAATCCCAGAAGACGGCTTGTCTCTCCATATTACTCCCCATTCCCTCTACACACTATTCCCTCAATTGTTATAAAAGTTTTGGACAGTGTGCTTGTTGCCTTCATCTTTGCTCTATAGAAGGGAGTATGAGATATTCCCAGAGGCAATTAAAAAAATTTGCAAAGAGGCTAAAGGTTGCTAAATAGTCATGTGTTTTCTACACCATCAAGCTATTCAGTGTTAGCATTACCCATTCTTTTGATCCTCCCCAAGGCATTCAAAAAAGGCATAGGAGCTGGCCCTTGGTTTGAAGCTCAGTCAACCCTGCTGCCTAGTCTTGGTCACAGAATGTGCGAATTTGTCCATCCATTAAAAAAAAAGCAAAGAACAATCTCTTATAAGCCTCACACAAATTCATGCCACAATAGGATGGATCCCAGTTCCAATCCATGTAAATTGTTTCATAGCAGAATACATCCCGTATAACTAGAGTATAGTTAAAAGCAAGAAGATTGTGGTGTCTCATTGGCAGGCTTTTCATTAAAAAAATGCCAGGGATTTTTCAAACTAAATAAATGCACAGTAACTACTTTTTATTATTGTCCTTCTTTTTAAGGTCAACAGCAAATAATGATAGACTGTAGTAACAAAACAAATGTATTTTGCAGAAATACGCTAAGGTGGCGTCCCTGAAGATGCTGTCTAGGAATGTTTGAGACACAAAATAGTTGTTGCAACTAATCTACCACACACTTGTTTCCTGTGGTAACGTAGTGGTCTGGAAATTGGTATGACATATTCTTGGTTTTGAGACTTGGTTTCAAATGTAAAGCGATGTGAGCATTTTGGTCAATTAACTCCCCTTGGCATCTTAGAAAATCCCAGGCTTTGGAGCTCCTTTGAAACTTATCTTTCTGTTTACGGGAAGGTAGGCATTTGCTGAAGAAATACGAGGGCTTCGCCCTCACTGCTCATATGAGAATCCAATCAACGTTTGATCTATGCTGGAACTGCAAACCCCTTAGGTAAGCCAATGTTAAAGCAGCATTACTAACTGGAACCTTTAAAGAAAGTCTTCCAAGTTTTAAGTTTCTGGGATTTTTCTTCTGGAGAGGGCCAGAGAGGTACTAGAGGGGTGTTGGAGCAAATATTCAGTCTAGGGAAAAGTTGCGTCATGGTTTTAGCTTTTGTTATGCAGTGTTCTGTGTAGAGGGAGACCAGAGGGAGTCATGCAAGTAATAAGAAAATCTCATTTCAACTTGGGTCCCAATTTATAGTCAGTCTTGCGACCAAATTACTTGACGAGAACTGAGCATTGTCATCAGGCTGAGATTGCTAGAAGCTCCAGGACCTATGAATGTGTCACATAAAGCAAGTAATAATTCACGTTACTGCTTTCTCCTCTGCTAACCTGCCTGTTCTTGGCCAATCACTACAGGTGTGCAAAATGGGCCCTATTCGATTCGGATTTGGGCTGAATTGGGGACAGCGATTCGATTTGTTGATTCGGATCACTGTCCCGGATTCGATTCAGCCGAATCCGAATCTGAAGATTCAATGCTGATTCAGGGAAGCAGCACTTTGGAGGACATGGACACAGCTTTAAATGTTTTTTCTACATACCTCAAAGTACCATTGTAGCTTGTGAATGCTGTGATGATTGGGTGGATGGAGTATGCCACAGGAATGCAGGGCTGGGGGGGCCTCCATGTGCTTGGCGGCAAACCTGGAAGTGGATCGGAAGTACTTCCAGTCCACTTCTGGGTCCACTGGGGAGCATGCAGCCCTCCCCTCCCCTGCCGTATCCTTCTGGCTCGGCAGTTGGCCATGGGGGGACCCTGGGTGCCCCCTCCCCCCAGGCCCAGGAGACACCAGTCATTGATCCAGGGGAGGGGGGGCAGCATGCTCCCCAGTGGACCAGGAAGTGTTTCTGGTCCACTTCTAGGTCTGCTGCCAAGAGTGCTGGGGATCCACATGCACTTCCATGGGATGCTCCATCTGCCTCACCATCGCAGCATTCACAAGCTGCCTGCTACCTAGAGGTATGTAGAAAAAACATTTAAAGCTGTGTCTATGTCCAACACGCCAAATCTTTCTGAATCTCTCTGAATCGATTCAGAGGGTTCCAATTCGATTCAGAGAGATTAAAGGACCCTCTGATTCAATTCAGATTTGGAGATTTGGCTATCAAATCAGGCCGAATCTCCACTGAATCGAATCAGGGATCGAAGCTTTGCAATATCCTGTGAGTCATAAAATAGATAACCAGTCACCTATGAGTGGATAAAATATCCAATCAAACTATGAGACATAAAATAGATAAAGCTGGTATCAAAGGAGCTGTTGATGTCAGAAAACATGGCAACAATATCTTAATTTGTATTTAGCAATCTCCCCTTGACTCTGCTGGCAACCCTGTTCTGGATAGCATTTAAAGAGTTGAAGTTATGCAGTAGGACTCACCAGGGTCAGAAGTAGTGCTGCCTGTTTATATCACCTCTAAATTATTGCAAATAAAATGCTCCAGTTCTGATCTGTTTTGCAACCACAGATGCCGTGCAGTGCTCCTGCCTCCCAATGATAGGGACAAAGAGTTAATAAACTCCACTGTGCTAATCTTTTTGCCAGCACTGAACTCCATGGGCAATTGGGTAATCAAATAAGGTACAATTGAAAGAAAACGATGTTCCATCTGCAATTCTCCCTTAAGGAGAAACACAGATTAGATCCTATTGTTTGTCTTTAGTAAACAAGCTGGGAATAAAGATCAAAAGTAGCCTTGCTTGAAATGCAAATGGATGAAACATTATCTGGGAGAAACAAGCACCAAATTAAAACTCTATGGCCAAGTTACCAAAGAAGTACATGTGATGTGCAGCTGCACCAAATAGGTAGCTTCTCCCTGTACAGCCATGGGATATCAGAGTGTGTTTTCATAGGAGATAAAGGCATAACAAAGTATAACCCAATGGCTGGAAACTAAAGTTAAAAACATGTCTTATTTCCATTTTAAATTACTTGACAGTGAGTGTAATTAACCATTTGAACAGCTTCCCACGGGGCATGATTATTTCTTCATCACTTGGAGGTTTTAAATCAAGATTGGATGCTGTTCCAAAAGCGATGCTTGCGTTCAACCATAAGTTATGTGATTAGATAAATGTCCTGAGTTATGCAGGAGATCAGACTGATAAACCACAGTTTCTTACAATCTTTAAATTGAAGAGACTGAATGATCAAATCACAAAAATCATGGGCTGATAAATAAAAATTAAACTTAGCTGGCACGCAAAGCAAAACATTTCCTAATAAAGACCAGATGTTTTAAAGTTATCAGTGCTAATGAATATCATTTGCTTCTATTCTTCCAAAAGAGCTTTCATTAGACCAAAATAGAAAACAGCATAGCACCATACAACAGATATAATTATTTCAACTTCAGAAAATTCACACTTGACAGAAAAAATCAAATACTGCTAGATCTGTGTGTTACATGCATTCATTTGTATAGGTTCTTGGTGGTGGCAGATGACAGAACAAGGAGCAATGGTCTCAGGTTG
>NW_017728993.1:13374234-13375430 GCF_001723915.1 Gavialis gangeticus | reverse complement strand
TAGTATGGATTGGACACTATAATAATTTATATGAGAGCCACGTGCTGGGGCTGTAAATACCATAGAGTAGGACAATATCAATTCCAGGTGATCATAGAAAATGAGGGTTGATCACCTGGAATTGAGATTGTCCTACTCTATGGTATTTACAGCCCCAGCACATGGCTCTCATATAAATTATTATAGTGTCCAATCCATACTACTCCCAAATACATTTAATAGTTGAAACATGAATGTATATTGTATGCATCAAGATAAGAAAGTTATGTCCTTCAGCTAATACAGTTCTATTAGGACAATGCATATATCATTGATGAACAAGTGCCTGTTGACTCTCCAAAACACTCAGACTTGGAGGTAATCTAGAGCAGGCTTTCTTATGATGGCTCTAGCACCTCCAGGTATTGTCCAGATGCGATGGAAATTCTGAAAGAATGGGTTATATTTCTACTATTTCTATATTTCCACTTTTTCCTCAGTGAAAAAAAAGAGTTGGATTTGGTATAGTTTTAGATAAACCCAAAAGCAGTTTCTTATTTTATCCAGACCTGTTTGTCTATCCTTGTTTCAAAGGTCATTACTGTTGAATTAATTCAGGCCTAACATTAAAAAGATTGAGAAACCGTTTATAACAAATCCTAAGCATAACAGAAATAGTTGTGGGGGGGGGGGGGTATTCTGCTGAAGCCATGTTTCTTTATTTGATCTACTGGTGATTCATCATAGCATTGAGCAAAAGTATGAGAGCTTGCAAGTGAAATGGATTGGAAGCAATATTGAAACTGATGTAATTCATTTCATTGTCCAAGACACTAGAAATGCAAAAAGAAAGCAAACATGGAAGAGTAATTAGACTCTTTTAAAGAATATTTTTGGGTTTGTGCTCATTGCAAATTGTGAGCACCAGAGGCAAGAAAAAGGGGTTATGCAACTAGTATACAATTCATGACTGCTTATGACTGTTGTTACTCTGTGGCCACTTAAAGATTAACAGCATTAGTAAGGGTCAAAGGGATCAGAACTCATGGTGGCGGGGATATCTTTTATTAGACCAACTAGATTTTTTTTTAAATGTCTTTAATTGTAAGCTTTTGGGCACAAGCACCCTTCTTCAGGGATAAGAAAAAAGGTTGTAAAAGTTCTCCCAGGTAGAAATGAAAGTTTGTATATTATAAGAGAGTTAAAAGTGTGGTAAA
>NW_017728993.1:13367095-13369234 GCF_001723915.1 Gavialis gangeticus | reverse complement strand
ATTAGACCAACTAGATTTTTTTTTAAATGTCTTTAATTGTAAGCTTTTGGGCACAAGCACCCTTCTTCAGGGATAAGAAAAAAGGTTGTAAAAGTTCTCCCAGGTAGAAATGAAAGTTTGTATATTATAAGAGAGTTAAAAGTGTGGTAAAATTTCATGTTTGGCACAGTTTATTTTATGCAGGTTAGGCTCATGTTAGGATGCAGTCATAGGAAATGTGACTACTTCCTGCGTGCCACCAAACAACTTCCAGGTAAACAGGCTATTCCAGCTTTTCCATGAACCGAACCTGCATAAAAGAAACTGTGCCAAACAGGAGAGATTACTGCACCTTTAACTCTCCTATGAAATACGAACTTTCATTTCTACCTGGAAGAACTTTTACAACCTTTTCTGCTATGCCTGAAGAAGGGTGCTTGCTCCCAAAAGCCTGCAATTAAATATTTGTTTTGCAAAAATCTAGGCGGTCTAATAAAAGATATCACCTCTACCACGAGTTCTCATCCCTTTTCCCTCTACACCAATACGGCTACAACCTGGATACCTTAGTGGGGTAAGTCCTCTCATTCCAACAATGTTACAGACCCTGCTGCTTGACCCAAGGAGAATATGTATTTGGTGCTATCATTGCAGAACTGGCCAACGTGTTTAGAGGTTTCACATTTCTATTTTTATTATTTCTCAGTTTTTAACTCAAGCTATTATTTTATCTGTTTCTTCTTTTTTTTTCAGCCAGCTCTAGTATAACAGCTGTATGACAGGCATGGCGAGGGCAAAAACCTAAGTAGTTAAGATGGGGTTTGATCCATTTATGAGAGGGATTGGGTGATGGAGGATAGTACCTTGTATTCAATGGCCCAGGAGGTCCTCTTCAGTTTGATGTATGACCCCATTTGGTAGAGCAACATTTCACAGATAAACAGCAAGTGCACGCATCACGATGGCCTCTGTTTTTCAACTTCAGAGTACTACTTTAAAGACTGAAAAGGCAAATAATCCAGCATTTTATATAGTGCCCCCTTCATAAACAGTCCCAGGTCTAAAGATCATTAAATTCATTATACAATATGGCATGATAATAAAGAAAATCCTCGAAAACCAAAGCAATCGTTGGAGCTGCATAAAACTCCACGGCATAGTTTACACCTGAGATTCACCAGTAACACATCTTTGACTTCAGTTCTCATGGGTTTAATGCTCAGGTGAGTTTGGGTTTACCTGAAACGGAGTAAACCCCCGTCAGTTTGCCCAGTCATGCCTGCTTTTATGTCAGGCTCGTTCCCTCTTACATAGTAAGCCCTATAAGGTTTTGCTGGATTTGTGAATCTGACTGAACTCATACATGAACTAGAGTGAGTTTTATGTTTCCTACAGCTCCAGAAATAATACTAATGTACTTTGAAAGCATCAATCTTTACAACAAAAAGTGTCAGCCTTGTGATTTTTTTTTCTTTTATGCAGTAACAGTATACCCCAGATGAAAATCAATGTTCCTCTCCAGGAAAATTCTTCATTAAATAAATTGACTCCATGTGGGTACGTAAAAAGACTTTCTTCTCAGCAACTAATCAATACGCAGGAAAAGTTAAAACTAATAAAAGCTGCTTCCATCACATTCTGCACATCCTTCTTTCAGCTTGTATTTCTCCTCAACCCTGACCCTGCCATAGATCCCTGCAGTCCATAATCACTTCTGAGCTGTTCCACATCCCACTAAAGCCAATGGGAATAGGGTCTTAAGGCCCAGTTATGGAAGCATATGCACAGATAAGTAAATTTACTTCTGTGAATAATTCCTTTAAGTCAATGGTACTCCTCAAGTGTGTAAGGGTTATGTAAATAGATCTCTTGTACCTATCTGTAGTGCTTCTGTATGCCAGAAACAGGAGGCTATGTTAATTGCCTGAGTTAATGGAAACTGTGTTTTGCAATTCCTCAGGATATACTGCTTTTTTGCTGTTATATATTACTCATAAAAAACAGGAGTAGGTATTTATTATAACCAAGAACCATGCTTGTAACTATACGAACAATAGTCACCTCCCCTGGTGGTTTTCAAGAGAAGACTGGACAGTCACCTCGCTGGGGCACCCCGGTTGTCTTCCTGCCCAGAGCGGGGGGGGGGGGGGGGGGGGGGGG
>NW_017728993.1:13353567-13366925 GCF_001723915.1 Gavialis gangeticus | reverse complement strand
AGGCTGGACCCGATGATCTGTAAGGTCCCTTCCAGCCCCTAACAATGTATGAATCTATGAAAAAAAATATGGGGACAATCATGAAAAAACATGTCAAAGTCACAATGTACCATGTAGTCATGTTCAGGATAGTTGGTAGGAGGGAAGGAGCTGCCTTGTTCTGAACCCATCTTACATAGTAAGATGCCTTGCTCTGGCCCCAGTAGCCTAAAGGGTCCTAGCTAAAGCAGTGATCTAGTCCAATAGGTTAGTGCCTCCAAAAGGTCCCATTTTGTCCTCAAAGATGTATCTGCTGGAAGGCTTGCCCTGTCCCTATGTGTTCATCCAGACACAGTGTGCTCATCCCAGCTTACCTTTAGCTTGTCATCTTGCTACAGAAGGAGAAAAGCATTTTGTAAGCAAGGAGCACAGCACAGGACTTAACATGGGTGGTAGAAGTCCAATAATAGTAGGCATGATCCCATACCACTTCACCACTAAGCAATCTCCCATACCAGTGGAGATTCACTTCTGTTCTAACCATGCCATAATTAATACTGTTATACAGTGCTCTAGTTCTCTGGCTGAATTATACTCTGGGCACAGTCTTATTCCCATAAGAGGTAATGGCAAACTTCCCATTTATTTCAACAGCAGCAGAATCAGGGCACAGATCCCTACAATAGCCTTGTTCTCAGTATACCAAATAACTGAACATTTCCTTATCTTGTGTGTCCCCCGCAATCCGTTCGGCCCAAAATACTACATGTGAAAATACCACCGTGAATTGTGACATACCCACAGTTTAACCTTTGGCACAAGAAATGCACAAAGAATGTTTGAATGAAGGTAATGTTTAACACAGTTATAATAAAGGGTTTCCAAAATTAATGACAAGCCAAGGGTTTTGTATGTACCCAAGAACATGAAGTATTTTCCAGTTATGTGTCTTCCATCTACTGTGGAAGCCAATCTAACCTCAGATCTTACAACCTCTGCCGTGGTGTGGATAACTGAAATACCCAATATTTCTTTCTTCTCCCTGAAGGCTGCAGTATGTTCACCAAGTTAATATTGAGCTACAGTTCCCATAGCACCCAGCTGTCTTCTTTTCTGTACTAACAGCCAACCACAAATAATAAATTATCGTAATGATATCCTTTGATGAGCTTCTTCACATCCTCAAACAAAGGCCTACTATTATATAGGGCTTGCAGTGTTAGACAATCCAGCCATCTGGGACCTGGAGTCGGTCACAATCACATCCTCTCAGCCAAGGTTTCAAGTGTCCATATGATAGTCCTCAGCCCCAAGACAATTAGAAGTAATGTCATGAGATGACTGGCAGATTGACGGCACTTGCATTGCAGCTTCTGTTCTTTTCTGAGCAACTCTTGTTATTTATGATAGACACCTTATGTCACTTGCCCTTATAAGCAAAAGCACTCACTTTCCTAACTCTGTCCTTCCGCTGCATCAATGAAAAGACTTCATTTGTCATTGGCTTCAAAAATATGAAGGCTCAAGCATTGCTCTAGTTCAAGGGTGTCAAATATATGGTCTCCATCTGGCCTACTGGGCGACTACCAGTGGGGCAGGGAGCTTGGAGGCATAGTCAGCAGTGGGCATGGCCTGCCACAGAACCTGGGTCCCTGGGGGACATGTTCACTGGCAATAAGGGGGTGCGCCAGGGTTGTGCACATGTAGCTTTTGCTCACCTCAC
Source organism: Gavialis gangeticus (assembly GCF_001723915.1). Lineage (NCBI taxonomy): Eukaryota > Metazoa > Chordata > Crocodylia > Gavialidae > Gavialis > Gavialis gangeticus. Next base: position 13,365,223 of record NW_017728993.1, on the reverse strand, counting down.
GGCCTCACCACCACTCGTGCCACCTCCACCATAGCAAGTAGTGGCCACTGATGCTACCACAACTGCTGTGACCAACATCACAGTGGCCACTGCCTCTGCCAAAACCACTGCCGCATGCCCTAGGCCAAATCCAGCTTGGGGCACAAGGTGAGTTTGTTGCACCTGCTCAAATTTAATACACGCACTGGTGTTTGAGAATCCCAAATAAGGCAACTTGTTCAACCTGATTCCCCTCTCACAGTGGTGTAAATCAAAAGCGACCTTATGGAGTAGAGTCAAATGGGTGTGAAAATGATATATATGGGAGGAGAAGCTCTATGCTATCACTGAACAAACTGGCTTTCTAAAATGGGAGATTTTCCTCTTGCCACCGATTGCATTTTTTCCAATTCTGGAATGAAATATCTCAGCTAAGATATTTATTGTGTGCTTAAAAATCAGCCAATTATTGACATTGGTCCTTCTGAGGTTGAGCAAGTAACACATATCTTGACCACAACATTGCAGTCGAGTGTAGGTAAAATTCAAACATGGGTTCTCCTCCCGTCCACAGTGATGCAAAAGGAGTAGGCAAATTCAGAATCAGGCCTGTGATTTTTAGCCATATTTAAGATAAGCGGTTGCTTGACTTCTCTCTCATTTATTCTGGTTGTGCACCCTAAAGCCAATCAAGCATTATCTTTGTAACTCAGAGATCAAGCTCTGGGTTATAGAGTTACCAAATGTCATTCATTCCTGCCCTGGCAAGTCACCCTAGAGTGCACGGTAAAAAGTGTGAATAAAATGACACAGTCCTCCTAACTGAAAGATTAGTGAGCGTGTTTATTTACTCAGCGTTATACAGTCCTTGTTTTATACTAAAATACATATGAATAACAACAAATATTTAAAGCTGGTGCCAGCTGGTTCACATAAGCATCCAACTTCATTTCCATTTAGTGTACATTTAAAAAAAATGGGAAAGCCTTCCCACATAGAAATCAACCCACCCAGAAGTTCGAAGTTCCAGAGCTGTAAAGATATTTATTTCATTACTTATTTCTACACATTTCCCTTTTTCTTAAGGAGGCCTGGTGAAAAAGTTGGGCCAGGAATAGGCAATTAGAAATATTTTCAGGATCTGTCTCTCCTTTTTTTTTCAGACACTTTAAAGTAAATTTTCTTTGCAGTGTTTGCCCTTTTCTATCTCCTTCTCTGAATGCTTCTGCTCTGTAGGGCAGTTCTTGCTTTAAAGTTCTTTTTTAATTCAGGACTTCGGTGGCCAATCCTCCTGGTTCCTTCTGCCTCACCAATTGATTCCTAGTAATTCATTTTTATTGCCTGTCCGAGTCATCTCCAAATCCCTCAGGAGCTCCACTCTCTATCCCCAGCTCCTCAGCCAGTAAGACATCTCCCACTTGCATAGTTTGCACACTCGCCTGTCTGCCTCTCCACTAAACTCTCCACTCACCATGTCTTTTCTCCTGAACTTTGATGGGCATCTAGCAAAAACGTGATGCCCAAAAGAGTGAAAGGAATCCTTTTTCAGGCATGTAATGTGTTGATAGGCCTTAAATGCTGGAGACTGCAAGTGAAAGGGGAACGGCAGAAATGCTCTGCTCACTCTCCCTTTCAGCATCCACTCTCTGTCACTGTCTAACATAGGATCTGGGGCAAGACGGACTTGTGGTCTGACCCAGTAAATGGAAGTTCTTATGTTCTAATGAGAATGTCCCCTTAAATGATTCCCCTCGAATTTTTGGATCATTTAGGAGCAATTTGACTGGCAAGCTACCGTCAAAGGAGTATTATTTCTTACAATCGCTTATTAGGTTTTATAAGTCACTTTAGGCTTTTTTCCCCCTTCTATATCTATTGTGCCTTTTCATAAAAGAAAGGCTCAAGATCTCAAGTGCAGCAATGCAATGTTGTTTCTTAGTCCCGTGCATTACATGTCCTTTTGCACTTACACTTTATAATAGTACTGAAATCTGGGGAGAGTGGCCTGTCTTCTTCAACTTGGGATATCCAGGCTGGATGTGAAATCTTCATCCTTGGGAATTTATAAAAACAAGTTAGATAGACACTTGGCTGGGATGATTGAATCGGGGACAATCCTGCCTTGAGTAGAGGGCTGGACTAGATGAACTCCTGAGGTCCCTTCCAACCCTGTTAAATCCCCTGCTTATCTCTGTTAATCAAGTTTTCTGTCATAGATTCATAGACTGGAAGGGACCTCGGTGATCAGAAGATCACTGGGTCCAGCCCCCCCATGCTCCAAGTCGGAAAGATAACTGGGGGTCAGGTGACCCCCGCAAGGTGACCGTCTAGTCTCCTCTTGAAGATTTCCAGGGTAGGTGATTGCACCACCTCTGGAGGGAGCTTATTCCACAGTCTGGACACCCTGACTGCGAAGAAGTTTTTCCTAATGTTGAGCCTGAACCCATCTTCCAGGAGTTTGTGGCCATTACTCCTCATTTTCCATTGTAGCCATTACTCCTGTCTTTCTGCACTTCAGTTCCCTATTTGTAAAACAAAGATAATAGCCACCTAGCTTCCATGGGCACCGTAGAGAGAAATACATTACAGATGGGAGGATCTCAGATACTATGGTGTTGAGGACCACTGTGTACTGATGTGTAGCACACCCAAAATATACAAGTCCTTCTGTGCTATAAAGTGTGTTTTGTGTTGCTGTGTACCTTTTTGGCTGTAAAGCATGGTCATGTGTGTCATAATTGATGTATATTGTGCCTCCTTTAGGACTGGAGGGAACCACCTTCCATCTCCCTGATTGTGGCCAGACCAGTGCCTTACGATTCCTCAGCCGAATCTGTAAAACCAGTTTAGTGACTCTGGCCAAATCCCAGAGTGATGCCCACCTCTGAATTGACTGGTCTGCATTAGCCATATTCCAACGATGCTGTGATGAGGTCAGGAAAGTTATTTAAGGTTCAGGCCACCTGGGCTGGGGAGCTTACTCTTTGTTTTTCCCCTGAGTCCTCTGTGGAGGGGAGGGGGAACCCAGGAATGCTTGCTGGAGCCTGTGGCCGAGGTGGTGCAGAGAGTCAGGGTTTCAAGTCAAGTAGCTGGGTGGGGTTTTTGGACTGGGAGTCCAGGACACGACCTGGTCGCTCACCTCCACAGCCACTCAGGCAGGAGCAGAGATCAGCGCTGCACAGCAGGTCAGCGGACGCACATCAACAGGAATCCAGGGCAGGAGCAGAAATCGATGCTCCCCAGGAGCTCAGTGGAGTTACACCAACTCACCGAAGGGCCCTTTGCAATGGAGAGGGAACCGGTGCCCCCAGCGAACAGTGACAGCGAGGGAGACGACACACCCCAATTCCCAGGAACTAACCTCTTTTGGGTTGAGACCCCCCCCACTCTCAGACTGCAGAGCCTGGGTTCAAAGGCTCCCCAGTCGGGGTAGGGGTTATACAGGGCACACTTTGAACCAGGACGGTGTTTTTGTTTTGCTTGACCATACGTTGTGTCCTGGTGTTTGCCTCTATAATAAATTTTGTGTTCATACGGCTTGCGAGGGAAAGATTTTTGGCTTTGTTGGACACACTAGTGATTCATTTAGCATTTCCCAGGTGGGCTGGGTGGGGGCTCGAGCCAAGGTGATATATATTTAGTACCCCAAAATTGAACCCAGCCCTTGTTGCTGCTGACAGGTGCTCAGCCAAAGGGATACATCTGTACCTTAGATCAGCGGTTTTCAACCTTTTTCATTTGCAGAGCCTGAAAAAATTTCAAATGGAGGTGAAGATCCCTCTGGAAATTTTGAATGGAAGTGAGGAACTCCTTTAATTGTAAGTGTGGGTACTCACTTTTGATTGATTATAGTCATCTTTCACAGAGCCCATAGACATAGTCTGCTGACCCTCAGGGGTCTGCAGACCACAGGTTGAAAATGACTGCCTTAAAAGTATTCATAGTTAGTACTATCTGAAGCTATAAACTTCTTTCAAAGTGCTTCCAAACATGAAGTTCTTTGTGTACCCTTGAATTACCTAAGGATATGCCCTTTAAGTTCTTCATCTGGGATAAATCAGTATAGCTCGACTGACTTCACTGGACTCGCATCAACTTTCTCAAGCTCAGGATCTGGCCCAAGGTATTTTACTATGCTGATTTGTTCATTGTCTTAAATGATCACCAGTTTTAGCATTAAGAGAGAACTTTTCTCAAAGACTTATTGGCAGAGACCACAGATGAGCTTTGTCTTCTTTTGGAGCATAGGATCACCCATGTTACTCAAGTGGTCGTAACCTATCTCGCCACTTTCCTGTTATACCAGGGGACCAAAATGTCACACATTCGCAGCTACTGAATGGCCATGCACTTCCTGTTAGGAAGTATGATTGAAGCAGAGAATTGAACAGTGGGTTTATCTGCACAACTGTAGTGGTACATCTCAACTCTGAGGGGTCCATCCATTCATGCCCATGAATGCTCTCCAGAGCCAGGCATACAGCTACTCCTTGCTTAATGTCATAGTCACGTTCTTGAAAAATGCAACTTTAAGCAAAACGATGTTAAGAAAATCCAATTACGCCACAGTAGTTGCCTACTAGCAGGTGTCGGCCAAACAACGTTATAACCAAACATTGCGCAACTTTAAACAATAGATCAGAGACGTAATAATGAAACATCATTAACCGGGACCATGTTAAGTGAGGAGTACCTTTACAGGGCCCAGGGTCATTCCCTGTGCCCTTTGTCAGACACACTGGAGATCAAAAATTCAAGAGGAAGCACAAAGGGACAGTCCTGGGACACCTCAGGGATATATTTTTGGGCGTAGAGCCTGACAGTTATGAATGTGAATGGGGGACCCACTTGGGCCAATTATTCTGGGACCCGGTGCTGCAGTGGAATAGTCAAGCCCTGTCTGAACTAACCTATCAATGAAAGAGCCATTCGGCTGGTGTGCAGAATAAAAGTGCTTCCTTACCCCGCTTCTTCTCTCCTGATGCACATGGAGAACAGGCATAAGATTCAGCCCTGATTCCTTATTATGCTTCTTTACAAAGAATCAAAACAGATGACCCAAAAACCCAGCTCCATATAGTCACAGCTTTCCCCTTTTGCCCTATGTTTCACTGCATGAATTTGCATAGGAAAAGCACTGCAGTCTAGTGAGTGTTCTCTTCCTGGGAGAATAAGATCAGTGGTGACATTTGTGAAGATAAGCTCATTAGATATTTGTGATTAGCTTTAGCTCCTAAAAATGCTTTGAAGATGGTAAGCACAATACACGTGCTAATTGCTGCTCAGAGAACTTAACTTACTGAACTTTTGTGCAAAACATTTTTAATTGCTCATTTTAATTGCACAGTGCAAAGGAAAAAGCACGGACCTTCCTCCTTTGAGGTAAGAAGGTAACAGGGTTGGATTCAGAACTCAAGGAGAAGTGTGTCAGAAACCGGCCACGGATGCATGGAAAAGGAGTTTCAGTTCATCAAACCTCAGGATCAGAAGAGAACCCAGAGCTGAACTTCTCCAATTCCACCTGTCCCTTCTAAAATGTCTGCTTTATTGCAGTACATTGTGCTTTATTACAGTACATAAGCATATACTAAACAGAGCATGAGAGACAGACTGCAGAGTGCTATAGAGAGCTCTGATTGACGTTGGTGTGCAGTGATGACAGCATTATGTTTAGCTTTCATTTTTGGAGGCTAAGTGGCTTACATGTGGTCCTATTTAAAGAATATCTGGGTGGCAGCTGCATGCTCTTGTTTGCTTGTGAGAGGGAAATGAACTTTTAAGTACAGAAATGTTGTAAAGAAAGGGTGCTGAAATGCAGGGCTCCACATAGTTATCACCAAAATAAAATCATCACAAAACAATGTGGCCAAGATTTTCAAAATGTGACAAGTGATTTAGGTGCCTCAAATTCAGGCATCCAAGGTGAAGATGACCCGATTTTCAGAAAATAAAGAGGTTTTGCCTTGTGAAAATTTGGCTCCTTCAAAGTTGGGCACTGAAAATTTGGGGCACCCAAATTGCTGGTCATTTTTCACCATTGTGGAATTTATGTTTAAAAACATTGAGGACTGGATCTTCAGGGAGGCTGAGAACCGACTTTATCCTTGTAGGATCTACAAGAAACAATTATTTTGATGGGTTGGCATCCCAGCTCACTGACGAAGTGTCAGTTCACCTACAGATTTATGGCTGTGTCTGAAGGATTTTGTCCCTTTCTTCTCCATCTGTAATCATTGTGTTTAGCGTTATCAAGATTGTAAGGCTAGAAAAAAGGTGAGCTGATACACACAAAGGCAAACTGAGGTAGGAACATTTGTAATGGTTTCTGAAAGTGCTCCCCTTGATGAAAAAGGGGTGGCGGTGACTCCAGAAATGTTTCTTTTTTGGGAAGTGTGCTGGGCGGGCCATCCTCTTTTCATAAAAAGCTTTTATTCATTAGGCCTGGCAGACCCTTACATCTGTTTATTGTTTGATGGGATTTTAAACCCCCCGGGTGGCCCGTGGTCGAACGTATAAACATGCTCCAGACTTCTTCTTATGGATGATGGCTGAAGATGACCTTGTGCAAAATAGCTCTGCTCTTCCCGTTTATCCTAGCAAGCAATATTTTTTGTTTCTTTTCCTTTTTCTTTCCTGTGGCATGGAGTGCCCCCACAGCTCAGCGGTCTAGGAGCCAACAGCAGTGGCAGAGTGAGGATTGTCTCGCCTTTGGCATCAAGTAAGGTTTTCGTAGCAGGGCTGCAGAGCGAGCGAGTCCTGCCAAGACGAAATGGTCACTTGCAGCGGGGTTGTGGCCTCCGGTGCCAAAAGACATCGAGGCTGCCAGCAGAGGGCTGAACCAGCAAAATGTCAGTTTATTTATACTTTCCAGCGTGTGCATAATGTTTGCACTGTACTCTGCTCTCCGGGGAGCGCAGAAGGGAGGGAAGGGGAGGGAAGTCTGTGCAGAGCAATATATTGTTTATACATCATAAATAGATATTTCTTAAGGGAACTGGTTCCCGGCTGATGAGTAGAAAAAATAAAATCTTTTATTAGAGCTTAAGGATGATATCCTCAACCGTTTCCAGCCACCCCGTTCCTGTTTGGGACGTAGGCCCCTAAGGGAAGTATCCGTGCCCTGGTGTCACCCAGTGCCATTATCCCGGCAACGCCCCGTGCCCCCACATGGGCTGACATGCTCCCAGTCCCAACATTTGCTAGGAAGACCTGGCAAGGATGGCTTCAAGTGGCCATTTTCAGGCACACCTGAGGCAACACGACCTCCCCGAGGAAACAAATGGCCCCAACCCAGCACTGCCGTGGAGGAGACAAAGCCTAAATGCTATTCTAGATCTAAACCTGGGTTTTTTAATCATGCCCAGTTTCCACCAGGCACCCATGAGCACATGGGTTTGGTTACAATGACCACTTTCTCTGTGCGGCCCTGATTTTAGGCAGAGATAAGAAAAGGCTGGGAATGGTCTGACAGTGAGCCACAAGGGACTATCCAACAGCCAGGGATTTGCAGGCTGTAGCAGGGCTCCTCCTCTTCCTTTGTCAGGTCTCCTGGTCCCTGGCCTGTGGAATGGGCATGGAGGCACTGAAGCCAGCTCTGTTGCTTTTTTCCCACTGAGACATTCCCATGCCAGTGCAGACCCTGTCAGGCTACTTTTGGCCAAGCTCTTCTCTTGTGGACTTATCTAATGGTGGCAAAAAAGAAAGAAGAATCTGTACCTGCAACAGATCAAGCCTGGACCAATTTGAATCTAATTCCGAGACTCCATGAAAGTTGGGACCCAAACCATCCCTTTATTTTGCTTTTTTTTTTTTAATATTGTTTAATATTTTAATCAAAAGTACCCATTATGGAATGAAAACTCTAGTTTTAACATATAACAACAAATATCCATTCACAAATCTACATCTGGATTGTTTTCATTTTGTGCATAACTTATCTTTTCTATTCCTCTTTAAATAATGCACGGTATTTGCAATAGCCAAATTAATAAGGGAAGACGACTGCCTTCAGATGCAGAATGAAAGCAGGTCCTAGCAGACTTCTTGGCCCTGAGTGATCACTGAACAGCACATTTGTCCATCAGAAAATTTCAGTGAAGTTTATGTGGATGTCTTCAGCCTTCAAAAATGCACTACCGTTTCTCAAATGTTGTTAGTTGGGAAGTGTAGTGTTTGTGAGCACCATGTTTTTAGAGCCTCTTCTCTGAGTAGCAGGGATTCAAATCCAAGGCTTACCTACAGCAGTGGAAGAATGATGTAACTCTCCTTCCAGATACGCTGTAGAAGAATTCAAGTGACCCAGGCATAACCTCGTCCAACTCTGAATAACATCGTGCTGTACCATTTCAAGCTCCTGTTCATATCAGCTGTGGTAAGTGTTTTTACTATTTAAATTGACTTTTGACATCTATTTCACTCAGGGCCTGCTAAACTGCTGCCTCTAGTGTCATTAGAGGGCTATCTAATTCCATCTTAGGTTATGCAGGTTTCTGGAAGTATGTATTTTGTCCGACAGAGATGAATCACTGTGCATCCAAGCAGATGTCCTCAGCAAGGCTTTAGGGTATTAAAAAATGTACAAAGGAAACCTCTTCATTCTGATAAAACCCAGAAGTAACTTGACAAGGCTAATGACAGAAATGTCAAATTAGATTGTGGGCCGTGCTACTGGGGGAGTTCTCATTCACACGAGAACATTGCTGGGGTTGAGGAACCAAGTGGTGTAGGGCACCCCTCCTCTTGCTTGGCTGCAGAGGTCAGCATCTTTGATATGGTGAGACCAAAGCCATACAGGCAAAGGATATTGCTGATTTCTGTAGTTATAGATGGGCTGTGGACTAGCCCAAGGGAGGTGAATTAATGAATACATCTGTCATGCTGACAGAAGGAATAATGGGAGCAAGACTGGAAGAAAGAAAAATCCAGTTATAAAGGGCTCGTGTTCATGGCTCTGAAACAATAAAAGGTTAAACTGGTAACAAGATAGTTCCTCTGACAAATTTCTTCTGAGAGCTAGGTAAACCTCTAAATGGCCTCAGTGTGTAATGACTGGTGCATTTTGGGGTGAGAAAATGAAAAAAGGAGAGAGGCTACAAAAGCTTAGGTGAAATCCTAGGTCATTTCACTCTGGCATTATCTAATCCTGTTAGCACTTCTGGATTCTCTTCTCTGAGACTCTCTGCTTCAGCTAATCAGGAAAGCCAATGCCTTATATTAGTTTGCAGAGTGAGAATCCAGATGTTAGAATTTGAGATGGTCACTAGAACTGCTGCTCACAATCCATGTACTTTGGAAGGTGACATTTTGCGTGGATGGCAATTGCTCTGGATAGAGTACTTAGCCAACGTCAAGAAATGGATAGTTAATGCAGGCTGTATCAGCTTTTATGAAAGGAAATGGGTACCCAGGAAGGAAAATGGTGATGGCAATGCTGTATCCAGAACAAAGGCCTAGAGCCATGCTTCCCTAGAAGTCACTAGGAGCTGATTAGCGGTGTTATTTATAATTCAGTGGTGTCGTTTACAATATTCAAAGGGCTGCGTGGCAGGACTGTAGGAGGCACTCCTGCATTGAGCCACCTGCCGCACTGTGCCCAACCAAAAACCAAGCTCTGAGCGCCTCCCCTGGGGCACCTCACATCTGGCTGACCCGTTTCCTGGAGCACACCCACAAGCCTGGGCTAACCACTGCCACCACCCAGGGTCTGTTCTGTATTCAGGCCCTGTGCTCCCCCGGGTCTTGTAGATCTTGAGGGTGCTTAACCCACTAGAAGAACTTGAGGTTCTTCCTTTAACCTGAAGCTCCAAAAGTAGCCTCCCTTAGCCAGCCAAGCCATGGGAATAAAAAGACCTGCCCTACCCTTCTCCAGCATGTACCACAAAGCTTGTTATAGTGGATAGCTTTATTGGGTAGAGAGGGTAGGCTTGGAGAGAGGTACCAGTCAGAGAAGTATCGAATGAATAACCTGAGCAAACAGAAGTGGCTTGGTAGCTTTTCTACATGCCTTTAGATCTGGCTAAATTCAGGTAAGTTAAGAGAGCTCCAGAGGCCGTGCGCTTGCTCCATGTTCCCAAAATATGTCTCCTCCCCCTTATACACCTGTCATGACCTCATCACTAAGTTACCACCAGAAGCATCCCCATTGGCTCCTGCCCAGTGCTTCCAAATGACATCACCTTCCCAGGTGAGGGGACTAGTCACATGACCTGCAGTGGCAGGGAAACTGAGATGATGGGAGCAGATCCCTCTTCCCTCAGGAACCTCTCCAGCCGGGTCACAACTCAGTGTTAAATAAAACAGATTGCAGACTGGAGGGGTTATTCCCCAGTGTTAAATAAAACTGCAGACTGGAGGGGTGATTCCTCCACAGGCAGCTTCCCTTGACAATGTATGATACATCTAAAAACATTATGTTTTTGTCACTGGTGAGGTAAATCCTGGTGCTCCCTAGCCAATGCAGAATTGTGATCACTTCATGAATGCGATATGGCTTTGCCTATAGACAAATAATAAGATATAAAAATGATATTTCCTGTACTGGACTGCACATTTTTTAGTTTGCTTTAACAGAAAACTATGTCTGAGAAAAACTATAATATCTCTCCCAGAAGCACCTTGACAGATGAGAAAATGTAGGACTAGGGAAAAAATATTTAAATATACCAACATACTGGTGTTTAGTTACAAGTCCACTTTTTTTTACCCTATTCTGCCTAAATAAGTCTCCATACAGCTTTGAACAATGATGGGTGTAACAGTGGATTTAGATTATAGCAGTGTTACTCGGACTAATGATGATTTGCAGATAATGCCTCTCTTCCCGCTTTCCTATTTAAATGACTGGATGAATATTGTCATTTTTAATGCCACTTGCGGGAGACAGCTAACAGACCACACTGTGGGGAATGGATTTTCCTTGAAAACTTAGCTTTTAATTCTATCTACATGTGCCCCAATGGTGCCGTTGTTACTGCGATGCTACATCGTCATAGCAATGCACTATAATGAGGGAGTGCATTGCTATGCGGATGTAGCTGCGGCATTGCAGTTTTTGCCTGCCAATGCTACGTTGCTGCAGGGCGTTGATACAGCGACGTATCATCACGTGTAGACATGCCTTCTGTCTGGTAATGCCCTCACAGCAAACCACTTCATGCAACACGGCCTGCCTGTGTGGTTAAGCCTAAAGTGTGCTTTGTACTATTTCACTAAGTTATTTAAAAACTTTAATACAGAAAATAGTTTAAAAACTGTTTCAAAACCTTAAAAAAGGGCAATCCTTTTCATATTTTTCAAAGATTAGGCTACAGCTCAAGTACGAGGTATGAGTTTACAGCCAAAATGACTATGAAATTCTACAGACTTCGGTATGAAAGGGCAGCTATTCACGAGTGTGGAGGCTGCTCCAATGTGCTGGACTTCCAGTGCCTTGGACCAGACATGATTAATCGAGTCTGCTGGAGGGTGGCAATTGCTGCACTTCAGTAGCCTCCTGCATCTCAAATATCAGTGTCCCTGTGCTTAAAAATGGTGGAGGGGGGCACTGGAACTAAACTTGTTCAACGAGCTTTCATTCAAGCACCCCCACCTCCATTTTTAAGTGTGGGCATGGGCAACCGGTGCCACCTTAGTCAGGAAAGTCATGTGCCCTCCCCAAGGACCCGTCAGTGACTGGGGA
>NW_017728993.1:13344688-13348567 GCF_001723915.1 Gavialis gangeticus | reverse complement strand
GAGGGTGGCAATTGCTGCACTTCAGTAGCCTCCTGCATCTCAAATATCAGTGTCCCTGTGCTTAAAAATGGTGGAGGGGGGCACTGGAACTAAACTTGTTCAACGAGCTTTCATTCAAGCACCCCCACCTCCATTTTTAAGTGTGGGCATGGGCAACTGGTGCCACCTTAGTCAGGAAAGGCATGTGCCCTCCCCAAGGACCTGTCAGTGACCGGGGAGGGGGTCCCCTGTGGCCAATCTCACTGACAGAAGAGGGGCAACAGAGCAAAACTCACCGACTGGGAAGCGGTGCTACATCCAGTGTTCCCACTCCCCAGCTGGGGCTCACAGGGGGGCACCAGTGCTCCTGCCTGCCCGCCCTGCCCATTGCCTAAGTGGGGAGAGCAACCAGTCAGGGGATGCACCAGTGCTCTCAAGGGGCGCATGTGCACCCCATCCATCCCCGTGCACCCCCTGTGCATCACCACTGAGTGTGGAGATGCTGATATAGCAGACGTGGTGGCACTTTAATTACAGCTGCTCCCGGAGCTGCTCTAATTAAAGCACCCCCACCACCGGAGCACTTGTAAAAGTGCCAAAAGTGGCTGGGCCTAAATGATTGTACTGGTCTCGTTTTGTTGTGTGTGTCACAGAGGCCAGAGTATGTTACAAATATTCACTTTTGTGTGGCTTTCATTGTCACATTCTTATTGATGCAAGTATTTGACATGTCATTGATGCAAGTATTTCTTCTGTCATGATTCCTACAAAAGCATTGGTTTTGATTCTTTTGCCATGTTCTGAGATATCTTTCTATCAGGGAGGTCAACATTGTCTTAATATTTTCATGGCCTCCCCCATCCTCTGAATCAGCCTGTGGTTTCATGTCTTGTACTTTTATCATATTTTTTTGGGGTGGGGACAGGGACTCGTGTTTTATTCTGTGTTTGTACAGCATAACAAAGAGGGCTCTCTCTGGATTCCTACTACTATTAAATAATAATAGTAATTAATAAAGCACTCACAAATATACCAGGATCCAGAACAAGGCAAACAGAGAAAGAATGAACAGAGTGGCGTCTGAGGCAATCACAGTTTAACAGCAGACGTGATGCAACATGTGAGGATAACTAACAATAGGGACAGGAGGCCTCTTTCCAGTAAGAGCCAGGAGCATGCCAAAATTAAGTTCAGGTCTTTTTTGACCTCGGATTCCATGAAGAGCTGTGGTACTTCAAGGTGCTGTCATATTTTTGCAGGATTATATCCTCTCTCCTGCCCAGAACTTAAGGCAGATTTTACAATGTCTTCTTTCATGTATAGTGAATTATTTCGCCATGATGGTTACAAAAGAACTTGACAATGAATAAGGTATCCAGGTTGTAGCCATAGTGGTCTAGAGAAAAAGGCAATCAGGACTCGTAGTAGAGATGATGTCTTTTATTAGACCAGCAAGGTTTTTGCAAAAAAAATTCTTTAATTTCATAGATGTTAGGTTGGAAGGGATCTTGGAAGATCATCAAGTCCAGCCCGCTGCCCCAGGGGCAGGAAGTCAGCTGGGGTCATAGGATCCCAGAAAGAAAGACATCCAGGTTTCTCTTGAAGGCGTCCAAAGTTGGTGCTTGAACCACCTCCAACGGCAGGCTGTTCCAGACCTTGGGGCCTCAGACAGTAAAGAAATTCTTCCTTATGTCCAGCCTGAAACAGTCTTGCAGGAGTTTATAACCATTCAACCTTGTCATCCCTTGGGGCGCTCCGGTGAATAAACGTTCCCCCAGACCCTAGTGAACACCCCTGATAAACTTATAGGTGGCCACCAGATTGCCCCTGAGCCTGCGCTTTTCCAGGCTAAAGAGACCCATGGCTCTCAGCCTCTCATCATAAGGTCTGTTTTCCTGACCTCTGATCATGCGCGTGGCTCTCCTCTGGACTCTGTCCAGCTTCTCCACATCCCTTTTAAATTGTGGAGCCCAAAACTGGGCGCAGTACTTGCAAGCTTTCGGGCGCAAACACCCTTCATCAGGCATTGGAGAAAAGATTGTTAAAGTTCTCCTGGGTAGAAATGAAAGTTCATGTTTCATAGGATTTCACAGAGGAGGCAATAGATGGAAAACTCCTCTGGGCAGTCCGTTCATAGCACAATGACAAAGAATAAGCCACTGAAGTGTGGAAACTCCTGTCTGCTGTGCTGCCTAATGTTGTCTAATTGTTTTCTCCTTGTCTCTTGTCTTCCACTGAGATTCTAAATTCTTCAGGACACATTTCTCTGATTTTTGCAATAATTCTGCTCCCTTTGAGGGTCAGCTTTCAGAATAGGCTGTAAAATTCAATGATATCATACTTCTTTGGATCACCCCTTTTTTAAACAACAGAAGCTTAATTCCTCTAAATTTTAGTAGGAACTATGGTTTACTGTACAAGCAGTTGTATTGAGTTACGAGTTCTTTCCCGACAACTTTATAACCATTTTCTTAAAGATGGTCAGAATTATTCAGTATTTGAAATATAACTTGTGCTGGCCTCCCCCCGCCCCTTGAGAATAATTTCCTGATTCTTGTTAAAAAAATCAGCAAAAAGTTTTGTTGAGAAAAGCAGTTTTGTGAAAAATCAAAATGTTTTGTGGAAATGTGTCTACTTTGATGAGATAGTTCTACAGAAAAAGAAGGTTGGATATTTTCCTTTAACTTTATTATTTTTGTTCCTTTTATTTTGATCACATATTATTAAATATTCAATGCAATAGCACATTGTGTTTTATATATTTAATATTTTGGCATAATAAAAAGTCAGCGACTTGACATTATAGAAACAAGTAGTTTGATATTATCAAAATGAAACATGCCCATGGTTCCAAATCTCAATATACTACAATTTTCCTACCGAGTGAATTTCAGTGTTTCGCTTTTTTATTCTAATTCAGAACATTAAAAACAAAAATTGGAATCGCCCACAAAAGGGGAATTCTGCTTTTTGAGCAGATATATTCGCTTATATTTAAGAGTTATGTATCCTCTCATGATCAAGGCTTATGCTAAGGGCGTATGTTTTATCCTGTACCACAAACTTCAGCTGTGACTCTCGTTAAATATTTTCTGAGGCTAAGGACAGAAGTTAGGCAGAATCCGATATAAGGGACTGGAAACTGGTTCAAGTCTGTAACACAACAGAAATTCAGTGCACATAAACTGCTTTCAAAATAGCCAAAACCAGTTTAAGATAAACTTGGATGGATGCAGTATCAGACTTAACTGATTTAGATTAAATTGGTTTATTGAACTTCTGTCCCAGATCCCTCCCAGATTAACAGCCCCCCCAACAACCCAGGATGCTTTGCACCTCCCCCACAAACCCCACTCTTAGGGTGGGCAGGCTAGCCTTGGCCCAAGCAGTCTGCTCCAGCCCACCAGGGAGCTGTGCTAGCACCCCCCAGCTTGTGGCCTGGGCAACTGCAGGCATGTGACTGCAAATCTGGAATCAAAAGTGAATGTTTGTTCACTTGCTTATTGGTTCAATCTATGCAGTTGAGACTAACCTGTGAAAATTGAATCTATTCAGCCTTGGACTTTCTGACTGCCTGTACTTAGCCTGGCTGTTTGTCACCTATCTGTATGCCCTGATAGCTCTACACAGCAACTCCGATAAATACGGCTAATTCTTACACTACTGAAAACGATGGGACAGATTCTCTGGCCTATTTCCACTCTTTCCTTTAGCCTGGAATTCCAGCACAGAGGATAGAGCTTGTCTCTTTCTCCTGCAGTCACTTATGGATGTGGTAAACCAGGTGATGTGGGAGGCAGACAGACAAGGGGAGGCAATAAGCATTACATTCCAATGATCTCAAGATAGCGGACAGTAGTTTCATAGTTTCATAGTTGTTCGGGTCGGAAGGGACCTGAG
>NW_017728993.1:13341580-13343645 GCF_001723915.1 Gavialis gangeticus | reverse complement strand
TCCCCCAGTTTCTTAACGAGAACGGGGTGAGAGACAGTGCCTAAGGCCTTTCAAAAGTCCAGAAAGACTATGTCCACGCTACCTCTGCATCTAAGTACTTTTAGGCCCCTTATCAGCTGGGCTAGGTTAGCCTATAACGGAGCTAGGAGGTGGCCAGAAGAATTGCCCCCTTCCCCCTGCTCTCAGTTCACAGAGCATAATATTGGTGAGCTAGAGAAGACATACGTAGGCAATGTTATACTTTGCAGAAGGCACCAGCTCAGCGAGCTTCACGCTCGATTTTATTCCTTTCACTTAGCAAATCCCTGTTCAAGTCAGCAACTGGAATCTTTCATCACATCTGTTAACGTCTTTCACAAACATTCTGGCTGCTGCTATCTTTTCATCATGTAGCATATTCTGATCGGGAGATCAACAGAAATTCCCAACTCTCAACTTACTGCCATCCAGAAAAGACTGGCTGAGCTGTAGTCCCAGGGTGCAAAGGGGCTGCTAAAGAGCTGAAAACAGGCTCCTTTGTATTTTAACAATGCAGTGCCTCTTTTGCCTTGCACAAGTGATGCAGAAGCGGCCTGAGCACTTGCATGGGAGAGAGGTCTGTGTTTAGAGTGCGATTAGGCTGACAAAGAGTGACTAAAGTGCTGTATCTGTAGACCTCAGTCCAAGCAGCTGTGATTTACTCTGTTCAAAGTGGTGCTGACAAGGAACCTCTCAAACTTCTGGTGAACTAAAATGCCACTGTATTGACTCAACTGTATTCGGAGCAGCCACATTGATGCGCTCTCCAGTAGCAAATGACTGGGAAAGGACGTAATTTATTGCTCCTAGTGGCCTCCATGGTCAATGCTGCCTTGGTACAAGAAATATCGCTACTGCTGTTAGCATTAGAGGTGCGTGGAACAAAACACTGCAGACGTGGATTCCTCAAAACCTTTTTTTTTAATCCCTTCACTGATTTGGGACAGAGAACACCATAGGAAACAACCATCTCTTTTACAGGCAAACATGTAAAAATGGCAGCCGTTTACTAGATATTCCACTGTTTTACAAGATTAACGCAGCTCAAGTAAAATTTACTAGAGGAAAAATGTACAACTTCAAATGGCAACGTTTCCTTCAGCTCTGATTCCATGTGTTTTGATCCCAGCGTCTTTTGATGCAGGGGCACCAGTTGTAGTTGGGGTAGTGCAACTGCAAAACTGAAAACCAGTTATGCCTTGTGCAGATGAAAGAGACTGATTTAATGCTTCTACATGGACCACTTACATGTTGCAAAGGGATTCTCGCAAGGCTGTTATAGGGACTGGGAAAGGGTTTCCAAGGACCTGCTTTAGAGCGCAAGTGCTGCAGAGGTGTTGTTAGCAAAATCAGAAAAAAAGCCACTTTGTATTCTGCTTATAGCTTTACCTTCACATTAGCTCACTATTAGCTAAATAACTAAACTGCACTAAAATGTTGCTCTTGTTAACATTTTCCTACAAATATTTTGGTATTTTCATTGAAAACCTGGTTTTCCAGTCTTTTCTAAAAAAGGTCACCAGGTCTTTGATTTTACAGTAAATGTGGTCTCAACCAGCTTCCAGTCACTGAGAACTGCCCATACCTGAAACATTTAGGGAGTCTTTTTTTAATGAAAACGTCAACTCGTTATCAAAAATGGATGCTGCCCATGGAAGTTATTGTTTTTCTTTGAGGGTGGTGTGGAAACATGTATAATAAAAAATCTATCAGTTCTGATTATGTCATTAGCAGGGATCCTGTTTCTTCTGATTTTAAAAAGTCCCTAATTTTCAGTTAAAAAAAAGTCACCCCAAATCCACATTTTTCTATGATTTAAACAAAACACCTTGAAAAAAATTACATATGTGTATAACAAAACACCTTTAAGAATGTTTATATACACACCAGGGATCTTGGTTTTCTCTGATTTAAAAAAAAAATCCCCAATTTTTGGTTGAAAAAGTAACCCTAAATCCATATTTTTCTGTGATTAAAATAAAACACCTTTAAAAAAATTACACACACACACACACACACACACACACACACACACACACACACACAC
>NW_017728993.1:13326163-13341251 GCF_001723915.1 Gavialis gangeticus | reverse complement strand
CACACACACACACACACACACACACACTCACATATAATATGACTAGGGATCCTGGTTTTCTCTGATTTAAAAAAAATCCCCAATTTTTGGTTAAAAAAAGTAACCCCAAATCCACATTTTTCCATGATTTAAACAAAACACATTTACAAATGTATGTGTGTGTGTATGTGTGTGTGTGTGTGCATGCACATATATATACACATATATATACACACACATACACATATACACATACATTTTTAAAACGTGTTTTGTTTAAATCGTGGAAAAATGTGCATTTGGGGTTACATTTTTTAACCAAATATTGGGGATGTTTTTTTTAAATCAGAGAAAACCAGGATCCCTGGTGATTAGCCTGCGACCTACCAGCTATGAATTTTACCACTGAACTGTACAGAAACTTGGCAGATGAAAAGCTTCCATATTGTTGGAAATACACTAAAGGACTATATTTTTGTTCTGTGTTTGTATAGCACTTAGCCCTGTGGAATCCAGTCCATGACAGGGGTTTATAGACACTACTGAAATTTATTGATCTAATCAAACCACTTCTTGCTTTTCCTAGCAGCATCCCCTCTCTCCTGCCCCTTTCTCTTGTATATAAAAATCTTTGCTTTATGCCAGTCCATTCCCAGCATCTGATGAAGTACGTTGTTGCCTATAGACATTTACTACTCTCTGAACCAGTCAGTCTCAAAGGCTGTAAACAAGTGTTGCTAAATGAAGTGGATAGCTGTCAAAGGAGACATCTGTTTTCAGCTAAAGTAAGGTGCCACCCTGTCCCACCTTCTACTGCACTGCAAATAATATGTAATGATATTATTAATAATAAGTGCTGCCTGCCGATTTATTCTTGTTGGAGCTCTGCTGGTTAATTCCAGCACGGCTTTCCTATATAAGGACCGATCTTACTGGCATTAATCATGTCATAGTCCCTGTCTCCTCTGTGTAAGTAAAGCCAGCAGGATTTCACTCATAACCTTAACCTTGAATGTTTTTTTCTGTTTCCTTTCAAAGGGCCTCAGTTCCTCAGGAGGTAATCGCAGTTCCACTTTTCTTTACCACTATGTTTTACAGTAGCCCACAGAGATTAGTTGAAGTGGTAAACTCACTTCTGTGTCCCGAGTTTTGGTTCTGTTTCCCATGTTTACTTTGTCATCCTCCTCACAGAGCTGTGGTATATAATCTGGAGTTGTATATGGATCTTAGTGATATACAGATCTGAATCTGCATGAACATGTACCTAATCACCGTTTGATTTTTGCCTGTTGAGCCTTTGGCAGGCATAGGTAGGTGGGTTAAGATGTAGGCATCCCTGACAGGTTTACCACTTTCTGAATCGTGGCTTATTCCTGAGTTCCCATTCACAATATTCTGCACTGTTGCTTCTCTAGTTTTTACTCTCACCTTCACTCTTGCAAATTATCTCCCCTACCTCAATGCATCTGCTTACTGAAAATGCATGTCCTTCTCTGATAACACTGGTAGAGAGCCATTTCTCAAAACTGTACACATGTTCTGCTTGGGGTAGGTGGCCAACAGGAGGGAATGGGAAACCAGATGAAGGGAAAGGGGATAGATAAATGGAGGAAAATGAAGATTAAAAAAATGAATAACAGCCTTGCAATGTCTCTTAGATCAGTGGTCCTCAACCTTTTTAGAGTCAAGGCACCCTTTGACAGGCGTGAATCATCCCTCGGAAAATGCCAGCTCTTAGTGTTCACTAACTATTTTACTGCAGGGAACTCAGAAAGACCCCAGCAGGCCGATATGATTTTAACACTACAAAGTCCTGTTTGAAACCTCTGGGTTTATCATGTGAATCAGTGCTCACATTGTGCAGCACCCCACGATACCCATGAAAGCATCCTTAGGGCGTCCTAACTAAGAATCACTGTCTTAGATCATCAGAGAGGTTGCCATGTGGTTGTGATGCTGTGGTGCTACATTTCTCTTATCCATAATACACAATTGTCGCACATACAGCAGCACAATAAATTTAAAAAGGCTGGCATAACCCTCCCCTACCAAATATGAAAACCACTGGTAGAAATATGCCCCATAGATTTCTCCTGTTGCTTTCTCCCCACCCCCGGCTGAAACCGCAGCTATGCGTTTTCAGGTTGGACACTGCTCCCCTTCTCTTTAGATACAACTCTTGCATACAATACCCTACGGTATTGCTTTTCAGCCATGCGTCCAGGTTCTCATGGCAGACCTGCTGTTTGCCAAGCAGAGCTCTGCTCAGATGAGTTTGCTCCCCTATGTGGTTTTCTTCATGAAGTTTTCACCTGCTTGTAGTAATGGGATCTCAGAGTACTTAGGGCAGGGGCGGGCAAAATGTGGCCTGCAGGCTGGATGCGGCCCGCCAGGCCATTCTATCCAGCCTCCTAAAAATTTAGAAAATTAATATTTATCTGCCCCTGTTGGCCTGTCATGTGGCCCTTGATGGCTTGCCAAAACTCAGTAAGTGGCCCTCCGCCTGAAATAATTGCCCGCCCCTGACTTAGGGGGTCTCTGAGATACAAGAAGAGCTCAGTAGGTATGACTCTGTGCCTCTGATCTCATCCACCCCTTCCAAACATCTTACCTTCATCTATTTCTTCTAGTCCTCCTCCAGACCTGAGCTTCTTCCAGAGAAGCATGGAGGACATTTCCAGCATGCATGCCCTGAGGTTCCCATAGCTCTGTCTAGAGCTCAGACAGGAGCTCTACCAAATGAAGGACGCAGCACGTAATCAGAGAGTCCCTAGAGGAAACAGAAAGAGATGAGCATAATGCACCAGCATCCCAGCCCAGCCCTCTTCTTACATATGGGTCTTCACTAATTCATTCATTTTTTATGGATGGAGAGATCTTCTCTGATTTAGGGAATAGCACGCGGGCATGAAGAACGTGGCAGGTAGAGCTGTGCCCTCTGCATACAGATATCCAGGGAATATTTGCTCCCAAATCATTTTGCCATTTTGTAGACTGCTTACTTATCTCCTGATTACTGAAACACCTTCACTCTGCTGTCACTGAGCTTTTCTCCTTAAGACACAATAATTCCTGCCTTTGCCCCAGTATTTTTGCACCTAATGCCAGCAATTAATGGCAATGAAGATGTAATGAAGCCAATCATGACTGCATCAGACATGCCTCAGACTATCTGATGGGACATCCCTCTCTAGTCTGCCTTTACCAGGCTTCTTTTACCTTTACCAGATGGTATTTCAATGCCTTGTTCCCAAAAGACACAGCCCAGGTAGAAAGTGTGTAAAAATGAATTTTCTCAGACTGGTTGGTGTGACGTTATAGCAAACAATCACTGAAAAAGGAAATATTAAATGGCAACATTTGGCATTGTATATTTGCCAAGTGCTCTAGTTTTTCCTCTCTGCATTTTTTTTTTTTGCCATTTGGATGTTCACAGCCAAACCGAACTAGATCAAAGGGACATCCTAGCAGGGTTCATTCACTTCGTATCAGCTTCCATTTCCCAGGCACAATACTCGGCCTAGTCTCCATTCATATCTCACAGTAATCATCTCCCATTCACACTGCATGCACCTCACTATTCATGTATTGCCTCAGCCAGTTTCCAAGTCACTGCCATATATCATAGCCAAACAAGTTCCCATTCAAAGCATGAGTGACAAGCACTCTTCTGGCCTCTTAAACAGACATTTCACATCCTCTCTTTATTTCTTGTTTGCTTTTGAGTCAAAATTGATGACAAATAAATTTTTAAACCCGTCTAGGAAATTACTTCAGTTTTTATGTCATTTCCTTTGGCAGCTTTCAATATTTAAATATATGCGTGCTTCCCCCTCTTTCCCCTGCCCCTCTCACTCCTACCTCTGGTAAACAGTTTTCTTCATTTAAATGAATAGGAGATGATATCACAGCTTAGCAACATGTTCTTGTTGCTTTAACCCTCCATGCATTTAAAATGCATGACTCAAATTTCACCAAAGTTGGCTTCATTTCAGAGCCCAACATGATGGATCACTGAGCTAGATTTCCAGTCTTGCGTCTTACCATTCAAGAGGCATAAAAATCAGAGGTATTAAGTGCATAATAAAGTGGTTTTACCAGGCTAGTGTAGTACATCATCAGCCAGTCCCAGCTGTATAATTTAGTTGCTTCTATGGCTCCCATTACTGTAGGGCAGGTGTGTCAAAGATAGGGCCCAAAGGCCAGATCCAACCTGCAGAGCCCCATCATCCAGCCCTACCCCCAGCTCTGCCTCTGGGGCCAAAGTTGACCCACACACCTCACACAAGGGCCCAGGATGCAGGCCCCACACAGCACCTGCTCTGGCCAGCCTGGGACCCATGCTGTACAAGGCACCCAACCCCCAGCCTCTTGGGGGCCATATATGCTCAATCCAGCATGTGGGGCAGGGGTGGGGGTGAGTCTATGGGCCTGATCTGGCCCATGGGCTGGCCACGGATCAGCTCTGCACCACTCATGGCAGCCTGCAGGCTGATTAGTTTGACCCCCGCCCCCCCTGTGGGGTTTAAGCAGTTCCCTCTCCTTAATGCATTTACCTTCAGGAAAAGGTAGAAAATACTCGTCATTAATTTACAGATGCAGATGGGAGCCACAGAGAAACCCTAAGGGCCAGGTTCAAACTGACCTTGTAACACTCACATGAGCTTCATGGCACCTGCCATTTAGGAGCCTTGCCTTAGCTTGGTGATCCAAAGCGACTGGGTTAGATGCCTATATGTTGAATAAAGAGTCCCAGTGCTTCCAAGGAGTGATCCAGATCACTAAAACATTCGTAAGGATGTGCCTAGAATTAGCCAGTAGGAAAGGGCTGTGTCTGAACTGATGGTCCACCTCAGAGTTTAAGCTTCAGACTCAGGGCTAGAAGGGAGGTGTTTTCCGCTCACCAGGATAGAAGCTGCTCAGAGAAGGGTCACCTACCTGAACCAGGATGGGCTCAACAGTTCAATGGTCAGATGGATGGGAAACTGTCTGCAGGGTTGGACCCAGAAAGTACTAATAGACAGATCTGTGTTGACCTGGCAGAAGGTAGCCAGTGGGGTCCCCTGGGGTTCAATACTTGGACCAGTGCTTTTCAACTTCTCTATCAATGAACTGGATGTGAGGGTGAAAAGTGCACTGGCAAAGTTCACCAAGACACTAAGCTGTGGGGAAGCGTGGCCATGCATCAGGCTAGGCTGATGATCCAGGCGGACCTAAACAGGTTAGTTAGATGGGTGGACCAGATGCTGTTCAACACTGAGGAGTGTCAAGTGCTCCATCTGGGGAGGAAAAATCCACAGCAAACTTAGCTTGGTGGTGCTCCGCTAGCTAGCACCACATCCAAAAGGGACCTGGGGGTCATAATTGACCATAAAATGAATATGAGCCACCAGTGTGATGCTCCAGTTAGCAGAGCAAACAATACGCTGGCATGCATCAACTGATACATCTCAAGCAAAACTAAAGAAGTTATTCTTCTGCTCTACTTGGCGTTGGTGAGGCCGCAGCTGGGGGACTGCATCCAGTTCTGGGTGCTACACTTCAAGAAGGATGTGAAGAAGCTTGAGAGAGTCCAGAGATGAGCCACTCATGTGGTTAGAGGCCTGAAGAGCAAGCCATATGAGGAAAGGCTGACAGATATGGGACTGTTCAGCCTGGAAAAGAGAAGACTTTGGGGGGATGCGGGGGCAGCTTACAAATACATCAGGGATGAGCATCAGGGGCTAGGTGAGCAATGGTTCACCAAGTGTCCCAGGAGAAAATCAGGAGCAACGGTCATAAACTCCTGGAAGAAGGTTTCAGACTGCATATAAGGAAAAACTTCTTCACGGTTCGTGTGACCAGACTCTGGAATAGACTCCCTGCAGGGATGGTGCAGGCGCCTACCCTGGAGATCTTCCAAAGGAGACTGGACGCACACCTTGCTGCGGTGATTTGACCCCAGTGGTCTTTCCTGCCCAGAGCAGGGGGGCTGGACCTGATGATCTTGTGAGGTCCCTTCCAGCCCTAAACTTTTTTGAATCTGTGAGCCTGTGGATGCCCAGCTCACTACAGCATTGATTTCAGTATAAACGACACCACCCCTCAAACACATCTGATGATACCCTTTTGCCTAATAACCACATTTAAAGACCAGTTGTCTGGGAAATCAGAAACTCTAAGCTCTGTGCACCCTGTGGGGATTCAAATCCACATCTCACACTTCCCTGGAGAAGGTCCTAACAAACGGGCCTTGGCCTAGGTTGACCCCTGTTGATATTGTGGCACTGAGCCACCAAGAGTACAGGCTTCCAGGGGCCAGAAGGAGAACGAGCAAGAAGAATGTGACTACAGATGAGTGTTAAAGCACGTTTTTGGGAGAAGGGAGTCTGGGCTGTGCTAGCTGCCAGGGTTATTTCTGCTTTTTATTGTGTCTCTAATATAAAATGCACAAGCAACTTGGCAACAAGGGTGGAGGCTGTTTAGGAGGAGAGTGAAAAATATTTCATGACCAGGATGCTCTTTTCTAACTAAAAATTTAAACTGGTAGTATTGTTGTTGCTATATTTTGAGTATCAAGAGAGGGCTCCCCTCCTGTATAAAACAAGGAATAAACTGCAGCTCTGAATGCTTAATTAGCAATCAGCAGGATAACCCCAAGAAACTCATGTTTAAGTAAAACATGCTAGATACATTGGGTTTAAAGCAAGATCATCATGCAACTGTTGATTTCTTTTTCAATATTGTTCCCAAGATCCATTGCTACATTATTTCAAGCTATAGAAAACCCAGTCTGGAGAGGTCTGTCCCTTTGGGGTTTTTCATCTGACGTGACAAAACAGGCACCATTGTACTCCATGTCCTGCTTAAGTGAAAATCAAGGGAAAGTCGTCTGTTGACTACAGAATACTGTGGATCGGGATCCTAATTACATTGACTCGAGCTGTATTTTTAAGTGAATTTAACTCTTCTGAAAGTATCTGAACATCTCAGCGGCTGAACCATGCCAGCGTAAGAGTGTGTAAGAATTCAGGGCCAGCCCTTCAGAGGGTGTAAATCAAAGTAACTCCATTAAAATTAACATTGGTCTCTACTGCCAGATTATCTGACCCTCTGTCTGCGGAAACCAAATTAATCTTTCGCTTCTCTGGCATCACCATTGGAATCATAGTCAAGTGGATATAAATCTGTCCAGGCATAAATGGCAACACAGTCTGTCACCTAGTGAAGAATCAAGCTCTCTGTTTTAAGACCCTAGGAGAAGAGGGTGACTCAAAAATGAACATATAAGAGTTAAGCAGAAGACCTTTACATGCGTGCAAACTCCATCCAACTAACACAAGGAAGGGTAGGTATGTAGGATTGCCGAAGAGCAGCAAACAAAAGGGCAGCTTTATTGCTCTATGTACTGTGAAGAGCAGCAAGTTTTTCTAATTACTTTCTAAAGCATCCACCTAATTTACATAGGAATACTGATACGACTTTTTGGAAAGATCTTTTCCAGCAGTTTAAGGCCTATTTCTCAGCCACACCAATGCATGTGCAAGCTTGGACTTTTAGGCTACCCCTGGATAGGCAATCGTGAATCATACCACCAGAGGTTAGCAGCTAATTCTACTCCAAAGCACATGTAATGAGGTTTTGTTTTTGAACTGTGGTATTATTCCATTTGTGGTTGAAGTTCATCCTGTTGTTTCACTCCGAATTAAATCACATTGCTCTGGCGAATAACAAGCCAATAACCATTATCCTTTAGAAAATCAGTATGTCCTATTAAGCAATGATAATTATAAATATTACGGAAGACGACATGGAGAACAGAATGTTAATCTTAGCACTAAAATAAAATGAAAAGTTGCTTTGTTTCTGGAGAAATCGGGATGCTTTGAAACTACTGCAAAATTTGAACGTGCGAAAGAGATGTCATCATTCTTGTGGCATATGCTTGACAACTCCTGTTAACACAGTCTTATTGAACTAGTCCTACCACTGAGGGAAACCCCCCCCCCAAAAAACATGAATTATCGCAAATGAACTTTTAATCTGGGAAGGAGCAGGAGAAATTACAACTTAAAAAAGAGCAACAGACTTCAAAAGCCAGGACTGGTTTTTGTTATCTTAATATCTAAATGTTTCATCTTCATCCACACATTCATGAGCCTTGCTCTCTGAAACCTATGAGGTCAGTCAACAGCAATGACAAGGACTTGGGAATTTATCTAATGTCCAGTCAGAGCCTTCCCTTTGACTTAGTGGCCATTGAATTAGGCCTGAAGACGCAAGCCATCAGTTTACTTGTTTAGATCTAGGTAAAACTATTCACCTCCCCGTGCAGCAACTACAAGTCATTAGTAGTTTGGGGGGGATTTTGACTTGTTTGCATGAGCTGACAGCCCAAGAGCATTGGCCAAAAGTTGGGAAAGTGCCAAGTTTTCATTAAATCTCTTGTAAACTCAAAACTGCAGTCCTGTGAGGCTACATCTGGCAAGGAAGCCATCTGTGATTCGTATAGTCTTGCTCCAACAAAACGACAACAGTGTGAAAAACTCTTTTCTCTAGTCGGCAGTGAACTGTAAAAGTAACATTAGTAATAGCTTCTGCAGGCTTGGTAATGACATAATTGACATTGGCTTAAAGCGCAAGCCCCAGCTGTGAGTTTTTGCCAAAGTTCTGGATTGATTCATATCATCCTTAAAATATATATGTCATAGTCAATAGCTCTCTGAGACGCGGCTTTCCATTTTAGCATTGGGACTGATCTATTTCTGACAGGGGCTCTGTCGCAAAGTTATTAAAAAACTTAATAAAAGCCTCAGAAGCCCCACCACCAACAAACACTATTTTGCTTGACTAAAGCCTTTTTGGTCTATGCATAAATGCGATTTGCATTTCCAATTGGTTCAAAACCTGCAGTTTCACAGAGGAGCACACACTGCACCTAGTAATCTCATATGTCTGTAGCAACATGACCCAGTGCATTTTATTTTATGCAGAGCCCTAGTGAGGCAACTGGGCTATACGCCATGTGCACATATGTTTCTTGGATGCCTGATATTTTCATTTTGCTTCAGATGATCTGAGCTGTTAGGGGCTCCCATTTATAGCATCCGGGATTTTTTCCAGAATATGAGTTGTGTCTGTCCCCACCCCCAACCGCTTTCTCTCCTTCCCCCTTTAAAAAATACAAACCCCAGCAGATGTCCTTTAAAAAAAAGTGAGACCAAAAGCACTGATCTACTCAAATATCTTGAAAAAGAAACTATTCCCTAGTTTCTTTATGTTTAAAAGTTTGAGGCCCCTGTTTTAAAATCCTAGAAATACAGTTTAAAGATCTGTATGGGACCATGCGGCATTAAGAGACTGCCTGCTTTTCCTGATGGGGAGTGTTTAGAAAATGCCACCTAATGCCACCAAGACTTCCATTCTCACTTCTCCTGTTCTTCGCTCCTCATGGATAGGTTGAGTTGAAATGTAGGAGCGTTTCTTCTATTATTTAGGTAAGTAAGTAGCAAAATATAATGGACTGGATCCCAAATTTCTTACTAAGGCTTTAGTCCTTCCTGTGTTAGGTGGCAAAGAGAATTTAGCCACAAAAAAAAAAAAGTGGAAACAGGACAGTAAAGGGCCTTCACATCCTTGGAGCCATGGGTACTGGCTTTGGCCAATGGAAAGGAATCAACAGTTGCAAAGAGGGAGAATGACATTTCCCAGAAAATTACAGATATTCAGATAATTGGAATCCAGGAAGGGCCATAAACCCATCTTAATTTCATTTTCCCTGGAGTGATTCGGTGTTTAGAGAGCGTCGTGACAAAGCAGTAGCATCTTGCTACACCTCCAGAGGTTGATTCAAGCCTTGCTTTGGATTCATGCCTACGGCTGCCCACAGTTGACCCAGCTGTGAATGGGTACCTGCTCATTCAGTCAAAGGAGGCTAGATGTGATGCTAGTCACATCACTTCCTTGGTTGCCACTGACTACATGAACTGTCCGCCCTGTGGGCTACTAGGCTTGGGAGGACCTTCAGCCTAGACTGACATTTTCATATGCACATATCAGTTTACTGTTGTTATCCCACAGACCTTCTCTGACACCGTTTAGTAACAGACCCTCCAAAACAGACAACAGTAGTACATGGATAGATAGATTTGAGCCAGCAACATAATAAAGGGATTATTTCAGACATGGGTACTAAGTAACATCAGCAAAATCGACTAGTGTAAGAACAAGTAATGGTTTCCAGAAAAAAAAATGACAGGAAACAGAGTTCTCTCTGTCTGAGACCACTGAGAGTCCAAACATGTTGGGATACAGAAACCAGTCATAATGCTGTCAAAGCAAAATCCTGGATCTGAACCACCAGCAAAATCCAGACCTTCACTTAATACTATGTGCTTATTGTGAAAATAATGTAGAACGATGGGGCTAACATTTATATGGCTTAAACATAGGTTCAGGTTTTGCTTCCACTTTTAGCCTACAAATCTCTTATAGCTCCTGAACTGCCCCTCCCTAATGAGAAGTATTTCTTGGTGAGCGCCTCTCACTTACTCTTTAATAAATGATATTGCATCAGTTATCAACAAAGAAAACATGCATTGCTGCTAATTATTCTCCTGTTTCCTGGTGGAGGGTAACAGATGGTGGCATGTTATTTTTACCCCCCCTCCCCCAACTTTTACTGATCATTTATTTCTTCTTTAAAATGCAACATCTGCCACATCCACCCTTTCAAGAATTTTGTAGAGCAATCCTAACAGGAACCCGAGTCAGCAAACAGTACAGCTGAGAAAGAGAGCTCAAGAGCAGGTGAATAGTTTTAATTCCCCAGTTCCAGTAATCAGTTGGCACAGCTTCCTAGCAATCCATACAAGGCGGTTAGTAATGGCTTCCACCCCTAAAAAGCTGGCTAGATCATAATATTCCCAGAATGAGAAACTTCTGGCAGAGCTGGACTTTGGTTTGGCCCCTGACTCATGGTGGCCATAAAGAACTCAGCTGGCGACCAGTCATTGCACCACTCCTTTCCAATTAAATTCCCATTAAGTTCAGAAACAGGAAAATGTCCTTAGCTGAATACGAAACCCTGGAAGGAAAACCTGCATGGGGGCTAGCTCTGAATTGAGGGCCATCACCAAATTAGCACAGGGGAAAAAATGGCTGCATGACTACACTTTCCCCCTTAAGAATGCGACATCTTTCATCTGTGTGCTGCCAGTAAATGCAGCAGTAGGAGTCCAAGGACCAGATTCACGTTTCAGCCAAGACCCTTTATGTGTCTGCAGTAACGAAGAGAGATATTAGAAAGCACGTGAACTGCTGGTGTAAAGGGTAAGGGAGTCCAGATCTTTTGACGGTGTCTGTTTTCGACAGAATGAGTTGATCTGAGCAAGCTGCTTATTTTTATCTTGCCTCTGCATTTTTCTATTAATTCTCTGATCCTTTTTTTTCCCTCATGATTTCTTTTCAGACCCGTATGACAGTCAAAGCCTAGGGGATACTTCTGCATCAAACCTTATGAAGAACCAGCACTAAATTTGGTTCACGGAACTAATTTGGGTTTCAGATTTCCCTGCGGTCCAGCGACGGTTGGATTCAAAGTAATGGTCATTTTTTGTCTCGCCTCTAGCACCGAGATATACTAAGACTACCAATGCTGTGAGGGGTAGCACAAACAAAAGCATAGCAACAATAATAGTGATACATTATGGTACTATTAATAGTCCCTCCTCATATGATGATTGTCATTATAGTTGTTCAGTAGCAGAATCCTAGGTCTTCCCTCAATTTTAATTCATAATGAAAGCAAATTACCTGAAGAACTATTAAGAAAAAACATGGGAGGACACGGTACGGTGGTTCCTTAATCCAGACATATTTCCTGAATATGAACTTTGAGGGTTGAGCCAAAGAAAGAAAAGGGGAATTTTAGTTTTTTCTCCTCCTTGTTTAATTTTCCCATCCACAACTGGCCTGCATATTTTCTGAAAAGAATAAGCCTTTTTGGGCAAACAGGCTTCTCTAAATGCTCTTTGTTTGCTTTGCTGTATTGCATTTCGGGAGAAATCATACGTATTTTCAGGGGCCCTGCTATGTAATCAGAACCCATTGGCCTAGGTACAGGCCCAACATAATAACAAGACAGTCCCTGCACCAAAGACTTGGCTGAGACGTTTCACAAAATTAAAACAGGCTTGAAGATGCAGCTAGAAGACATGATACTGACTGTCCACTGTGTTCAGTGTACATTTTCTCCACCTTCTTGAGTAGCAAGAATACTAATGGGTCCCGAGACAATTGGGCTGTCGTTATTAAGGTATTTTCGGTTTTAAGAAAGCTCCCCAAAGGCCTGGGAAACTCCACCTGAAATGCAGAAAGGGTCTGATAGCACCACATTTCGGTAACATGCCAGTAGAGGGGTTGTGCTATAAATCTTTCGTAATCTAGCTGGAGTGCAATGACAGTGATTGAATACTTTGTAATGGTCTTCCTGTATGCATATACAAATGAAGGAAGTGGCCGCCCTCTACCAGATTTCTGCTCATTTTGCTTGTTTCCCCATTTCTCTTCCTAACCAATGTAATATATTTCCCTTTCTTACAGTCCACTTCAAATCTTTAGTGAGGGGAAGTGAAACATCCATTTGACCACAGATGAAGATCAATGCTTGAACCAGTATGATTGCAAAAGAGGAATATTCAAATATTCGAACATGGGGCTTGAAGTGGGAATATTTGGGAACCCTCAGTTTTATTGCTAGATACTAAAATCACCTGTAAAAATTCTGTCTTGGTCTGAGTCATAACTGCATATTATGTTCCAGGCTATAATTTGGTCTTAAGGTTTGCAGTGGGCCTGTGTCACCTGTGATAGAAAGTCTGCTGTGTGTATTATAACAAACTGCCTGCTTATGCTTGTATGGAGTGAAATCAGAGCTGTGCGAGTCTGTCACAACCCCCATAGCATTGACAATTTACAGAGAATTTCCTTTAGCTCAAAGGATAGTGCTTTTGGAGAAAGAGGATCAAAGTTTTAACCTGACTGCAGGTATGAGCAGCTTTTGTAGTGACTGCTGGGAAAGTCTACATTATCAGGATTTATTTTTTTTTACTGGATGCTGTCAATCAGCAATCAGCAGCAGCCTTTTCTATTACAAGTTTTAATTAAAGGAGCAAGGGGAGCAAGAGCTAAAGGTGTTAGAGATAAATGCTGAGAAGATGGATTTTGCCACCTTTTAGGCCAGGGACAGAAATTACATATAAACCTATTTAAGAGATCAGAAACTGTTTTAAACCTGTAATAGAACAGATGTTCAGGGCACATAAACCACTTTGAAAATGGCTGAAACTGGTTTAAGATAAACCTGGTTGAATGTGGTATTAGACTTAACTGATTTGGGTCAAACTGGTTTATGAAACTTCTGTCCCAGACCCCTTCCTGGTTCAAGTTAAATCACAGTCCCCCAGCTTCCCAGCATGCTTTGCAGTCCTGGGCTGGGCAGTGTTGTCTGCTCCAGAGAGAACCTAGCTGGAGCAGAGAGGGCTGGCTGAGAAGGGGATTGTGGGGAGCAAGCCCGGCTGGGGATACAGCACAGTCTACTAGGAGAGGGGAGGGGACTGGGCCCCCTAGGCAAACCCCAGCTGGGGGCTGGGGGCTGGGGCCTGGGGCCAGGGAGGGGGGTTAAACATCCCTTCCCCCACTCAAACTTACTGCTGGCTGTGACCATGGACTACAAATCCCAGAGGCACTTGGAAGCAGGAAGAGTAAATGATAAGCAACTCTGCAGAGTTCTACTGTTGTGATTTTGGACTGCAAATCCCAGAGACCTCGGGACAGCAGGAAGAGGAAGCAAACACACAGCCTATGCTGGCTACATGCCACAGAACCACAGTCTAGTGCCCCCTGACGTCTGGCTTGAGCAACTGTAGGCCTGTGGCTGCGTTTCCTGAATAACAAGTGAATGTTCACTTCTGTTTCAATTTAATCTTTGCAGTTTAGATTAACCTGCAAAGACTGAATGAATTCATCCTTGGGCTTTTTGACTGTCTGTACTTAGCCTTAATGTCTAGCATCTTTTAGATAATACTGAGTTGAGAATCCTTTACGTTTTGGAAGTGTTCTTTCAAAAGTTCAGTGGTACTTGTATAAGCAATGTATGGGTTTCTGTTGCTCAACTATAGTACCCAGGAAGGAATCTTTTTTCTCTTTCTGAATGAGACTGATGTTTTCTAAACTTTCTCTGAAGCACTGGGCATTGGCTAAAGGTGGGCATTTTGAGTAAGGGCATTTGTACACGCCAAGGTGTTTGATCCTCGTTAATTTTTTTTGCCTTAAAAATTTTAATCCCTGTTATTGTGGTGCATTGCATTTGGTAGGCTGTGCTGGTGCTCCTAAAACCATGCATACACCTCTTGGGTGCCTCTTCCCCCCACCAAGGGTCAGACTGGTTTGGGGTCAGGAAGAAAGTTTTTCCCACAGATCAGTTTGGCAAGGACTGAAGGGTGTTTTACCTTCCTCTGTAACATGAGGCCTGGTCCTTTTCCTAGAATCATCTGAGACTAGATTAACCTGTTAAGTCCTCCGCTATTTCAGTGGCAGAGGATTAGTACTGCCCTTCCCTTCTCCACTTTTTCACATTTGGCCTGTTGTAAGGTATTTTTGTTTTTTTGTTTTTGGGGAACTGCAGCATGTGAGAGGGGTTGGAGCTGATGGTTTTAGGACTTTTTGGAAAATTGGTTGCCTGTGAATAGAGGGGACCAGACTTCAGGGCCCAGGAGACTCCTTCCTGTCCTATAACTATATTCCAGTGTAACGCACATTGAGGACCAGTCTCCTCCTTGTGACACACTTGCATAACTCCCAGGAAGAGAATGCCCTGAAAAAAAAATATACCCTGGAAAAGCGTAGGTTCAAGGGTGATCTGATGGCCACCTATCAGTTTATCAGGGGTGACCATTCTGGGTAATGTGGGGCCCCTGCAGGACACGCTAGGAAATTTGGTCATCACACCAGACGACAAAGCCAACATATTTAATGATTTCTTTGCCTCCATTTTCCTAAGCAGGGACTGGAACAGTCACCCCCCTCTGGGCCCCCCTTAGATCCCAGGGGAGGTGCACCTAGGCCAAGG
>NW_017728993.1:13325388-13325634 GCF_001723915.1 Gavialis gangeticus | reverse complement strand
CGTAGTCTTCCTGGACTTTCGGAAGGCCTTCAACACTGTCTCTCACCCCATTTTCATTAAGAAATTGGGGGACTGTGGTGTCGACACCCATACAGTCAGAAGGGTCACCAACTGGCTGGAGGGCTGCACCCACAGAGTGGTGGTGGACGGGTCATTTTTGACCTGAAGGGATGTGGGCAGTGGGGTCCCCCAGGGCTTGGTCCTCGGGCCCACACTGTTCAACATCTTCATCAGTGACTTGGACAA
>NW_017728993.1:13322267-13324974 GCF_001723915.1 Gavialis gangeticus | reverse complement strand
GGTCACAAGCTGGCAGAGGGGAGATTTAAGCTAGACATCAGGAGGCGCGACTTCACGGTCAGGGTGGCTAGGATCTGGAACCAGCTTCCAAGCGAAGTGGTGCAGGCTCCTACCCTGGGGGTCTTTAACAGGAGGGTGGATGTACACCTTGCTGGGGTCGTATGACCCCAGTACTCTTTCCTGCCATGGCAAGGGGTTGGACTTAATGATCTGCTCAGGTCCCTTCCAACCCTAGAAACTATGAAACTATGAAACAATGACCACTAGTATCTGGGGGAATATTTGTTCACCAGGGCGCCCCAAGGGATGACAAGGTTGAACGGTCATAAACTACTACAAGACCGTTTCAGGCTGGACATAAGGAAGAATTTCTTTACTGTCCGAGCCCCCATGTCTGGAACAGCCTGCCGTCGGAGGTGGTTCAAGCACCTACATTGAACACCTTCAAGAGCAAATTGGACGCTTATCTTCCTGGGATCCTATGACCCTAGCTGACTTCCTGCCCTTCGGGTGGGGGGCTGGACTCGATGATCTTCCGAGGTCCCTTCCAGCCCTAATTTCTATGAAACCTATCAAATCTTTTCGTTGTGGAATTGCATCAGACTGGCAGAGTAGAGATCTCTGGCAGACAAGCCCCTCACAGCTGATAAGCTGCCCGTCTCCCCCTCAGCTAGTTGAATGTACCCTGCAGGCTCATAATGAGGAACCAGCCTGAGGAAAAAAGAGACCACAGATGAGTCAAGTGCTCCCATGGGAAATTCAGACCATACCAGGGAAAGAGCCAATGGCCATTACAGATATAGAAGGGAGTGTTCAGAGTAGGATCCCAACATCATGCCTGTGACTTTTCTTTTTTTGGGCAGTGGGGAAGCCTATATCTCTGGCATCTGGACTGGTGAGCCTCAGAGAGAAGGAGTGACAGAAGATGACTGCAGTGGGGATTAGACGTGCCCAAATACCTTTCAAAATCTGGCCATAAAATAGCAGAATTTGGCCTCTCATGCTCAGCCGTTTCTGACATATCTCCTGGGCCAACACAACCCCAACTCCTATGCAGCACCAAGGACTAGCTTTTCACTTGCTTTTGGCCTTTAACATTTTTTGTTCTTTGTTGAGTCCCAAAATTGATGTTTGTGTTCAATAGCACAGAATTCACTCCAGTTCTTAATCTGAATTATTGGCTCCAACGTAACCTCCTTCTTCCCCCTCCAACATGGCCTCCCAGGGCAGATAGCATTTTCTCCTTCTATGATACCATCACAAATACCATTAAAACAGAGAGTAACACTGTGGAAACATATCAAGGTCTACTATGATATATCTTCATAAATTATACAACAACCAGGATACCAAGGCAGATCTTTTCCATGGAAATCTATGCCAGTGATCAGAGTGCAAATGAAATGCAAAGGAGCTCTGACTCGCAAGTTTGGGTTTATTAAGAGCATGCTGATCAGATATTTTGGAAGACAAGAATATTGCTTCTCCTCAAAGGCAGAAGGAGCAATTTTTCCGTTTTCCTAATTTTAGTGCTTTCTGCACCGTAGGAAGATGAACAATTCTTGAATGATATAAAGGTGGCTTTGTACTCCCTCAATTTGACGTGTAGGTATCCAACAATTTTGGAGACACATTGTGTGACAAGAGTAAACCATGCCACTTTAATCGTGCCTTAGTGGGCAGTGTGCCTGAAGCTGACTAGAAGGGGTATGGTAGAGTAGTTGAACACAGTTAAGTCTGATGCTAAGCTAGTTGTGCAAATATCTAATGAAGTACTGAGGAAAGCAACCTATAAAGCAGTCTGTATTTGAACAGCTTGTTTCTCCATTAAGCAATTCTTAGACATCGGTAGAACATATTGTATTATATTGTGTATTACATGTCTGCGCATTGTAAAAACATTAGGAGTTTGTCAACTCTAAGGCTTATCCCAGATATTCGCAGCTGCTAGTGCTAAAGTTGTTATACTCTGTTTTTCAATTAATTTTGTGCCTGTGGAGTTACTTAATTACCTGGTTTTACCCACAATGTAATCCAAATTGATCGCAATGTTGATTTGTACTTTGGTAGCATTTAGAAGCCCCGGTTATGAACAAGGATGTGAATATGTTAGGTGATGTATAAACGCAAAACAAGAAGTCAATCCTTTCCCTAAAGCACTTACAGTCTCAGCTTCAATGTGGCAAATTCCACAGAGCAAGTCCTGCCGAGTACGGTAGGCAATATACATTTTAGATTGTCAGAATTCAGTGAATTTAGACCAATTTATATGGGAAATCTAAGCCATATGAACTTAGCGCGTTGTCCTGATTATAAGTCTACTTTCCCCCCTCCAAAATAACCATAAAAAATCAGACTGGATTTCTGAGCCAATGCCAACCTAGAAGTGGGCCCTGACAATCTTGACTTTTCTGGCTGGAGTATTTTTGTGCATGCAATAAAAATACCAAATCACTGAAGTTTTACTTCGGTAGTTGTAAATGTTGTTAACCTTTTTGGGTCCTTTTCTTGGTTATTTTGATTCTTCTGCCTAATTTTGTAAGGGCGATGACTTTCTTGTATTCATCACTGTCAGAGACATCCCTTGGTGGGGGCAAATTGGGGTGACCAGCCTGGGCCCTGCACTTTGGGGGCCCCACAGACACTGCCATACAGGCCATACCGCATGCTGCCGGCTTTGCGCTCTGGCTGCTCACCCTGCCCCCCC
>NW_017728993.1:13282854-13322094 GCF_001723915.1 Gavialis gangeticus | reverse complement strand
GCCGCCCCATGCTCCGGCCACTCACCACCCTGACCCTGCACAGGCCCTGCACAAGCTAAAATGCCCCGTGCTCCGCACACACCTAGGGGTGGCTCTGATCACTATGCATTTTTTTCTTAAGGTAGAATTTATTTTTATTTAAAATTGAACCTGAAAATGTTGGGTCCACTTACATGCAGGGTCAGCTTAGCATTGGAACAATATGGTACTTCTCACTTCAGCAAGCAGAGGCTTGTTAGGGGGTCCATGTGTAGGTTTAATAGTTAAGCAATGGCATCTGAAGTTCAGAACAGTCAGAAATGAGACGTGCTAGCCTTCTAAATATATAACATATTTCTTCCAGTGCTGGCAAAACCACCAAGTGCAGAGCCTTTTTGGTCATGCCCTGCGCCCTGAAGCTAGGATTTCATATCACATACACTGCCATTGTATTCTGGGTGTTTTGGGCTGTATTCAGGAAACTCCCTTTATGTCCTGTCTGAGCTGGAAAATGCCAATAGCTCTGGTAGCAAGCCCTTACTTGCATGATATACTTGGCATCCTGGCTGCCTCTTGCATGGATGAACTGAAGGAATCATCGTTTGTGACCTTCCATATTGTTCACCCATTGTTAATCTGAGGTGCCAAGAGGTTAAGTGACTTGCTCATGTTCTGACAGCAAATCACAGGAAAGACCTGGAACAGAACCCACTCTTTTTCTCTTGCTATCAAACTACTAGACCAAAAATATGTATAGCAAAGCTAATCTGCTCCTTCCTGGAGTGAGTGAGGATAGAACAGGAACCAGAAGGGCAAAACACCCTGCTTTGAAGATGGGGCTTGACCACTTTATGGAAGGTTCCCTGGTTCCCTGTAATATCAGGGGACTGAGCGTGATAATCAAGAAAATCATTCCAGCCCTATGCCCCTACATATGATCCTCAAATATTGTTTCCCAGTGGGCTATTAATGCTAGTACGTAACCACATTCGATCTATTCTATGCCCAGCCAGAGCACTGGGAGCCAATGAACACAAAGCAGGAAATATTATAAATAATTGCCCCAAAGATATTAGGAAAATGATACACCATAGTATAGGCGTAGTTATAGCTACAGGAGAGCATTACAGATATCAGCCTCCTAGCACGGGGCCTATAACTATTTAACAATGTGAGTCCCTAGTGCAGCTATTACTTCATCAGTGTTATATCTCCCCTCAGCTCCCTTCACCTATTGAAGAGAGCTCTGTTTGCCTGGGAAGTATTTAGTTTAACAATTCATGGATCACCCTCTCTCTTTGTACTGTACATAGGGAGTTGATATCCTCCACCTCTCCCTCCTTACCTCTGGCTCCCTGGAAGTGTAAAAGCACATGCGAGGGTCGGCACAACAGACAACTCAAAGAGGTGGAGAGAAAGAGAACAAAGACTCCTTCAACCTTGTGAAAAGTTTGTGCTGGAAAAAGGAGTAAATTCCAAGTCAATGCCGGTAGAAGTATTAAAAAATCATCAGAAAGTAAAGATAATTAAGCTTCAATGGTCTTCTTGTTCTGCATTTCTTAGACATCATGCATACCTGATTTTCCATATGTATTTCCAGAAGGGGAATGTGAGCCTTATTTATGAAAATTAGACCCTCGTTTGAGAATTTAATCTCTACCCTTTAAACACTAGCCTAATTGGGGGTGGGGGAGGGGGGCGTTTTGAATGGGACAGCATGTTCCTCTGATCCACCGTGGTTTGGTATGCACTATACAATTCAGAAACATCTCCTTTTGCCTTCCAGCCAACCATCCTTGTCCCTTCAGTCCACTGGAAGGAGAAAGCTACTACTTAACTCCCCTTCTGCACCTGTTGTTCTGGTTGTCACCTCAACCCTGTAAGAGGGGGCCCAAACCCTGCTACAGGGAAAAGGGGGCCAGCAAGGGAAAGTCAGCAGAGCCCCTTGAAGGCCAGAACCTTTGTAGGCCAGAGGAGGGGAGGATTACTTGCTGCAAGGAAAGACCCTGCTAGCAGAGTGGAAGAGAGCTTGGGGTCCCAGAGAGGCACCCAGCTGGACAGGAGGAGGCAAGTGGCTCACCATGGGTGGGAGTGGGGACCCCCAGAGGGGAGATGCCAGGTCCTGGGTTGTGGACTTGCCCTCGCAAAGCTCAGCCTGCAGTCAGCCAGCAGCAAAGAGGGGAGAAACAGATTAACTACCTCTAGGCTGGGGGAATAGGAAACCCAGTCAGCTGATGGGGAAAAGTGGCTGGCTGGGATATAAATGCTCTCCAGGTCAAAGGAGGGGGGCTGGCCCCAGCAGGGAAGGGAGACCGAGCCCTTTAGGGAGGCAAGAGTGAGCACATATCCGCCCAGGAGAGCTGCTGCCGGAGATGCCAGGCACTGAGCCCCTGTTGGCACAGAGGGAGGGAGCGAGAGCACAGGAAGTACTACGGACTCTATTTTTTGGCATTGGCAAGAGAGAGCTGAGAACCATTCAGGGTATCCCTGGAGGAGCTCTGGGATGCTGAATACACCCAAAAAGAATGAGGACTGTTTGTGTTGGCCCAGAAAAGGCCCTGGGGGAGTAGGAGGTACCCTGGGGACCAAGGACTGGTTATGAGAGCCCAATACAGGTCTACTTTATTTTTTATCTGCTTATTTTTTTGTAGTTACACCTGGGGCAGCTGTGAAGGGAGGCATGGAGACCACAGAGTGAAGGATCCAACACCCTGCAATTTTCCCTCGTGTTTTGCTTGTTTGTTGCCTCTTCTCCATTTCTTTTGTTGGTTTCAGAGCAGGAGACGGACAAAAGCCGCCTTTTAGGCAGGAGGCCTGGGAGAGGGTCAGAGCCTTTTAGGCAGGGCCCTGACTAAAGTAGGGGGCCAGGACCCAAAGAGGGCTGAACCCCCACCCACAGGTGGAGGGGAGGCAAAAGAAAGAGAAAAGGGCGAATTCCTGCCCTGTCCGGTCAGCCTTATGACCAGGGGAAGAGTAAGGGGAAGCAAAGCACCTACAGCCAAGGCTTTGGTTACCTACAGGCAGCCCCCTGAAACAACGTTGCAATTTTAACACCAAGACGTGGCAGGTGGGAGAGAAAGGAGCCAGACTAGGGAGCTGCAGCCCACCACCAGGGGCTCGTGGCTGCCGTTGGAGGTCCACTCTCTTATGAACTTTCCTCGAGTCCAGCTACTGGCTCTGCTCCCCTTATGGGAGTTAAGTCTTCTTGGTTTCAAATGTATGGCCCCTCTGAGCTTCTCTGCTTGTGTCACCTATTGCAGCCCCCGCTGCATCACCGAGGCCAGCCAGCACTGTGCCTTTGGCCAGTTTTTGTACAAATACTTTCTGACTTTCTTCTATATGACCCCTTCAGTGAGGAATCTCCTTTCTGGACTGGTCCCTAAGGCACTTCTATGTCCTCTTTCTAGTGGCATGCTGAGAGTAACTTGCCTAGAGTAACCTCAGCATCCTGAGAGTAACTTGCCTAGAGTAACCTGCTATCTGATCATAACTAAGCACAAAACAGCGAGGGTTACTGATGTTCATTTCATTTAATTTTACCCCAGTGCAAAACAAGCACGCAAATATTCAACTAGTTGAGAATCATGATTTGCCTTAGCCTCCTTCTGTTGTGTGCAATATTCAGAGTGGGCTTTGTGTTCCTTGTGATGCCTGGTACACGGTGAAAATGAGACCGTTTTACCTCTCGCCTAGCTTTCCAGCTCAAATAGCTGCACCTCAGGCTCTTATCTCTAGAGGGTGCTGATTCAGTACCTGGCGTTGGCCACAATGACAGTTGCCGCATTAGGTCTTATCATAGACTGACCCTACCGGTGGACACAGAGTTTAATTTCATTCACTAAGTAAAGGGCTTGCTCACTGAAGTAAATCTACTGAATGGGATAACCATTTGTCAAATGTATTGAAGCATTTCAAGGCCAGGGACTGGTTCTTACTTATATGCTTGCAAACTGTAGAGCAAGATGGAGCTCTGACTCTGCTTTGGTCCTCTGGGTGTTGCTCTAATACAAATAATACAACAAATGACAAAAAACCCAACCACCCTTGATTTCCACTAAACAAGATTTCGACCTTTTATGAATGAGAAGGAAAGGAAAGGAGTTCCACTTGTAAAGAGTCATAAGCAACCCTCGGTGGAGGGTTTTTTACATTTTAAGGTAGGCTTATCATTGAGGTGAGACTGTCTCCACTGGGCAAGCAGAGCCAAAGCCCTAATCTTAGGGCACAATAGCAAGTTGTACTTGTTTAGCTCACTGATCACACACAATAGCTGCTGTCAGAAGACAAAGTGAGGAAGTATAAATAGGTCAACATTACTTATTCAGAACATCCCATGTAAGAGGAGAGAAGCCCTCTGCTTTTTCCTACATTCGCGCTGCAATTATTTTAGCCAGCTTTTTTTTTTTTTTGCCGGCAGTATTTATTCTAAGAGAAAGTTTACAGTTGATTAGAGTAAAGGACTGGCTTGGGTCTGCTCCCATCCAAGTCAATGGGAGATCTGTGTGTGGGAGGAGTCGTGGAAGCTTTTTGCCATGGAAGTGATTTTGTCTGCTGCTTTCTTTTGAGGCTGCTATTGTCCTGCATGCAGCTCATACAAAGCTGTCCCCAGTTTGGTTTGGACCCTGCTGTATTTACCCTTCAGTCTCTGCAAGTGCTTATGTGATGCATGTGTCTTCACAGACATGTTTAGGATTAGAGGTGATTTAATAACTAAAAAAGTGAATCATGCTTTTGGCCAGAAGTACCGAAATTACCATAGCAATGTGAGACCTTTCAAATAGAAGCACTGAAACCCAAACTTCCATTTTTTCCAAGTGTTGGGGCTGTGTGAACGGGACCTGGGATTGTGTAGTTCTGGAAATCAGTCCCATGCACATGCCTGAGTGTGTGATCCAAGTTTTCTATTGTTCTTCATTTCATTTTAAGAAAATCCTCCCTCTCGTCCTAAGGAAATTAAATGGAAATTAAATGCAAAAATCTGTTACTCGTTAATGCATTGTAAAGGTTAAGATGTTAAAGGCATAAAGGTATGAAGAATCAAATTTATGGTTCCCATTAAATCGCTATTGTATATCCCAAGGCACAATAAATTAACACCATATACAAAATCCAAAATGCTCACCCTGCAGAAGCTCAGTTGTTGCTTTGGTAACCGTGGGTCCAAACACATGTCAGTAGTAATTAGGGGCTACTTCATTAAAATCGGTGGAGTTATATTCAGGTAAACGGGCTTGCATCACATCACATGACTGATGCTCACAGTCCTTGTTCACACAGAACTCCCACTGATAGCTCACTGGATGTTTGCCTGAGCAGAGATTGCCAGATCATAGCCCCAAGGCTTTTTAAAACTAAACCAGACGATTGCATAAAAGTCCTTTTTTTTTTTTTTTTGCACTGAATCTTTCGTTTCACTCTAAACGATTCATCAAATCATTGCATCCACGCCTGCAAAAAGGGGGTTTCCCCCTTCCTTTTTACCCTAATAATTCTCTGGAGGTTAAAAATATGTTTGTTTTGACTCCGAGATTGGAAAGCCACAGGAATAAAGCAAGTTTCGGCTGCCAGTGTTTCATTTAATTTCTCCTCCTATTGCTAAAACTCTGAGAATAACTACTATTTCCTGCTGAAGAAGGAAACAGCGTTTTCCTTCGCTTTTATAAATATTACTTCCTTGCCCTTGCATTTTCCCGGTGCTGGAAACAAGCAGGAATCTTCTCAGCCCTGAAGTTTGGAGCCCTTTTTTTAAAAATGGACCCGCACCCAGTTTACCTTGGACCGACTGGGAATGTTTACAATTTCCCTTAAGGAAGTGGCGCGACTGCATTAGCCCTTACGTTCGTGTATAGGGTTAGTTGAAGCACACAGAAGGTGCACATCAGCACTGCGGCTGCCAGCTCTCTTGGCAGCAGCTTGACTCCAGATCAGAGAGCGCTGACTTCATGTTGACCTCAAGGGAATGCTCCTCTGTGTTCATTTTTCTATGATTTAAGTCTGTAGGCTGTAACATATAATCAAGACTTCCCTTACCAAGAGCAGCTCAAGCTAGAACCAAGGGAGTAAAATATAGGCTAGGTATGTAATGCAAGCGTGTGAATGTGCAATGGGAAATGCAAAAGGGAAGACCAAAGAAAGGGCTCCAGGATAAAAGTAACGCTGACATCAAGAATTATTTATATAGCATGTCCATAATCATAAGATACTGTGCTGCTGGGAAAATGTGGCAGAGGGCCTCAAACAAAGGAAGCAAGCAGTGCCCAGAATTTATCTGCATATTTATTATATCAACATAATCACATAGCCAAACAAAAGAAAGACATAGGCCTACATTAAAAGTAGGGAGGTGTTATTATCACTGTACATGGCAATGGCAAGAACAGGACTACACTGACAAGTTGGAAAGGGTTGAGAAAAGAGTGATGGGATTGATCTGTGGAGAGATGCATGGCTTTTTCTGAATGCCACTTTTCAGATTTCTCTAGTTCAGGGGTGCTCAACCTCCAGTACGTGGGCGCAATGCAGCCTGCAGAGCCATGGTATCTGGTCCGTGGCTGCAAGGAAGTGGTGGCAATTAATACAGCCACCCTCCCATGCTGCCAAATTCCCAAACCCCACAAGTCCGACAGTGGGTCAGTGCTGGGCCATACCCCTTTCCTTCCACGTGGTTGGGTTAAAGCTGAGCGTTACCTCTCTCCTGCATAGGGCTGGGTTGGGGCCAGGCCATGCAGCTGGATGGCGCCCTGCTGTGCCTGCCTAGGGGCCAGATCAGGACCACCCACCGGCATTGCCCATCTGGCCTGCCAAGGAAGAGGGTTGAGTGCCACTACTCTAGTTGAACCTCCACAAACTGAGGCTTCAGAGCAGTGGAAAGTGCTGCTTTTCTCTTACCTAAATGCTGCTGCTTTCTGCCCGCTACTGAATTCCCCTCTTTTGGTTTTACCCTCTTACAGGAAGATCTTCCAGAATGCTGTCCTTGCGTTTGAGCCTTTAAATCTGAGGAAACCAGTTCATTGTTTCCTTCATGCAGCCATTAACTTCTGACTGCTACAGGTGTGATGTTCTCCTTTTCACCTTCTAAGTATTTAATGCCTTTTGAGTTGTTTTTTTTCTCTGCTTGAGGTTATGGGAACTTCCTGAAATGGTCTAATCTTATGTAAGTTATCACAATGCATCTGTTTTCCTCTTTTTTCCCCCTTTACTACACCATTAAAAGGCAAATTCACATGCAAGAAAAATCACTGCAAGCTGCATACTGTATCCATTTCGAGTAGAGAGCTGTATGTCTGAAAAGAAGTGATCGTTGCAGGTGAACGGATTTGGGAGCAACGTGGTCAGGTATAGTTTGTTTCTTTCTTAAAATGTTCCTGGCTATTATAAAACTGGTGCTGCACAGAAGTTCAGCAAGCTTTTCTATTTAACAGTAGCTGTATCCTGTCTAGCTCAGGCCAAATACACAATCAGGTTTTAGTCTATATAATTAAGCCCATAGCTCTCATTTTGAATTACTCTACTCCCTTCTAGCTTGCAGTCACACCTTCCACTTCTTTCTGGTCCTATAACTCTGTTAATTTTTATTATTGCTCGCATTTTGCTTTTTGCATAAAGATTTAGTGGACAAGAGCCCTTGCTGTGGGTAACATGCTCAGCAGGAGTAAGGGAACAAAAACAGCGGTACAGCACGATGGGTGTCGAAAGCTGCTCTAATTAAAGTACCTGGAGTGTCTCGTGTATCAGCATCCCCACGCTTCAAAATGGTGGTGGGGGCACTTTATCTAAAGCTCATTGGACAAGCTCCAGCTCAACTCAATTAAATTGAGTCCGCTCCAATGCGTTATAAGTAGGGCTGTGCGAAGCTTCAGGTGGTGATTCAGTTCAGAAGAGATCTGGCCCAATTTGGTGGCCAAATCTGTGAATCTGACTCAAATCAGGGGACCAGTTTAAAGGTCTGAATTGATTCAAAGCTCTGCACCCTTTATGTCCTTATGTTCCTCTATGGGCTTGGGCTTGACCAGGAGTTGGTTTGACCTAAGTTAGAGGAACTTCAGGGCTTCTCTAAACTACATGCTTATTTTCCCAAGCTGTCTATTGGAGGTTATTGAGACATAGGGATCCTCTGGTTAGGCACTGTATCCTGGGAACATCCCAAAAGCCAGGAGGAAGGGTGATATAGAGCAGTGATGCTCAACCCCTAGCCTGCAAGTCACTGTCATCCAGCCCATAAGTCTCCTCATGGGGCCAGAAATTTGGGGGAGCCGTGGCAGCATCAATTGCCATGAACCTGCTGCCAAATTACTGAACCTGTAGGGATCCCTGTGAGTCAGATGATACAGTCCTACATGCGCATGCCGGCACATGGAGTCACTCCACAGCCAGGACTGCGCTGGCATAGTGCCCTATTTGGCACACAAGGCTGGGCTGGCATGCAAGGGTGCACAGCGCCAGGCTGATTACCAGATCACACTTGCAGACCAGACCTGCACATGGGATCCTGCCCACGGGACCAGAAGGCTGAGCACCACTGATGCAGAGCAACAGCATTGGTGGCTCTGAACCCCTGGATCTTCCCTTGTACATGGAGAGTCTGCAAGCAGGGCCTGCTTCACACTGCTGAAACACGGCAAGTCCTGGGCCCAGGGTCACTACCTAGTCAGCTGACCGGCTTGAAGAACCTTTCCTGTAACCAAGCTTTGATTTCAATTAAAGTATTCCCTTTCTCTTAGTCGAACCCTCAAAAATTAACATTTCTGTGTCTCCCCTTCCACTCCTCACCCTAGCTCAAATGCTAGGAAATGTGTTGGTGGTA
Organism: Gavialis gangeticus; assembly: GCF_001723915.1. Taxonomy (NCBI): domain Eukaryota; kingdom Metazoa; phylum Chordata; order Crocodylia; family Gavialidae; genus Gavialis; species Gavialis gangeticus. The sequence goes on along the minus strand of NW_017728993.1, from coordinate 13,313,312 downwards.
GACAGCACAAACCAGAAAATGCTTTCCCATTCCTCTGTGTTTGCAATCTTTTGATCTGAAGCTTATCACACTCCTTTTTTTTTTTTCATTTCTTTTGTGGTCCCCCAGTGTTGGCTAAATGGTCGAACGTTGTTTCCCAATCCTCCCCTTCCAAAACAGACGAAGAGGATGCTCAGGACTTTATACGAGCTCCTTTCCTTCGGAAGCAAGCACAAACACCCATGTTGTCACGTCCTCCATGTAACTTTCTCGGGCGGCTCTCGTGATCTTTGTTGAGGACTCCCAGGGACTCGAAGGGATAAGATCCCAAGCCCGGGACATGTGTTTTACATTACATGCAGGATTCTTTGCAGAGCCCCGGTGACAGTACATTTTACAAAATGGCATGTTTTTTAAAAGGGGCCACAGGTGGGGAATTTAGTCCATGAAATGCTTTGGCCTTGTTAGAGGCAAAAAGAACTTACTAGTGCAGCAAGAGCTTTAAAACATTTCTGAAACAAACTTCCAGCCAGGGGGAGGCGGAGGGGGAAATCTTCCAAACAGTCCAGGTTTGGGCAGTGTTCATTTTGATCCACATGATATCATTCAGGCCACTGCAAGAGAAGGTCTTGTATACAGACATTACCTCATTTAAGGGCAGAATCCTTTTCCATGCTGCTCTCACACAGTCTTAAATATTATTCATTCACTACATATGAAAGAATTCCCTTGTTTCCAGTGTCAGGTTACAATCTCATTTGTTTTCCCCTGTGAAACCAGCCCAGCCCCTTGTGCGGCTCTTCCCTTCTCTACTGTTACGATGCTGTATGCAATTTTGTGCATGTACTTCTTACTTGCCATGATCAGCGCAATATCAATCTCACAGTTGCTCTGGAACTGGTCATTTTTCTACTTCCTGATGGTAGAACAATCTAAAAGGTGCTAATGCTCCCCTAAGTTATTCATAGCATCAGCTTACTAATTTTTCTTGGAATAAGTTTCCACATGAATGATATGTTTATCAGCTCAGCACAGGACGAAAGTTTATTATTATGAGTGCGTGCTACAGAAAACCTGGCTTTAGCCATAAAATTTTATGGGCACATCTAATGCGCATTGAATTGTAGATTTAATGCAAGCTACTAAATAGATGCACGTTAGGCTGTCCTAACCCATAGTATTGAAAGCACATGCTTTTTAAAGTGACTCTTAATGCACAGTAGCCTATTTTACTGTGCATTCGTGTATTTGCACAATTTTTAATGTAACACTTTAATGTGCAGTAAAATAAGCTACTGCATATTAAAGCGCATGTGCAGATGCACCCTGGGTGCCTTAGTTCAGTGCCAAACTAGGGCTGCTCTGGGTTTGAACACAGCATTTTGGAAAAGCTCCCTGCCATGTCCTCAGTCACATAAACAGGCTCTCTAAAGACACTGTGGGACTTTACATGAATATTTAAGGGCTGTTTTGAAAAATATTGCACCCAAAATTGTGTGGCCTGGAATTGGCAACTTTGCAAAACATAGCCCACAAGGCAAGTGAGTAGATGACTGAAGAGAAATGAAATGTATTTAAGTCATGACATGCAATCAGCGTGTAAAAGACTTTGCATCAGATGGGTTTTCGGAGTTTCTTTATCTCCTTGGAATTTCAGGCGTGTTTACAATGCCACTCAACTGCCCGACGTTATCTGCAGGCTTTTATCATTATCAGTTGAGCGGCTCACCTTCACGTTGCAGCTCAGACGGGTGATGCTAACCTTCTCTCCAGCTTGGACTGTGGCTGGCTGTTGTGGAGAGCTGAGAGTCCGCCCGTGCCCTCCTGTTAAGGAGTGTTGTGCTGTCCTAGCTGACTCCCTGCCTCCCACCCCTTAAGGAAATTTAGGTTTTTTTCCATTTTATGTCCCTCTGTCAGACTCTGAAGTATCTGGTCGTCTTAGCTGATGTTCATTACATGGTCCTACACAGTCCTTGCACTGCTCAGACTCACCTAGGCACTCTGGATCTTCAGCAGTCCCGCTGGATTGATTTTAGAGATTAATTTGGGAAATGAAGTGCCACTAAGAACTGTTTTTTTCGTTAAGTTTGTTTATAATTAAACATTGGCTGTCATGACCTGCTGGCATTTAGTCTTAAATCATTTGCATCAGCAGGCGTGTAACAATGTTCTCCCAGCACTGATGCATTTATCTTTAGCATCCATGTAAATGACCTGGGTACGTGGAGGGCAGCAGGCAAAACATGGGCTCTGATTTAGCATCTGGTTTGGTTCAGCCGTGCTGCATAAAATAAAACGGGTAAAATCATGCAAAATGTTCAGGGTCAAAATGAGACACACAACTGGGAGTGTTTCATGATAAGCAGCGTTGGGCGCAAAAACTTCCCCACATAATGTACACAATTGATATCGCTGGACCAAAAAGAAATGACCTCTGCCTTTTGAGTGACCCCCTAAGTAAAATGCTTTACTGTTTATCCATTAATGTGGGTTTTCTTGCATCTGAGTTTCATGGTTTCCATTTGATGTTGCAAAATTACTTGCAACGGTTTATCTCACAATAGGTCTTTGTGCTGGACAAGCCATGCCTCCTTGATTTCTTATGAAACCTCGTTAAGCACAGAGGTAAGCAGAATATTCATTTTGCTCTTATCCTACTGGGATCGAATGAACCCGAATCTCTTAGAACAGAGCATTGAATTAATTGAAACTGATTTAATCATCAAACTGGCAAAATGTATATTGTTTTACTCGCAAACAGTTTGGATTGCCTGTATGCTTGTACTTTATTATCAGCCTACTCATTTCTGGGAGATATACCTGCTGTAGGTGAAGAAGGTGAGAAGAAAAGCATTGAATCATCCCTGCATGAAAAAGTCTAGTGTTAATTTATGCGACTTTTAAACATATACAACCTGACAAATTTGTGGGAAATAACTACTTTCCATCCTTTAGATCTCTAATCCCCTCTGACGTGAAATGTGAATAGCAAAACTCGAGCTGGTTCATTTCTGCATGAAACGCTATGCATCTACAGGCAAGCACCCAGCACACTGCAAAGTCTTGAAGTACAAATGACTTCACACATTATAAACCATCCATGGTCAAATATTAGGAGAACTGTTCAGAAAGCCTTTTTCTTTTAACTGCAGAGAGTTATTTTTTTTTCCAAGCTGCAGTGTTTTTTGTCAAAAAAGCTAGCTGATGTTTTTCCTGGAGCTAGCTGTTGGAATGTGATTGAACCCTGATTAAATATGAAGTGGTTTAAAATGAAAGTGTCTAGTTGGATAAGGTAATGGTTACTTCTCACTTAGGATGCAGCCAAGTACATTTGTACTATTTTTATTACTATTATTGTTCTTTATTACTATTATTGTTTTTTACTCTCTATTGTTTATAGTCCCCTGGTTGCTATCCAAAAACAAATTTTGCTTTCCCATTTATTTTTGTCCCCTTCCCCCCCCTCCCCCATTTAGAAATTAAAAGCACTACAAAGAGACCTACATGGGTTTAAAATATGGCAAGACAATTCCCAGGTAGAGATCAGCAGGAAAAAATGTTGGACAAAACTTTTCAAGATTTAAAAAATTCTCTCATCCTGCTGGGATGAAACCAAGACTCATTGGTGTTTTTAGGGAAGAAGAATACAACCCTGACCTTCCCAGCTGAACAGAGCAGCCATGAGCCTGATGGTTTGAGCATTCGCATGGGATGTGGGAGATTCAGTCAGGTCTTCCTTGCTTGAGGCCAAAAACTTGAATGGCTGCCTCCTTCAGGCCAGTTGAGTGCACTATTCACTATTCTGGGCTTGTGGTAGAGTGGGTTTTTCTCAATCTCTTGTGTAAAACTATGGTTTTTTTGCATAATTTAAATATTCATTGAACCAGAATATGGGCTCCTGTGTCCTAGGTGAGTGCCCTGATGCCTATGTTATTGAACCAGTGTCTTGAATTCTTTGGCCCACTGACTAATTATGGATACAAAGTAGAATAGCTTTAACAAGAGAGGCAGACCATATAAAAACAGTGCTTGCCAGAGACACGGAAGAATCAGGTTGAAGATCATGGTCTGATTCAGGCACTAACTAGGTGTTTCCTAAGCATTGACTAGATGCACACAGCTATGTGCTCTCTCACATGCTTTCTCTCTCTGACTCCAGAGTCCATCATGGTCTTGAGAACCCTTCCAGGAAGGTCCCCTAAGATGGTTTGTTCCCTTAACAATTCTGTGTAAAAAATCAGCATTTTCTAAACAAATCATTTTTCTTAGCCAGTTTAACTCACGTGTGATATTTGGGAAATGGCAGTGGGCTCTGGTGGCGTCCTGTACAGAGTTCAAGGGAGGAAATTGAGGGTTCTGGCCTTGCCTTGATACTGACCTTGGATAAACAAGTTGTTTCACTTCTTTGAACCTCATTTTTCCCATCCAGCAGGAAAATAATGGTACTCGCTTTATGTCCTCTAGGGGCCACAAATACTATGTAAATACAAACCACCTTCATCATAAATGCATTGTTAATTTTTTGTTAACTATTATTAACTACCTTGGTCTTACATACAAGCTATGACAAACCTGTCACCTCAAAAGCTAGTTTATAGGTTTAGAACTGCTTAGATCCTTACAGAGATGAAGCAACGTATTTTAACTGTCATACAATTCTCAGGTTACACAATCTGTTTTTGGGAGACCATAAACACTCTAAATGTGGTTAAATTGGACTTCAACGATGGGCGCGTCTACATGAGATGCATTAATGTGCAATAGCACTAAGTTAATGCATATTAAGGGCCTACATCTACATGCACATGCCCTTAATGCACAGTAACTTACACTAATCACACCTAAATTTGATACCTGTAAATGCTTGTATCAAATTTAGGCATGATTAGTTAATGCGCATTAACACATGTGTAGACATGACCCAGCACTAACTTTAGTGCTGTGTCTGCCCTGCCACTAGGGGTCCAACCTGAGCCCAGACCCAGGGAACATCCAGAAGTTGGGGTGCTGGGCATCTGCTCCAGAGCCCTGCCCCCTAAGTCCCCCCACCACAACCCCCCACTCTGGGCTTCAACACCCAAAATATTGTAAATAGTTTTCCTCTTGTATATAGTTTCCCACTTGTAAGCAGGTTTCTTTTTAATTGTTGGTGGGTGGGAAATGTGGTAGAAGGGCTCTCTTGGTTGAGGGCAGAAGAGGAGAGATGGGGGTGGGTTTTGTGAGGGTAATAAAGTTTTTTTGTTTCATTCATGTGTGTGTCCTAAGAGTGGTGCTGGAGGTGGGCAGGAGGTATTGGGTATGTGGGCGGTGGGGCAGTTGGGCTGGAGCAGGGAGTGCAGGAGGAGGGGTTTGGCCAGGCCCTCCCGCAGCCAGTGCCCTAGCCCCTGCTGGCAGGTGCACAGTTGTCCTGGGGCCTAAGCAGGGGGTGCCTGCTGGGGCCAACACGGGGCACTGGTCATCTCTGGCAGGGGCTGGGCTGGAGCAGCGGGGTGCTGGGCATCACTGGCAGGGGCAGGGGCTGGAGCAGCCCTGGCATGGAGAGGCAGGGTGGACAAAGAGGGAGCTTCTGTGTGTTGCCCCTGCACTGGGCACATGGCTCCTGGGCAGCAAAGAGGCTGGCCAGTGATCAGAGTTTCCCAGATGGCTGCCAGGTGCTGGCAGCTGGCTCTGGCTTCAACATGGCTGCCAAGTGCTGGAGCTTCCCCTGGTGGCCACAGGGGCACGTAGCAGGGCTGCAGGGACTTGGGACTAACTTTAGTCCCAAGTATCTGCATGTGTAGACACCTGCCAGAAATCACTTAATATGCATTGACTTAATGTGCATTCAATTTAGCCACGCTTAAATGCACATGTAGACATGCCCATTATGTAATAACCTGCCCTGGTATTAATATTCTGAAGTAGAGATATTTTGCTGATGTTTTGATTCGGAAGTTACTGGTCAGTTTTCAAGTCTGTGTGCATGTCTACATGTGCATCAATTCACCGTAATAATGGGTACTAACTTAATGTGCCATAATCGGCACTACTGCAAAGTAATACTGGCACACATCTTTTCCATGACACTAATGAGCAGTAGATTAATTCTACTGGGCATTAGTGCATTAGCACAGCTATCACTCTGACACACTAACGTGCAGTAGAAGTAGTCTACTGTGCTTTTTGCATCTCATGTAGACATGCCCAGTAAACTGTAGTATGTTCCAGTTTGGCTTTCAATTTACATTTTGCTGTAACCAAGTCTGTACAGACCACAGCAAGTAGAGCCAACTAATCTTTACATTTACATAGGATAGTGGCAACCTTTCTGGCAGGCATGCCATATGTTAAGGTCCCCACCTCACATGAGCACTGCTCTGATCCCTGCCTCCCTCCCATTCCTGCCCCTCCCAGACGTGTATCTGATAGAGTTTGTGCCATGGGATGCTGGAATGGAAGGTGTGGGGCTTGAGCCTCCAGCTCTGGTTCTGGCTGCAACCTCCTGTAACAGAGCAGGGGCAAAGATGCTGCTGGAAGAGGAGGTATCACTGCTAAGAGCCAGTTTAACCTTTCTTTGGCCCAGCAACAATTGTAGTTTTATGCGGTGAGCAAGGATCCAAACCTCTAAATTTGGTGATAGCTTCCACACCAGGCAAGGGTTGACTTGGTTCTTGGTGGTGACAGCTGTCACCTCGTCTCACAGCAGCATCCAGTCCCCACTTTTTGCCTCCCTGCTGGTACCTTCTTTGATTGAGCACCCGGGCTTGTGTGCCACATACAGCAGTTTCTTGTACCACTTGCAGCACATGTACTGTGAGTTGCCCTCCCTTGACATAAGGCCTTTCATTCCAAAAGGCATTCTGCTTGTATGTGCTAAATTCACATAATCCAGCAAGAATAGGCAGCCGTTTAGGGATGGAGCAACAGAAGCCAAATAGTGATATGTCGAAGCACTGGAGTGGAGAGCGGAATTCCATAGTCTATTGAAATTACAGGCCAGACATAACTGCCAAGCTGGATTTAGCTACAACAATGAGGCAAAGATCTCTTCTTCAGCAAAACAGTGCCATCGAGTTAATGTTGTAGCACAGATGGGTAAGAATCCTGGGACGTGTGTCTTTGGAAACTATATAAGGCTTTGGTTGTGTTAAGGCAAGATTCAGTTTGGACCAAGAAGATGCTTCATGGCTTTCAAATCTGATCTGTCTAGAAAGAAGAACGCATTGAAAGGGCTAGTAAAACATTGTGCTCCCACAGCATAAACTAAATCCTAACCAGTGGGGGATTAGGAATAATTTCCTACTTCTGGGGTCTTCCCTTGCAGACTGTAATACTGCACAGTATCTGAGAAAGGGCATGGACTAAATTAAGAGGATCCTCTGATGTTTCCTATCTCCTTTTTCACCCAGTGCTGCTTAATTCAATCTGTTATCAATGTATCTTCCCGCAACTGAGACAACCTGACTGTGGTTATTTGTAGCTATCTATAATTTCCAGGATCCTCCCTTAGCTATATCTGTTCCTAAATAGAGGACTGGGAACCACGATGCATAGCTGTCCTCTTATCCCTTGACATTTCCTCGATACTTAACACACTGGCGCATTAGATACTCGTTGTGCCCTTGTTTTTTTCATGACATGTAATTAATCAGAACATATTTCCTTCAGACCTCTGTGTGGCCATGTTTGTTACCTCGGTTGCCTGGACAGAAGCTATTAAAAGCTTTATAGCGTTTCTTCCCCTCCCAGGAAAATGTCCTCAGTCTCTAGGATGTGACATGCCACTTCTTTCATGAATATGGCAGTAAATAATCCACTTGGCCTCTTAGAAATATTGATATTATCTATTATTAACTTCCAACTCATGTCTCCTTGCAGCCTGCCTGACTCCTAACTGGTTTCCTTCTCAGATATTTAAAGAACATCTTAGTATTTAGCTTGGTTTCCTTTGCTATTTGTGTTCTATAGCCTTGGCCTTTTTTATCATTATATCCATTCCTTTGACTCATATTTAAGCAAAAAGTTCACTCTCAAGGTTGCAGATAAAGGGGGAACCTATAGAGCAGGCACACAAAGGCAGAGCATGAAAAGTTCCATCCTGAATTCTGGTTATGAAGCCTGATATAAGTCACTTATATAGGATTCGGGTTTCACATTAATTTAGTTCATAGGCCTTTCCGGTCCACCAGCCTTCTCATGCTGAAGCATAAGCTCTATGATGTAAACTATTGTTCCAGTGAGAACTGAGCTCAGACTGGGTTTCTTTTCCTTTAGGACCACAGGCTATTCTTGACTTGCAAGTTGCAAGGGGACAGACCTGATGATTTATCCACTAAGTCATACAGGCCCCTCAAACAGTTTCTTAATGTGAAACATATGCTACGAAGCCTAGGCAGTTAGTTCTCACTTTGCCTTAACCTGTGTTTGTTCAAAAATTGAACACCACTAGACAACAGAGATTTGCAGAAAGGAAAGCAACATTCCTGGAAATCTCATTTAAGTAAGACCTCAGTATGCCTGCACTCTCTCTGCTCACATTTATTTTGACTCCCATTTGATTATTGATATAATAGAACAAAGGATGTTTCATTTGCCTGTTATCTCATTATCATTTTCTTATGCAGCTTAAGTATTATCAAGTGTATTCTTGGTAGCATACTCAGCATAGTACTTAATGTGTGGGTGAGTGCAATGTGCACAGTTTACTCTTGGGAATTAGGCCCAGATCTGCAAAGTGTTAGGGAAGCACCTAACTTTTACTGATTTTTAGGAAATGGGCATGCACATTATTTGGGGGAGGGATCTGAACTTTACACATTATTTGCAAGAGGGTTATTGCGGGAACAAATATGCACATCCTCGTTACTGAAGAATTTTGGCTGTGACCGAGAGAGCGGAGCTAATTCCACTGCACATCAATAACTGGTTGTCTGGGGCTAGCTGCAGAGTTTGTGGGAGTGAAAGCAAAGGGAAAGCACTAAGAATACAATTCTGTGTGTAGTGAACCCTGCATGGCATGGCACAGCGGTTTATTTTTACTGACTTTGTAGCAAAGTGCCAATCAGTTCCAGTTCTCAAAGTGTGACTATAAAAGCATCTATGTCTGCGGAAGTCATCTGGGCCACCTGCTCGGCTGGGGACTTCCAAGGAGCTGTGTTGCCTTGTGCCAGCTGAATTTCTGGTCAGCAGTGACCCTTGGTCCTGCACCTGGTAAGGAAATCCAGGCCAGTCTTTTGGGTTCATGCAGCATTTTGAGGTACTAGCTAAAATGCTGCCCAATGTAAAACAGCCACCGGACTGCAAGCACTATGGATCAGGGACAGCCTTTTAATTATGTGGACTGAACCAGCTACTCTTGAGTCCTGGGCAGTTGCCGTTGCTTTTAGGGGCTGCTTTAATATCAGTAATAAATAATAATAATTGTCAGAACTGGTCAAGAGTTCTCTTCCAGCACTTTCTGATAGAAAAAAAAAATCTTCAAGATGGTTTTTTCTCCCTTCAAGTTTTTCATTGGGGAAGTTCAGTGTCATTTTCATTCTGGTTGAACCACCTGCTGCATTGTGGGAAGTCCCACACGACAACCACAGTGCATCAGGGACAAGGCTGTGTCTCCCTATAGGGGAGAATTGAGAGCAGGAGGCACCCTTATTTCAGCTCCCAAGAGACACTTCAGCAGCTCAGACAGATGCAGTTCAGTATCAGCCTGATCTGAAACACCACCTTTTAATTAAGGCATGTCAAAACATTTCATTTGGATCAAAACAAGTCTACGTGTGTTTTGACATTTCAAATGGAAACTTTTCAGAATTTTTCCATTCTGGGAACAAAAAAAAAGGGGGGCTGCTTTGAATTTTTGTCTCAGCTCAGAAGAAAAACAAATATCCAAATCTCTTCTGGGAGAGAAGTTCTGATTTCTGAGAAGCCCTAATAATTAAGAAGTGTTAGAAGAAGCCCTAAGCCTATTTGGCCTATTGAAAGGCATGCATCCAGCCGGTCTTCTGCCTTCTTATAGCTAGATTACACTACTCTACAAGTACCTTGACTGACAGCATACCTCGAGACAAATGCCACGTAGATGTCTGTTCAGAACGCCGTTCTTCCAGGCTAGTTACAACTACCCCGAGTCCCCCAGTACCCTGAAAATATAGTGAGAATCGCTTTCCATTAGCTGAGGGGATGCAAGGAAGCAGGTTTGGTAGCAATACTAACCTTTTTAAGCCTTGACACCATAAAGCACCATTATGCTGATTGGCTTTGCTTGGGATGTGTATTTAAGCTCGTGTTTAATAAACTCCTTGCCTGACTGCCTCTTGTCTGCATAAATGTGATTTCCCCCCTCCCTAGTAGAGATAAAGAATAGAAGCCAATCTACTCCAGTGAGTTTCTTACAAATTCCCTGCGTTCGGACGAGAGGGATGTGGAAGAGGAATACAGAAGAATATTGAGGTGAACTGAGGAAATCTGTCTGTCTAAACAAAAATGGTTTCTAATAGATATAACCAAGCAGTGAAAAAGCACCATGGGCAAACGTAGTCCTAGTACACTAAGTGTTCTCTACTAGAAATGGTTACACAGAGCATGTCAACATCTTAACGACATGTAATACTCAATATGCTGCACATCACTGCTCAAGGTCTTGAACATTAGACTCTCCAGCATATTAAAAGAGATGCAACATTTGTACATACGATACTGATGCAAACAAACGTTTGCTCCTTGATAGCCTCAGCAGAATTATATTCCAGAGTCCATCTGTCCCTGCATATTCCAGGCATTACAGTACAGTTATTTGTATGGGGATCTGCTCTGCAGGCATGCCACTTTCCACACACATTTCCTCTGAAGACTTAATCCCATGCTAAATTTATAGCCAGGCTCATTTTCTGCCCGCTTTGGGGAGATGCTGTATGTATCAGAAGCATTGGCGATGCGTAGGGGGTGCATGTGCACCCCTTGAGGTCGGCTGTGCACCCCCTGGAAGTGCCAGCCATGAAACCGGAAGGGTCAGTGGAAGTGCACTTCCAGTTTCACTGCTGGCTTGCTGTTCAGCCCCCACCCCCCAGTCAGCAATCTGGTGCCCCCCCCCAAGACTCAGGAGGCACCAGTCTCTCATGATCAGAAGGGATCGCATGCATGGATGACCGCCCTGTGTGACTGTACTGTGGGGCATCTGATGACATCTTAATTCTCCAGCTTCATCTCCTTATTTCCCATGAGGTATCCCACAGTCCAGTTATGTCCCGTGGTAACTCAGTTGATTTATACCAGTTCAGTTAGGGGAGAATCAGGTCCTAGGGAAAGTCTGAGGAAAGCTGCACATGAAGCTTGGATGAAGAAATGAGTGTTGTGGAATGAAACAAAAGTAGTTAGGATTTGCTCAGTCAAATTTTTGGTGGAAACTGGTTCTCCAGCTACTGACAGATTTGTCCCCTTGGAGCCGTACTCGGCACTTCAGTACCACTGGGGTGTCCAGTTTGAATGCAGTATCCGTAGTGGGTGGAGCTTATAAAACAGAGAAAATATCTTTATATCATGTCAATCCCTTAAACCTTCCACTGTTCAGAAGAATACCTATGTGAAATTTGGCCAAAACCTACTCCTGTCTCACCACCTATTTGGTGGTTCATATGAAATGAGCTGCAGGGCAAATGAATATGGTGCCAAAATAGCCATATCGACACCTCATTTGGTGTTAATTACAATCTCTTCTGACAGTCAATTAGAGGACAAAAGACTGTCAGGGCACAAGAACAGAGCAACCCTCTTCATAGTTTCATAGTTGGTCGGAAGGGACCTGAGCAGATCATCAAGTCCGACCCCCTGCCATGGCAGGAAAGAGTACTGGGGTCAAACGACCCCAGCAAGGTGATTGTCTAGCAGTTGTTCATCTTAGACTCACTGATAAATAACTATGAAGAAGGGTGATCTTTGCGTAACCAGAACCATGGATGCTTTTCTGCGAGCTTGATTCAGAACATTTGGGACAATATTCTAATAAAAACAATTTTTTCTTGAAAATTTCTAGCACATCAGCTTTTAATGGGAGATGGAGCAGGGAAGCATGGAGACAGTTGGAAATGAGAAAGAAGGAATTAAAAAATGAACAGGGCATCTTTAATGGAGATCACAATTAAACAATGGAACAGATTGTCAAGGCACGTGGTAAAATCAGAATCCTAAAATCAAGATTGGATGTCTTTCTGAACACATTTACTTTAGTGAATCAGTTGTTAGGCTAAAGGTTAAAAAAATGTTGAATGTAATCTGGCCAGGAGGTCAGAGTATGTGATTAAAGATTATGTGATTAAAAATGGTCTCTTTTGGCTTTAAAATAGATTTACCAGCAATTTATTGATGTTGTTTGTTTTGATTCAGTTTTCCAGGGTCGCTTTAGGATATCTAGCTCTTGAGTCCCAAAAGAAGTGCTCTCTTTCCAACTTAGAAATGGCCTGAGATCCCATGGTGGCCAGAAGAAATGCTACAAGGATGCTGCAAGGATGAAAGAAGACCTCAGGAAAACAGATGTTGGCATCAAGGGCTAGGAGGAGCTGGCTGCTGACGGACTGTGATGGCACCACAACGTCCACCAAATGGCAGCCTGGTTTGAGCTAAAGAGAAGAGAGGATGGAGGAAGACAATCCTAGCCAACAGCCTACGCTCCCCTGAGGAAAGATCTGCAAATTCTGTGGATGGGTCTATGGTTCAAGGATTGGACTCTTAAGTCACATCAAGACCCATCAATGAGTCGTGGTAAAGATCATCCTTGAATTGAAGGATTGCCAAGGATGATGACTATGTCCCTTTAGGAAAGGGATCCCCTTCCTTAGATTGGACAGCTCTGATCTAACGCACAAAAATTTGTTTGACCAATGCCCAGGTCACACCTGCTCCATGGTAAGGTAAGCTTCAATCATTTCCACTGAAAGAAAGTTGCCTCGTTTTTCATTCAAAAAGTATCTAAAACTATTTAGGTAAACCAGGGCAAACCACTGCATCAAGACAAAAAATGATTAGAAAATGAGCTTTTGTTTCATAATAGTTGTCACTGGGGTGCCTCATGTTTTCCTCCTCCTTTTATAGGCTGAGTTTTCTGTTTGGTCTAAATTTCCAACCAATTATGGTGGTCTCCCATCATAGTGAGGGGAAGCAAGTGACTCATGGGAGTCCCTGGCAATAGTTCACAGTGGGAAGAGTGTAGACACACCAACCAAGGAGGCCTGTGGACATGCAGAAACAGCATTATACCTCCCACGCAGCCTTCTGCTGGGGCAACCACATAGCTTTGACTTAGGCTTAAGTCTTTTGGCTTGGGTGCATTTGCTCTCACAGAAAAAGACAATTTCTCTTTGAAAAAAAGACACCTTCTGTGAAAAATGTCACTTCACTGAAACCCAGTGTTTTTGTCAAAAAACATTCTCAGTGGAATATCTTGGCACACTTATTTTAGCTTAAGCAAAGTTTTGGTTTATGTTGCTTTAAGTTAAAGCTGTTTTTAATTGACTTAGTATGGTTTAGACCAGGATGATCCTGCCTTGAGCATGGGGTTAGACTAGATGACCTCCTGTGGTCCCTTCTAGACCTAGTTTTCTATAATTCTATAAGCTAAATAGATATAAGCATGGCTAAAATGGAGGTTATGAGCCCCCACGGCCTTGTGTACTGGTCTCATTAGATTAGTTTAAAATTACACATTAATTTAAGCTGCTGCAACTTTCTTGCATAGACAAGATCTGAGGCTTTCCAGGGATGCTATTTCTGCACTTTGTCACTGGCACAAACATTTCTCTGAATTATAAATGGTAAAACAGTCATTCTCCAGACTAAGCAAAAATAATATTTGTTAATTATGATGCAGGACTTCTGGGGAACTATATTCTTCTGTAGTAATGGGGGCTTTCCAAACTTATACCAGCTGAGGACCAACTCAGCCCTTCCCTTGAATGAGAACTCTTCTATTTCAGAATCATCTGCTAAAAGAGCACAGTTGTTCCTATTCCATTTTGGTGTCTCTTTAGGGAAAAAGTCGGCATAGCGTAATGCAAGTGCTACCTCGTTTAATTTATACCTCAACATGACCTCACCCAACACACTCTCACAGCTACAGAATTGGAAATAAGCATATCAAATCTTGGGCAGAAAAGCCAAGCCATTTATATTAGTTCGTGCAGTAACTAAGTCAATTTTTGTTAGTTTGGGGTGGAGAGAGTACTCATACCATTTAATTTTTGGCATTTTCTGGACCTCTGCCTAATTTTACTTATTTCAGAGATTCCCATCAGAAGCAGTTGGGATTCACTTCTGGACAAAGAGCTCATAGTGATAGACTTGCAAGAAGAATATATGTATTTTTTTTTCAAATTCCTATTGACATGTGGAAACACTAAAAGGTGTTTCTTTAAAATAAAAGCCTATTGGTCCCTCTGGTTATGAGCTTTTACTATAAAGCAAGACCAAAAACTGTAAATGTCATGCCATTAAAAGCTGCACTTGTGGATGTTTTGCTACTAGCAATGAATTCTCTAAAAGGTGTCCCAACGTACGTCCTTAGACCAACACGGCTACAACCTACGTCCCAAATTATGACATTGAAAGTTCTCTGCTTGGACAAAACAAACAAATGTATTTTTTTGTGTTAAAAAAATAAAATAGGAATTGAGGCAACATCAGTAGCTTATTAAAAATGTCCCCAAGTAGTTACTAACTTGCTTACACAAATACTTTCTACAGGGGAGAATAAACTGCATAGAGACGTTTCTAAGGAACAAAAATAATGTGAGTGCATAATGAAATCTACTTAAAATGTGGTTTTGCTGAGCGTGTAGGGCAGGGGCGGGCAATTATTGTGGGTGGAGGGCCGCTTACTGAGTTTCAGCAAGCCACTGAGGGCCACATGACGGGGAACCCAGGGCAGATTAATATTAATTTTCTAAATTTTTTAGGAGCCCCACAGGCCAGATAGAATGGCCTGGCGGGCTGCATCCGGCCCCCGGGGCCGCATTTTGCCCACCCCTGGTGTAGGATGTACAAAAAAGTAAGGACTATTTCTCTTCTTATTACAAACAGGATAAAAGCAAGGGGTTGGGCATTTACCCACTGCTGACAGTTTGATCACTGCCATACAAATACATAAAGAGCTACATGCACAATGCATCTGCTCCAAAAGGAACAAAAGTCACTAGAACTATGTTTTATGCGGCGATGCTTAGCTGAGCGCCATCTTACTACTTTGCTTTCCCCAATTGCTCATTCAGAGAAGTTGGCAACTTTAATAGACAAATTCAATGTCAGGATTTTGGCGGGGCCTAGCTAAACTCTGAATGAACCCCACCTGATCTGAACTTTAGCAATGTTTTGATATTGCCACTGGTTTTATCTTTAGGAAGAGCTGAACAAAAATCCTGGATCTTAAAAGAGGCGGGCATTGGAGAATTCAAATGCAGAGTAAAAATGAGGGGTTTTTAAATTGCTCGTGCTTGTGGAATAAACAAGCTCAAGCTCTCCATCTGGTATGGAAACCTGCACACTGTAAAATGATTCATCAGTGCTCAAAGAGCCTTAATGTGTGAAGATTGCAAGTGCCACTTCCTAGGGAAAGCAATGTACAGCCCAGAAAAACTCTCAGATCTATTTAATGCACACTGCATTCTTGCCCTAGAACAAAAGAGCAACTCCCACAACATTCAGGTGCATTCAGTAAGCCATATGGGCGAACACTGACTTGCAAAGATACTTGTAGGCGATGTATGCAAAGGTTTGGTGGGCAAGCCTCATTGCTCTGAAACTTTGACACGGGAAAGTCAAAAGATCAAAGCTGAAAATAATTCTTTGTGGTCCATAGATTGAGATTATCATGTGTCAAAACAGAGTTCATAATTTACAGTAATAAAGGCCATGTTCACAACTAGTCTGGCGCTAGTTATAGGTGAAGTTATTTGCAGCTTCCTTGACAGGACTAGACAAGATTTCCTGCACCTGCATTTGCAAAGAGAGGGCAGCCCTGTGGGCAGGACCTATCTGGCAGAGATGAAAACAGGCTGTGTTAGACTACCTCATAAACATCTCTTAGACAGTTGTATATTAAAGATCAACTCCTCCATAGAGATTGTTATTCTGCCTGCTCTTTACAGGGCTTTGGTTTAACTTCATTAGAGGCTGCTACCTTGGGGTGCCTACACACATACTCCAACACATTGTATGCATTGCAGCAGACTCAATTCATCTAATTAGAAAGCTCTAGCATTGCTGTAGCATGGAGTGTACAAGGCCCTGCAGGTTTAAATATGGTTACTGGTGCACGTTAACTAAAGCTTGTTGAATGAGCTTTAGTTAAACCACCCTGCAGCCATTTTTAAATGTGCGGGGGCTTAATACACATGACACTGCTGTGTTCTTTGGGAAAACTCTCATTAAAACACCCCTCCCCCTGCCAGCATGTGCAGAGGCACCCTTGGTTTCCTGTCTGCTGATGTGGTTTTGCTTTTCCATTTCACTGACTTCTCTTTCACTTCCCTCTTGCTGCTTGTTACATAAGCAAGACATAGCTGCCTTTTCCTACATGAATCCCTTATTGCTTGCGGGATCTGATGCCCTTGTGGAACGTAGACCTCTCAGCGAAGCCTATTCCACTTCACTGCCCACGCTTCCAAAATATCCTACCTGTGCTCACATCATCCAGGCTGCCTTCTTTTCAGCACACCTGACTGTGTTGCTACAGCAGGTCTAACTATGTCTGACCTTTCCGTGGCACAGATCCATTAACCCAATTTTTGCAGCCTGCCATCTGCTCTTTAGCTGATCTTCCCAGAGATTGCCCTCATCTCTTGTCTATCTACCTCCACCTTTCACTTATCCATCTCTTCATGACACAAGAGATTCATTTCTCCAAGAGGCCGAGGAAAAATATGAAATGAGAATTTTATTAGGGCCATTCCCTAGTGTCAACCATGGTGACTCAGAGTAGTCAGGCCAGAGTGATGGCAATAAGTTGGAAAGAGCCTTCGAGAAATAAAATTCAGGTGGCCAGAAGCAACTCAGTAGGTGGAGTTCACAGGGCTGGGAGGGACCTCGTGAGACCATCAGGTCCAGGTTCTTCCTTTCAAGAAAATACTGAAGAAATTATACATCGCACAATACTTGCAACTCCCGACTACAAATATTTGAATGTAAAAATCCCCTTGAACGTACAAGGTGAAGTGCACAATTACCAGCTGTTCTAAGTTTCAATTTGAGCAATAATTTATTAATAAACTTGAGTTCCGCCTGATATTTATTTAAGTTTGATGTGGTATTCTCTTCCTGCCATGCACATCGATGCAGGGTGTTACACCGCATTAATTGGCCACCATACTTTGCTTCAAAGGTAGCTACAAACAAATGTGTTGCTATTGTCAGGCTTGCCCTTTACTCTCCAAATCAGCCATGTGGTAAACCTTGACTTTTAATAGCAGCCTGCGAATGTGTGGTTTTCTCTCATACCTTACACTCAGTAAAAAGTCTTTGAAACCCTTTTATTGAACTATTCATCAGTTATTTGCAGGTGAAGGATAAGCAGAATAAATAGAATAGGAAAATTAGTTCCTACGAATACCACTATACACAGGAGTGAGTGAAGCTGTTGTGTCCGTCCCAGTGCAAAGGGAAGCAGATTTGTGCACGTGCAAAGTGAAGTAAAAGAGAGCTCTTCACAGTAAGTCTAGTGGACTTACAATTGAGAAAGCCAAGCTCAGGCCCTATTTCTGACCTTCTGGGGGACCTAGGGTGAGTCACTTGAACTTCGCTTTCCCTGGTTTAAACTAAATTCTTCAGGATAGGGATTGCCTCTTAATATGGTTTTGTACAGAACCTAGGACATAGGTCTCCCGGTACTACTTTAATATAAGTAAAATGCACATAAAGTCCCTGAAGCATCATTACTGTCCTCGCAAGAACAATGGGCAAAAAAAGAGGGGTGGTCAGAGACAGGGTGTGTCAGAGGAGAGTTCATCCTTGTGTCGCTAATATAGGGCTCTCTCTCAGGTCTTATTTCTGTTGCAAGGGGGAAGAAACTTGGTGAGAGCCTTAATTCATGGCCATTTGAACTGGAATCAGGTTGCCCTTGTATGTCGTGCTCCTTGTTCTTTTTTACCTGGAATGGCTGTACATACCACGTGTTCACCAAGGGGTTTGAATTACGGGGGAGTTCGGGGGGCTGAGCCCCACCATAAAAGACAAGACCCCCCCTGTAAGATTTGAAAATCATAACCTGGGGGGGTAGGGGGTGGTCCTCCAATTGTATTAGGGCATCGTGATGGGCAGCTCCAGACCCCGCCAAGAGTCAAAGTGTAATTCAACCCTGGAAGACCCGACCATCTCACCCCAGTGAAGATAGAAGACAGTCTAAAACAGGGTATTTAGTTGTGTTATGGGCTTTTATTTAAAAAGCACATTTATACAGCAATAATTTCGCAGATACAAACTTTAATTTTGTATTCTACAAAAGTCTTTGAATATTCTTCTCTTTACAAAATGAAACATTACAAAAATACAGACAATTTAATATGATTTTTTTATACAAATGTCTCTAATTGTAGTTATTTTCATTAAAATATTACTACCACAGAACTACAATATTTTAGTCGACTATAAAAAAATTAATTCAATGCTTTTTTAAGCAGCAAAATGTAAATAACACAGGTCAGGACACAGTTTATAATCATAGTGGATATATCTAAAAATTGTTTCAGAAATAATATTTTACATAGTTAATTTTTAATGTTTTATACATTATTTATATAATATTTATATATAAAAATCATAGCTTGCTATAGTTGAAATGACAGGACGGATTCTGTAAGAGAGGATGTGCAAATGGCCATTCTGCGTAGTATGCATGATCCCTTTTCAGTGTAAGTCTTGAAAAGTTTTTAACCTCGATCTTAAACGTTCAGCTTTAATTTCCATCAGAAAGCCAAAGAACTAGGGTTGCAGGGTAAAAACCCCACTCTCATGTACACCTTCTTGATTTACCACTGGTGTAGCGGAAGACAGAATTTGGCCTATTGAATGGCTTATACCATGGCACTACCCACAGGCGTTGAGGGGAATGCACAAACTGACTGAAATCCAGGCTGGGACGTTCCGCCCAGCAGCCCGTCCCAAAACTGCAGAACCAATGTTCCCTGGGACTCAATCCCAAGTACATAGTGCTAACATATCTTCAATAAGTCCAACCACTAACATTTTACATGACATGCACTCCCAAGGGCGGCAGCAATAATAGCAAAGAAAATTCTGCTGCAACTTGTAGGGGTGAAGGGAAACGAAGGAAGGTTTTTTTGTGTTTTATTAGACCATTTGTTGCTTCTGTGTGTGCTTGATGCCTCATGCAGTTCTGTCACGGGGGATACGATGGAAATGAAGAGATTTGGGGTCTAACTGGATGATGGATTCATTCGCGTTCAGTCTGTTGTGGAAATCTCTTATAGTGTTAACTTTTTTTAACTTGTATAGTGTGAGCAGACACCCTTCAGACACCTTTGCGAGGGCAAACTTCTAAACTAAGTCACAGTATGGAACGGAGTTGAGTAAACCAATATTAATGCGAACAAAAATAGCAACTCGTATAGACCAATCCCAAATCTTGAATCAGTGCTGTTTCTTGTATATAGTGCTATATCATTTTAGTTGTGAGTTTCTTTTTTTCTTACAGGCATTGGAAATATTCATAGTAAAAACGCTGGCCGGCTTCACATAATCATTTAGTGTTCATTACGCTATGAACAATTTGGTGTTCACTATAACATGAACACTCAACCAATTGCACATCCAGAACTCCGGCACCACTATTTTTTTCCTTTTTCACTGTTTTTTGTTTTTTTTAATTTTATTTGAACACCACCTATTTCATGCAAATGTTGCAAGTGAAAAGGCCACAGAGTTAGACCTTACTGGTTGGGCAAGAAAGTCTCTCCCTACATTCTACTGTCTGATGAGATTTGAGAGCAGCAGGTAGTTGCTGTCAGCAGTCATTTTTGCAACAAAAAAAAATTTAAAAATAAAATTAAAATATAAAAAAGACCAGGTTTTTCAATGGTCTACACCATATTGTGGTGATTGTTCCGTTCAATGATGTCCACAGATGAAAGAATGTCCTTCCGTGTTGGAGGAGGAGGAGGCAGAGAAGTCTTCATCTTGGGCTTGAAGAGGTCTGAGACGTAAAACACCTGCAAGTACAAGTTGAGAGATCAATGCCACTGCGTCTGATGCTATGTATTCAAATACTATTTGGAGCCTGTTGATGACGGTGCTGTGTTTGTACTCAAAACAAATTCTCGGTGTTACCCAATCACTGGATATAGCCCAAAACCCAGCATGCTAATCACAGCTTTGCCACTTCGCTGTGAGGCTAGAGAGAAGGACTGCGAGTCCCACGGTTCCCACAGGGGCAGTGGGAATTGAGGGGACTTAGTACTTTGTGGGCTTAGGCCCTTGACAAATGTAAGCCTGGGTATCTACAATGCTTCTTTACCAACAGGATGTTGTGACGTTAAATGATGATTATACGTACACCCTACAAATAACATGATAACGCAGAACTACACTACAGGCCTGGAAGCCCAGAAAGGAAATGATAAAAAAAAATGAAAGTAAAACCTAAATCCATTAAAAAGCACGACCCACATACACAAAGCTACATCTTCACACAAGTCGTCCCATTGATTTAAAATGTGTCAGAGCAGCTCAACCAGACAGACTTCTGATGCAGTCCTAAAATTAAAACTGCTATAAGAAGTGAATTGTCCATAATGAGTCAGGGGTGCTTGGCAAGCTCCACTTTTCCCTTTTTGCCCTGACACATTGGTTACAAGACAGAGGTTTAGCCAGGGTGTCTGACTAGCTGTCAGAGCTGCCTGGATGGAAGGAGGCGATATTTCTGACTACATTTTCCTGAACACCCAATGACGTAACCACTCTTCCGGATGTGAAAAGGCCGGCGCTCGACAATTTAGAGGGGCAGTAACACAATAAGAAACAAAGTGCTGGGAGGAAGCCTTCACATCCTCCCTTGGCAGCCATGGCCAACCCTTATCAGTCCAGCATGATTGTTGCACTTTCTCTGTTGCCAAACTTAACCCCGAAGCCAGAAGGGAAAAGACTCAGACAGCATAACTCCCTGCAGACAGTCGGAAGGACAGAGGACTCATCCCCGTTATCAAAAAAGAGACGGTTGGGAGAAACACAAATAGACTACACGTACTGTATGCTGTGTATAGCAGAATAAATGCTAACTTACTTCACAGACCTATAAGTGTCAGGATTTTTCATTGGGGCCAAAACTTATTTTGACATGACAACTGATGGCTGATCCTAGGTGACACATCAAGCTTTACTTTAGCCAAAGCGATGGGGAGAAAAACGCCTGGTATTTTTGAGCTGTAGAAATTCTCACGTGTTTCAGAGTACAGCTCAACACCAAGCGTCTGGGATTATGGTTCTCTTAATGGAAGGTTTCCCTTTAATTGCCCATGATGTGGTTTTTTGATGAATTCACTGTGGCTCGCACTGAAGGCAAGCTGCCCGATTGCAAGGCCCACTGATCTGATCTTGTGCGATGATTGCTGTGCTGCTAAATCTGAGTCAAGCCTTAATGAGTGACACTTTTACAAACTATAAATGTATTTTATATCTCCCTCTCCTGCCACAGTTGGAAGCACCATTTAAGTTATATGTTAACTGGGAATGGAATAGATACTTATGCAACTAAATAAGACAGTAAAGACTTCATGGGTTGAGGGGTTGATGAGTGACAAAAGACAGAAAGACATTTTCCTCCCTACTCTGCTCCACAGGGCAAAGCTCTCCAGACTCCTGGTTCAGCAGTATCCTTCTTCCTCCAAAATATCTTTTGTACACTCCTGTTGGAGACAGGAAACCAGCTACATGGACCATGGGGCTGCTATGAAATGTCTATTTATTTCTACAGCTAAAATTTGAGGGTTCGAATCCTTCATTTATGGGTTTTATTACTTAGCCATAAATAGTCTGGTTTAGAAATGTACAAAGGACATGTCATGTAAAAATTGGCTCCTCTTCATGGGTGCAAGTACAGGCATTTAAAGGCTCAGACATTATTTAGACACCTAGGTCATGTCCACATGAGCATGGACATTTGTTTTCCTGAGAACAAGAAGCAGCAGCACACTGTGTCACTGCTACTTCTTCCTGGGGACACCTGTGCCACGTGCCCTCTGGTGCATAGTAGGTTACCCTGGATAGGGGAGGGGAGGCTGGGCCCAGCAGCCTTACCTGGGATCCTGGGAGCCTCCTGGGGCTGCAGCAGTGGTGATCCTGCCGCCCGGCGCCTGGCCGGCAGCCGGAGAATAGTTCCCACCAGCCAGGCTCCGGTTTTGGGCGGTG
This sequence comes from Gavialis gangeticus, assembly GCF_001723915.1. Taxonomy (NCBI): domain Eukaryota; kingdom Metazoa; phylum Chordata; order Crocodylia; family Gavialidae; genus Gavialis; species Gavialis gangeticus. The sequence goes on along the minus strand of NW_017728993.1, from coordinate 13,290,959 downwards.
TGCGCTGGTGCCGCATATGCCACTCCTCTTTTTTTGTGTGCAGGTTTTATTGACCCCAGGATCCCCCAAAGTCAAGCCCCCCAACGCTGCAACCTTGCAGCACAGAGAAGAGCTGAATGTGCGGCATGTAGTGCCACAGGCATGTCTGCATGCAGCCTAGGGTGCATCTAGATGAGCACATACGTGTGATTTGTGGTGCCTCAGAGCTGTTTGTGGTGCCACAAACTGCACGTGGCACGTGTGCACCTGTTCACTGTGCTGGTTTGCAGAACCATGGGGCTTTTTCGGCTTGGTGCTGCTGCTGCCCTGGGAGGCCTCCAGGACCCCAGGTAAGGCTGCTGAAGCCAGCACAGGTGCTGGCCCCAGCCTCCCCTACCCCACCCAGGTCATTTTGCTATGCACCAGAGCATGTGTGCAGGGGCATGCCCTGGAAGAAAAAGCAGCAGCACAAATATGAGCCAGTGCTATTTGTTCTGTGGGAGAAATGTGCCCCTGCACATGCGCACGTCTTGGGACACGTCCCTAAGTGGGAGTTTGCTCCTATAGTTAAAGGAGAGAGTAAAAGGCTCACAAAAACAGTGGCTTGGATGAGGCCCCTTTAGAAAAAGTGAACCCTAGACATTTCTCAGTTTAACAGCATATTTAATTGCTTTAAAAATGTTTTTTATTTTCTTTGTCGGGGTTATTAATCAGGTGTTAAAAAAACCCCAAGCCTCACATTCACCTGGCTTTGAGTAATTCTGATGCCATTTCTCTCACTTGTCCACTTCCCAGGGCTGGATTCAATCAGAGAGATGTCCAATTTCTGCACCAAGATACCCATGACAAATCAATTTGGGGGACGAGGGACGTGCCAGTTGCTCGGCACAAGAAGCATATGGGGATTATATTGAATCTGGCCCTTATTTTCAAACTCCACTACATTATAGATGGAGTACCATCCTGGTTTCTCTACCCTTTTACTCTGGAGTTCACTGCTTTTGAGGGTTTAAATCTAAGTCTTGGTGGTAGCTTTAATTCCCCTTTAAACTGTATTCCTTTTTAGCATGGCTTGAGGTTATGTAAACACATCTAGGAATCATGAAACATGATCTTTTAGGGTTAAAACAGTGTGTTAAATCCTCCTAATGCTTCAACTGTTTAACACAAGAAAAGGCTAATAAATGTGCAAAGTTTTTTACTTGGATTTCTTCCATTTCCTGTAGAAGGTGCTCTCCACCCATAAAGAAAACTTGACAGCAGAGGACTGGGAATGTACTGTACAAACTACGCCAGTATCTTATATTTCCATGTAATAATTCCGTTTCTTTTCATTATATTAAAGAACTCCTTAATGACATACAACAAGTTACACCAACTAATCTGAGTGGCAAGAGGGACACCAAAAAGACTCTGTCTTTTCAACATTTCCACCGCCTCTTCTCCATGAGAAATGACATGAGACACGTCCATCTGCTTACACAGCCTGTACGAGCTCCTTTGGTTTCAGAAATTCTCATTGTATTTCACGGCAGAACCAAATCCGAATGTTTCGTCAGCTGGAAGTGCTTGGCACAAATGTCCTTCATTTGTTATTTCAGGCACTAAAGGACAAATGTGTCTGCAGCAAAACAACTTGGACTTAGCTTTGGTAACCCTTGGAGATGAAACACATCTGGCTTCTACTGAAAATTACAGCACAATTACTACCCAATTTAATGCCGTTTTAATATCATCGAGGCTGAGACTCTGAGCCCTTGAGTCACAGGGGAAGGCCGTTCTTCATGCTGAGTGGTGCAAACTTGGTCTTGAATCATCCATCTCTGGCACGATGATAAAACTGTGACTGGCTAAGCAAGAAGGCCTTAGACCCTGTGATTTAAAGGTCAGGCTTATATTGCCACATTTACCAACTAACAATGTGACATTTAGCCCCAGCTGAGTGACATGGAAATTACTCCATATACTCCATATTCAAAAATGTTTCCATGACAAGGACTTTACTGTGTTATATGCGGGACTGATTAGCTCAGAAAGGGAAGTGGGATGGGGAAGATACGGAGCTATGTAGCTGGCTTATCCAGCTACAATGAGTTTCCAAGTAGCATGATTGCTATCCATCTGCTTTACAAAGGAAGAGCGGGATCCTGAGGTGGGAAGCTATCAGAAGTGGTTGAGAGTCAGGATCTGTGATGCTCCTCACTGCTTCATACAAGGGTGGCCCCACCACCGAATGCTTCAGCAGCCTTTGATGGTGTCCTGAGCGGCTCCGCGCCTGTCGCAGACCCGATGGAAGAAGATTGCTTTGTGCCATCGTTGTGCGACAGAGCTGCTAGCAGCCTCCTGCCGTCTGAGCTTGACGGCACGTGATACCTGCCCACCTGTGTCACACCAGTCCTGCCTTGACAAGGACAAGAATGACATAAGGAGCAAGACCCACCTCTATTCTAGGAGACCTGGGGGAGGCTGCTCCAGTGAGAGGTCCTTGGAGAGGACAGAGTGAATATATTTTTAATAGTTGTGGTTGGGCAGGTTGTGGGAGGGAGGAAGAGAAACTGAAGTGGTGGCTCAGGGCAGCAGAAGTTGTGGAGTCATTTGACGAGAGCTGACGGAGAAGCAGCAGTGTTGCAGAGTAACGGGAAGGCTATGACCTTAGCACGTGCTCCAAGGCAGAGCGGAGCATCTGAACTTCCAAGATTTCTGGCTGTCCCCAAGGTCTCCCAGCAAACAGCATAGAAGTGGAGGGACCCTAATGTGGGAACAAGAGCCTCCAGCATACAGAAGTTGCTCATAGTGGACCTGAGAGCCTGATTCTGGATTTGTTCGTCACAAGAGGATTGACCTGCTGATTTAACTTTGGCAGAATTGGGAAAATTGCTCAGGTCTACACCACCCATTTAACTTTGGGAGGCTGGGGAAAATTGCTCAGGTCTACACCATCCATTTAACTTTGGGAGGATTGGGAAAATTGCTCAGGTCTACACCATCCATTTAACTTTGGGAGGATAGGGAAAATTGCTCAGGTCTATACCACCCATTTAACTTTGGGAGGCTGGGGAAAATTGCTCAGGTCTACCCATCCATTTAACTTTGGGAGCATGGGGAAAATTGCTCAGGTCTACACCACCTCCTCCTCTGTTGTAGCAGCAGGAAGCCCTGGTGTGGCCTCCTCTGCCTGACAGTGTCAGCAACCCACTGTTGCTCGATGCCCATGCCCTTTACTGGGGAGGCAGCCTCCAAAGGGGAAAAATATACACCTGCAGTGGGCTGTTAATAACTCCGCCTCTCCTTTCTTTAATGAACATTTCAGCTTGTCTTTTGCCATCAGACACAAGCAGAGCAAGGTTTGGGTTCGAATCGTGGGAGGAATTGCCATCTTTCACCTGCTTGTACTTCTGCTTGTATCATTCCCAAGCTATAACAAGTGAATCCCTGCAAGAACAAGGCTACAAATGACCAGTGCCCTCTCTGCATCCTGACCAGGAACGAAGGCATACAAAAGAGCAGGGAGTCAAGCGGGTGTGCCCTTTGCTAAAAGGGAAAGACCAGGCCCGTTTGATCAGGCAGCTGCTTCCTATGTGGGTTCGCCGCGTCACAGGAAAGTCAACCTATAGCAGCAGCGTTTTCACCCTCCTGCTGCCCCCATACAATTTGCCATCTGTTAAAGGCCACGGAGAAGTTCACCAGATTTGCAACTTGTCACTCGACAGGAAATGTACAAATGTCCGTCTCTAGCATCTGGAGCCCTATTGTCTTTCAGGAGCTGCCGCTTCGATCCACTGAGATCGAAAGCATATTTCTTCCTTTCAGCATATTGTGCATATTCCTCTTCCCTCCTGAACCCTGAAGCAAGTTTTTAAAGCGACAACCAGAAGGATATGCAGGTTACTAAAATGCATGCATAAAAAAAAAAAGAAAGAAAGGCTGTCTGCATACCCGATTAGTGTCCCGACAAAACCACATGGCAAGACGAGGGGCACCTGAACTGAGAAAAACTACTTCATTGTTCCAAAGGTTTACCAGGGCCTTTCAGCTCCCACAGCTCTCAACAGTGATGCGTTGTTTCTTTAATTGGCTGCTAGGATAGTAAATGGCTCTCGAGCCTTTGAGAACTACCCTGTGACACTTGTACAAAAGATACATGAACCACAAGGGTTTTGCTACTACCATGCAGTAAAGAGCCATTTAAGACAGAAAGACACACATGGATACAATGGGCTCTTTAGACCGTTTCCATCAATTAGCCCTCTTGCATGGCTATTTTGGATTTGCGAACACTAAGCTATGATGTGGCACTGGCACTTGGCAATGTCAAAATCCAACTCCCACTGCCCAAGAGCTTAATAATATTTTATTAAAACATCTCAATTACATCATATTTTTGGCTCAACTTTAGCATTTTATCAAAAAAAGGAAACCGCTCAACTAACGTATTTTCTAGTCCTACAAACAAACCTCAAGTGAACTTTATTCCTTGCCTCTAGGTTTACTTAACTGTTCAGATCAATCAAAAAAAAAAGAGTCTGTAGCCTTTTAAAAACTTGGTTTCAGGAGTTTCTAGAGGCACATAAATTACCTTAGCCCCAGCCCCTTTGTTCCTATACAAGATAGTAGTGCTGAAAACAATCACGTCATTAGACAGAGCCAGCCCCTCCTGTTCTGCCTGCATTAAACATTTACATGTGTCACTTTGAGTTAAAGGACTGTGCAATCAGGCCCTCTTTTAAAGTAAATTGCATGAGAACAAGCCAGGCAGCAGCAGACCAGCAATCGTGGCTTTTGTTAACCATTTTCTCACAAACCTTTTTTTACCGCATTAACATCCCAACTCCAATCAAAACAACCAACCCAAGCTCCACGTTCCCAGACAGAGACCTTTAACTCTGAAGGGAATATACATCTTCCCAGCCTCCCAACCCGCTCAGTTGGATCTTAGATGCATATCGGACCACAGACAGGGCCCTGAAGATCACCCGGCCAGCTGACTAGCAATGCAGATCAGAGCAGCAATGGCATCAACAAAAGGAAACGGTTTCCTTCTCTATGAAAGTGTTTTGACTTTGAAGAAAAGCTCGTACTACTGTTTGCATGTTCGACTCCCAGAGAAATGTGTCCAGATTGACTCCCTGCACTGGCTGTGTGTCCAGATGGACAGGGATTCAGTCAGGGACCATTTCCAAGCCATGAACTGGTTGAACTTCAGGACGATGAGGAAGAGTAGGAAGCAGCTGTTTCATTTAAGATGCTATTGCTTTTGTATAACTAGGGTTTGAAACTTTTGGCCCTGCGGACCCTTCAATCCTTCCTACCTGCCCCCTTTTGGCAAGCAGAATGCGCAGAGCTGAGGACACAGGGCTGTACCAGCAAGCCTCAGCATGCTAATGCAATGCTCTGGTCTTGCAACTTGTCCAGCTGTGATGCAGGAGGGATTTGGTGGCTTTGCAGCAGGCCTCTCTGGTGGAAGTTTGAGTAATACTGCTCTGCCAGTCCTGTTCAGCTCCCTTTTACCTTGTACCTTATCACACTCTCCACCTGCTCTGGGCAGCATCCAGGATGTCAGCTGAGATGGATTTACTGTGAAGGACTTGAATCTGTGCTTAACATCTAAGCACTGCAGCCCATTTAAAGGAGCCAGCCACCATGTCAATGTGAACTCTCGCTTAACAACTCCTAATGCAGGAAATGTAGTCACCAGCACAGGCTGTGCCCAGCTACATTATCACTGTTACCCTCCAAACCCACCCCCCATACTGTACAGGGTCACCCCATTGCAAACACCATGGTACAAGATGACACTTACTATGCAGTAAGCCACCAGGGCTCCTTGTGCAAACCCTGCCAGCACATCCGTAGGGTGATGCTTGTGGTCAGACACACGGGACAGTCCTGTGTAAAATGCCATCATGATGAGGGTGAACTGCAGAAGGGGACGTAGCAGGCGGGCTCCTCTCCACGTAAACCTGGCCTGCAGATATAACTGACCAGAGAGAGGAAAAACAAAAGCGAGTGTTAATGCTACAACTTCCTTGCAGCATGCCCAATACAGCAGAACGAATGCACAAGACTAGAGCTATTCAAACATGGCACTGGGATGTTATTCTGCCCTTAGGTGCTTGAGGATGGTGCCCACTGGCCTGAGCAGCGTAGGGTCATAGCGCATGAGTGAACAGGCATTTTGCATTAACAAAAAACAAACGTGGAGGAGAGGGGGGTTCAAAATGAGCCTCCTGGCAGCAGAACTGGAGGGAAGCTACTCCACTGAGTGCAGGTGGGGAACCAAGTAATGCATGTGCACCCTTTGTACTGGATCCCTGAGTGGTAGCAGGATGCTCGTTAATGGGCCGACAAAGAAAAATGACTGGCAGTGAAGTGCATTGCCCTGGTAGTCACACAAACAGACCAAAAAGCTAGCCCATGATTACTCGGGTGAGGAAAGTCAGTGTCCGCCCACCCTAATCATCCAGTAATCGAAATTCTGAATCTCATCTGTGTCACACACACGAGCGGGAGTTGTGGGTCGGGGCGGGGGGGAAGGGATCACTTCTATTTAACAAGGGAAGACCGAAAGGCTTGACCTGACACGAAGCTGAAGTGACGTCAAATGGATATTGTCCCCCCTACAGCTATCTTGAGCCTGTTTCCGTTTCAAACTGTGGGCACGACCTACTTCCCAGGTTCCTGTGGGAACAAGGGAAACCAAAAGGGAAGAGACAACAGGAAAACTGGGACCTTCTGCCCACAAATCAAAGCTGCCTGAGGCTGACCGAGCCTTAGGCAGAGCCACGGCAGAGCACGAGTAGGAGTGCCCCTCCACAAAGTGCTACCTTCCTGTGCACGGGGGAGGAAGTGGGGACAGGGATGGGCAGGGGTGGGGGGTGCAGATGAGGAAGGACTGTAGGTCATGAAGTCATAGTCCCGTCTGGGAGTGTGTGTGTGTGCACGCATGTGTGTGCGCATGCATACGCATGCACGGGGAGGGGAGAGGCCTGGCCACTCTCTTAATACTTACAACATACCTTAATGAATCTAGATTAGTAACCCGGTGTAACAGCCGACATGGCTTTTACTCCCTTAACAATGGAATAGAAAATTCTGAGCACGTGGAGAATCTTTTCAATTGTTGGAGGTAACTGAGTAATGTTTCTTGCCAGCTTTTCAGCTGGTGTGCATGACTTCATTCTTTCGAGTTATATTGATTTATGCTGTATTTTCTGCGCTTTCCTATGTTGCATAAAAGGAGCCAAATTCCCTTGCAAACTCAGGCTGCTTTATATGGCTGCAGTGGTATAAGGTAGGATCATAGGAAAAGTAGGGCTGGAAAGGGCCTCATAAGGTCATCTCATCTAGCCCCCTGCTCAAAGCAAGATTGTCCGTAACTAAAGTACACATAGGGTAAACGAGAATCAAGCCCAGGCATATTTCCATTATATCACAAATAAGACAGTTACATCATCTATCTAGAAAGGAGAATTGGGAAGTTTATAAAGGAGATCACTGTATTGATTAGCTTAATGTGCTCTCTGTTACGTTATAAAAACATGTTATTTATTCTTTTTGGAAAGACTATGGACAAGTAATCTAGCAGATGCTTCAAATTATCTAAATCACATTACAGGTTCTGTAAAATACACTTACACACATGCTGGTGAATGCTTTCCCTATACATTTGTCCTGCGGTTTTGAATTATGTCTATGCTAAGAAGAAAAACTGACAGTGTTTTCCAGATTTAATGTACCTTTCACTCAGAAGTATTTAAAAGCAATTCTCAAGCTATCTGAACTTCACCTACTGTGAAAACGCAGCTAACTCGGAATGGGAATACACAGCTGTTGAATAATACAGAACAATGCTACGTAGCCATTTAAAATTGTTTATTAATAAACACTCTTATTTTAATCTTTTATGCATTTCATTGGCCATGTCTAGACAAGACACTACTGAGCAATAGCAATGAGCTTGTTGCTACTGTGCAGTAGCGTCAGAAAAAACCGTGCAGAGACATTACTGAGCAGTAATGCCGGTTACTGTGCAGTCATTTAGTACTTGGTTATACAAATACTAAATGACTGCGCAGTAATATTTGTGCAGTCTACCGCTCATGTAGATGCAGCCACTGACAGTGGAC
>NW_017728993.1:13263635-13277854 GCF_001723915.1 Gavialis gangeticus | reverse complement strand
ACAAATACTAAATGACTGCGCAGTAATATTTGTGCAGTCTACCGCTCATGTAGATGCAGCCACTGACAGTGGACTGGCCTCAAGGTTTTTTTTCACCAGACATTCACTATGAAATTCTAGAAATCAGATACCCCCAGTATTTTACTCAAGTAATTCATCAATGAAAACTTATTGCATTAAGTGCCTACTGAACAAGATTCAAGGAGATCTGATCTGCCTGAATGCACATTCTCAATGTTGTCATGCAAATGCCATGTCCCTTTAAATATCTACATTTGGGGAGCTGGAGCAGTGCAATAAATAATGTTTTATTATTAGCTGAGAGATGTAAAATACACTGGTACTGTCACCCTGCTTGTTTGAAGGACATGCAGGGTCCTAAAGTAGTTTTGTACTCGATGCACATTTGTTCTTAGCTCTACTAGGTGGCTTGATAAGCTAGTTTCATGTTTGCAATCTCTTGCATGTTCATTTTAAACCCTTAAGAGAAAGGTTTCAAATGTCTGATATGCAACAATCATGCACATATTCCCTTCTGGGTACAGTTTTGAATGACTTCTGTATTCTCTTGGGGCCTCAAAGCAGCCCCGAGACTTTGACTGAGTAGGTTAATCAAAGGAGAGAAAGCAAGTACATAAATAAAAGATAAAAACTGATAAAAAGCCAGTACGGCAGTCTGTGTGTACGCTAGGGCCCATGTTTTTAGAAGTGTATTTTCCAGCTGCGCGCATAGAGATCTACTTTGCAAAGAAGCTCCCAGATACAACATCTGGGCAATGGCACTGCCTGCCTAGGTTAGTTAGTACATGTCCTGGTTTGCACGGACACATGTGCATTTCAGAATAAACAGGAAAAAATATTAACCAAAAACAGACAAAAAGATGATCCAGGAGTTAGTGTGTAGTTTGTAGTGTAGCGTAGTGTATAGTGAAGCCTCTGGCTTCTTTACTATTCATTCCCTCCAGTAAGAGCACACATACCAACTGCAGATGCTTCCTCAGCCAGATGAAGGGTATTTGTATTGGAAAGCTTGCAAAGAAGAATTTTTTCTGCTATTTGAGTTGGTCTAATACAAGATATCAGATTTACCCAAAGAGCTTTGTCTATCCAGGAGTTAGGGCACTTGCGTAGGCCAAGGGAAGGGTGGTTCAGTTCCCTTTTCACCTCAAGTTTCCTGGGTGGGTCACTTAGCTTCTCCATTCTTCATTCAGAAAAACCCTGTTTTCCCTAGGGTGCTCAGTCAGATACTATAGTAGTGTGGACCCTAGAAGTACTGCAGATCAGCTATTCCATTCATCTATTAGGGGGCATTTAGCTATCTTGGCTCCTGTTGCCTGGGCATTGATGCTAACACTAGGCAGTAAAAGGAGATCAGAAAGCAGAATGAAAACTGAAAGGATTAGGATCAGAATTTCCTGACAGAGCAAATGTAATGCTGGAACTGGGAAGCAGGAAACCACCCCCCTGTTTCTCTGAAAATTAAGGCAGTAGTAGGTAGTGACGTCTGCTAAAAGTAGAGGTGTCACTAGGCCGTGGGAGTTCAGAGGAGGAGACTGGGTGAGGATAACAGTAATGTAAAAATGCATTACTCCCAGAGCAGACCAGAGTTAGCAGCAAAAGAAAATGATATCTCATGGTTAAAAGGAATGGGAAGGACAAGCGTGCAGTGGGCAAGGGGGTACTGGGGGAAAGGACAGTATGCCAGTGTAGCTATTTTAAGATCCTCTCCACTTTCAGAAGTGCTGGCAGCAGAGCAGTTACTGCAAACTGGATGGCTTTAAGGGCAATACATTGTTTTTCTCCAGCCAGGGAACTTCCACTGATGTCTGTAGGAGCAGACCGTGGTCAGTATGTGACCCTACTCGAACAGCATGGGAGGACAGGACATGTTCACTTGTCAGTCTACAGGTCAGGAGAAGGGAATGAGTGGTTTCTTTTGTGCCAGGGGTGGGGGGTTTCTGTTCAGGGTGGTGGTCAGAAGGCGCTCCCAGTGCCATCCCATCTGTCCCACATGGCTGCATCCAGCCAAATCTGGGAAACTTGCAGAAAGGGCCATATCTTATTTCCATGATGGGAATAGTTTTGACCTGACCTAAATCTACCTTCCATCAAACCCTTCTGAAAAATGGGACAAATTTAGGAGCACTTATCTGAACAAAACTAAGCCAAATTCCTGGTGTATGGCTAGCAGCCTGCCTGGGTGAAGTTAGCAAGACTGTAAGCTAAGGCTAGGGACAGAAATCACAAATATAAGTGATTGGAAACCGGTTCAAATCTGTAACACACCAGAAGTTTAGTGCACATACACTGCTTTCATTATGGCCAAAACCATTTAAAACAAACCTGGATGGATGTAGTATCAGAATTAACTGATTTAAGTTAAATAGGTTTACGAACTTCTGTCCTGCCAGTGCAGTCAGGCTGTGGGCAGGCATAGGAGAGGAAGAAAGATCTCCAAGCAGCAAAGCAAGCAGAAAATGCTTGCCTTTTCTGTCCTTTTAATTTGAAGCCTCATCACTAATACCAGTTAGCTAGGGGCTAACACACCGGACATGATCCCACTGAATCCCAATGTTATTAGCTAACTTGAACGTGAACCCAGTGCTTTTTCTGCTTAAATTACTGTGCATGGTACCCTGGGATTGCCAATGCTAACACACGGCTCAACTCACGCCACTCCTGGAATAGGGACAATATTCCATGACCTAGCTCTCCCCCGGCAGCCACAAGTGAAGAACAATGCTAAAGAGATTGCAATCAGTCCCGCTGTGGGACAAAACTAATCAGAGCTGATTAGAATAACAGCCAAACTCAGTAATGACTGCCCAGTTCACATGAGGGAATGCAGGTCAGGGAAACACAAAAGAGCTTCGTTAGTAGTGAGGAAGGAAGATCCTGTCACCCCACGTCGCTGAATTCAAGGCTAGTAATCACTGTTGTTTCTCCTTAATTATGCTCAGTGATAGAAAACGGTCTCTGCCTTCTTTACTCTCAAGTAACAAGGGAAAACTGAGTTTTGGGCAGGGCTTGAAGAATATAATTCTCCTTTCAGCCCCAAGACAGAGAGTTAGGGCATCAACACATCCTCTCCAAAGCCTTTACTCCCAGCTAATGCCTACAGTAGCGTTCAAGATGTTCCCCATCACTGAACACAGGAGTAAATATTTTCCTTTCAGCCCAGAGACAGGGCCATTAGGACATCTGCGCAGTCACTCCAAAGATACTATTTCAGGTTAAAGCAGCACCCGCTGCAATGAAGTGTTTTGTCTATCACTAAGGGCACGAATACTTGGGCTCGCATAACTCTGCATTTCATGGCCATTCCTTGGATCCTCACCTAATCCCACCTTACTCGCTCCTGCAGTCTGGCTCATCAGTGTTCTTAGTTATATCTTCCACTTGCGCTGAAAAAGCCCCCGATGCCTTTATTCTTATAGTTCAACCCTAATAACAACCCTATCTCTTCTTCAAGGTTTTGCCCTTACACTTTAAGTCTTCAGCGGGGCAAAATAGGGTAAAATCTTAGCTAGGTGATTCCATCCAGGAAGAGCACACACCAACTGTGGAGACATCCTCACCCTGACAAAGGGTTTTTAAGCCCGAAAGCTTGCTAAATTTTTCCCCCAACTTTAAGTTGGTCTAATAAGAGAGATCAGATTCACTCAAAGAACCTTGTTTGCCGATGACCAACCCGGCTACAACCTACATCCCTGTCGCAAAGAAGCAGCACTCTGCAATTTTCACACAAGTCTACATACAGGCCCAAGTTATACCTAATTAAACCTTCTATATTTTTTAACTTCCTGTGCTAACCCATGTAAAAAGTTACTGAAATTATACCTCATGTCAGCTAATTCAAGCGAAAAACATATCTTTCTTTTTAGTGTACACACACCCTTATACACTTGTACACATAAATCTCCTTGACCATTTCCAGACTGAAAAGTTGTGGGAAGGTGGGGATAGGAGGGAGCAGGGGGAAAGCCACAGAGCCGCACGCACAAAACATTGGCATACTTCCTCTTAGTATAAATAAGCATTATAATGCCACTTAGCCAAGGAGAAGCAGATTGCTGGAGAGTAATTTCCCTTTGTAAACTGTTACACAAAGCAGTGATGTTAATTGCTTATTTATGGTGGGAAGACAACTCCTAAAATGTTAGCTATGAAACTGTGTTTCAGAATTAATCCAAGACCTTTCACTGAAGTGTGTCTTTCTACTTAAAAGTACATGCTTCCCAGGATGTGGAATGTAACAAAAATACCCAACCCTCCACTACTTAATATTTATTCACACTTTGTTAATGGGACAAATACTGATAACACGGGCCAACTCTGATACGTTATCATTCCAGTTGGATAAACATCTTCAGCATAAAACATTAGTTGACAACATGACCAGGAAGGCCAAGGACTGTAGCTTTCTTCTCACACCCAAATGAGCACCTAACACATCGAGTTGAAGCACACTGATGGCAGCCTCACATTGCCAGCACTACAATGGATTTTTCTGGGGATTAATGACAACCAGGGCTGTCAACCAAGCATCTTTTGAGAGCACTGATTCATCAAACATTTTCCATTTTAAGTGTAACAAAATGCGAATATTTTCCAGAACTGATAAGACTCTCTTTTGTATGATTTCTCTACAGGGCACATGTTTTTTCATGAGTTTGAAGCCTCCATTTAAGACATACAAAAAACCAGAACTCTTGATTTCATAATGATACCTTTTAGTAGACCAACTGGGAAATTGTAAGAAAACTGTCCTTTTCTGCAAGCTTTCGGGATCAAAGTCCCTTTGTCAGGCTCTGGGGAAAGTATAGATGGTACAAGATGGTAAAAAGTCCCCATAGGTAGGAAATAAACTTCATTTTTGCACAGAGGGAGCTGAAGATGGAAGGCTGTCCCTTTGGGTTCATGAGAGTGTTTTTGTGAGCTGTGCTGAGTAGCAATTTGATGTGTAGATCAGGTAGGATTTCTTCCCCGGAGGTGTCAGATGGCAGGCAGGGAGGTAACAAATCTTTCTTCTTGCTCTGCAATGAAGTTTAAAATCCAACACAGCTAGCAAATACACCCCTAAAGCCTCCATTTAGGTTCTCTTGGCCAGATACAAAGCCAACAAATGGCCAAGACTTACTAAAAGGGAAATGTACAGAGAATATATTTTTGAGGATTTTGCCAATATGTGAGTTTAAAACAGAAAGCAGAATTAAAAAGCAAGCCTGAGAATGATCTTAAATGAGAAACTTGCTGAATGTAAGATCTGACTACATACCATGTTTACTAATCACCAGTAGACAAAATTTTGTGTTGTCCACTCTGCCCCTATAAGTTGGTCCAAGGGCATCTTTTAAAAAAAGGGCCCTGTGACTATTGACCACCCCCAACCTGCAGATCGCAGAATCACAGAAAATGAGGGTTGGAGGGGACCTCAGGATGACATCTAGTCCAACCCCCTGCTCCAAGCAGGACCAGCCCCAACTACATCATCCCAGCCCAGGCTTTGTCTAGCTGGGTCTTAAAAACCTCCAAGGATGGAGAGTCCACCACCTCTATGGATAACCTGCTCCAGTGCTTTACTACCCTCCTAGTGAGAAAAGTCTTCCCATTAGCTAACCTAAACTTCCCTTAAAATGCAGCAACTTCCTTGTTCCCTGGGCTCCTGCCAGCCCCTGAAAGGTGGTAACAAAAAGGATGGAGCTGGACTGTGCTCAGTGATGGCAGACGACAGAACAAGGAGCAATGGTCTCAAGTTGCAGCAAGGGAAGTTTAGGTTAGGTATTAGGAAAAACTTTCTCACTAGGAGGGTAGTAAAACACTGGAACAGGTTACCCGGAGAGGTGGTGAAATCTCCATCCTTGGAGGTTTTTAAGACCTGGCTTGATAAAGCCTTGGCTGGGATGATCTAGTTGGGGCTGGTCCTGTTTTGAGCAGGGGGTTGGACTAGATGTGACCTCCTGAGGTCCTTTCCAACCCTCATTTTGTCTGATTCCAATTTTCTACGAAGTCCTTCATCTCATTAGCAGCACTCAGCAGTGTTCTGAGTTTAGCAAACCAAACATTTACTAAAAAGCTTTTTAAGACTCAAAGAACAAATACTGTGTGTATGTGAAGATGATTCCTTGATGAGGCCCAATGAACTAATTAAACCCAGGACAAATTAAAAGAGGCAACCAGGATAAAGTTGGGAAAATACTGCTTTGTAGCTCCAGTCACCCAATCAACTGGGTGACAGAGAGGTTTTTTTCCCCTTGTAGATTAAGATCTTTATAATATAATATGTTTTTCCACTGTTATCAGCTTTTCGATTACAGCAGATTTTTCATCTGCTGGGTTGATAGATCTGCATTAAGCCACAGATGGCAAAAACTACAGAGGAGAAGATCCCTGCACTGAGAGGCAGGAAGATGGGAAGGCAGAGAGGAAGGCCTGGCTCGACAAGAGAAGCACTGGCTTCTTCATGTCAAATACATGCCACCTACTACTGCCCCATCTCAAGCTTCCTTTTTTTCTTCTTCAATTTACATCAGTTCCATTAGCGTAATTTTGCCCCAACTCCTGATGGCACATCTATTGAACAGATGGTCAGACGGCAACTTTTCTCAGCCTTAAAAACCTCTGGGAATTCTGGGACAATCATCTTCCATTCACAGGGATAAATGGAACCAGCCTGTTGTCGCACATTGGCTTGTTCTGCTCCAAACAAGGCAAGGCTGCTGTTGCCTTTCAGAGCACGGTGTTGGGGGATATATTCTGTATTGGCCAAGAGCCAATAGCCAGCTGCCAAAATGTTTTGTTTTCAGTCTCTTGTGGGCTGGGGGAGAGAGACAGACGTTGCAGAGTGCTGATAGCTGAAGTGCTTCCATATGAGGACAGGCATGGCTGGTGAAGAGAGACCAAAACTTGTCTGCAGTGGTGTGCCAAGGCCACAATTTCACCTGGTCTCTGATACATCCCTGCTGTCAGGTAACAGCCTACAGTCAGGAGAGTCCTCCATCCCACTAAATTTGCCAGTCGAGCCACATGAGTACGCTGCATCCTCCGCAAGGGTGTCCAGAAGGAGCGTTAATCGAGCCAATGGCTATGGCTCTATAAGGGTCAATTGAGCCAATGGCTAGGGCTCTACAAGGGTCAATCGAGCCAATCCACAACTCCACAAGGGTCAATTGAGCCAATCGTTAGGGCTCCACAAGGGTCAATCGAGCCAATGGCTAGGGCTCTACAAGGGTCAATCGAGCCAATCCACAACTCCACAAGGGTCAATTGAGCCAATCCACAACTCCACAAGAGTCAATTGAACCAATGGTTAGGGCTCTACAAGGGTCAATTGAGCCAATCCACAACTCCACAAGGGTCAATTGAGCCAATGGCTAGGGCTCTACAAGGGTCAATCGAGCCAATCCACAACTCCACAAGGGTTAATTGAGCCAATCCACAACTCCACAAGGGTCAACTGAACCAATGGCGAGGGCTCTACAAGGGTCAATCAAGCCAGACCACAACTCCACAAGGGTCAATCGAGCCAATGGCTAGGGCTCTACAAGGGTCAATCAAGCCAGACCACAACTCCACAAGGGTCAATCGAGCCAATGGCTAGGGCTCTACAAGGGTCAATCAAGCCAATGGCTAGGGCTATCCAGCTGTTTGTGACACTCACAGAATCATACCGAAGTAGGGCTGGAAGAGACCTTGAAAGGTCATCTAGTCCAACCCAGATAACGCTTATCCAAACCAGCCTATACAAATCCATTGTCTAACTTCACAGCAAGCCACTCAGTCATGAGTAGTGGCCAAAAACCAGGTGAGCTAATAGTGCAGCTACAAGAAAAAATATATGGCAGACACTAGTGCCTATTAATGAAAACTAGCAGGAAATCTATCACTTTCTCCAGAGTCCTGTGGGAGTGTTACATGCGAGATGCTGTTTCCAGACCTGCCTCTGCAAGGCCTGTCAGCCTATACCACGGGCCCAAGTTTCCACTGAACTGCAGCATGCCACCTCATTTCTAGCTTGCTGTGTAACTACTGGCTTTGCAGGAAAAAAAATGTGGTAGGCAGGAGTGACTGGTGCCTCCTGAGTCTGGGGCGGGGCATAATTTGTGGGCGGGCCTGGGGGTGGGCCAAAAGCCACATATGCGCTTCTATACTTCTATGCCGTGGCTTAGTGCCCCCTCCCCCATCCCCAACATACCCCTAGCCCATGCAGCAAAAAACCTGCCCCGCATCCTGAGCAGTACCAAGTTGGGGGCCAATCTCGGGGTGGGGGGGAGCACGTGCTTCCCCTACCAGTCATGTGTGCTGGCAAGGATTGCTAGAAGGAATGCAATCTGCACAGTACGTTCTGCAAAACAGCCCGAAGCCTTTAGTCAACTGCCACTGAAGTCAGTGAGGCAAAGGTCCCGAGAAGTGCTGAGCCCCCTCTTCTCCCACTGATCTGGATGTCATCTAGCTCATCCCAGGAATCTGTCCACAGGACGGTTTTCTCTTGAGGAAGCATTTCAGAATTTGTCCCCATGTGTTTTAGTCAAGGGAAAGCAGCAGAACAGGTTTTGACCTATTTAAGGGTGCCTGTTACTCTTCTATAGTATCAGGACTGGAAGAGGCCTATTAAAAGGGGGGTGGAAACCAACACTTGGAGTGATGGGACAGAACACAGAAGGACACCGATTTTGCTGAATGCTCCGGCAGAAACAGCCGCCTGTTTAAATGGGGCCGCCAGTGCTCACAGTTTCCTGAAACAAAGCATGCAAGCCACTCCGAAGGCAGAGATGACTTAAGTGACTGACTGCAGACCCTTCGGGTTTGTTTTTTTTTTAAACCCACTGCAAGCAATGGCTTCCAAGCGCAATTTGGAAAGTTTTGCAAATCAACCATTAGGGGCTTAAATTTCTGTGAAACATCACTGCATTGGTTTTGGCACTAGGAATGACTCCCCTCCTGCCCACGGCACCCCCCGCCCCCGCCACTACATAAGAACCTTTAACTTTGTTCCCTTAATTAAAGCTGCTGCACTTCAGGGTATATAAATATAGATCACTGTTTGGGGGGAGGAGGAGGTCTACTGGGGTTGGGGGGGGAATTACCTTTTCATGGAAGTAGTGATTTTGGTTGGTGCATAAAACAAAACATTCATTCAGAAACACATGGTACGGGACTGTTGATATAATCCTGTATTTCTCTCTCTCTCTCTCTCTCACACACACACACACACACACACACACACACACACTCTCTCTCTCTCTTTTCTGTTAATGCATTAAACATAATCTTTTTTGAGAGGCGGGGAAATGCCCCATTTCTTTTACTTCACATATCGCTGCTACTCAGACTGCAGTATTTTAACGCTGCTGAGAGGAAATGGCGTAAATGTTTTCGGAATAAATTCGAAATGTTTTGAGCAAAGAAAAAAGGAAAAGAAAAAGAGGAAATAATTTAATGCAGCCCCCCAAACAGTCTGAAAGGCACAGTAATTAAATTACAGAAACTGCTTCCAGCCCAGGGGGGAATGCAAAAAAATTCCAGGGATTAAAAACCAGGAGGGAGCAGCAGTAATTTATCTTTTCAGAGGGCAAGTTAAAGGAGTGGGGTGGAAGTACTAGTCACAGATTTTAAAAAGTTCATGTTTAATGTTTTTGTAAGTGCAGGGCCAGTTTTCTGGCTTCCAATCTAACGTTACAGGAGATATGGGGACCACAAATCTTTGAAAGTATCCAAAACCATTTTCCTAATTATTTTTTACACAAATCACTAACCAAATCCCCCTTCCAAAAAAGCTTACTGTAGTTCCACCCATAATTGACCTGTGCTAGGTCTTTTCATGAGCTCTATCAAGCATGCCTCCAGCAGCTAAAGGCAGGAAGCACCTTGGCACACTGCTCTATTCAACGGCTGAACACAGGAAGGGTAGAGCCATTTTTCATGGACAAAGAAAAACACGACCGGCCCGCAGTTTTGGATCAGACTGAGTGTGCAGGCTAGTTCACCTGCTCCGCTTACAGATTTGGGCCCAAATGTGATACAGAGAACTGACTTTTGCCTACTGAAGCAGCCATTTATACCTATTCATCAAGTGCAGAGATCAGGCTTCCTAATGTGACCTTTGTCTGCTGTCCATAAGCTACACAGGTGCCTTGTTCGACTGAGCCCAAATGCCCATGGACTTTGGTGGGAGTTTGGGGTGAGGCAGGAAGCAATGCCCCAGCAATCTGCATGGCCAAGGTCTGCGAAGCTAGAAAGAAAGTTCAGGAGTAACCAAACCAGTGTTAAAAAGTGAGAGTAATTTGGATTCTTTCCTCCTGCCTTTGACTGACAGGTTTTATGTATTCAGCCCCTGAAATCCTCTGCAGCAATAAGAGTCATATATATCTATATATATCTATATCTATATATATATATCTATAAATCTATATATACAGCTATATATATATAGATATATATATAGGGCAGATTGCTGCAAGTACAGGTGAGTTTTCCCCCCATATGCAGTTCAAACAGAAAACTGAGAGATACTTACCACCAAATAAAGCATGGTATAGAGTGAGAAGGAGGCATGGCCAGAGAAAAAGGATTTCCTGTAAGGCAAAGAATGTGGATGAGTAATCCAGCCATTGAAATATTAGCTTGAACTTGTATACTACTGATGAAGGGGCAGGATGGTGACCTGCCTATTCCGACCCCGTGGAAAGGAACCGATGCCGGGAACACCCTCATTTTCCTGCGCAGACTACCCAGGCTATGGCTGACGGAGATGCATTTGTGGGGTTGCAGCTTCCCTCCAATTCAGTCGGGGCATATATTTTTAGCTGCATCGTAACCCTGCCCAAATAACCACTTAATAGAATAAGTGAGTAGCTGGGCAGGTTGTGTGAACTGCAATCCATTTCCAAGCCCTTTCCTGAGGCAACTCAATTATGAACTATGTTATAGGCAAGATAGACTGATAATATACCGTCTGGTCCCACATGCCCAGGAAACTTTAAAGAAACAAAGGTAAACACTTATCCACTTGCATTAAGTGCAAGTTGTGTAATACGTGCCAGCAAAAATCTAACTAAAATATCCAGTGAACTTACTGAAGACTTTGAAAAAGACATCTTATCCCTATTTACTTTCCAGAGCCATGAAATGCTCTCCACACACAAAAAGTACTAATTTGCCTGGTGCACAAAGCAAACCACTTACAATTTAATTTGGCCTTTATGGTAAATTCCCACATTGAGCAACAGGTCATGAAACAGCAGAGTAGGAGTAAATAGAAAGAAGAAGTATCATTCAGCTGAGTTCTGTAACTCCGTCGGGAGCTGCCTGTCCAGGGCCAGTCAAGTTATGGTCTTCCCAAACGCGGGGGTTTTCGAATGACCCATTGCTGGCAGCAAATCCACGAGAAATACATTGAGGAACCCCATTTTGGAAGACGGACATCCCCCCCCTCCTTTATTCGGCAAGAGAACAGGCCTCACCTGGCTTCCTGGACTTTGCTCTCATTTCCTCTGCAGGTGTAGTTTTGAATGTAACCTTTAGTGCAGTCACTTTCTGAATAAACTGGATCGCAAACTTCCAGGAAATGAGGTCGCAACCGTCCAACGGACACTTTGGCAATGTCTGTGAAGGACTGGCTGATGGCACAGCCAAAGGCAAAACATCCCACTTGTTTGTACAGAGCTGCCACATACGGGTTTGTGATGAAGGATCTTGATTTCTCCTTCAAATAGCGGATCCGGTAACACTCTCCTGTGATGATCTGAGGGAAGGGGAAGAGAAAAAAAAAAAAGGTAATTTCCATTAACAGGCCCTGTGACGCAATTGTGCAACCACACAAGACGATCAGATGGTAGGATAGATGAGCATTTCTCAAGACAGAAACTGGAAGATCCTGAACTCATTTTTTTCAGAGCTCCATTAATTACTTGTAGGCTCAAAGCCAAACGCATATTAACACTTCAAGTGAGAAAATTTGGTTTCATATGCCAGGCGGGCATGTTACCGAACGATACATATTTATGCATAATTCCCTCCTTCAAAGCAGGCTCAAGTAATATAAATATTGACAGAATTCCAAGAATAATTTGCCCATCTGAAAGCTATTAGACGCCGTGATATCTCAGAGATGGGAGTCTATCTCAGAATAAGTAAAAAGATGCTTTAGTGCATTTGTTTACAGCCAAGAGCGCTGCAAAATGACATGTTATTATAACCTCGTTCTTTTTTCTCCTCCTTTAGCCTGCAGGTAAACAGGGACGTGGTCAGGGATACAAAGAAACTGGTCTAACCTCTTTCCTAGACTCTACCTACCCTATTTAAATGTGTGAGGTGAAGCAGTCATAACAGATCTGAAAACATTTGGCACCACTATGCCAGTGATTGGACAACACAGTAGTATAAGCACCACGGCTGTGGCCCAAACAAATAGCAAGTAATTCCAGATGGAGGACATTGCCTGAGAAGGGGCCAAGTCTGCAAGCTGAGCAGGAGCGAGACCTGTGAACAGCACTGCTCTTGCTAATACCAAACCACGATGGAGTCAAAAATAGCCAAGCGCCCCATTCACCTTGCGTGTGCATGTGTGCGCACCCAGAATGACCACACTGAAAACATGCCTTGCTCCTATGTGGCTGCAGTGGAAAGAAAGCTGCTATGCATAACAGCAAGGGAAATAACACACCAGTGCAGCAGCGCAGCTCTTTTAAGAAGTTTCCAACCGCTTGGTTTCCTTTACACATGAATGATATGCAGCTTGGTCAAGCCAGGTCCCCTGAGCTCCACTGGAGACTTTGTATGATGTGCACAGGATCGCGGATGGTAGAGACCCCCGGGACGTTGTTCTGACCTGTAACCTACTCCCGATTCTTCCCTACGGCACACTTTGTAACATTTATAGTATTTTGCTTTACTGATTTTGGTTCTCTTAAGCAATAGGATTCCCACCATATTAAGGGACACTCCTACACAAGATGCAGCATCGGGGGGGGGCGCGCACACTGTGACATCGCCACTATTGCGCAGTCGCAATGAGCTCCTGAGCAGTTGGGTCGGAAACAGGAACAACTGTGCAGCGGGGCACATATGTAGATATGGCCAAGTAGGGGGCTGTTGTACAGCCTGATCTTCCTCTAATCTTCTTTTACCTAAATTTCCCATTTCTCTCTATCCCTTCCACAATTCAAGGCCAATAATTCCTGGAATGCTGCTACTGAACTGGAGTAGCTCATAAAAGAAACCGTGAAGCCCTTCAACTTTTTTTAAATATATTTTCATATCTTAAAAAAAAATGGAAAGGGCCAGATTGTCAAAGTTTTCAGAATCTCGCCTAAAATTTGCAGTGACCAGACCCAATTTCAATCAAACTATGCTTTTTATAAACACATGCTATTTCTGGAAACGGCAGCGGTCCTTGTAGTTATTAAGCAGCAAATTATGTCTTTCTTGTGCCACTTGAAGGGGGAGTGTTGCAGATTTGACAATGTTGCCATAAATCACAGTTATGAACCAGAGGGCCTGGCTTCTTGTAATCCTAACTCCTAAAAGGCACTTTAATGAAAATCAGGCTGTGAAATGAAGTCCAAATGTCTCACCTCTCCAAAAGAGGCAAAGGCTTAAATTGTTCTCCGTCACGTTATGCACCTAGTTTTTGAGGCCCAGATTTACAACTTTAGGATTTTATTCATTACTTGAAATGTTTTTATACCTGAGTAATAAAGTGAGGTGGGTTTTTTTTCTCCCTTCCTCCCCCTTCCTTTCTAGTCAGCAGCATTGTGATATGTAAATTTAACTGTCAGGAAGAATGCCTTCATGTTAATCCCCTTCTGAAACAGCCGGCAATATTTTTCACAGCGTGGCAGCCTGCCAAATGCACGGAGGAGAGAGCTCTCCCCTTCTTACCTTTTTAAAAAGCTTGGCACAACATTTGGAAACTAATAAACTGGAAAAGTATTGCAATTAGACTAAGAGGGGATGAAATTGTATCATTGTTTGAACTCTCGGGTACCGAGGCTTGCAAAAACAACGGTTGACCTAAAGCAGTTGAAATTATAGCTAAGCAGGCTTAATCAAAAGGAAGGTAAATAATAAGCATAACAAGAGCTTATAGCGCCGTGTTTCTTAGACAAATATATCAGGGCCATTGAACTGCTATCAAGAGTTTAAAAGCCACCGGCTCACTATGCAAACAAAATGAATGTGAAGTTCCCTGTGGCCTTGACCGATGGTTGTCTAGGGGC
>NW_017728993.1:13252272-13258635 GCF_001723915.1 Gavialis gangeticus | reverse complement strand
GCGCTGTGTTTCTTAGACAAATATATCAGGGCCATTGAACTGCTATCAAGAGTTTAAAAGCCACCGGCTCACTATGCAAACAAAATGAATGTGAAGTTCCCTGTGGCCTTGACCGATGGTTGTCTAGGGGCTTTTGGCTAACCTGTTCCAGCATCACTTGTAATCCCTGGAGAATGGCTGTCTACAAGGTGGTTCGTCTGCATTTTGGACTATCTTCAAATGCAGGCTGTGAGCCAGGAAGGGCACTTGCAGGAGGACTGAGGAAATGCCTGAGCAACGAGCAGAACACAATTCATTTGTGTCTCCCAAGGACATCGATGATTTCTCATTGCCTTTTGGAGTCAGCCCCTCGCTCTACTTCAAAATCTCTCCGTGTTTGCTCATTTGTCTGAAAACGAGTGGTTGGAGGATTCCCTGCAGGCCTTGTGGGCACTCAGGAATCTGGTTTTCCCCCAAACAGGCAAAGAAACAGCCTGTGGGCTGCGCCACTGTCAAAGTGAAGGTGTGCACACTGCAACCGCATTGCAGAAGGATGTGTGGCCCCAGCGGCTGGCCGCCACTTTCTCTGCGTGCCGGGCATGTACCCGTATGCGGGGAAAAGCTGCAAGGCTCACAACTAGTAGCCACTGGAGAGAGAAAGCAAATCGAATTAAGGATGACATACGACACCAGCGGATGTCCCCTTACTCTCAGAGTTCACAAATGGATCCCCTTAAACCTTAGGCTCCTGGCCTGAGAAAGACATGTGACTGCTTTAAACAGGGACCAACAAAGTCCAGGGATTAATATTTTCTCTGACTGTTGGTGGTCTTGGTAATTGCACAGATGTAGCAGATTGTAAATTGGAGACTTCGGTCCCCCACTAACACACTGCTGGGCAGTCACGACCCCTCCTCACTTAGTTAAAATCA
This sequence comes from Gavialis gangeticus, assembly GCF_001723915.1. Lineage (NCBI taxonomy): Eukaryota > Metazoa > Chordata > Crocodylia > Gavialidae > Gavialis > Gavialis gangeticus. Next base: position 13,257,724 of record NW_017728993.1, on the reverse strand, counting down.
TGGCTGAACCTTAATGAGAAGCTAAAATAGGGCAAACTTGTTTTTTGGCAGTGCTGTCCCTGATAAAGAGGGACTTAGGAAACTAATTCAGCACAGATGTGCGCAAACTGAAACTTCATCCTGGAAAAACAAGTCTTAAAGATATTGAGCTGCTCTTCGGCCTGGTGTCTCCACCAAGTGATTTGCACGTGGGGGTACAGTGAGTTTCTCAGTGTGAATTTCTGGAAGCAGGCACGAAAGTAAGGCAGTAGTCGCAAACAAACATATAACTTGAAGGAACAGTTACGCACACTTTCTGAGCTGCGCTGTGCAAGTTTTGTGTGCCGTTATCAGCAATTATCCAGTGACCCTGGTAATTACTCTTTTGGGAGCCCTCTATTCAGTTCTGTCTCCAATGCACTGTTTTCCATGTCTAACCAAATAGGGGTGTTTCACGTTTAAATATAAAGCATCTGGTTATCTCCATGTATATTTTCTTATAAATTAGCTGAGCTAGGAAAATCAGTCCGGTTGGGTTGTTTCCAAAAGCTGTCAAGATCTGTCAAGGACATGGGGTTGGGCCTGAACAACAAGGTGATCTATCGGGGGACTCGGGAACCGAAATAAAGTGCCCTTCACCTCTAGGTCAGTGGTTCATAGGTGAGCTTAGCTGGAAATAACTGATAGTTGTTACCATTCAAGGACTTGTTTGAGTGGTGTAGGAGAAAAATGCTCGTGGTCACTCGATCTCAGAAGGTATAATGCATCCTTGTTGAGAGGGCTATCACAAAGCTTGCCCGCCACTCACGGCACAGGTTTGATGGCCCTGTACTGCATAGTCGTTGGGATATCCTCCGCACAGGATGAATTTCATTCCTGGTGAACAACTGCCCCAGCCTCGTGAGCAGCAAAGACAGAAAGGCCAAGAACTGAACGGGAATGAATGAGTTTCTCGCTTAACTGGGGAGTCCCTCAATAATTGGCTTGACGCTCACAGGTTGGTATGTGGGGAGATGCTTTCATTATCACTGTGTTTGCCATGGCTACTATGCAGATAAAGAGAAATCCTGAGTTTCCACGAGGTTCAAACAAAGCCTTTTTTCCAAAAGGAAAAGCACTCAGTGGAGGTCTGGGAGCAGAAACCCTAGGGGCAAACTAGTATCTCAGAGGCTGTATCAGGGATAACTTCAAGGTCAGAAGTTGGCACCCAGTCAGTAAATATGTAGACACTAAAAACAAATGCGGATCCCCCTATGTCCTGCAAGAGCCAAAGGTCTCAGCCTTTGAAGTTTACTTAACAAGAACTCTGGGCATCTTCAGACCACTCAAAACATAACCTGGACCTTTCGCTCCGGACTAAAGACTATACCAGTGACACCCTTTGAAGCAAAAAGGTCAGGGGGGCGGGAGTGGGGAGGTGGGTTTGCTTACTCTTCCAAATTCCTCCTTCTCAGACCCCCTCGACTCTAGTCATGGCTTTGAAAGGCAAACATTTCAACCAAAAGGAGAGAAATCAGTGCTTTGTGGATTTGGAAGGAATTCATATTATGCTACAGTAATTCTGGTATCTGGGTTACATCTGAAAAGGAGGTTGGAATGACTTGAATTTTCCATCTCTTCTGCCATAGCAAGGAAGCTGTTTCTTCCATCACTTGTTAGCCATTTATACCACTCAACAGCAAACAGCTGCACGTTTCTATTTTCCTTACCAAGTTACTTTTGTTGTGGGTGCCGGGAAACCTATACAGAAAACATCTATTTCTGTCCGGGCTACTTCTGGGGTTTTTTTTTTTTTCCCCCTAACTGACCTGCCATTTCATGTTAGAAAACTTAAGGATTATATTTCCAGTTTTGGTTCCAGCTCTTGTATTTGCCACTGGCTTACTGCTGATCAGAAGCAGATTCTGTGTGGAGCCGACACGATGGTATGTCAGGCAGTAATGTGAAAATGAGAGGGTTTCTCATTTTATTTTATGGCTTTTCCAAACTCAGGGGTAATTCACCTGCAGGGTAAAATTCCTTCATGTTTACTAATTTTTCATTTTTTTTCCCCCTGAGCGAACAAACAACAAATTGTTGCTGACCGTTTTTTTTGCACGTGGCCGAATGAATCCACTGGATAGGCAAACAATGGTTGAAATTTGGCTTTGCGTACTCTCTAGCTGCAGGAAACCTGATAGTGTTCTTGGAGATGAAGACAAGAAAGCCAAAGGATAAGTTGGAAAGGGAATCAGCCACCCGTTTGGCAGACCAAACAAAACAGATATCCTTGACCCATGTCCCTGTGAGCATGCCTTGGCATGAGAGGGAATGCCACTGAGATGCTATAATTTACAAAGCAGATGACAGGACAGCACTGCTGAAAGGCTCAGATGGACTTTCAAAGCTTTCTCCAAAAAGAAAAGTCTTACAGGGCAAAAGTCTTCCTGGGAGGGTCAGCACAAGACCCCTCCGTAGAGACTAAGCTGGGATGCTCTGCCTTATGGCTTGCAAAGTCCTGGGGAGGATTCACCAGATTCATTAGCGTGACATTGCCACATGGGCTGTGACTGCCAGGGTCCCAATTCCCCTATGGAAATGACCTTGGAGTACAAGGAATGGCCAATTCATGTGAGCAACTGCTTGAACAACCAGGGTGGGTGTGAAGCGATGGTGTAAACCCATAGGCATCATTTCATCCTAAGCACAACAGCCGCTTTGTTGCTTCTACGACGAAGAAGGAAAAGCAAGGGAGCCTGACTTCATTTCTTTAACTTCCCCACTTGCTTTAGCTGGCAGAACCAGGACAACAACTGACACCCCCAGGGAAACACCTGAGGACTGCGTGCAGCAGGTGTAAGGGAAACTTCATGACTTTTCATAAATGCTGGGGGATTTCCAATCCAGATAAAAATGCCTAAATCAAAAAGAAAGGCCAGATGTTTCATTCTGTGCTCTGTGCCAGACCAAGGGGAGGTTGTGGGAAGTTCAAAGCAAACTCTGACCCCACCCCGAGTCCTGAGGGAGCTTGAGCCTGGCACCCAGGTAAATTCAAGCAGCCTCAGCACTGCTTTAATTAATGCTGGCAGCAATGAATCCTTGGGACTCCTTGTTGCAGCTTGGGGTGCAAAGACTTTTGCCCGTGCCCACCTCCCTCTGCAGTGAGAGTGGGAAAGATAAAGAAGGTGGCATAAACTTAAGTCGATGCCAACTTGTGCCCCACATCCAGGTTACCCCCATTGGTATCGTGATAATGGTGCCAAAGGGCAAGAGAAGGGGTCAGGGATCTGCCACATTCAGAGGAGTTATTTTATTGAAGTGAAAGGTGGAACTTCACTTCCCGGTGGTGGTAGAGAAGCCTGTTGAAATTCAGTAATATTTCACCGGGGTGATATCAGGCTGTCAGACCTCCCTGGGGTCTGCTTGGGCCACTGTGTTTTCATTAAACAAAGGATGGATGCAAGACGGTGCCACGCAGCTGACTCCACCAGGGCTGTGTTTGGCCCATCAGCTGAACCAAAGCATAATCCCTCAGCACAACAGTGGGAAATTTGATACGAAAAAAGAAATCAAAAGGGATTGAAAAGGTGAGACAAGATCACAGCCAGAGAAATAGCTGTTTCTTCTGGTTAAAATCTGGGTAACCCTTTCCCCCCGCCCAGTAGGTTTAAATTGCCCTTTAATATATGTAGAGTTTACTATGTGTTAAAACCTAATGCTACCTCTGAAACTTTTCCATGCAGTGGTTGCCTGCAAAAGCACAGTCTTTTTCTAAAAAAAAAACAACTGCGTGAAATATGGAATAGGTAAATACCACAGGAATTACTCGAATTTGGATGAGACATGCCAACTCTGTATTGACACTGAATCTTTTGCTTCTATAGTGTATACTTACTGGAAGGTGAGCTAGATCTTAAGCTGGGGAGTTTATAAGTCTTGCCCAAGCAGTTTTTTTTACTTGTTTATAAGCTTCAGAAGTCATCTTAAGTCTTTCCACTGTAAGTTTTCGTTTGCACGTGTGCCAAGTCTTGCTTGCGATGAACGGCACAGGACATTTACACCTCATGGCGAGTGCAATCCACAGCCCTACAACTAAGCTCACCCACATTGCCAATCTGGCGTGGAGAAGACAGCGGCAGTCCGGGTCTCTACGGTTCCAGTCCATTTCCTGTTCGAGTCAACAGGAACATCCCCACTGACTTCAGTAAGAGCTGCACCAGACGTCACGCCTGCTCGGGTCTTTGCTTCGACGGTCCGTATGCACGACTGTGCTTATTTGTGGAATGTTTTCGCGAGCACGAGGCATTTTGTACAAAACCGGCTAATCAGCTACTAATTACCCCGCTGATTATTAACTCCCGGTTAATTCCACAATAAATAAATAAATAAATCAATCCACCCGTGTGTCTTCAATAACAATGGATTTTACATCTGAACAGCCGACCTCGAGGTGAAAGGCTCCCTCTCCTATTACCAATCCCTTAAGCCATCCTTTCATGTTATTGGGGGTGCAGGATTGTTCACTTGTTCAAAGCAAAGTCCTAATTCTGCATCCTTACCGAGGACTTCCGAAGGAGAGATTTTCTGGCACAGTTCTTTTGTGTGGACTGCCTGAGCTATTTGCAACCAAGTGCTACCGGTATTCAATTAAGGATTAAGTCGGCATGTAGGACAAGATGAGGATGCTACAGCATCAAACCAGTTGTATGGATTCATTTTACTTACAGCGAGGATGGCGATGAGAATGCCTGCAGCGCAGAGCACGGCGTCATTAATCGTCTCGCCTGTTTTCAAAGGGTACTTGATGCTGTCGTCGTTACAGTAGAAGCCCCGCTTATACGGTGGAATCGTGCTGGTTTCAATGATCAGGAAGGGCAAGCCAGCTAATCGGGGGAGAAGAAAATAAAACAGAAAAGAAAAAAGCCCCAGCATCAGTAACACGGATAAATATGAATGAGCCGAGCAAAAAGACCCCGAGGAAAACAACTCAGCACAGCACTGATATTGCTTTTCTGACAACGTTTCCAATGTTAGGAATTATTTTTACTATGTTTCTCCTGGGATAACCTATGGATATCAGAGGCACACGCTGCCTACTCCCAGTTAAGTCTTGCATGTTGCAAATATTAACTTACAGGAATGAATGCCAACATCATCCCTCCCCACCCCGCCAGAAGCAATGGAAAGGAATGCGATGTTATTCTCTACAGAGGGCTTGATGCTATAAATACACCACCAAAATGTCTCTTTCTCTCGTGACATGCTGCAGGAGGAGTTACTGTATAAGCAAGCAGGAAAATATCAAGATATGGTAAGCTCAATCTATACTACCTTTGATACTGCATTAAACCCCCGCCCCCCAAGCTGTTTTAACATGGTCTGTATTTATTTGTATCTAAACAGGTTTCCAGTTCAAGCTTGCTTGCTGGTAGGAGAAGGTACACATATAGACATCTACAGAGCTATCTTTTCTTATTCTGAACCCCACTCAGTG
>NW_017728993.1:13222286-13247272 GCF_001723915.1 Gavialis gangeticus | reverse complement strand
TTCCAATTCAAGCTTGCTTGCTGGTAGGAGAAGGTACACATATAGACATCTACAGAGCTATCTTTTCTTATTCTGAACCCCACTCAGTGAGTTTCGTTATAATGCTCGCGGTCGCCATCTTGGGTCTTCAAAACTTTTGGTTTCGCTTAACGCTCGGGTTTTCAGGAACCAATTAAGAGCACTAATTGGGGGTTGCCTGTACACCCCATCACAACCAAAGAGAAACTGGTTGTGACACAAGCTAACGAAAGAAAGGTCACTGTGGTTGTTCCACTGGTATAAGGCAACCGTTGCCGCAATATTATAATACTATTTCAGAAAAATGTAGCAGTGTCTCAAAGTGAGAGTAGGGGACTGGATCTCTTTCACAGCTGCCAACTCCACTGTATGATCGTGGGCAAGGCGGTTAAGGCTCGATGTGCCTCAGTTTCCCCGCGTGCTTTGCCACCGACTTAAATAATGGCACATCTGATGTAAGAATTGTAGAGTCTGAGGAGCCTTTTGCAACTGGTCTGGACAGATGAACAATTACACTATGTTCAGCTCTGGGGCAGGACTTGCTGGGCACGCATGCAGGTGAGCAAATTCATCATAACTGTGCCAGCACACCTCTCCTGCACCAGGTGAAACCCAGCTACAGTGAATTACCCCTGAATGAAAGTGGTAGTGCAATACTGCCGTTTAGCTTTCACTTGCTCCTGTATTCAATGGATAGATGAAACAGTAACAACAGACCCATGCCCCACCTGCTTTCCAATGTCTGATACATCTGTACCCAAAGATATTCACAATCTACATTTGCAGGGAAAATGTTTCCCATCTGTGAACTGCAGCCCAGTTGAGACAAAACCAAAACAGTCTTAACAGTGTACAGCCACACTACACAACAGGCTAGTAGAAACCCCTCACCTACTTCTGCCTGAAACTACAGGGGGAACTCATTTAGTTAAGAAAATGCAATTACCCCAGGCGGCATTTGGTCACAACACCATGAATAACACCTATACTGCTGCAGCAAGGGTCACAGGATATTTATTGACCACTAAAAGGGTTAAGAGTCTGTGGTTTGTATTTACACTCTTGCCGCTTTTAAATGATTGGATTTGTTTCTTTGAAATTAAGAAATGTCGCTCGTTGGTTTTGACTTGATTTGCCCAGAGCAAATTTTTACAGTTGTCATAAACGACTATGCTGTTAATTAGCAGGGACTTTGCCCAGACAGACGAAATTAAAGCATTGTTCTAAAAATGTTTTCCATTTGCGTGTAAATAATGCAGTTATTTTTTGTAAACCATTTTGAAGTCCCTTCATTTCACTTTAACAGAGTTGCCTAATCTATAGTTATGACTTTTTTTCTGATAGCCTCAAAGAAAAGCTATCTGTAACGTGAAACATTTAACTCTGTTCTGTACACACACATACATAAATAAGGCTGAACTGTCTTCCCAGTTGCCAGGCTATAATGGAGACCATAAATTAACATGCTGCTTCAGAATATCAAGCACAATTTTCTCTAAAAATACTGGAAACTGGTAAGAGTAAACACACAGATCCAGGCTCTGTAAAATGGACAATCTGTTTTGCTCCAGCTCATCTTCATTCCACTACCTAAATATTTTGAAACCCAGCCAACTTGGCCCTGAAACATCTCTCTTAAGCCAGCAATATGATATTAATAGGCTACTTGAAAAATCCTTAGTTTCCCAATGAAAAATTGCAACAGCAATGCTAATGCTGCTTGGTGCGATCCGGTTTCATACCCACTTGAAGCACCCGTAACAACAGTTGAACACTTGGGGAGTAGACATACCATAGTTACGTGGCTTATTGTTATTTTTCCAGTTCCTCTTTTTAATAGCTTTCACATGACAGGTCTGTAAAACACATGTTCCCACAGACAATAAAAAAGATCTGAAAGCTAAAACTGGCTTTAAAAAAAAAAAAAAAGGACAATGGTGTTCCTGTGCATTATGTGAACCCTGGAATAATAAAGATTTGTTTTTCCTTCATTCATTGAACAGCATGGGGTAGTATTGCCGCGTTTCAATTATATGTATGATTGCCACAGCTATAATAAGAGCATGACTGGCCTGTACTGTGTATGTTTTCTTAAAATGCACATAGGCATAGTTTAGAAAATCCAATGGTTTTGTTTTCTCTCCTACAAACTTGTGGTTTAGCGGGATATTGCCAATCGAGTCTTGACATTTTTCCAGTAGAACAGTAACCTCAGATCCCCCGCCCCCTTTTTTTTTTTTGAGATTAGAAACATAAACATACCCTCAATAGTTGAATGGATACTGCTTAGAAGACATAACATACCCTGGGGTTAGAGGCTGCTCTTTCAGCTGTAATTATCCAAGTGACAGAAGACACCCTTCTTGTACTGAAGACAGTGGCTGCCAGATACCATGCTAAAGATAGCTCTTCTTGCAAGAGGTTATCTCTCAGTCACTTAGACAATCTGTGCTCAGTGTCATCACCGACGCTTTCTGGAACCAACTCACTTTCTGATGACGGTTAAGTACTGAGGTTACAACCCAGGGCAGCTTGTACTAGTGCCAGCAGCCACCTAAGAATGGGTTTTGCAGAAGAAATGAAAATCTAGAAGAACACAGAAAATGAAGAGAAGGGAAAGGCCCCTTTAGGCTCCCTTAGAAAGACGTTATAGGGTATCATCTTATTTCAGCAGAGAGTTGAACCCCAGATCCCTTCCGTCTCCCTGCCAAGCCCAGAACCGCTGCCAAGTCCTGCCCACTCAGTCCCAGCTCTGCTCATGCCCAAACCCAGCAACTAAGCAGCCAAGATGGCTTAGAGAGGTCCTGAGCGCAGGCTCCATTGCTCTGTCCTGGTGCCGATATAAAGAGAATGAAAGGCAAGCCCAAATCTTGCACTTGGGAGGTTTGCATAGATGCTTTCACCTGAACAACAATGCATCTGAGAACTGAATCTGAGATCTGGCTATCCTCCTAAGGCAACCACATTATCAAATCACTCACCATCCCTGCTTCACATTCCTATATGATAAGTCCAGCAGTCCTCAGAGTAACAAAAGCAAAGGGCGCAGCTAGTAGAAAACAGTTATGAGAAAAGAATACACATTAAAGCAGAGGCGGGCAATTATTTTGAGCAGAGGGCCGCTTACTGAGTTTTGGCAAGCCATCGAGGGCTGCATGACAGGCAGCCAGGGGCAGATACGTATTGATTTCCTACATTTTTAGGGCCCCTGCAGGCTGGATAGAATGGCCTGGTGGGCCGCATCCAGCCCGCGGACCACATTTCACCCATGCCTGCATTAAAGTCACTGGTTATTCTACACAGCAGGCAGAACAACCCAGAAGGCAGAAAATTATACCCAGGGAGTGGGTCACTCTACCCAAAAGCCATCTCTGGCAAGTGTTTCCATCCATTAATTGAGTTTCCCATGCTTTCAGTTCCACTGGACATCCTGAGGTCCATGCATCTTCCCTCTATCACTCCTGCAGCAGAAAGGGATCATGGTCTCATTAATGATAACAGCTTCATCCTGGATGCCTAGTTCATGGTATGCAGACCATATTTAAGGGCCTCAAGGCAACATGACTTCACTAGAGGAAGAACACTTTGTTCCTCAATTTGTCCATACAATGCCCTTATATGACAGGGAATGCCGTTATCCCCCCCAGAACATCAAATCTGAACCACAGAGAGTTTGTACAACAGATTTCTGGACGAGCTGGGAAATTCAGCCAGTTCTCATGATTCTTAGTTCAAAACATTAACTGCAAGACCATCCTAACCTGTGCAGGGTATTTTTATCCCCAGAGGTACAAAAAGGGTTGCTAAAGTCACAAGGCAGCGCTGAATTCTCAGTGCGATACCCTTCATTTAGATACGCAACGAAATGGGGCAGTCCAGCTGGTGGCTCACAAGGGGTTACTGCAGCCTGCAGGGCTTGTCAGTGAAGCTGTTGGAGCTGCTATGTAGGTGGGCCTCTAGAAACCAGGGAGTGAAAGCCACTGCTCACCCCTGCAGACCTTTGCCCACTGCTGAACTTGGGGTCTTTGGTCACCACTGGGAACTCAAATCAGCAGCAGATAAGCCTTGTGATCTGGAGCTAGCCTGCAGAGCCAAATGGACAGCCCTGTGATCTTTTGCTCCAGACCACAAACAGAACAGAAACCTCTTTGAAGCCAGAATCTGCACTTCCGAAATCAGTAGGAGTTTCTCCATTGATTTCATCTATAGTTGGATGAGACTTTGGGAGAAGGGCAGTGTGAAGCAGGTGTGGATATTAATGAATCGTGATAGGTACTAAAGGACTGGGAGGTGGGGGGTGGCTGAAGACTGAAAAATGATGTTGCTTTTGTTGGGAGGAAGTCAAAGTGACTTCCTAACCCCTAGCGGTTGGTGTCCCATGTTAAGATATTTCAGTAAAGGATTTTAACGTATTTGTCTTTACATTGAATAAAGTCCATCAGGGAGGCCAGCCAGATTTCACAATCTTTCTTTCCTTGTTTTAATACCTTTTAAACAACAATCAATTGCTTTTCCATGACTCCTGACACTGATACACAACCTACATGACACAGCAGGGGACAAAAATATGCTCGCACTGACCAGCTTCAAATGTGAAGAAAAGGCTAAAGAAAGGACTCTGTGTTGGGTTCAGTGCTTTGAAACTCTTTGAAAAGCTAACACTTGTTCAGATTTAAAAAAAAAAAATGAAAGAGAGAAAAAAAACAAGATAAGCTTTCATTGGCCCCCCATTGATGGAGTCATAAGGGAGGTGTCACTGTGATGACCCAGCATGGAGTACTGATCTTCCCAGCCAAAGCTTCACCTTTGCACTAAATTAAACAGAGCCTCTTTTTTGAAGTGCTTTTTTTCTCCAAATCCTTAGAAGACTCCTTACTCTTGTTGCTTTCTCTCGACACCACAGGTCAGCAAAAAATTGTATTTCCCACTATGGACACCTCAGCAAAATGTACATAATTGCTCCTGAGCTTTTGCTGCAGATATTCTTCACTGTAGTTGCTTTATAATATATGTAGTCCTGACCCCAGGCAGGTTTTTACGGTTTCACTGCCTTAGGGAATCTTGCCTAAATGGTGAAGGAGATCATTAAATAATTTCATTAGGGCTGAGTGGAGTATCAGATTCCTTAGCCAAGCCTCACAATATTTCTTTGTTTTTTAAGGCTGGATAAAATATAGGTGAGATTAAGGGGGCAGATGGGAGGAAAGTTCTTACTGAGGCTTTACCTAACCCTCCTGGAAGAACTGCCACGCGAGGAAAGCGGTAGCAAGGACTGCTGGTAATGTGAAATGTCTTTACAAGAATTCAGTATAAAGGTCCCTCCTTCAAGTCAAGCCTCATCCACGATTCCTGCCATACCAGTACTCGCAAGGGGACTATTACTCTTTTAAATACAACAAAAACCGGGCCGTTTTGATCAACAGCAACAACCAAGTCTGATCCAATACCTGATCCAAGGCCCAGTGAACTTTATAGGAGGGATCCTTTTCACTACAGGGGGTATTAAAATGGGCTATAAAACTGGAATTCTTACAGGTGCCCAACTACTGCTGAATTTCAATGGAACATGGGGAGCTACTTCCCTGAGTTTCCTATGGAATCCTATACCTAATTACCAATAGTAATTTACTACTTTATTTACTAATAGTTTAAAACTAGCTTTGGTTCCCTTTTTAATTGCTGCTCAATCTGTTATTCCTTCAGCTGCCAGCAGTCCCATAGGCCTATCTTAGTCCTTGTGGAAAAGTCCTATGGAAATGAATAGAGATGACTTATTTTTAAAACCTGCTTCAGAACACAGAAGATCCTATACAAAGCCTTCACTAAATTTAAGCCAGATTTAAGCCCTGAGACATGTTACGTCGATTTGAACTGAAATGTACAGGCTTTAGTAGTTTGTTTTCTGTGAAATAGATTCTCCTATACTACTCAAACTAACCTTTGCTCCTCTCTGTGTCTTGTCTGTCTGGCATCCTTCCTGCCTATCAAAAGGGTGACAGTTCATTTCACCTGTTTTTAATAAAATGAAAGTGAGCCAATAGGTAGTGACATCATAATTTCAGTTCAACTTAACAGCATAGAGAGGCTATTCACTCATGAGACTGCCATCTGCTATAGAGCCCTGGAGGTTCCCCGATGGGAAAGAAGATTTTGATCCAGATGTGACACTATCTGCCTTTTTATTTAAGAACAAGGGTCCTGAGCAATGTTTGTCTTTCACTGGATATTGCCAGTGGGTTAACATACCGCCTGGAAGGAAAGAGCATTCAGAAGCTAGATATACAAGCAGGGCCGTCCCTAGGGTGGGGCAAAACGGGGCAACTGCCCGGGCCCTGTGCTTTCCCTGCTCGGGTCGCCTCTGCATACAAGTCTAATATTTGTGACTCCGGTTTCACCACGCAATGTGTTACCAACAATCCATGTGTACGCGGGTCTTTCTGAAGTGACAGTGTCTCCAACATGGTGTTGGGAACACCACAGAAGGACCGGAGCTCAAGGTAAATGATGTCTCTATTTATTGGTCAGGTGCATTTATTCAGAAGGTGATAGCAAGCGGCCTTTCAATATAACATGGTTAAATCCTGAAAAGCAGTTATGAGTGCAGCCGTTCCTGGCTGGTAACTCAAAAAAGACACTGGTTAGAAGACATTTAAACCAAATGGCAACTCATTGCCGTTCGCTGGAATCTGAAACACTACAATGCAAACTGTTTCAAAGCTTCAGCAGACAGTGCTACACTCTCCTATGGGCCGTTCACTTTCCTGTTCTCAATTAAACCAACAGGAGCTTTGCCATTAACTAGGGCAGTCTTTAAAAGCACTTGTTGCCTATTTACCGAGGTCTACTACACAGTCAAAGATGATCTAGGAAGGAATTTCAAGCAGTGAAGTAAGATATTCCTCCTAGGAGTTTTTCAATTCCTAGTATTAAGACAGCCTTGCATTAAAACTGTTTTAATTTTTAACAGCCTAAAATGCGTTAATATGAGCAAAAGGTTCTTCTTTTTTTTTTGCTAAAATGTATTTCTATATAAAAATCTATCTATATCTCTATAAATCTGTCTCATGACAAAATTCTCAGTCCTGTTACAATAACAGTGGCGTGCACACTGCTTCTGCATGTCCACCACCATCTTTACCCATCATAATCACACGAAGGACTGACTCAGTGCTCCCCTTCCTTCCCACAACACCCTCCCAATCCTCCACCAGTTTCCCCAGTCCTTGCATCATCATCGTAATCAGCATTGTTAGTGTCATTGTCTCCACCGTCATCTCTACAATCACCCTCTCCGGTGGTGGTCCTGCCCCTGAATAATCTGCCAGTCCTTTCTCTTCCGTATGGTCTCCACCATCTCCTCCCTGTCGTCTTCAACTGTCTTTCTGTAGCAACCCTGCATCGGTCCCATTTTGATGCAGTCCTCGAATGAGGGCTTCGTCTGTCCGTTTATGAACAGGTTCCTAGTTCTTCACATAGCTCTCCTGAAGACAACCTGGTCAAAGGGGGTTATTGGAGTTCCTTGCTGCTTGGTCAAATGACCGAACAGCAATGCCTGTCTGGTCCGGTTCTTGAACCCTGTCATCATCCGGAGGAGTACAATTATTTTCCTGCACACTGTGAAGGGACAGTAACACAGGGGGTTTCAGTCCTACACCAGCAGGTTTGCCTAGGGCAGTCTGATGGACCTCTGCCCCTCGCTGTTCTTCCAAGCCTGCATGAGAAGTTCCCAGTGTGCTACCTGCCAGTCCAAACCCCTGCTCCTTCTGCAGGTCTTTGTGGAAGATTTGCTCCTGCATAGCCTGGCTGCTGTCGCTGGACAGTAACTCCATGGGTGACACAACATCTATGGCCTTTACCACCTCCTGCATCTTACAGTGGTTCGGCAGGGTTGCCAGGGTCTCGTTGTGCAGATGGTATTTATCCCAGAAGCATTTCAGGACCTTCTAGGATCCCGGCATCTCCATAGCCTATGGGTGTGAGTAGGGTGGTATGTAAACTTGCCAGTGTTGCAGCAGGTGCCCTGCAAAGTATCTTACAAAGCAGACTGTTTTGGATTCTTCTCCAGTCACCAGTTTGCAGGTCTGGCTTGCGTACTTGGCTCAGAAGAACAGCAGGATGTCTGGCATTCCTCAGCCCCCAGGCCACTTAGTCTTGTCCAGTGTGGTCCTCGCAGCCTTCTCCCATCGGGAGCCCCAGAAGCAGACTCATCTGGCTTCCTGAAGTCTATGGGTGACTTGTTCTGGTGGGGAGGAGACCAGCGCAGTGGACAGACCCCGTGGTAGCAATCCTGCCCTCGTGAGCGCCCGCACCCCAAAAGGTCCTGTCTGACCCATAGATAAATACAAAACTCTGGGTTCAAAACAAGCTAAGGCCATGCTGAAAGGCAAGCATATTTTCTAGAAGGTGAGTATAACAGACATTACAAATGATAAAGTGGATGGGAACGAAGACAGCATTTTAGAGGAATGAAAGCAAGCACTAAAATGTAACAGGATCTTACCAAGTGCTTCTATAAATCTAAATCTTTGGAAGGTAAAAGCTGATATGACACAACTGACCTCACTAGGAAGGGGAATACTTGTTTTTTTCAAATGGTTTTGCAAAGTGTCCAACAGTCATGGAAAATATACTGCATAAAAGATACACCAAGGAGACCCTTCTGTTTTCAATTAGCGCAGTTCGCTATGCTGGTCGGTGGAATTTTGGAAGGAGCTTTGCTTCATCATGACTTCTTCGTGTTTGTGTATAAATTGCTCTACTATGACTTTCCTTTCTAATGGAAGGGACCGAAACCACAATAAGAGCCCTGGACTGGAATCCCCCGATGAAGTTCATGATGTGGCGAGCCGGGAGGGGCGAAGAAATTCCACCAAAGAAAAGGCCTTCTGAAAGGCCTGGGCTGAATCTTTGAAGGAAGTTTCGGAGCTTTCCTTTATAGACAACCTCATCTGCTCTTCCCTCGATACACATTACTTCTATGAACATGAATGGGAATCATGCCCCACCTCTGCAAGTAGAAAAATTTGTAACTGAAATAGTGGGCCTGGTCCTGCTATCAAAAGCCACTGGAGGTATAGGCATGGAACGAATGGTGGCAAAATTAATCTCAGTCCATCAGCCCTTACTGATGGACTAACTTTAATAGGACTACTGATGGAAGGGTTAATGAATCTGACCCTTCATAGATACAAAAAAAAAAACTTATCCAGGAGTCTCTTGTAGCTCAGCATATCTCTGTCAACTAGCACAAGCTACAAGCTCTGGCTCTTTGTCCCATTATACTCATTAGGACCTCCCCACCAAAGATTGAAAAGAAAAGGAGTGGAAATTAAATCGAAATCAACCAGTCTAAATGCTGAAGTTCAGCAAGTTCCATTTGCAACAGCAATACGGCCAATGCTTATGCCCTGGAAAGAGCTGGCTCACCTTGACATCTCCAGCCCTTTTTCAAAATACATTTTCTGTTTCATCTGTTTTTTCTCCAAAGCGTCCTTTCCCACCTTGAGCTTCCTAGCCAAGCATTTCAGCTGTAATTAAGCATGTTTTCAGAGCAACTGCCCCTTTCCAGCCCACTCCACAGAAGACAAACCCCATGTCTGTAGTGCTGGATCTTAGGTGAACAGCTTCCTGACCCAGTTCTGTCAATGTGCCTATTGTAAATGCAGAAACCATCAGATCTGAAGCAGTAGCCACCTGCACAAATAATGGAGGGATATAACTCTGTAACTGAATACAAGTACTGAAAGCTAAAAAAGTTTGTAGCCCAAAAAATCCCATTTGACCTTCTACTTAAAAGTTCACTAATCCCTTTTAATTCATAATGTATTTCCTCTTCATACATTTGTCTTATGTGATATGCTTTTCTTAAAAAAAAAGAAGATATACTACTTTTTGGAAGCTCCCCAGAAGAAAATGGTATTACCTGACCCCTATGATTAACAGGAAATAAAACTTCTCCCCCTTCCCACGTAATCAAGGCTTAATGTGTTTTCCACCGACCAGTCCAAGAAACAACAAGTAGTACCAATGATGGAAAAACCACAGGCACAGATGGAGCCGATATAAAGCCCACTGAAGTCAGTAAGTGTTTGACCTCTATGGACTTTGGATGACAGTCTAACAGGCTGTGTCCACATGGAGACGTACTGTTTAACGAAAGCAGAATGGTTAAATTGGCACAATCCACATCTGTTGAATGCAGCTGTACTGCCACGCAGCTGGTTATATTTGTACAGATTACTACCATGCGGGATAAGGGGTAAACTATACTGTTACAAGGTACCTTTATATCAGTATAACTGGGACTGTACTGGTATGGCTAGCATACTTAAAGAAGACACCCCTAACTAAAATAGCTTTATGCTGAATATAGACCAGTCCCAAGTAAACAAATATATGAAAAACCCATATTTGTATTAGTGTGAGGGTCTTACGGAAGTCCGTGATCGCTTTCTTGATTGCAGACCACATGGACTTTGCTTACAGAGATTACGGAGACCGTTCACAACTCCCTGACCCCACCAGACTTTGCCCAGTCCTCTCTCATACCAACCCTGGTGCACTTCTGTCTTGGGGGGCCTGCCTGTATGCCTGCATGTAAACCAGGTCTCTACAGAAACCACGGTGCTTTCAGGGCATGGACTACTGTGAAATGGGGAATAGGGCAGTATTAGAAAATCACATGCCCTCGCCAAGCTATCTGAACCAGGAATGAAGAACCCTCTGCTAATGAGCATACTGAAGTGCTAACTCTTCTGGATTGCCATATGGCACGCAGGTTCAATCTGCAAAACACAGTGACATCGTAGTGAATAGATATGATGTGCATATTTTCATTTACTCCCATGTGAACTGGCCGGAACATTTATACCATAACAGAAAGCCATCTGGAGAACTAGAAAAATCCCTCACATGCCATTGCTAGTGGTGGATACATCCCTACCTGGCTTACCTGCCCCTCTACAAATTGTCTGCATCCTTAGGAAATTTATTGATGAATGACTTATATTACCAAAAGTCTATGAATGATTTAAATGATCAAAAGTCTATGGTTCAAGATTTTCCAAAGCGACTACTGATCTTGGATGGCTTCATTTTGGGGTACCCGAACTGAAAGCACCTTAAATGACCTTGGTTTTTCAAAAAACACCGACTTCCTAAATGCTTGTAATTCCAGGCCCTTTGCAGGTATCTCAAGTGATCACCTAAAATATGCTAACCACTTCTGACACTGCAGCTATGGCTTCAAAATATGCAAAGGGCAACATTAGACCCTTGGTAGACCCTAACAGGAATAGTGGCAAATTATTTAAGCCTCTGAGAAGAGCCCCAGATGCATGTGGATGAGCCTTGTTCTAGATTTATGCCAAGGGCTGCCCCCACCTGACCTAGGTGGAAATATGCACCTGGTTATTCAGAATGGAGAATCAAAGGCAGCCATATGTGATACTGCACTTTGCTATTCCCTTGTGTGCCACTGGGTACAGAAATTGGTGTGCTTTACCCATGCTAGCAGGATGGACCTCTAGGTAGTATGGACCTTTGACACTACCCAATTTACATTTTGGCACAATTTTCCTATCATTATCAAGCTGACCCTATTACAATGCAGCTGAGATCTACACTGCAGTGGCAAATACCTACTTGCTAATAAAGTTCACACTACAGGGGGTTGATACTTTTCCCAGCTGCATTTGCCATCCAGAGATGTAACGTGCCATTTCATACATACCTCCTCCTGCCACCATTTGAATCAGGCCCTAGTTTGCACTGAATCCTAATGGAGCAGGCAACAGCTAGGCTGTGATTCGGTTGTACTCGAGGGACACAATGTGGATAGTGTTCTTTTAAAAATGAAAATGGATAACTCCCAACTTCCCTTTTCAGACCTCTTGTAACAATGCAGTGCCCTGCTGTCAAGCAATGTGTGAATAAATTGGGGAAAAAAGGTTAAAGAAGCCCAAGGGAATGGCAGTCCCTTTTTCTTTACTGCAGTAAATTTTGACAAAGACTTCACTGTTCCCTCCACTTTTTCTGAAGGGCTTAGTGCCAAGTAACATTATTCCCCTTCACCATGGTACTGCCATGAAATCAGCCTGGTATGTTTGCCTGAAACTCGTAGGTTTTCATAGAAATTGTTTTTTTCTCAACAACTCCCTTTGTCAAATTAGACATGAAAAGAGGAGGAGAAGCGCTCAGGCTGAAATCTAATCACGGGGACAAAGCACTGAGCAAATGCCACAGCAACTACGAGAAAGCACAAAAGACATCTGAATTCAGCTCTGCACAATACAGCTCCCAGAGTTCATTAAAATGTATACTCTCTTCCCAGACAGTAACAATCTGAAACCCCTTTACCACCTACCTTAATAACACTGATGCGCAGAACGCACTGTAACTTAAAACGATGTCTATTTTAAGCCGTCGCACAAAAGCGTGTTTGCCATACCAGGGATCAGTTTGTTTGAATTGCTTTTAAATAAAAGACCACAGTTGCTCGTCTTGCAGGGCATCGCAGAAACGAGAGTTTCTAGCTCCCGCTAAAGGGACAAGAACTTTGATGGCTCTTAAGCCGTGTCCTCCGCTTCCAGTCTGAGCTGCCTTATTTAGAGACGAGCGTATAGATGTTCTAGTTCTCGCTTGGGGCTTAAAGAGACTTGATTATTCAACAAACCCGCCCTTTTAAAATCCTGTCAAAAGGAACAATTTGATGCTTTTCAATGCTTACCATACAAAATGCTGAAAGACCTGCACACTTCAAAAGCTTCCCAAACTGAGCCTGGACTTGGCAGGAGTTCGTTCGCTGCCTATGTCTTTCTGTGTGTGGCTTGTAATGACATGCAGACCTGATGCCAGATCCTAATCTATTAAGGGCAACTAATTAACATGCTGCTGGAAGATTCACAGGTAGCTAAATGTCAAGACTTATGCAAGGGACATACCAAACATCACAGGTTTGTTAATTTTTTTGGAAAGGTAGGGAACCATTGGTGGTATGGCAAAAAGATGCTCCTGGGATACATAGAGAAGAACCGTGATCGAGTGGCCCTGTGCTTTCTGCTCATGGGCCACAAATCAATGGGCCTGATCCTGAAATATGTGCCCAGGCAACACTTGTGTGGTTTTGCTAGAGTCAGTGGGAGTCCTGCCTGAATGAGAGCTGAAGAATCAGGTCCTAACTCTGTTACAAGCTCAGTCATCTCACTGTGGCTATTTCACAAGTATGGCCATGCCATTATTTTGAATGGGGGTTTTATTTCTCTAGACAAATGTCTCCTTGGGAACTAGATTGGCTCAATGAAATGCATTTTCTTTATGACTTGATTAGAATTTTAATGCAGATCTTTGGAAACAAATGACTCCAGTATATAACAAAACACTCTTTCGTTCCCCCCTCCAAAGCCAAAAAATCATCCAGAAATCCAAGTGAAGTCCTCACCAGCTATTTCTCAGCACAGCGTCCTTTTCACTCACTATTACACAGTGCAAACTAATCTTTTCTCCTCATCCAAGCCCACGAAACTGCATTCCCTAGTATTAAACAGCCTCCTCCCCTGTTGGGATACCCTATTACAAACAAACAAAGCATTCTCCACCTAACATTCAGCGAAGCATTTTGCATATAGACAGCTGTTCTGCAACTAGAAGGGTATTAACTGATGATTATGAACCAGTTATGACTTTCCAGCACTTCAAGACATTATGATTCAGTGTAATTTAAGTAAGCAAAATGCAGATTGATTTGAATGTGATGGTTTTGATGATTGGAGTTAAGCAAGCTATTACTCGGGAAACTATGTCTATTTGCTTCTACACATGCAGCGGGCAACAGACTCAAGTGGGTTCAGAGAGTGAATCTATTTTACAGGTATAGGCTTCTTTTGATGAAAGCATCCTCTTCCTTTGTGGGAATCCAGACCCATCAGATCTGGGCATTATGGCATTAACTATTAGGGGTGCTGTTCAATTTGGATTCAGCCCAAATCGGGGACGGTGATTCGATTCGTTGATTCAGATCACTGTCCCTCATTCAATTTGGTCGAATCCAAATCTGACGATTTGATGCTGATTCGGGGAATCAGTGATTCGGCCACAGACACAGCTTTAAATGTTTTTTCTACATACTTTGAGGTACCAGCGCATACTTGTGAATGCTGTGACGCTGCGGCGGACGGAGCATCCCACGGGGGGGGGGAGGAGGGGGCACACGCTCAGTGGCAAACCAGGAAACGGTAGTACTTCCAGTCTACTTCTGGGTCTGCCAGGGAGTGCACTGGGCCCCCCCACCCTTCCAGCTCAGTGATTGGCCACAGGGGACCCCGGATAACCCCCAGACCCAAGAGACACCAGTTGCCAAGCAGGGGGGGTGCACAGGGGGAGCCCCCTGTACGCTCCCTGGCAGACCCAGAAGTGGACCTGAAGTGCTTCTGGTCCACTTCCAGGTCTGCTGCCGAGTACGCTGGGGAGCCTCCACGCTCCTGTGGGACGCTCCATCCACCCCACCATCGCAGTGATCATGAGCCACCTGGCACCTTGAGGTATGCAGAAAAAACATTTAAAGCTGTGTCTATGTCCGAATCACTGAATCTCTCCGATTCGATTTGGAGCGATTAAAGGGTCTCCTCCTGATTCAATTCGGTTTCGGAGATTCGGCCATCGAATTGGGCCGAATTGAATCAGGGAAGTTTCGCACAGCCCTAATAACTATCCCTGAGAACACAAACTGAGAACTGCAATTATTTGGAAATATGCTATGATGTAAGGATTTGTCATTCTCTCAACTGCAGTTATCTGAAGAGGCTGTGGTAATCGAGATATCCAAGCATCCCTGTTTACCGTCGCAACTGATTTTCCATTGCTTAAAATTCAAAGCTTTTTCTTTCTTATCCCATTTGACACTCTTCTACAATTAGTTTAGTGCTCCTCCAGTTGCTGGATTGAATGCATTCTTCTGATAGCCAGTCTCTATCTAGCCAACCACTTCTGGTGCACCCTGACACCAATGACGCGTGAGAACTACAGCACAGAAATCTGTTATCTTCTTTGTGAGCTCTAAGTCATGCGAACACGGCGCTGACAGGTTGTGCTGTCACTGTCCTTCCAAGCTATTTCTCCAGGCATAGCCTGTGAAAAGTTTAGGGCTTTAGTGTCTATCTTGGATTTGGCCTCAGTCTCAGAGCTAAGAGGCAACCTATTCTGGAAGCAAAGAGTGGGAATTCATTGGACGACTTGAAGCCAGAGAATGGAAAAATGATAACGTGTATTTAACAGCTGATTAGTGTTACTAGGACATGACCTCGGACTCCCAGTGGGCTTGATGTTCCAGGACGCCGACAGATCAAGCAAAGCTCAGAGGTAGGTTTGTAGGCATGTTAAGCCGTATATTAAACACACAAGTCAAACAGGCTGTCAAATGCTCCACAGCAATACAATGCAGCAGGAAGACAATACGATTGCGTGCCCGACCACTGAAATTCACTGAAAATGTAAAGCTTAAAATCTAAGTCATTTCCAAAACAAAATGGGAACACAACTTGATGATAATTTTGGTTTACACAGCCCGCCCCCCCCCCCGCCAGCTTCTGCAATTTTGCAGTCACATTTTCCCTACTTCAACAATATTTTTCTCCCCTGTTCTGGCTTCAGAGAGTCCTGTAAACAAGAGGAGAAAACAGCCGACATCCTAGTATACTGTAGTGCACTGAAGAAATTGTGCATTTGGGCGTACTCACGCAGAGGAAGTTTTACCACCCAGCTGCCTACACAGGGGAATTAGTGAGGCAGTGAATTAGTGAACAGTGGGTGAAAACTGGGATCCGCTGAAGTCAACAGCATTGCTGCTGAGCGCCCTGTTTTAAACAAATTGGGAACAAGGAGAAAAATATTTGTTTTATATCAACAGTGTCATTACACTTATTTAAGTTGAACATATTCTAGGTAGTCGCAGGGTCCAAGACAACATTTAGCCAATGGGAACATCACTGTATCTAAATATTTGTATTATTTTAGCATCAGTGGTGAGGGAAAGATAAAAGCCGTTATGAAATTGCTGCAGCCCCCATTGTTTCCGTATTCTACCATACCTGATAGCACCTGCTTCCTGGAAATGTCCTCGTTTGTCTTATTATCTGTAATATTTCTTGTCTGTAACCTGCTTTAAGCTTTACTTTGAAAAGCTCTTAAGCTCAGAGCTACAAGATGCCAGGCAGTAAAAGCATTTAAACAGACTTCCATGCTGGTTGTACAGAAAAGTGTGTAAAGTGAGCCTGAGGATATTCAAACCTCAGTGGTTACCAGCATGATATAGGTTACCTAGTCATATCCAGATGTCCCTGCTGCTGTGCCAGAAAATAACGTTTAAGGCCACACTTTTCACAAGCAAGTAGTGAGCTGGACAGTCTAATCTGACATATTTTAAAGGATTTTCACCAGATTGGTGCCTGATTCAGTCTTAAAATCATGCCCCTCTGCTTGGTCACACAAATTCACCAGCCTGTTTTGAAAATCTTAGCTTAAACCAGCTCTGGGATGATGAAATCTTTTGGCCACTGGCATCTCCATCGTATGAAACCCCCTCCAATTTGGGGGTTGTATAAACTGGCTTGTCAGTATCGGATCTGGGTTGAAAATTAAAATTGTGATAAAAAGAGAATTTGCAAGAACCTACACTGTTGTCTGTGGGACTCACACGGCTACGGCACAGTGTTGTTCTTTTGATATTTAGCAATATTGGTTCTTAATTACATTTCATTTGTTTTACATCTGGAATGAAGCACATCAAGGTTTCAAATGGTCTTCATAGAACTAACTTTCAAAAATATTCCGGTAACTTTCAGAAAGCTCAGCTTTTTAAAAAGAAATCTGCCCTCTTACAGCCAAATGACCCTATTGACATCTAGTTACTAAAGTATAACGGAGGGCAGCAACTGAAATGTACTTCTAACATGTATCTACACGACAGAATACAATCCTTCCAAGGACCACGTTGCCTTCCAGCATTATGTCGAAAGCGTATCTCAAAACTAAATAGAGACTCTCCTGATATTGGGCCTTTCCCAATGAAGTCAGCCAGAGATTTCCATGGACTTCAATGAATGCTGAACTTGACCTGACGGTAATACATATGAAATACTAGAACTTGAGATCTTTAACACAGAACCTATTTCCCCGTACCAAGCAGACCAAAGGTGAACTCTTGAGGCATGGGGCAAGTCATCTCTGACAAAAAAGATCTTACTGGAAATGAAGCAAAAGAAGTAACAAATATTGTTAATTTTTGCGCAGAACCGCTGCTGTTCCTTAGCTTTATTGGATGTCTAAGTTGCAAGTGCTTAATGTGTTCGGCCAGAAATCAAAACGAAGAAATACGAGGGGTGGGATTTTCAAAAAGCTCATTGGCATCGGTGGGTCTTTGCTCCCAACCAAGTCCCTGAAACAATTTGGTCCCCAAAACCTGTTGGGCATGTCAGGTATATTTAAACATACAAAGCCACCTTAACGAAGGATTTTGTACTTTTCCTTCTAACTTTCACATACATCTCGCTGAAAATGCAGCTGTTTGCTTCTAGTTCTGTTTCTGATGCCTTTAAAAAATGCAGGGGTTTTTTGCTCATCCATTTTCAAACCTCTGCATTTTCTAATCTTCAGAGAGGAATCAGTCTTTGGATTGCACTTTTTGAACTTTCCTCTGCTCCCTCCCCCTTGCAAAATTGCAAGGCTTGCTGAAATCAGCAGGCTGGCAACATACTTCAACCCTTGCATTTTTTTTCTCCTAATAAACCTTTCAGTGTATTTGACCGGACATAAGTCTTGTCCAGTCATGAAAGCTTTTTACTTATCATTAGAATTTTTTAATAAACTGGAAGGAAAAAACACAGGCCTGATATTTTATTGCTTCCCTGTGCTTGACTTCTAGATACCTCGGTTTTCTCCAATTTGTACTCTTGCTAATCCATTTAAGTGAGATTTTTTTTAAAGCCTCAAGTCTTTGGCCAACCATCTTTCCCTGGATAATTTATAGGAACACTATGTCTAGGAGGCGGGGGAAGGAGGCGGGGGACATGGCTGTGCCACAAGAAGGACAGAAAAAGTGCATCCACATATCAAGTTCTCACATTTGCTTGCAGGTTTGGAGGACAGGGTTTTTGCCCTGGCCACAATTACAAAACAACAAACAAGGTCTAGGAAGGGTCATAACCAGTTCAGTTCTCATTTATTCAAACCAGCTGGGATCCATAAAAAATAACTGGGTGGTTGAACTGGAACGTTTCAAACGCTCACACCCACTCCCCCTCCTCTTCTATCATTGTTATTTATTTGCATTGTGGTGACTCTGAGAGGCCCCATTGTGCTGGGAGCTGTACGTCTGTAATGGCATAATCTGGTCCTCACCCGGATAAGCATATATTTCTCTACTTCCCGATGAATGCAGATGAACCTTCATCTCTCTTTGCTGTCTCCTGTAATCCTAGAAAGAGGACAAGAATACCCCTTTCCTCTTATTCCTTCTCCTTTTCTACCATTCTCCCTCCAGCTGCTTGGTTATAACGTGCCTGTTACCACGATGCCCTGGGAGCTTCCTCCTAGGGTATGTCTACCCTCTCCCGAACCCATCCTGCTCCCCCACTCCTGCTCAAAGACACGAAACTCAGAAATGCGGCAGGGAAGCTGCTCCAGTGGCATCGCCCTCAGTCACTCTCAAGACCTTGGTGTCCAGCGTGGTCCCCAAAGAAGCTCAGCATTTGCAGGGTTGGCATCTAGAAGAGGGAGCAGGTGGGTAGGTAGGGCTTGGGAGAAGCTGCCCTTGGGGAAGCGGTGTAGTCACACTCTTAGTCAAGCAGTGGTGGTGATGGAAATGATTTTCCTGACTATGTTACAGGATCATGACAAGACTGATGGGCAATCAGACAGAAATACAGGCCAGGCTCCTACAGGGGAGACTGGGAGACAACCCCGTCTGTGTGAGGAGAGCAGGGGAGGGGGAAGAAAAAATTTTTTTTAATTATTCCAAAAAATGCAAAGCCCCCAAATATCCCTTTTGGTTCCAACATGGGTAAAGAAGAGAGACAAGCACCAACGGCCAATTCCCTCGCCTGTAAAACAAAACCTTGTTGTGTTAGGAAACATTATACTTCGCTGCATCCATCTCATGGATTTCTGCTCTTCTCCGAGTCCCCCGGATGCTTCACCAACTCTAAACTGCTCTCGAGTGAAGCCAAGCCTCAGCCTCGCTGCTCAAAAGCCTCTTTGTTTGGACTTTCTTTCCAAATCAGCGTATCCTGAGATTGAACCCCCAATGCTTTTTAAAGCTTAGATGCCTTGGCAGCAGAAAGATCTGCCAGCAGGTCTGTGGTCCTGTAATAGCTTTCAAAACCTCAGTGCCGGGGCACATACATTGCTAAGGAACTCGTTTCAAGTTAAAAAGGGTGGGGGGGGGAAGAAAGTATTGCAAAATTACTTCAAACAACCCTTTAATCATTAATTGTTACCAGAAGAGCTAAATTTCACCGCCCCCCTCTCCTGATTAAATGATAGCCTTAATCAGCCTTAAATGATGGAGGTTAAGATAGACCCACAAGCTTAAAATGCAGGTTTTCCTCCAAAGTTGGAAAACTTTAAAAGTAAATGGGGAAAGTGCCACTTCCCCATGGAGAAATGCAATCACAGACCCCCGCAACTTTTGCATGACAGGACCTGCGGTTAATGCAGGAGGTGCAGAGTTCAGCTCTTAGGCACGGGCTTCCTGAATGACCGGAAGTAAGTCACCCCACCACCTAGCCTCAGGTTGCCATCTCTCCCTGCTTGTATGTGTTGTTCCCTTATCTCAGGGGTATCAAGACCCCTGGACCCTGGGGGGCTCCTCTAGCATAGGTGAGGGGCCTTACGTTTGACACCCTTGCCTTACATTGTAAGTTCTTTGGGGCAGGGACTTGTCGCTTGCTATGTATCTGTCAAGCACAAGAAGAAGAGGTTTCTGGTCTATGCTGGGACCTTTACATGTCGTAACAGCAGTGCTACCAACAGTGTGTAATGGGGTAGGCACTTCTGTTCAGCACCACGGTAAGCAATGGCTTGCCTGCATGCTGGACCTCCGTGACAGCGCTCTGCAGATGTGCATTTCTGCTGGCAACATCGCTGGTGGCAATGCGGTTCTGCCAGCAAAAGGTGGCCTCCGATGCCAGCGCTTCTGTTGGAAAGGAGCTGTTGGCCAAAAAGCTCCTTGTCCACGCCGAGGGACCCAGCCCTGTGAGCAGCTGAAACAGTGGCAGCTCCACAGTGTAGACGAAGCATCAATCTAGCCTCAGTAAGAGCCCCAGAATAGTGCTGTAATACATACAGCTGCACCGTCACTTCATTTACATGTGTGGCTTTGAAGTTAGTGTGACACCGAGCTAAAAGCTTTGCATCCAAGACTTCGCAGTTCAAAGCACTTCACCAAAAACAACCTGTTAGTCTCAGAGCAGAGTGCCTCAATCTTGCACCGCTCCCTGCAGAATATGCATCAGCCACTGTTCGCACACTTCCTTAACACCGGACAGACAGAAAACCCCCACAGGTCAATGGTTCGAGCCCTACTGGAGCAGAACGAAGTGAGGTAAAGTACAGGCCCTTATTCTCCCCCTGGTTCGTGGCCTGGGTAATCATTTACCCCAATGCAGAATGACTGCACAAACAATTTGACTTCCCGATTGTGAATGTGCTCACAGGCTCCAACCACTGCGAGACAGGTGGAACCAGAGTTTCCAGCAAGTGTTTTGCAACTACCCAGGTGCAAAAGGCCTGTCCTTGCCAGAATGGCGGTCACATGACGTCCCGTCTCCAATTAGGGATTTTTGCCCTTGGCTGCTATGGGAACAGGACAGTCCCTTAATGCCTGACCTTTACGGGTTTCGCTCACACTTGACTTCAGTTTGCCATACTCTAACTGAAAATGTAGACTGACTGTTTTACAACCTATATTGCAGGGGAGAGCAGCCCTAGTTATAGGTCAAGTCCCCAGCAACTCATTTCCAACTCATTTCCTCAAAGAGAAAGCGACAGGAGGGAAGGAATGGGATCAAAAGACAGGAACTACAATGCTATAAGTCGATTCTTAAAACAAGGGACTGGCTACGTCCTCTGCGGATGGACGCTGGCACAGCTCCACGCAGATCAGCAAGCGGAGTCTGCTTTCACTCCTAGGTACAGATCCTCGTGTAATCCCTGCTGTAATACAGGCCACGGCACTTTCTCCAGCAACACCCACACTGAGCCCCATAATTCAGGTTTAACAAAGGTGTACCTTCTCCAGAAGCATCCAAACTTGATCTAAAGTTTTTAAAGCCCTGTCACACAAGAGTAATTCCCCCAAAATGAAAAAGCAGTTATACCTCCTCTTTGAAATCCCAATCAGGTCACTTTAATCAGTCTCTGGGGAAGAAGACAGTTTGCTCTCAACTGCAGCTGAATTTGCATGGGCTGCATTATTCTTCTCTTTTGGTCTCTCTTGTTAAGTGAATAAAGGTGGATTTTGGAGTTAAGGACCCACTCCTGTATTTTTGAAAACAGAAGTTCTGCAAATGACTTTGGAGGATGAGCATCCATAATTATAATTATACACTCATCAGGTCCCATGATTGATACTTGTGGCTATCTGCTAACTTCCGGAATAGCAGATGTTTCTATCCAGAATATATTTACAATAGTTACAGGAGCCTGATTTTGGATAACTTCTTTTTACCCTTAAAAGTGCAGATTGTATCAAAACAAACCGTCTTTAAACACTATTTGACTTTTCTGTGGGCCTGTATTTGTCAGATTCATGCCAGCTCAGTCAGAAGAATAAATGCTGCCCAACTTGTCTTTTGAGAAAAAACTTACAGGCAAGTGCTTTGGAAACGCACCCACATGCTAATCACTCCACTATTCAGCTTCACACTGAATAGAGCTCCAACAATGGCACAGAAATATGCTGAACCCGGTCCATATTTCATGCCACTTCACTCAAAATGCTGCTGTTACCTTGATTTTTAACTGCCTTGTGGAAGCTGTGAGCAGCATGACAGCTGCTGGGTAAACCCAAGCGTTACAAAAATTTGGAAATCAGGATTCAAGGAAAATTTGGAAATCTAGCTCCAGAGAAATCCACTTCTGGGACTATCAGTGAAATCCACATTTATCTGAGTGAAATACGGTCCCCGATCCTACAAACGCTCCTCTCAGTAAAGATATGGTCCCTAAAACACGAGTGCCTTCACAGTTAACCAAACCATGGAGACTGCCTGTAGCTTCTCAATTACAAGGAGGGTAAAACTTTAGTAAATAATTTCTCTTGAGGATTAATCATTTGTATTTTGTGTCACCACTTAACTGATGTCTGGGTAGATCTTTAACAAGGAAAACCTCACATCTTCTGTTAGTGATTTGGATAAGCTAGTTCCAAATGTAAAAGGTGACCTGATGGGCACGATGCCTATTCCTTGCTATCTCCAAAGTCAATGTGAAACAAGGGCCATTTAGACTAGCAAACTTGAAAAGCGTCAGCTGGTCAAACATTAATGTTCTGTCTCTTCCTGATACGTGCATAGAAGTGCCATTCATCTCAGGAGGAATTAGTAAGGTTTTTTCTCATTTAAGGCCAAGGTTTCGGGAACAGACCTTGCTAATCTGCCCCAGGCTTCCTATGTGACCTTGAACAAGTCTCCTCGGACCAAAGTTTTGAAGTTGTTCAGGGGCCTCAAGGTACAGTGAGACGCCCAACGGGATTTTCAAAAGCAACTAAATGCCTACCAGCCACTGAAATCAATAGGTGCCTCAGCATTTCTGAAAATCCCACTAGTCACCTTTAAAGATTTGACCTTTGATCTCTCTGTGCCTCGGTTCCCCAGGGACAAAATGGGAACAATACACCTTTATTCCCACCCTGATCTGTTTGGATTGTAAGTTTTCTGGGTTAGGAGTAGTCTCTTTAACTCTTATGCCTGCTCAGTATCCAGAGTAATGAGGGTCCGGTCACATCTGGCAACGCTTGGTAACATGCATAAGTAATGCAGGCAGGCGAGAAACAAGCCGTACAATTTAGATAATTTTATGATCAACTTGGTCTCTCACTACAATGTAGCAGATCCTCAGCTAGTACAGCTCAATGCATAAGTACTGCAAAGGAGTAAATCCAATTTATACCAGCTATGCATTGGGCCCAAATTATTTGACAAGCTGCAGGATGCTATTTAGATGATAAGCTCACCAGGGTACCCCCTGAAAAGAATTCAGCAGATGATCAATTAGGGCTTTGTCGTAATGAGATATTTTTAACAGACGCTTCCCGCATGAAAATATCACTTTGAAAAGAAGGATCAGGGTGATCTGTTTTCCCTAGGGCCCTAGAAAAAAAAGCCGTCAAATTCAGATCTCCTTAGCTGCAAGTGTTTGGGGTTCCTGGCCAGTTGCTATGGCCACTGCATTTGTACTACAGTGAGGACTTTTCTGTAAACACTGGTGGGAAAGATAACTGGCACTGGCTACCATGTTCGCTAGTTCTGTACAGCGTGAACTGACCTCCACAGCGGAGTTTAAAGAAAATGGCATAAAACCAACCCCAAATGCAGGGCTGCAATAACGTCAACTATATCAAAAAGGCTAGAGAAGCAGAAAATATCTCCATCGTGTGCAAGAGCTTTCCTTGAGCTTTTTTAAATTTAATGGTCAGACACATGCATTTTAAATCACGCAATTACATCTAAACCGTGAATAAGTATATTATGAAAGTATGGAATTAATATACACTCCACGCAGGCACGATCAGACCTTAGGGCAAAGCTATAAAAAGTTTCCAAAACAATTATAATTTGGACAAGTTTACAATAAAATCATGTTGGGGTTAGTTACCTCTAGGTGCGAGGCAATGTTGTCACTTACTTTTCGTGGTAGCCAGCTTCAATCACAACAGCATTTGGAGGAGAAAGCTGTTGAAGGACCCATAATTTACTGCGTGTGGGAGTTACACCCACAACTACAAGCCGGCGAATCTCACTTTTCTGGTTTAATCTAATGAAGGGAAGACCTGATGCATTTCATCTGCTGTTCTTGATAAGACAGTCTTTACTGAGGCCCTGATTCTGCACAAACATGTGTTTTGTTTTAACTGTAGGCCTGACTCATTCATTTCAAGGGACCTACTCACATGCTCAATGTTAAATACAGGAATAAGTGTCGGCAGAGGCAGGACCCTGCTAAAGATATATCTACACTGCAGAATTAACTTGGATAATCTGTATCCAGATCCGACTCTGATTAGCCCAAATTAGCCCAACCCAATCCTGAAGGCCTATCCCCGGGGTGTTTGTGTTATAGTAAATTAAGCCATTGGATCCTTCTAGGCATACAGGGAACTGTGGGAAGACAGTGGAGGACTGCCCACACTTGAGTGATTTAGCCTAGTGAGCACCATTCTTTTTGGCAGGTGTGCCAGGGGTGGGCGGAGAAGAATAGGATGAGATTCAACACCGACAAGTGCAGGGTGCTGGACCTGGGGAGGAACAACCGACACCATACCTACAGGCTGGAGAACCCCCTTCTCGTCAGTGCAGAGGCAGAAAAGGATCTTGGAGTCATCACTGATGCCAAGATGAACATGGGCCGGCAATGTGGGGATGCAGTCAGGAAGGCCAACCACACCTTGTCATGCATCCACAGATGCATCTTGAGCAGGTCCAAGGAGGTGATCCTCCCCCTCTATGCGCCACTGGTCAGGCCGCAGCTGGAGTACTGCGTCCAGTTCTGGGCGCCGCACTACAGGAGGGATGTGGACAACATGGAGAGGGTCCAGAGGAGGCCAGTCGCGTGGTCAGGGGGCAGCAGGGCAGGCCCTATGAGGAGAGGCTACGGGCCCTGAACCTGTTCAGCCTCCACAAGAGAAGGCTGAGGGGGGATCTAGTGGCCTGTTACAAACTAGTCAGAGGGGACCAGCAGGCACTGGGGGAGTCCCTGTT
>NW_017728993.1:13220360-13221801 GCF_001723915.1 Gavialis gangeticus | reverse complement strand
CACCAGCCTCTTCCCAGCAGGGTGTCTGGGCTGGGGCTGTGCTTGGGGCGGGCAGGGGTGGGGCGGGCGGTGGTGGCATCAATGGGGGTGGGGTGGGGGTTACAGAGTGGGCTACAGCCACCCCAAAATTCACCAAGTCTCAGAGTCACAGCCTCCCTGTCCTGCCCCCATCCACCCTGAATGCAGCCCTGGCCCAGGCCCCCCACCAGGAAGTGGCCAGCACATCCCCTGGCCCCAAGCCCACAGCGGGCCGCCTGCACTCACCCCATGCATAAATCTGGGGGGTATGTGCCCCCCATTCCCCCCCTGGGGTAAGCACAGTGACAGGAGCTACTGCCCCCCCCAAGACAAGTAGCCCGTGGCTCCATCCTGCACTCCACCCTGCCCCAGCTGGGTAGCCCCTGCCCCAGCCCCAGCCCCACTCCCTCACCATGGTGGCCTTGATCTGCACCCCCCAGACTCCTCCCCCACCACAGACTTATTGGCTGGATGCTGTTCTCCAGGCCTCTGCCAGGCTGCACTCCTGGCTGTGTGCATGCTGCGGCTGTGCGCATGCACAGGGCATTTATGGGTGACATTATCGGCCACGTTGGCCAAAAAAATTCATTGCCGATAATGTCCATTTTCCTTTTATCAGTGCCGTTACTATATGGACCGACAGATCAGTCCACCTCTACTTCCAAGTATGTAACACCTCTTCTTTCCACCCCAGTTATTTAGATCGACTTTAACAGAATAATGCAAATACAAATGACAAAAACATCCTGAGACCCAAAAACATCTCCAGATTTGGAATTCAGTAAGTTAAAAAGAAGAAGCAAGACATTGTTGGAGGTAAAGTAAGGAACAAAATGTAGTGGTGCTGGAGTTTGTGGAGGCTTTCTCAGCCTGACGAAGGGTTTTTAAACCCAAAAGCTTGCTAAGAAAATTTGTTTCCAGCTATTGAAGTTGGTCTAATAAAAGATATCAGATTCACCCAAAGAACCTTGCCTGGAAATAACTAAGGCATTGAAGTCTTCTGGGAGCAACCCAATTTCCCTACATTTTTAATATACTTTTTCAGTAAGGTTCTTACTCTTATTGCAAGTCTGACCCTTTCATCAAAGGCTATTTAAAGTCTCTTCAGCTTTTCTTTTCAACAGCTGCCTGCCAATTCAGAAAGATGAAAATTTCACAGGAGTTCAAAATCTGCTTCTATTGATTATAAACCACAGAGCTGTAACTAGGCCATCACATACCATTAAAAATTAAAAATGAGGCTCAGATAGGACTTTCTAATGTTTTCTTGACACCTGTTACAACAAAACCTGATAGTCTGAAGTGTGATTAGAGGCTCTTGCCTGCCAGAAGTGCAGACTGGAGTAGCCCTTCTTCAGGCTGGAAGCTGCAGGAGAAAAAACGGGAGGACAGAAACAGCATGCCAGTCAAGATATACAAGGTG
>NW_017728993.1:13211724-13215360 GCF_001723915.1 Gavialis gangeticus | reverse complement strand
AGTCCTACCTCCCACTGCTGTGCCACATGGAGGATGACTGTGCCACATACCACAAGCTGGCCACTATTGATTCAGCATAACAACAAAATAGGTGGGTTACCAGGCTAAGCAAAAGCTTCACTGAATGTTCAGCCTATTGCCCTGAGGTCAGGTATGATAGCACTACCCCACACAAGTGAAAGAGTTTCATGTATGGACAGAAGCAGGATTTAAAACGATGACTAAGGAAGGAAAAGGCATAGACAAATTGGTTGAAAATAATGAGAGTTTAGTCTGAGTGAGGCCTTACAACTGTATCTTGGGTTATTTGAGCTGTTAGTTTTATCCAAGACTAAAAAAATTGTGTTTGTTTTTCTATCATTGGGAAGTTCCCTTCCAAGTAGGGGTGCACTGATAAAGATTTTTTTGGCAGATACCAATGGTTGATTATTAACCAGCCATATCAGCCGATACCAATCCCATGGCCAATATGCAGCCTGGCAGCTTGGAGAGCAGTGTTCGACTGGTAAGTCTGTGGAGGGCAAGGAGCATGGGGGAGGGAAGTTGTGTATGTGTGGGGGGGCAGATTGATGCCCCCACAGTGAGGGAGGGAGTGGGGCTGGGGTTGGGGCAGGAGCTATCCAGCTGAGGCAAGGCGAAGCATGGGACAGAGCCATGGACAGCTCATCTGGGAGGTGTGGGGGTGGCTCCTTGTCCTGTGCACACCCCAGGGGAGGCATGGGGGGCATATGCCCCCCCGATTTGTGGGGGGATGAGGGCAGGCTACCCGCTGTGGGCTCAGGGCTGCACCAGCCTCTTCCCAGCAGGGTGTCTGGGCTGGGGCTGTGCTTGGGGCGGGCAGGGGTGGGGCGGGCGGTGGTGGCATCAATGGGGGTGGGGTGGGGGTTACAGAGTGGGCTACAGCCACCCCAAAATTCACCAAGTCTCAGAGTCACAGCCTCCCTGTCCTGCCCCCATCCACCCTGAATGCAGCCCTGGCCCAGGCCCCCCACCAGGAAGTGGCCAGCACATCCCCTGGCCCCAAGCCCACAGCGGGCCGCCTGCACTCACCCCATGCATAAATCTGGGGGGTATGTGCCCCCCATTCCCCCCCTGGGGTAAGCACAGTGACAGGAGCTACTGCCCCCCCCAAGACAAGTAGCCCGTGGCTCCATCCTGCACTCCACCCTGCCCCAGCTGGGTAGCCCCTGCCCCAGCCCCAGCCCCACTCCCTCACCATGGTGGCCTTGATCTGCACCCCCCAGACTCCTCCCCCACCACAGACTTATTGGCTGGATGCTGTTCTCCAGGCCTCTGCCAGGCTGCACTCCTGGCTGTGTGCATGCTGCGGCTGTGCGCATGCACAGGGCATTTATGGGTGACATTATCGGCCACGTTGGCCAAAAAAATTCATTGCCGATAATGTCCATTTTCCTTTTATCAGTGCCGTTACTATATGGACCGACAGATCAGTCCACCTCTACTTCCAAGTATGTAACACCTCTTCTTTCCACCCCAGTTATTTAGATCGACTTTAACAGAATAATGCAAATACAAATGACAAAAACATCCTGAGACCCAAAAACATCTCCAGATTTGGAATTCAGTAAGTTAAAAAGAAGAAGCAAGACATTGTTGGAGGTAAAGTAAGGAACAAAATGTAGTGGTGCTGGAGTTTGTGGAGGCTTTCTCAGCCTGACGAAGGGTTTTTAAACCCAAAAGCTTGCTAAGAAAATTTGTTTCCAGCTATTGAAGTTGGTCTAATAAAAGATATCAGATTCACCCAAAGAACCTTGCCTGGAAATAACTAAGGCATTGAAGTCTTCTGGGAGCAACCCAATTTCCCTACATTTTTAATATACTTTTTCAGTAAGGTTCTTACTCTTATTGCAAGTCTGACCCTTTCATCAAAGGCTATTTAAAGTCTCTTCAGCTTTTCTTTTCAACAGCTGCCTGCCAATTCAGAAAGATGAAAATTTCACAGGAGTTCAAAATCTGCTTCTATTGATTATAAACCACAGAGCTGTAACTAGGCCATCACATACCATTAAAAATTAAAAATGAGGCTCAGATAGGACTTTCTAATGTTTTCTTGACACCTGTTACAACAAAACCTGATAGTCTGAAGTGTGATTAGAGGCTCTTGCCTGCCAGAAGTGCAGACTGGAGTAGCCCTTCTTCAGGCTGGAAGCTGCAGGAGAAAAAACGGGAGGACAGAAACAGCATGCCAGTCAAGATATACAAGGTGGGCTTGCAAGGGGTATGGATAAGTCCACCTGATTTGGAACCGAAAAGGCAATTGTCCAAGTTGCAAAGTTTCCTCACAAATAGGACTCTACCTCACCTCAGTTGAACTTCTACCCCGGGGACACTGGTAGAGTCAGACCCGAAGTATGCAAGCAGGCAGGTTTCAGGACGTGTAGGCTTCTACTTGCCATAGCATGCACTTGGCAATGAGTGAGACACAGAGGATACGGATGGGGCCTGCTGGCTCAAGGGCCCTACAGCATCAGCAACCTCCAAGCATTCAAGAATGATGAGTTAGGCTCCAAGAAAAAGACTTAGAAGTCATTCCTGCATAGCCACAAGGAGGAGCAATTTCTGCGTGTGAAAGGTGAAAATATTGCAAAATACAGTATGACTGGAGGAGCTAGCCCTTTAAGAAAAAACAGTGACAGATATCAAGAGATTTGTAATCAAATGCTGGCTGGCAACACTGAGGAGAAATGCTTTATTTGTGGTGGGAGGAATTCTTTCTCCCCCAACACTGAGCTACACATCTATACATGTAGGTAGGCAGATGGGCATGTCTATGCACTGCCCACTGCCCTGAAAATGCAATTTCCATTTATAAATGGGTTTCCACACAGAACCAGCTTTAAGGCTGCTGCCTTTGACTCTACTGACTTCAGCAGTTATGCTCTTGTTATACAGCAGATGAGACCAGATGACCCCAATGGTCCCTTTCGACTGAAAAACCGTGGACTCTATAGGAACCTATATACATGCAGCAAGGCACACTGGAGGCATGCTCTATAGGCACCTATACATGTGAGAGGCATGCTCTATAAGTGCCTATGCACAGTGAGGCATGCTCCATAGGCACCCACACACATGCAATCGAGTCTGCTGGACTGTGGTAGTTACTGGACTCCAGCAGACTCCAGCGTCATGTGTATCAGCATCCCTGCACTGAACAATGGTGGCGGGGTGCCTTAACTAAACCTTGTTCTATGAGCTTTAGTTAAAGCACCGCCACCACCATTTTTCTGCGCAGGGATGCTGAATACACGAGACGCTCCAGGCGCTTTAATTGGAGTGGCTCTCGGAGCTGCCCCCCAACACTCCCAGAGCATGTGTATAAATGCCCTATAAAACAGGATTATTGTATGCATTTAATCCAGAGCCTTGATCTTGGTAGATACAAAGCTGCAGGGTGGGCTTTTTCAAGGGCCCTTAATCCAACCTCCCCTGTTGCTCCCACAAAGAATCAACCACAATTCCTTTTAGCCACACATGAGGGCAAGGAGCTGTCCAACTACACCTGCAAGCACAAAACGAGAAGCCAAGTGTACAAATATCATGTCCACGAAGTTCTGCACACCACCCACCTGCAACCAGCTGACAACCAGCACTTGGCTGCATCACAGCAACCTT
>NW_017728993.1:13198976-13206724 GCF_001723915.1 Gavialis gangeticus | reverse complement strand
CATGAGGGCAAGGAGCTGTCCAACTACACCTGCAAGCACAAAACAAGAAGCCAAGTGTACAAATATCATGTCCACGAAGTTCTGCACACCACCCACCTGCAACCAGCTGACAACCAGCACTTGGCTGCATCACAGCAACCTTTGCGCCACAAGCAACTGCGGCCCCTTTCACGAAATACAATTCAAACAACTGAAATGATAAGGCGAAGGGGACAAAGAGATCATAAGCCCAGCATATACTGCGATAACTGCATATGTATCTGGGCAACCAAAATCAAACGTGAATTACCTGAAAAGTCCAGCATAATAAAATGAAACAGGTGTAAACAGAGGCATGAAACAGGTGAACATAATTGGTTTGATTTGTGATGAAGGCCTTATATTGATTTCAGCACTCACTATCCACTCGGTTAATGAAAAGAGCTCTTCCCGGAGTCTACGTACAATCATGCACACGACATGCTTTTAATAACAGGTAATCAGGAACATGAGTTTACTGTTTATGTAGCAGTTATACAGAATCGCATTTCCTTTGGGCCAGAATCAGGCCTTCTCAGGTCCATGTATCTCTGAGTACAACAGAGCTAAGTAGGTTTACAACAGCTCAGTGTTTGGCCCACGGCAGGCATATAATTGCCTGTTCCCAATATATATGCTGCAAATCTGCAGAAATACCAAGAAAGAAACACGTTAACGGTTTCTACATATTCTCATTCCTTCTTTACTTTTTTCCAGTAGCCATGTCCAGATGAATGCAATCTAACACCGAAGTATCACTTCAGCACCATTTTTATAATGCAGGTTCAGACCCAACACAGTAAGAGCTCTTCCTGGCAAAACCAAGGTGCTGCCTCAGTGACCTCAAGGCCAAACCCGTTCCTTTTGTACTAAACAACTCTTCAAATGAAGAACGGGCAAAGAGTCCCAGGTAAAGGAGTCCTTGTGGATCGGCAGAAAAATGACACTACTGAACACAGGCTATTTTATTGTTTCGGCCACTTTTTAGGGTGGGTTTCATGGTGACACCTGAAACTAAGACATACCAGGGAGAATCAGAATCTTCTTTTTCCAAAGCATCACCCTCAGTGCTGCTTATCTCACCACACCCGAGCTTGCAACAACTTGATGCTTCTAAATCCAGTCCTAATCTCTAATTCCTTCCACTCATAAAACTAAATCCCAACTGGGCTCCCCCTAATTTCTGTGTGAACACAGCAGCATCTCCGATGGGCTTAAGAATTATTATTTTTTGCTCCTGAAAACGAGGAAAATAACACAATTTTGTACATACAGAGTTTTCCTGAACAGTTAAACTAGACTAAACTGTTATCCCAAATTACTGGATTACATCCTCCACTCGCATAAACTTTTCAGGGTTTGCCTAGTAGGATCCTTAGATTTATTTTAAAGTTCAGTTTAGGATCAAGTTTGGAACTAAACTGATAAAACATAAAGTGTTGGGTCCTTGGAGGAAGCCGAAGGATCTTTTAAACTTTAGAAGGGCTTCCCCCTCCATTGTTCAGGATCCTTCTGCAGTAGCAACTGGCTGCTTTGTACATTTTCCCTGACAGAAGTTCGAGAGAAAATGAAGTGTAGACAAAAAGAATAAAAAGTCCTGACAATTAAGGATATGAGAGAATACGGCGATTGCTAAGTGTCCGGTGTTAAAAGCCATCTGTCAATTTGAAGAGTCCACTAATTTTGACTTCTCCTTGCCAGATAAGCCAGATGAAATGTATCCACTGTTGGGGACTTTGGGGAAGTTGCTGCACTTGAATAAACTGCAAAAATATTAGAGCCAAACCCATCCTATCATCCTCCCCCCACCCAAAAAAACAGGTCCTTTTTTTTCCACTTGTCAGCAAACTACCTGTCACTGGCTATTGCTCTCCTGATGTAGGGGTCCTGACAATTGAAAAACAAGGGTCTTCGAGGAGTCAGTGAACCCAGAGACTCCTCACTGTTGGGGCATTTTCCTTGGAGGCCCACATACAGGATCTGGGGAAGGTAACTTTGCTCCGGAGGAGATGACCTGGGCAGGCCGAGGCAGGAAAGGAGGCTTGTCTGGCCTGGCTCTCCATGCACTGCACCTCTCCAGTGCAATGTGCAACAGGTCCAAAGTGAAATATCAGGTTAGATACCAGCCT
Source organism: Gavialis gangeticus (assembly GCF_001723915.1). NCBI lineage: Eukaryota > Metazoa > Chordata > Crocodylia > Gavialidae > Gavialis > Gavialis gangeticus. The sequence goes on along the minus strand of NW_017728993.1, from coordinate 13,204,577 downwards.
ACTTAGCCAAGGACTTTACCATGTGAGGAGTCAGTTGTACAGCAGTCAAATATTACCAGCTGATCTGTTCCAGCTGTCCGCTCGCCTTCACTCTGCAAGCCACTGTGTTAATCTTGCATAGAGAGAGCGGAGTCAACCCCAAAGGTCCTGAGCCTGGTCCCCAGGGATGTATGTATGGATGCTCACTGGGTCTGCACCCTGTCCTGCACAGCACCCCTCTCCATGCTGCATTACTCTTATCATCCTTCCTGCCATAACTAACGGCAGTTTTCATACACCACATTTGTGGCAGGCTGAGAGCTGTCTCCTCATTCAGGGTCTGAGCCTGCGGTAGCACCAGCTCTCTCCTTTTGCTGTGCGCTGCTGCAGCTCGAGGCTGCTGTGCACACAGGGGAGGAGGTGTATGAAGACTTGCAGCAAAGACAGAGGGCAGTGTGATGGGGCAGAGCCTAAAAATATATGCAGATGGAGCAAGACACTCCCAACGACAGCAGGTCTGACTCGCTTTCTGCAAACCTTTCCTGCCCTGCTTCTTGAAGTCTGGCTTGCTCCCACCGAACAGTGTAGCTGAAGCACTTGTGGACACTGTCCCAACCAGGCAGAACCACGAAACTGGATTTCCAGGCACATGGGTTCCTGATGGATATAACTAGCAGCCAGGGTTAGCACGGACTCTTGTAAGGCTGACTGGCTGGCTTGCTGTCCCAGCAATTTAAGAGAAATCCTCTTATTCTCTAAATTAGACAATTGAGAAAAAGTCATATTCCCCCTCCAGAGAGCGGGGGGAATTGGAGAGCGAGCATTTTTTTCAGGTGATCTGGCTTAAATGCCAGCTGTGCCAGATGCTATTTCTGAATGACATATGGACGTGACATTTCTGGAGGCGGCACGGTGTCAGTTACAAAGCTCAGGGTCATTCTTGGGAGGGACATTAGTGCTGCCTGTGTAAGGCTTAATCTACTCAGATACGAGGTGCCCCGTGCTGCCAATACATTGCATTTGGGATTTGTCATTCTGAAGGTGTTGACACTCTGACCACAATGGAGGGGATGTGTAGGACCAGGACTTGCTCTGCACATCTTCATCCAATAGTCTAACCCATTCAGCTTGTCATGCGGCTGACAGCTGGTCAATGGCTCCATTTCTGCCTGCTTTTCAGTGACCTTATTGCCCTAGGGGTGCTTAAGTAATGAAGATGTGAATCATTCTCTTCTGCATCTACCATTCTTCCCCCATCAAGATAAATATTTCCCTCTAATGAGAAGTAAGAAGGTGGGTCTCCTTAACTATTCACACACAATTAAGGGTGTGAGAAAGTCAGAAATCAGTGAAGTTGCCTTTCTCCAAACAAAAGTTTTATTACTAGGCAAACATCATCTTGCCCATGTTGATAGTGTGCTCCCTATGGAAATCTGATTGCCAGTATCTATTTCAACAAAGAAAATCTGTGGAGACGGACTAATTTCTGCAAAATGAATCACATAGTGAAGAACAGTTTTAATGGGAGCTTCAAACTTATTGTATCGCTGCTAGGAAATATTGTTTCACATCAGATTCAAGGAATAGGTGTGGCAGAAATAAATGTGCCCTCCTAGGAAGCTGAAAATGAAAGTTAATGTTCTGTTCTCTGAATTACTTCCACATCAAAAAAAACACAGGAGACTTGCCTTCCTCTCAAGGCAATAGGTTCAATTCTCAGCTGAAATAACCCAGTGAATTCACTGGAAGATGACTGTTTGTACCAACCGAGAATCTGGCCTACCACCAAGTACCGCTATAAAACTGAGCCTGGTGTTGATTGTGGTTCTCAGGAATTACTTTTTTTTTTAACAATGCAGCATTTCACCAGGGTCCGTTCCCCAGCACAGCTTACACTAAAAGAGAAGCAACTTTTCTGCTGCCAGCTGGTGGCAGAAAAGTTCCTTCCCTTGAACTTCATCACTTCTGACCTTTACTACTGCATTCACACCTGGCAGCTGTGCCACAAAGTAACCCAACAAGTCTGGCATGAGGATCGGTTCAAACCTATTCGAAAAGACCTTCCGCACACGCACCTCGTGGGTTACAGAAGTCCCTTATTACGTCCCACCAGGTCTAGGTATCTGAGCATAATTAGGCAAGGATCAGTCTCCTACTACCTTCAGCTACCTGATTTGTGCCCTCACTAACAGATGCTTCTTAACTGTGCCAACTCTCCACCCCGCAAATACCCACTTCCTGCATCTACCTATAATACAGTGTGGCATAAGCAGTTATACTGTGTTGTGTCATCCGCCACTGCGATCGGTATCAGAGGTTAGGTATTATTTACCCACCCTATCTCAAGTGCAATAATTTACGTCAGCCGATTCCTCTCAATGCAGAACATCAGCCTTGACTCATTTGAGTAAAATTTACTCGAGCCAGGAGCGCCAGAATAAAGATTTGACAGATCTAGCCTTCAAAATCCTTTCACTGAGAATTTAACCTTCCGCTTAAATAAGTGAGGCAAAGTCAAGCTAGTTATATGTTTCTACGTACATCACTTTTATAGAGTGCATATCAAGTATTATGTTTTTTCCAGATACAAGAAGATGAAGCTTGCTGCACTGCCTTGTATTCCTGTGAGAATATAAAGAGAAGACTCTCTCTCCCTTCCCAGCGTATTAATGCCTAGTAATACAGACCAGATGATTGATACGCTACGTACAAATTAAATCAAACTGACAGCCTTCAAAAAGTGTGCTCTAAGCAGAAACAATTGTCCTAAAGACAGTGGTGTCAGATATATTAAAATTGCATGCTGTGGTGTTATTCGTTTATTTGTTGGAAGGCAGCTAACTTCTCCTAAATGCATCTGTCAGTTAAACATCCAGTGTTGCCATGCTATTTTTTTTATCTACAAATCAATACAGTGCTATGTTTGTACCTTGGTAAGGGAAGGAGGAAGGTGATAGAAGGCTCTAGTAAAGGTGCATCTGAAACACCAAAGTAACTTAAAATGCCCATCGTTTCCTTAGTTGGTAAAAACTTCTAAGTTTCATGAAATGTACCTACTCACTTGTTATACACCACTGTCTACAACTATGTCTTTGGAGCTAACAGAGGTGAGCGTAGGGGATGCAGACTGGGCAGACACAACGCACAGAAGGGTTAAATTACTTCCCTGAGGATATGCAGCTAATCTGTGCTGGAACCTGGACTGGAACTCAGGTCTTTGACCCCCAGACTCATGTTTGATTCATTAGACCACAGTGCCCCCTGGATACTGTTTACAGACATATCCCTTTTCTCTCTCCTCTTGCTTTTTTTAAATTTATTTTTGGTCAGTCTAGTGTCCTGTGACACACCATTTTGAGATAAATTTAAAAAAAAAGACTGTTTTGTTGCCCTTCAGCTGGGCTGGGCATATAAATGTATGCATTATTATGCGCCTCTTTTTTAGAGAACCGCTGCCAGAAACATCAAACCTACATTGCTCCTTCACTCCTCTGTCAATGTGTCTATCCAAAAAGCTACTGCTGTTACTTTTCAGCAGCACACACGTGTCGAAGACAGCAAAAGAGACCTACCCCGCAAACAGCAGACCAGAGAAGAGCCTGCCCCACCAAAGCAGAAAGTACCCGGGTCCTAATGGATGTAGGATCTGGCCCAAAGTCTTGAGGAGAGACTCAACATCATAGCCACTGACGCGCACATGCCTGGGCTCTTGGGTTTGTCTAAGGAGTCAGGGGAAGGTTACTGCTAATAGGTGGTTATCGCACACTTCTGTGTTTCTACAAGTACACAGCAAGGGAAAATGAGCATCCAGCAAAGCCTGCTGGAGATTAAGCGGCCTGTTCTGAATCCTTTTAGTAAGTGTTAATCATCATATGATACATAATAAAGTACCAGAGAAAGCTTTCAGTACATGAAAGGGTGTCTCTGAACTGCAAGGGCTTGACACAGCATCTCCCAACCTCAGCAGTGTGCTGGGCAGGGGATGGATGTGTTTTCATGGGACTTCCTGTCCATCTATTGGACCCTGAGATATTGTGAGGCTGCTTGTCCTCCTGTGAATGATTTCCAACATGCTTTACCAGCTTGCTGAACTGGACAGTGGTTGCTAAAAGGCACTGAGCACACGATCATCATCTTGATCATTTGGTGAGACCCTCGGCTGAAGAGTGGCATACCCCCCGCTGCGGTCAGTGCCAGCTTACACCACCTGTAAATCTATCCCCAGGTCTGTCCATGCCACCGATCGGTTCTGATACAGCAGGAGACGGGACTTGGGTGCTTTGGACGTACTTATGAACACCCACCACCTGGTTATCTAAACAGGCTTGGTAGCTAAAAGCTGGAATTTCATCTTAAGATGGCCTAACCTGACCCATTTCAAAAGGCTTCCAGAGCTGAAGGCCTTAACTGAAGATGCAAGATTGCTTCCTCGTTATTATTATTTATTTTTAGCAATGTGACATAGTCTCACTTTTGAACCTCCTACTGTTCTCCTACTGTGTACTATTGAACCTGCCACATATCCACTTCTGTGCAGCACTGAGTCCACCAGGACTTTCCCCCTCCTTTTCCTTGGTGATGGATTTGCACTCACGCTGTCCTCCAAAACCACTAAAACCTACGCACGGACAACCTGTTGGCACAAATGACACTGCATCTCCCAAATGCAAACAACTGGCTTTGTTTCCTCCTGCAGTTCTGGCCTTGGAGAAACAACCCGCCGCACTTCCCCAGCACAACCAGTGCTGGGGATGGCACCTAGCGGACCACGGTGTGTGCAGACGCAAATCTCGGCTCAACCCCCGCCCTCCAATATGGCTTTTTCAGGACAGCCAGCAAGGGGGAGAGATGCTGTGTTTACACTCAGGAGCTCTGCTGCCTGCGGGGACATCCATTTTGCTTGGATGGGCACCAGCACAACGTTGCCTCGCACCACATTTCTGTGTGGGGCTCACTTGGTCCTAGGCAAATCAAGCCACTTCCAGTGCCCCAGTGTGGCAGCTGCTTCACCAGCACACTCCTACTTCTGCAGCAAAGCCATCCCATTTGCACACAGCCAGGACAGCAAAAAAAACAAAAAACAACCCCTCCAATCTTTGCAATGCACTCTGTCTTTCCTTTCCCTTTTTTTTCCTCCTCTGCAAAACTCTGCCACCCAGGCGCAGGCACTTTGCAAACAGACCCAAACAACAAAAACAAGCCCCCCACCTTTGCAATGCACTTTTTCTTTCCTTTTCTTTCCCCCTCTCTGCAAAAAAAAAAAAACAAAAAAAACTTTTCAACCCGGGCAGGCACTTTGCAAACACACACCGCCTTGCCTAAGAGCAAGACAGAACCAAAATAGCTCTTGCAAAAAGAACTGATCCCCAGCCATGCCCCGCAGGGGGGGATCCCGGGCAGCAGCGCAAAAGGCACGGAGGCAAAGTTAGCAAAGCGTGGGGGGGGGAGAAGAAAAGAGCTGGAAGTCGGAGGCGCTCACCCATGAAGAGGCAGAAGAGGTCGAGGAAGATGAGCAGCACTTTCTTGGTGCTGCCCTTGGCCGGGTTGTTGTTGAGGGCCGGGCTGCCGCCGTTCTTGCTCTCCGGGGCGATGGCTTTGTCGTACTTGTAGTTCTGCATCCTG
>NW_017728993.1:13181606-13193976 GCF_001723915.1 Gavialis gangeticus | reverse complement strand
GGAGGGGGTGGGGGAGGAAAGGGAGGAGAGAGAAAGTTTGCTTGGTTTCCCCCCACCTCACAAAAAAAAAAAAATTAAAAAAAAGCGAGACACGTCCTTGCAAAACGAGCAAAAATAATAATAATCAAAATCAAAGCCAGCGCCGGGAACCGAGAGGAAGGGGCTTGCCCGGGCTGGGGGCTGCGCCTGCCGCTGCCGCCGCCGCTGTGCGAGCCCCGGCCTCGGCCCCGCACGTTTTATTTCCCGAGGTCCTTTCCACCCCTTCCAGAAACACACGCAAACGCACACGCACACACACACACACACAGCTCCGAAGTCACTTTGGCTCTGCTGGGATCTCCAAGTACAGCCCCCTTCCTGCATCTGACAGAGGATAATTAACTCCACATTTTTTTTTTTTCTTTCCAGTGGGCAGAAAAAAAGAAAGAGAGTCGGGAAAAGTTCCTGAAAACCCAGAAGGAGAGAGCCCCTAGCGTTCACAGGGAGAGGAGGAGGAGGGGGGCCTTCTCCGTGCCCCTCCGCTGGGTTTTTCTGCTCGAGGAAACTCTGCCCTGCCTCGTATCCCCGCCTGGACTGAATTGTGAAACCCAGGCGAATGCTATCTGCCAGCACCCCAGGCCACAGACAGCCCCAGGAGCAAAGCCTGGTCCTGAGGGCACTGGCACAAGGGTCCCCAGTCTGCAGGGCAAGGGTGCCCCGAGCCAGTCCCGAGCGATTCGGGAATCCAGAACTACTGCCCCATCCTCAAAGCGGAGCCGCTTTGCCCTCCCAGAAGAGGACTGTGGTGTTAATGAAGTCCAAAAAGCCAAAGCCATTGGATTTTGGCAAGAACAGTCCTCCGGTCCGAAGGCTGCACGCATACTATTCATCCAGGATTATGACATTGTGTTAAACTCCCTTTGATCGAATTAAAAATTGCCTAGGAAGTAATGGAAAGTGCTTCTTGGATCCCTGATTGGCGGGGCTGCAATCTTACCCGCTCTGTGGGCAAACCAGGATGTGGCACTGCTGGGAATTAATACTTGGTGGAAAGGGACACTGGGCATAAAGATGCCACCACATATTTGTTTTTTCCCAGTGTTGGAGCTGATGCTTCAGTCCTGACACAAGCAAAGCCCTGATCTAGCCAAGTACTGAGTGGTGTTGTGTGCCATCTCAGTGAATCCTAATAGGCGGTGAAAGGGATTGCTTCGTATTCTAGTTGCCAGAAGCACCTCCAAGAGCAACCCAGCAATAGCAAGGCTGCTTCTAGATGGGATGGGGAGGAGGGCAATGGGTTTCCAGTAGGGAACCGTTCCAGGTTCAAGTTTCTAGCTTTGAAATTCGCCTCTGTACATAACACACAAGCACAACGAGGTGCGAACATTCGGAGAAGGGGTCACAGGAAACTAGTACAGACAGTAAAAAATCCTGAGCCTGAATCGATTCAGTCTTGGCCGGTTAATCTTCGTGCGTAGATTGAATCGATAAGCAAATGAACAGGCATGCTCTTTCAGAAATCAAGCCACCTGCCTGCAGTGCCTCAGGCCAGCAGCCAGGGGGTGCTAGAGCACACCTCCTTGCTGGGCTGGAGCAGACAGCTTGGGCCAAGGCTAGCCTGCCCACCTTGTGAGTGGGGGGAGCGGGGGTTGTGGGGAGGTGCAAAGTATCCTGGGATACTGGGAGACTGTGAGTTAACTTAAACCTGGAGGGGCTCCAGGACAGAAGTGCAACGAACCAATTTAAAGTAAATCAGTTCAATCTGATACTACATCCATCCAAGTTTATCTTAAACTGGTTTTGGCCCTTTTGGAAACACTTCATATGTGCTGAGCTGCTGTTGTGTTACAGACTGGAACCGGTTTCTTATCACTTACACCAATTTGTGTGCAACTTCTGTCTCTAGGGGGTTATATGAGAAAGACTGGAATATGGTGCCTTCTCTCTCCCCAAGAATTCCTCCTGGACCTGTTTAGACAAAGTCCAAATGAGCCTGCAACTCCTTTGATGCAAAACTCCCATGATAACTGTGCATGATGGTAATCCACCATGCATACAGGCCTTACCAAATCCTGTCTTGCCTTTCTTGCATGGCTGTCTCAGAGGAAGTCCTGGGCAGGTGGAAGCTGAACAAGATTTTATCTTCTAGTGGGTGACAGACAAAAGAAATCTGGAAAAAAGTATTATCTCAGCTATATTACTTTATCAACATGATTTGGTAAGAAACCCTCATATATCCCTTTCTGAAGAAAGTGTGCTTGCTTGTGCGTTGTGACCCAGCGCGGGATGTACTTGGGCCTCTGATCTGGGTTCAAATGCCTCCACTTTATTCCTCCACTAGAACATGAACCATCTCTCTGCCACCTACATGACACCCAAGGAAACTAGTGTGGGGCACATACTGTCAGATAATGGGTAACAAACCAGGAAGGATTTTTGATTCAGAGAGGAATAATGTGTTTTGGGACCACGCTCGGTTACCTTCTAAGTCCCTTCTAACCCAATTGCAAATAAGTTTATAATAGCAGTCAATAACATCCAGTGTCTCTCTCATCCATATTGGGATCTTAGCAAAACCAACAAAACAACTGCTAAAGTGAAATGTGTCCCTGTTGTTTGTCAGAGGCAAGGATTTCTTTTTTTTTTTTTTTTGGTTGATACCTTTTATTGGACTGACTGTGTATTTGGGATAAAGTTGGACAAGCTTTTGAATGCAAAGCATTCGTCTTCAGGTCTGTTGTTTGGAAATGTGTGGTTTATGAGATGAGTTCACTGGTTTAAGGGCAGGTTGAATCATTTTGCATTAGGTTATTTCGGAATATGTTGACTGCAAATTATCCCACTTAAAATTCTCTGGGTTAAACTCAATTAGCCTTTTAACGTGAGGGAGAAACAGTTATTGTAAAAGCAAATGAAAAATAAAAGGGGCCTTCCTTGTACTTGAAGGGAAAGTGAGAGGTATTTAAATTAAAGTTTTGCGTTATAAGGCCCCTCTGGCTATTCGTGTTTACATTTTCATAACAAAATGAGTGTACTGTTAAGTGATGCAAGCCATGGCACACAAGTCCGAATTTTGGCTTATTTCTTAAGGGAACAGAGCGCTACAATTATCCATTGTAAAGTGTGAACCGAACAAATTGTCACCATTGAAAACTAGTTTCCGTGCTTTAATAAATAATGGGCAAAAAAATTATTTATAATAATTTCTTTTACGTTCATTTACTCATTCATCATTTACTCATTCAACAATTTATAGCAACTACCATTTTAAGGCCTAATTCTTAATTTCTCCCATGTTCAAAATTCCTGCTGGGAGTCAAGTTTTTAACTGGTAGAAAGTCCCTGAATTCAATGCATCGCATCAGTCAAGAACAGGGCCCTGGGTATCTGAGGTTCCTCATCCTAATCCCGCTGAAGTCAGGGGCAACATTTTCATTGTCTCGAGTAGGAGTCGGATCGATCCCAGAGTGTATCAGGAACACAGGATCAGGCCCTATGAAGATAATGTTTGTTTTTGGTAAAAGTAGCTACTGACTAGATTGACAACTGTTTCACTGGGATGCTCCACACACCTAATATTGAAATAGTAACTATGTTTCAGTTAGGTCATTTTTTAAATGAATAACTTCCTCTGAAGATGGTTGCGGTGACATGAAAATGGTCAGCGGGTAGGCGCAGCCATTTTGTAGCTCTCCACCTCAAGGGGCTACTTGCAGCAACCTCAGTGGAGGCTTCCCATTCAGCAATGTTAATTTTGAAATTCAGAGAAGTTGTTTTTAGTCAGCGTGACTAAGCGTTGCACTTTAGCCCAGAGAGCATTTGATTTCAGTCGCCCCTGAAGTGACTCCCGTATATCCTTTTTTGTGTGTGTGTGAATGTGTTTGTCAATCATAAGATACTATGAGGTCCGTCAGGAAAGAAAAGGGGCTCAGAGTTAGACCCACTAAAGGACTTAGGCACTAATCCTAACTAGCTTTCACGCAGGGCACCAAAGTAGAAAGTTGCAATCTTCATACCCCTCTCCCAGTCATGGGCAACTGGTGCTTCCCGAGTCTGGGGGGGCACCAAATCACTGACGGGGGTGGGGGGAGTCCCCAGCAGCTGATTGCCAATGGGGGGGACCTCCAGCGGTCAATCACTGAGCCAGCAGCAAAACTGCAAGTGCACTTCCGGTTTCACAGCTGGCGCTTCCAGGGGGTGCACAGCCGATCTCAGGGGGTGCACGTGCACCCACGTGCATCTGCTACACATTGCCAGTGCTCCCAGTTGTTTCCAAACTCTGGAAGTTGCCCAAATCCCTACATGCCTCCCTTTTCACCACTTCAGGTACTTTGGTGCTTAATGATCTGCTCTTGGGCTGGCCAAAAAGTTTATCAGGGGTGCTCAAAGGGATCTGGGGGAACGTCTGTTCACCAGAGCGCCCCAAGGGATGACGAGGTCGAACAGTCACAAACTCCTCCGTGACCATTTCAGGCTGGCCATAAGAAAGAACTTCTTTACTGTCCGAACCCCCAAGGTCTGGAATAGACTGCCACCGGAGGTGGTCCAAGCACCTACTTTGAACGCCTTCAAGAGAAATGTGGACGTTTATCTTGCTGGGATCCTATGACCCCAGCTGACTTCCTGCCCCTGGGGCAGGGGGCTGGACTCAGTGACCTTCCGGGGTGCCTTCCAGCCCTAAAACCCACAAAATCAGGTGTCCTCCTCTTCCTCCCACAACTTAGAGGCTGAAGGCTCACCCAGGATTTGAAGATTCAGGGGATTCAAACTCTCATCACCTACCTCCTGAAGGAAGCATGTCATAATCATGCTGAAAGTTATTCTGGGGCTGGAGTTTCTCAGTCTCCCCTGTTGAAACTGTTTCACTCTGCAAGGAGTAATTTGGGAATCACCAAATCAGAGACAGCCGGAGCAAACAGGAATCATTAGTCCAGTGGTTGGGCACCATCCAAAGCCTGTCCAGTCTCTGCTTTAGGGACTCTTTACATATTTTGTGCAATGATAGTTTAGGTTAAAACAATACATAGTCGCTGGAGCGGAGGCTGGAACCCTGTCCCAGGCATGTGCCTGTGCACTTTCTTAATGCAGCTTTAGTTCTCTGTGTGGAGATGAACATCCCTGGCATTACTATTCCTCCACAACTGCAGGCTCTTCTAATCTAAATAAATAGCTGCTTTCCAAGCTGAACTAGTCCCTGCATCGGACAATGAGCTCACAGGGAAAATTCTGCTCCCAGATCCCCATGCTAAGCTTGGACTTCCTTGGACATTAGTGGGCATTTTGCCTTTGGAAAAGAGTCAAAAATCAAAGCTGATAACCACCCTGCAGGTCTGGGAGAAGAATTCTGTTTGACAGAAAGATGTAGCAAGTGTAAGGGTTTTAAGTTCTTCAGAAGAATAACCTTCAGTTGTCACACAGCTGGCAGGCTGGAAGAGAAGAAATGCTTTATGTGGCAATTAAAAACTCACTTGTCCCTGTTCTTTGAATTTGAGAAGTGTTATGTTCCTCTTCAAGGCTCATCTTCCTGCTTCCAACACCCCACATCATAAAGAAAACTTTGTTGCAAAGAGTATTTGAATATGTACTTTGTGTACTCACTCCTGTACAAAATGTGACCAAATCAAAATCCTCCTCTCCTACCAATGTAGCATTTTACACCCACTTTTTTCTTAGTTCAGAGCATCTCATCAGAGACCAACATGGGTTTTCGGTCAGCCCTTTTATGAAGGTGGAAATCACTACATAGGGTGTGAGGTAGTGGGGAGTCAGACCCTGTCTTTTTAATAAATCACGACCAACTCTGTAACAATAACCAAAGTAAGAAAGAAGGTGGGTAAAGTTTATTGGCTAGGATCTGCACAGGCTTCAAACTGAACTAGCACCAGTAAGACAAGGAACAGGTCTAGAGCACACCAAACAAATCAGATAGGTGTATACCGAAAGTTCATGACCAGAATACTGCCAAACTTTGGGAAGTTCAGATCTGGCTTGATCAACTTGAACTTATTTTTAGAACTCCAGGACATGAGTTTTCCAAGGCCTACAGCAGGGGCAGGCCAAATATGTCCCGTGGGCTGGATCTGACCCACCAGGTGAGTTCATCTGGTCTGCGGGTGGGTGCTCACCAGTTAACTGTATCCAACCTGGCCCAGAGCTGCCCCTGCTGTGCTCCACATGAGACTGAACCCGCCCACTCCCAGGGGGCAATGCACTGCACACCTACCCTTGCCCATGGGAGGGCCCTGGCCCTGGGCCCAGCCAGCATGCACATCTGGTCAGGAGCTGCAGCTGGGCGGGAGAACAAGACTGGCCTTGAAGCTGGCAGGAGCGCAGAGCCTGCGCCAGGAGCATGGGGCTGGAGCAGTATGGTGGGAGCATGAAGCCTGGGCTGGCAGTAATGTGAGGCCGAGACTGGTGAGAGCACAGGGCTAGCCTTGCTCCACTGGATGGGGCTTCCCACGGCTCATGTGCAGCTCGCACAACTCTCCTGGGAGCCCCACACAGTGGAGCTGGTGGCCTGAAGCCTCCTCCTGCTGCCGCATGCTGCTCCAGAAGTGTCAGGGAGCCCCACATGATGGAGCTGGGTCAGCTTGGCCCTGCTCCTTGGTGCCCCAGGCAAGTCCAAGGAGCTGCACATGGCAGCAGAGAGTGGGGCCAGGCTGCCAGGTCCATTGCATGGGGCTGTCCCTCAGGGCATACAGCTCCAGCTGAGTCCCAGGAACTGCACGTGAGCCATGGGGAGCCCCGTGTGATGGAGCCGAGCCAGCCTGGCTTCACCTAGTGCTGCCACGTGCAGCTCCCAGGAGTCAGCTGGAGCCACACGCCACTGGGGGCTCTGCCTGCCATGGGCCATGAATGCCCAAAGGGCCCGCCACCTGCTGCTGTTGCTGCCACCACCAGTGGTGAAGGCTGTGCGCCATGGGGTGGGGGGGTGGAAGGTACCACCACGTGCACACTCCACCATACCCAAACACACACACACCCAACCCCCCACAAACCCCATACCCACCCACTCACACACATACCCACACCCCCAACCACACCCCCCTACACACACCATACAAAAGTAAGACTTTATTTGGAGCCATTATGCAATCACCTCTATATACACTATGCAAACACACATAAATCAGGGCAAGCTTTTTAAAAATAAAATTAAAATACGTTATAGTAGATGTTTCATTTTTAGTATATGATTTGGTTTTTTTCAAGTGCCAAGACAGCAACCACCTCTCCCAAAATAGAGTACTTCCAGCGGCAAGAGGAGGGGCTTCTGGTGGCAAAGATCAGGGGTTAGGGGCGGGAGTTAAAATACCAAAATGGCAATCAGGGGGTGGGGCACCTGCCAAGGGGCGGAGCGCCTGTCAAGGGGCAGAGCTAACTTTGTGGTCCTCAGCTCACCAAAACTTGTTATGAGGCCTTCCAGCTGAAATAATTGCCCACCCCTGGCATACAGGGTAGGCTTTGCGACTTCTATTCTGGATCATTTGGTTCTCTGTGCTATGTGATATGTCAGATTTGCTTGCCCGCTATCATATATCATCCACCTTTCCTGGCTCCCATCAGCTTTCCATGCACCCTCAGGCTTGTTTTCCTGTTAAGAAATGTTTGCTAAGGCCAAGCAAAGTTCATCAGTCTAGTGAGAGATCTGTTACTCAGAGACACAAATGTGCAAATCAGGGGGCCTCATTTTCTACCCAGCTACCACATGAGAAAAGCAAGGTATAAGTAATGGCACAGAACGGAGAACTGGGTCTGCCAAATATCTGGATCATTACAAAACTAGCAAACTGATTAGCATCCTGCAGATACAATGGGTTTCATGGTATTGGCTATGATGTGGTTTGAAGCCAATTTTGTATTGTTTTTGGGCTCACCGTTTTATTGTACATCTTGTTCTATTTAGTGTTATAAAATCTGACTCCTGGCATCATCTAATAATGAGGATCTCAGCTTCCACTGTAAAACAGCGCGTTTCTACTTTTGTGATGTAGAAAAGCTTGAAAATGTGACCAAAAAATATTAAAAAATGAAGGTTCAAAATGCAAAAATCAAAAAAAAAGGAAGCCAAAAAGTATTATTTAAAAATATATATATTGTAGGATTTTTTTTAAGACAATTTCATGATTTGGGAGGCTCTGACTTGGGTTTTGAAGCCTTGGGCTTGGAAATTTGTTCAGTGGCACATTAATGTCTGCAGGCACTGAGAGGGCCTGGGACCTTCTCAAAGAGAGAATAATGGCGCCATCTTGTGGCCCCCCTTGGAATTTGCTTAAAAATAATTAAAATGAATCCCAGATCTTGATGGGTTTTATTATTAACATCTCCTAGGACCATCTCTTTGGTCCCATTCCTAAAATGTTTTTTGCGTCAGATGTAATATTTATTGGAGAGACTAATGTAAGTTTTAACCGTATAAAAAGGGTAAATATTTAAGCATGAAATACGGATGTTATTGACATTATTTGTTAGAAATCCCAGCACAAACCAAAACACGGTCATTTTGTACAATCATTCACGTGGAGCCTTTTATATATTTTCCTCAAATGCTTTCATGTGCTTATTAGCACAGCCTTCCTGAGCTGCATGCCTCCTACCTTTGCACAATTTATGCAGGATAGACATTTTTACAGTCAACTGTTAATGAAAGAAGTGGTGCATTGTCTGATGGTCTTTTTAAATCTTGGGGAACAAAATCTGAGTTTGTGCTTTGCATTGGCCAATTTCCAAAAGTGTATTTGAAAGGCAAGAATGTGGCATATTTTAATTATGTTCACAGGTCAGTCTGTAACTGAAAGCCTTATTATAAACAGCGGCCTCAGAGGATAGGTCTGCATAAGATTTTTTACCTCTGAATTGATTGCCAGTTAACTCAAGGTAGTTAACACATTTGCAAAGTCTGGTCTGGACACTACCCTCATGTTTGTTCCAGGCTGGAAACATCTGAGATTTATCCAGTAAACAGCCACTTCGAAATCTGGTGGCTTGGACCTGTCTCTGATCATCTATGATCTAAACATCCTGGCTGAAAGTATTCACAGGACAAACAAAAGCAGCTCCTTTTCCAGATCAAGACCAAATCATCTTGTCATTTCATGAGACGCATAACAGCTTTTGGCAACACTTAAAAAGAACTGGCATCAAGTTTCTGAGTACGAACAAGGATCCTAATATAGCAGGTGTGGGGTTAGTAACTGCAGTTCAGGAAGCACTTGAAAAGCTAACTCCGAGCTGCAGAGCAAGCTTGGCCGTTACCTGTGTGGGCCTGTGTCTTTGAAGCTGGAGACAAAAATCTCTTTTGAAGGGATGTTATTGAAGGGATCTGCACGAATAACTGGGGAAAAAAGGAATTGGTCATGCCCTTGTCTCTTGGGGCAGGTTGTGGGGATTACAAAGTGACTCGGGTGTGGAAAAGGTGTGAATCCTTTTCAGAAAAGGGTTCCTTGTCAATTCATGGGACTAGATTTAATGGGCCAGAATGGTCCACCTCATATCCTATTCTCCTTACTTGGGAGAAGCTCTTAAACTTGGTCTTACAGAAGCACATATATGGAGAGCTGATGATTAACAGAAAAGGAAAGTAGTCTGTGTCATCCCTAAATCAGCTGTGCTTCAGTTATCAGTTCAGTTTTGCATTTAGTCAACACTCGTGTCTCTGACAGGGCATGACTAAAAGCAGCCAGAGATTTGTCTGTGGATGAATGTCAAGCTCAGGCCTTCCAATGCCAACCTGCATGGGAAAGACTACAGAAACGGGTCGCTTATTTGTATACGATACTTAAATTCATAGTTTGTCTTTATTAGAGCCTTTAGCTTGACAGTTATCTCTGGGTGTGGAGGCTAATCTAGATGGCCCCTAAACACTTGGTCAAGGATACAACTGGTGTTTATGGTGACAGCATGAGATCCTTACTGCAACAAGGCCTGTTTTGTCCTTTTTTTAAGTGACACAGAAAATCCAGCACAAACTCTGGTTCTGCTATGGGGATGTGCTCTGTGAAACACGGCTTCTGAGCTGCCCTTGGGGGACACTCCTCACAAACTGGGGCATATGGGGCAGTATAGGGTAAAGAGGGGCATGTCAAGGACAAGACCTGAATGGGCTGCGTGATGTAGATCCTGGATTAGTTTGCAGCCCATGAGCAGCCCAAGGAGACTGCCATAACTTAGACAAGATTCCAGGGCAGAATAAGGAGAAAAGGTCTGAAGTCAGGCACAAGGTAGGGCAGAGTGATTAGAGCTGATTAAGTTATGTTCTCCTTTTCCCATGCAGCAGCCTAGAAGAATGGGCTATGAGTTAGCCGCTATATTAATGGTTTTGTTAATTGATAGGACCTCACACAGCCTTACCAGAGACTGTCAAGCTTCCTCAAAGATGATGGGGTATAAGTCTGTAAAAAGATTTCCCATTAGCCCTTCCACTACTTCTGCCCAAATGTTTATAATCCTAGATGGGTTCAAGACTCCAAATGTAGTAGTCTTTGGATCCAGGTTTTGAGTTGCCCGTTATAGTGAAAATTAAATTCTTATGCTGTCGATAATCTCTGCATGCTGGCCATTTCTGCAAGGCTTCAAGCATAGGAATCAAAAACTGGAAAGGACCTCCCGGGCCATCAAGTCCACTCCCTTTCACCTGCAAGCAATCACTGACCCAAGAAATCCCTCAAATCACCACTTTGAACCCCCACACAAATGCAAGGTACATAATCTGAAATGTTCTGTAACATGTATGTAAAAATTAGGGGAGACAAGGGCACTGCTGATGCCCCACCAGTGCAATGGCAGGTAAGTAGTTGTCTATTTTGAGCTCAGGGGGTTCTAGGAAGAGGACCCAGCCTGATGCTATTAAGGCAAAAGGCCTCATAATTCATGGGAGTTTGACATAAGGGGAAAATTGCTTCCTGACCCCAAATTTGCCAACCAGTACAACCTTGAGCAGAAAAGCAAGACCCCCTAGATAAACATCTCTGGATTATCAAAGTACTGGTGGAAGCATTAGCACAGCATACTTTAAACCCCTCAGTTTAATGGTTGCCAGTGTCTCAGTGCTTCAGAGGAAGCCAGCAGGATGCATGAGGGGAGAAATAATCCCTTCCATGATGCTACTTATGACCAAAGGCCCTGAAGCGTGGGATTACCAGGTACTTTCCATACTATGCGAGGGTTACCTCTAGACCCCAGCATGGAGATTCCAAATACATGACTCCATATATATGCGTACACTGAGGGATTACTGAACCAGGGCCTCTGTCCTAACATACAAACTCTTCCATCAACTTACCCAGTTTAGTCAGTGATCGAAGTTCTTTACCCTCACTGTAACAGGGGACTCTCTTGGGGCCAATCTGCCATTGGCCCACCCACCTGTTCCTGGGCTAAACGCCTGCCTCACTTTCCTGCCATGCCTTGTTTGTTCATAAATGGTTGTAATTAGGTGGGAGGCTGCCCATTCTTGCCCCAATGATAGGGAGCGCTCTCTGTGGCTCCGATCCTTCCCTACACCACAGCCCAAGCATCGCAGATGGCATCCAGCGCATACCTTGGGTGTCAGACATACCGTCTTTTGGGCCTGTCTTGCAACCCTCACCAGGGTAGTGACCAGGCAATTACCCAACCTGGGCCAAGCTTGCCATGGCTCCTCCTGGGGCAACTCTACACAAATCCACACACACATACTGGGCTCCCAGCCCTCTGGTTGCCCCACTTTACTGCGGTTCCACATCTACCCCCTCACTGGGGCTACAGGGCTTCCCTCCCCAGTGGAGGCTCAGGCGGCCATAGCCATGCCTGGCCCCAACTTCTACCCACAGTGATGTGGGGGAGTGGGGTTATTGAGGCAACCTGACCTGCCTTCCACCAGGGTGGTAACTGGCCTGGCATTTCCTAGGGGCTCCCACACCACTGGGAGACCCACCAGGACATCCACTCCTGGCAGGGTGTAGTTATAGGTCACGTCCAGGACCAAGAGCCTCTTGCTCCAACCTACAGATGTTTCATACAGCAGTTCAGCCAGGCAATGTTTCTACCTGTCTGGCAGCAGCAAACTGCTCCGTTTAGGTAGGCAGCCAGGGTCTCAAAATGGCCACCGCAATCAAGCACCTGCTGGCTGTTTGGCTCTGCCCTTAAAGTGGCAGGCACCAATAGTACCCTGCCATACTCACCACAGTGGCTGAAAGACTCATGAATAAATTAAGAGGCCGTGACTTAGATGATTACGCAGTCTGGTGGGTGGCAAATTGGTTTAGCAGTTGCACCCAGAGAGTGGTGGTGGATGGGTCGGTATCGACCTGGAAGGATATGGGTAGTGGGGTCCTGCAGGGTTCGGTCCTTGGACCCATACTCTTCAATATCTTCATCAGTGACTTGGATGTAGGTGTGAAGTGTACTCTGT
>NW_017728993.1:13175780-13176606 GCF_001723915.1 Gavialis gangeticus | reverse complement strand
ATCAGCAAAGCTAACCTCACTTTATCATGCAGCAGCAGATGCATGACAAATAGATCCAAGGAGGTGGTACTTCCCCTCTATGCGGCATTGGTCAGACTGCAGTTGGAGTACTGAGTCCAGTTTTGGGTGCCGTACTTCAAGAAGGATGTTGATAGACACAAGAGGGTTCAGAGGAGGGCCACTTGTATGGTTAGGGGCTTACAGGACAAGCCCTATGAGGAGAGACTGGGGGACCTGGACCTCTTCAGCCTCTGCAAGAGAAGGCTGAGAGGTGATCTTGTGGCCGCCTACAAATGCATTAGGGGAACACAGCAAGGGATCAGAGATGCTCTGTTCACCATGGCGCCTCCTGGGGTAAGAAGGAAGAATGGTCACAAACTGACAGAGAGCAGATTCAGGCTAGATATCAGGAAAAACTTCCTCATGGTAAGGGTGGCCAAAATTTGGAATGGGCTTCCAAGGGAGGTGTTGCTCTCCCCTATCTTGGTGATCTTCAAGAGAAGGCTGGATAGGCATCTGGCTGGGGTCATATGACCCCAGCACTCTTTCCTGCCTAGACAGGGGGTCGGACTCGAGGATCTGTTGATGTCCCTTCTGACCCTAGCACCTATGAATCTATGACTATGCCAAAAATGTCACTCCCCCGATCATTAAAATCTTCTTTGGATTTCCAATCTAAACGTATCTGTAGCCAGTTTGTAGCCATTTGAGCTTATATCAGAATTGGTTTTTCTGAGCCCAGAAAGCTTATCCCATTCCCTATTATTCACTCCATAAATATATTTGTAAAGGGTAAGCATATCCCCTCTTAGTCTTCATTTTATAA
>NW_017728993.1:13168694-13170780 GCF_001723915.1 Gavialis gangeticus | reverse complement strand
CAATCTAAATGTATCTGTAGCCAGTTTGTAGCCATTTGAGCTTATATCAGAATTGGTTTTTCTGAGCCCAGAAAGCTTATCCCATTCCCTATTATTCACTCCATAAATATATTTGTAAAGGGTAAGCATATCCCCTCTTAGTCTTCATTTTATAAAACAAGACAAGCCAAGCTCCTGTCATTTTCTTTCATAAGAAAATGCCTTAATTCTTTTAACTGCCTCAGTGGCCCTACTTTGAACCTGTTCCAGTTTAAATTAATCATTTTTTAACACTGGTGACTGGAACTGCACACACCATTTAAATGGGATCTTACTAATACTTGGGAAGGTGGCATATACATCTAATAAATAAATAACTCTTACAAGGACACTAGTACCTTCTTGTTTCTATTTAACATAACCTAGGGTTGACTGGTAGCTCATGGCACTCTACAGTTGACCAATATACCCAGTTCCCTCACTTCCTCTGTTGTCTCAGGCTATTTACCCAACTGAATAGTTGAAGTCTTTGTTATTGGTCTCTTTATTGGTCTCTATGTAACTTTTCAGTTCATCCATTCCTAATCTTCCATGCCACCAGATTATACAAGTCTTCCTGCACAAGATCTCCCCAGTTTAGTGTCCTCTACAAATTTCATGGGGACACATGTACATCCAGTACTAAAGTCAGTGGTAAAAGCATTAAACAGGACAGGTCCCAAGACCAATCCTCAAGGGAACACCACTAGTAACTACTCTCCAGTCAGATAACTCACCTTCCAGATGAACCCACTGTAGTGTCTCTTCAGTGAACTCCATACCCACCTCGTGGTTGTAGCAGTGATACCGACCGCGCTTCATGGGAGATTACTGGCCAAGCTGGGGAGGGCAGGGATCAGTAATCATACAGCAAACATCACAAGACTTGTTGGAAATAAATTGGATGCTGAAAGTGCAAGTCATGACCTATCTGACAAAACAATCTCTTTAAATTCATGTTAGCTTTCATCTTTCTTTCAATCACTGCCAGCACCTTTATCACACTGGATTCTGGAGATGTTTTTTGAATCTGAAAAATAGCAATGGGATAAAAATGAATGTTAATGAGCCCAACTTCTGATTTTATCATTTGCCACTGAGCTTCACTGGAAAGATTGCGAATGTCCATACTTAAAGTCCTTGCAGGGGAAGCAACATGTTTTCCATTTCTGCACTTAATCCACTTAATCTACTTATCTATACAGCTTAAGTTTTTCTATGCCTGTTGTTGGTGCCTTAATATCAGAAACTGTCACTCCATAAATTATATACAGCAGTTGAGGTTGAAAAGGCTCTGGTGGAAGAGAATGAACCACTAAAATAAAATGTAAGCAAGTGCAATAGCTTTTATGAAAAACTTAGAGGAGAACAAATACACACATGCACACACGCGCGTGCACACACACATATAAATAAGGGGGCTCTTGACTCTTAAAAAAGCTTGGCACTGAGCCGTAACAAGAGGGACCCTTTCACTGATGTCAGGTGGGGAAAGGGAGTATAGAATAACAGACCGCCCTTAGAAGAACTCGGCCTGGATAAAGTGAAGGCCTTTCAGCCATGACTGTCAGTTTCATGTCACCGATTTGAAAAGAAAAGCAATAAATGGGACCTTGCTTCAAAAGTTCCATGATTTACAGAAGTTCAGCCTTGCCAGTTCACCATCAGCCAAGAGACTATTATTACTCTGATTTGTGCAGATATGATCTAAAGGAAAACACACATCTAGGGCTCAGAATAATAAATAATACAGCTATTCATACATCTGCGCTGGTTACAAGAAGGCAATTTCCCCATAACTGAAAGTAATAGAGAAAGGTATACAAACAGTATTCTGTCTAAATAAGTCCTGCCCAATGTTTTGGACTGAACCGATTTCTTATAGGCACATGTCTATGCGATGAAAGCAAAATGGTTCAGACTCCACAGGACCCAGGAATAATTCTCCTGAATCTTTGCCTAGAGCTACATTGACCTATTCCCTGTGGATTAAAGTGCGTAGCGCGTTCAGATACAGAGGTGCTTCAGATGTCACACCTGCTATTTTATTCTTTTTTTTTTTTTTTTT
>NW_017728993.1:13159576-13163694 GCF_001723915.1 Gavialis gangeticus | reverse complement strand
TAATTTTTTTTTTTTTTTTGTGAGTGTGTGTGTGGTGGGGGGTAGTGCTGTTTTGTGTGCCAGCATAGAGATACTGTCTCTTTACATTGGACTTGGGCTCCCTCCATGGACAGAACAAGAAATTTGAGTTAGCATAGGTCTTAATCTTGCAAGTTTTTTACCTCTGGGCTGGATGGGGGTGGAGGGAGGGAAGGCAGTGAAAGCCAATTTTTTTTCCAGCACCAACTAAAGTAGAGGTGATTGATGAGCATGAACATGTGGATTCAAGCCTCAGGCTCCTTACTCACTCACTCAAGAATAAAGGGTAACAAGTGGCCAGTGAATGGGTACAAGGCCATTTCTGTATGCTAATGAAGCATATAATTCCTCTTTTTACCTTTACTTCTGGTAGGTGACTCAGTGACATCATCAGGTGCATTTTATCATCCTGTCCTGATCATTACTCTATCTTTTGTGCTTATGGTTAGGGACAAAAATGACACATAAATCAGTATAAGTGATCAGAATCTGTAACACAACAGTTCAGTGCACATAAACCACTTGCAAAATGGCCTAAACCTGGATGGATGTAATATAAGATTTAACTGATTCAGGTTAAATCAGTTTATTGAACTTCTGTCCCTGAACCCCTCCAGATTCAAGTTAATTCACAGTCTCCCAGCATCCCAGGATGCTTTGCATGACCCTAGCAAACCTCCCTCACAGGGTGGGTAGGCTAGCCTTGACCCAATCTCTCTACAACAGCAGAGCAGGGAGGCATGCTCTAGCACCCCCCGGCTTCTGGCCTGAGCTACTGCAGGCATATGGCTGCATATCTGGAATAAAAAATGAATGTTTGCTCACTTGCTTTTTGGTTCAATCTACACAGCTTAAACTAATCTGTGAAGACTGAATCACTACACTTGCCAGCACTACAACTGAAAGAGACCTGGGGGTCATGATAGACCACAGATTGAACATGAGCCACCAATGTGATGCCGTAGATGGCAGAGTGAATAAAACACACTACCATGCATCTACTGATGCATCTCAAGCAAGACTAAAGATGTCATCCTCCTGTTCTACTCAGCCTTGGTGAGGCAAGTGCAGGGAGACTGGACCCAATGATCTTGTGAGGTCCCTTCCAGCCCCTAACATCTATGAATCTATGATTCAGCTTTGGGCTTAACTGTCTGTACTTAGCCTACAAGTGCAACTTACTGCAGTTATGCTACGAAGGGTCAATGCCTTAAGGTCTGATTCTGAAAGCAATAAGCAAGGGGTGAGTTCCATTAGGCCCAAAGTATAAAGGTAAGCATGTGCTTAAGATCTTCTTGAATCCGGGTCTTAAAAATTATCCAAGGTTTTACTGCATTGACTGTGACAGAAATCACTTTATGCATGAGGGACTCATTTAAGTTGCTCCTTTGAAGTAGCTCATTCATTACAAAAAACACCTACTTTTGGAGTGACAGAAAGCAAATATTTGGCTCTCTCCACAAAAATGTCAGCCCCTCTAGACTATGCCGAATCCTGCTTGCTTGCAGAGGAGAAGGATGTCATTGGAGGGGTGTGGGCTCATCTGTTAATAGGTTCCCTCCACTCACATCCAAAATCCTTTCTCACAGCCAAAGAAACAGTATCTCTGGACAAACATGCTCACAGCAAGCTGGTCCTTGCTGTAGGCATTCATACTTTTTTTCCAGAGTATATTGATCGCATAGTTACAATGGGGGGTTGAAAATGAGTTGGGTGGTCCTGGGTGTGGTAGCAATAAGTGGTCTGGGGAGAGCTTCCCTTGGGAAACAAAGCAAATGAGTCACATAATGTAATTATTAGCTAACTTCATGCCTTAGGGCTCCTCTGCCTGGGGACACTCAGGAAATCTAAGGCAGATCAGCTAAAGCTCTGCAGTCAGTGAAAATTAAAGCAGCGAGAATTAAGGGGGGACTGGATTCATTCAGATGTAAAGTGAGGATTAAGCTGCACCTGTCTGAGGTCACTTTGCACCTGGGTGCAAATAGTTGGGTATTTAATTAGTTAATGTGTTTTAAATAATATGCGCTGACTTTACCCTTTAATTAATTTCCCTGGCTTTTCTGGGTACAAGGCCAAGTGGGGAAGGGAGGAGGGAAATGGCTGTAACAGATTTGATGGCAATACATACATTGAATGCATGGGGCAAATGGTAAACTCTCCACCCCCTTGCTTGTCTCTTTTCTCTTTCTTTCCATCAGGCTGTAATTATCACATTTTAAGTCAAGTATTTAATGGAATTGAATTCAGGGATCTTAATTCTCTAGCATGAGCGCCATCTACTGTTCATTGGTGACATTAAATGGGGACTTGTCCAGGCATAATGCACAAAATTCATTTTACTCTTAACTTCCTTTAAGCAGACCTGTATTGTTGATAAAATTGGCCTAGGCTATCAGACATCCTGCTCCTATTCTCCATACAGATGAGCTATTAATAAGCCTCACTAATTAGCTATACGTGCACTGCTTGCTCAGAAATTCTCATGCCTTAAATCAGGTGCAAGTAACCCAATAAGTCAAAATCAAATTGTTGACTCAAGCCTAACTGCTCATCAGGCTAGTTCAATTAAAGGCCACCAGTCTCTGTAGCCAAATGCACATAGGAGAACAGAATGGTCAGCATCATTTCTGGCCACCTTTGCCACCCGTACATGAATCACAAGGTACTCATTTACACTTGGGTCAAGTGTAAATGAGTCTTGGCCTCTGACATAGGGCAAGAGAGAGGCTTGCACCCGTGCTCTTGGAGCCATAACCAGATGCCTTCGCTGCTTTGCCACCACATCCTGGCCTGACAACAGTGAGTGTAACGACTGACACAAGTGAGTGCAATGAGCTACTCATGTGTTTGGAGCACTAGTATGGGGTAGATAGTGTTGTCTCTCTTGTTCATTTATGTTCCCATGTGCTCTCCCCATCCCCAAATCCAGAAAAAAATGCTGAGTTTAAGCTACCTGGTCAGACTGGACTTTCTAGTTCACTTTTTCAGGGCCTCTGTGGGAATCACATGGGCTTGACTGGCATATTGCTTCCTATTTCTTCTTTTCTGTATCAATTGTTAAGTTATGCAATGGTAAGAATGCCACAAACAGGCAAACAACATCCCCAGACACGGCCTGAGCTTGAAATGTATTCTACATTTCTAAGGGGGAATTCAGGTGGCTTCCCAGAACCCAACACAGAGTCATTATCATTATACACCTTTCCTAAGGGCAGCTAATGTGGCGAGTGCATCAAAGCAGATTGCCGATGTGGGGTTGGCTGCCTCGTCTGTGTGGAAAGATATTTGTCCAGATTACAGAGCAAGGGGAGTTGAGGGGAGTAAAGGAGAAAAGTAGAAGAAAAATGCCCAACAGTTTAACATGCAAAAGAAAAAGAAAAAAAGCAAACACCACCAAGGCAGCAAATAAGAAAGAGAGTGTGCATCTACATGTGTGATTAATTCTCAGCAATAAACTCCAGCACATATTGTGCCGGAGTTTGTTGCTCCCGGGTGTGCGGTTTCAAGGCATGCCTAGGACCGCAGTATGTGGAGCCAGATCAGAGCAGCCCCAGCTGGCAGCAGGTCCTGGGGGTCAGCCCACTGGCCTGGGGCTGCTCAGACCCAGCTCTACATGCTGCAGAAGGGCTGGCTGGGGCACGAGGATGCTCCAGTACAGGGCTAGTCAGCACTAAATCACCCTAATGCCCCAGCCAGCCAGGTCAGCATGTACATGTGTGTTGCTGCAAAGTAAAAAAAAACCTCTGCAGCAGGAGAGTACTTGTATTTACAGGTACTACCCTGCTGCAGAGTTTATTAGCTTACTGTGGCCTAACAGGGCTGCACATATAGACACTGAGGCATTTACTGTGGAGCTAATTAGGCAGCTCCACAGTAAACGTGCTCGTGTAGATGTGCCCTGAGAACACAAACATCCAGCAGATCACAGGTTTCAGATATGTCTGGATCACTGATAGTACTTCCCCTTGAGAGAAAAAAGCATGCCTTGTCCATCTGCTTCTGCTGCAAACCCAGGCCATGCCTGGAAACCAAGCTGTGAAGCCACCCTAGGGACACCCCCAGCTGCCAGTCTCAGGCACCCCAGAGACAGAAAGCTTGAC
>NW_017728993.1:13153632-13154576 GCF_001723915.1 Gavialis gangeticus | reverse complement strand
AGTTTCAGATATGTCTGGATCACTGATAGTACTTCCCCTTGAGAGAAAAAAGCATGCCTTGTCCATCTGCTTCTGCTGCAAACCCAGGCCATGCCTGGAAACCAAGCTGTGAAGCCACCCTAGGGACACCCCCAGCTGCCAGTCTCAGGCACCCCAGAGACAGAAAGCTTGACAGTGGCAGCAGAGGGTGCCTCCAAGGCAGCCTGCATTTCTGGCTTAGAGGCAGAAGGCGTAGGGATGGATGTTTTGCTCTCCATGCTACGCTCAGCTTCTTGTTGCTTCTGTAGGCCAAGCTCATGGTATACCCAGACGCAGCTTCCCCCCACCAACTTGCGCTTCTGTTCTCTTTCAGGGTGTCCTTGCAAGCTTCCAGCCCATGCATCGTGCAGAGGGCTCTGAGCATAGGCATAGTTCAGAGGTTAGACACCAGTGCAGCGCTTAGGAGAGTAAGCAAGTGACCCAGGCAGTTAGGAGCTTAAATCCTACTTGGTTTAGTTTGCTGATCTGCCATGGGATGCTTATCAGGCTATGGTCACTTAGCCCCAAATCCTCCAGAATACAAGTGCCTTTGGCACTACAGTGTTGGAGCCACCCAGGATGCTTAGATGCCTCTCTGTACCTCACTTTATCTTCCATGCCATGAATCAATCTGTTACCCTATCTCCAACTTCTAACCGGGGACCCACTATTGCCCCCAGGCCAGGGGCTCTGCATGATTCTCATATGAAAGTAACCCATTGCCTCCATTCCAGGGGCTCCTTTTACCTTCATTTCTTTCTCAGCTTTCTTTCCATTTTTAAGGCATCATGTTTTTAAACTCTACTTGGAAGGATGGGTTGAGCTAAGGGCTAAGGGGAGGGGTATTTAACTCTGATTCAAACATAATTAAACAGGAAGTGACAATGGTTTTACTCCACTTATACCAGTACAGGAGCAGACAGTTA
>NW_017728993.1:13145389-13148632 GCF_001723915.1 Gavialis gangeticus | reverse complement strand
TCACTTTATATTCCATGCCATGAATCAATCTGTTACCCTATCTCCAACTTCTAACCGGGGACCCACTATTGCCCCCAGGCCAGGGGCTCTGCATGATTCTCATATGAAAGTAACCCATTGCCTCCATTCCAGGGGCTCCTTTTACCTTCATTTCTTTCTCAGCTTTCTTTCCATTTTTAAGGCATCATGTTTTTAAACTCTACTTGGAAGGATGGGTTGAGCTAAGGGCTAAGGGGAGGGGTATTTAACTCTGATTCAAACATAATTAAACAGGAAGTGACAATGGTTTTACTCCACTTATACCAGTACAGGAGCAGACAGTTATATCCAAACATTTTATACTGGTGTAACGGTCGCAATGGTCTTCACACTAAGTCAACCATTTATGTGCATAGTATGGATACTTTCAAAGCCACCACTCAGCTACTGCACAACCCCATGGGCATTTAAGTTTCTACTAGATGGCATTTGCTGAGCTGTCAAAATACGGATGTGCCCTGTAACTAAGAGCCTGCTTGGAGCTCTAGCTCTGGCTGAACTCCCAAAGGTACCACAGCAGATAGGAAATGCTCTCTCACCAGTGGGACATGATCCTATGGGTATAATCCAAGAATATCTGCATGCCATGTCCCACAACAGGAAGACTGGAGAAGACAATCAATAGATGAAAGGTTGTAAAGTATAGTACCTACACAAAAGGGAGCAGCTGGCACAAGATAATGTGGAATATGCCTGAGAGCAGCAGGAGTCAGTAATGGACAGGTTTGGTTCCTACTTAGCAGATTGACTTGACTTGGCTGAAAGTAGTGCAAGTGGACTGAGACACCTGTGGCTGGGCCTTTAGCCCAATCAGCTGCTGAAGTGCCCAAAGCCGCTCTCTTTGTTACCAGAGGTGGCTGATATACTTTGGAAACATCCTTTCCCTAGACCCCTCATGCACAGTATGAGAAGTCCAGGCATATATCTATTGTGGGGCCGAAAATCTCACTTCCTAACCAGGCACCCGGGGTAAAATATTGCAATGGTCAGTGGGGAGGGTACATGCAAATACCTCATGTGGGGTCTGGTCCTTAGGAGCTTGGTTCCCAGTGAAAAGCAGTAGGATTTGAGCTCCTAACTGCCTGGGTCACTTGCTTACTCATTGTTTGCCCTCTCCCCCGGTGTCTTGCATATGTGTGCCTCTTGACTACATTTCTTCCCCTGCTCCAGACTCTCTACTGCAAAAGTTTTCTGTGGGATGCACTGAATCCAAAAACTTAAGTGGAGGTCATGGATACATAAAGTTGCTACCTCAGCCATTGCAGCACAGGATTTTTGCAGGTGGCAAAACCCACTGGGAGGTCTGGACAGCTACCCCACACTGAGGTCCATGCTGCTGGGGTTGTACTACTTTCAGTGCCTGAACAGAATGGTTAAAGGCGCATTTACACGACCTGCAGTCACACCTCAGAGCAACAGTGTGGCTAGACTCTGGGTTTACACCCAGGCTCTCTGCTGCTGCTCCCAGGCTGTCTGCAAGCAGATCCACCTGATTATATCTTGCTGTTTGTGCTCCCTCCTGCAAACCCCACTGACCAGCAAGATGACTTGTAACTGTGCTCATCATGTGGATCCTTGGTGGTTGAATGAATAATACCCACCAGGCACTAGGCTCTTCTTTAAACAGCCTAATCTGAACCAAGACCTTGAACTGTGGGTACAATTATCTTGAAGGTCTTCAGTTGTTGTGTTCATTGGTTGGCATCTATATTTAAAGTGGAGCAATAGGCAGATCTAGGAACTTCAATTATGTGAATGACACAACAGTACCGTGGTTTAACACGGCCTAAATGTAATGTGTGACAAAGCCCTTTAAGGTAACTAGGACTTAGTTTAAGCTAAATTGAAATAAATCAATCTTAAACCAAAAGAAAAATGTCTGCCCAGGGGATTGCTGGAGTTTAGCTGAATCCTGTTTTATGTTTCAGATTTTGTAGTCTGGAGAAGAGAGACTAAGTGGGGATTTCATAACAGTCTTCAAATTCCTAAGGGGTATTTATAAAGAGGACAGTGATAGACTGTTCTCTGTGGCTGTAAAGAATAGGAGAAGGAGCAATAGTCTTAAATTACAGCAGGGGAAATTTTAGGCTGAATATTTTAAAGAACTTTATTACTGTAAGCATGTCTGAGCACTGGAACAGGCTACCAAGAGAGGCTGTGGATCAGATTATTAGGATCAGGTTAGACAAACACTGGACTGGAATGGTTTAGCCGGGGTTGGTCATGCCTTGAGCAGGTGGTTGGATTAGATGACCTCCTGAGGTCCCTTTCAGCCTTACTTGCCTATGATTGTATACTGTTTTTGCATACCTGATAATTAAGTGTGTATATTAATTAAGAGTATGTAGTTGAGCACATAACCATACCACTAACCAGCATAGCTATGCTAGCAAACCCCTCTGTGTAGGCACAACGTATACCATTAAGAGCCCCTTTGCTGATATAATACGTATCATTTGGGAATGTGACTTAGCAGAACAACTCCTTTTGGCAGGATAAGCCCTCAGCCACGGTACTTTGTCAGTTTAAAGCAAACATAGGGCTAACCAGCACTGCAGAGTTTTTGCCAGGAAATCTGTACTGGTTTAGCTAGACATGCAAAGTTAAATCAGTGTGGCTCTCTCAGTCAGGTTAGGCCTAGTTAAGCTGGCACAAATGTGTATGTAGAAATGCCTTAGCCATTAGCTCTTCATTTCTACTCAGAAGTGCGGTATGAACAAGTGGTTTCTGAGCTCTGGACCCAAGGACTACTTATCCTGGCCATCTACAGCCTACCATTTGGGAACCGCTTCTCTAGACTTTATTATAGAGAATCTCCTTTGACTTTGGCTCTAACTATTTAAAAGTGGTTCAGCCCTGGTGCTGTGTGTTTGCTTCATAACCTATCCTTTCTCAGCTGTTCAGCCCGGATCATGAGAGGCAAAAGCTGGCTCAGTCTATCTAGTGTGTGCATTTTTCATGCTGTCAAAGAAAGCTTTGTCTTCTAGACTATAAACTCCTTGGAGCAAGGATTATCATTTATCATATGTGTATACTGCCTAGCACAACTGGGTAATGGCCTTTAGGAACTCCTGCAATACGAATGTTTAATAATAATGATGATGATTGTGTCAATAAATGGTTAATTTATCCATGCAGTGGCAAAATGCTATGTCATAACTCACTTCACTTCCAGGGCAACCTAATCGAACCTTCTGATGCCAG
>NW_017728993.1:13132052-13140389 GCF_001723915.1 Gavialis gangeticus | reverse complement strand
GGTTAATTTATCCGTGCAGTGGCAAAATGCTATGTCATAACTTACTTCACTTCCAGGGCAACCTAATCGAACCTTCTGATGCCAGAGTTCAGACTGCTTCCATCATATAATAACCTTACTTGGTGGTGCTGAAGTTGTTAAAAACTACTCAGATCATCCATTCTGTCAGAGCCAGATTGGGTTTGTCTCTGGCATGTGACAGTACATGAATCACTATGAATCAGGAAGAAAACCACTTCCCTTGAATTTGCAATAAAGCTCTGGGTGCAAGGGTGAAGGGGACAGGTGCTCAGCTGGTGCACTCCCCAATCCTTATAGTCATGGGATGGGCCCATGCAGGACTGGATGCATCCTGCAGATCGATGCATGGCTGCACAGGTGGTATCACCAGCAGGCCTTTGCCTTCTTCAGCCTTCTTCAGATGCTGTTCCATGAAGGATTGCTAGGAAGAGATGGGATCCAAATGATGAAGAGAGGGTAGAGCATCTTTGCAGACAGGCTTGGTAATCTAGTAAGGAGGACTTTAAACTAGATTCACCAGGGGATGAAGACTAAAGCCCTGAGGTAAGTGGGGAAACAGGTGACCTACAGGAAGCAAAAGCAGGAGAGGGAAACAGGAGAGGTCTTCTCATTCTTCCTGAGAAAGTAGGGCAATTGGCTTCTTACCTCAGGTGTCTGTACACGAATGCATGGAGCCTGGGAAACAATCAGGAAGAATTGGAAGTCCTCGCCTAGTCGTGGAGCGATGACGTGATTGGAATAACAGAGATGTGGTGGGAGCTTGCATGAGTGGAGCATGGTCACAGATGGGTACAAGCTGTTCAGGAAGAACAAGCAGGGGAGAAGAGGAGGAGGAGTTGCACTTTATGCAAAAGAGTCAGATGATTGCTCATAGCTCCAGTATGAAACTGGAGATAGGCCTGTTGAAAGTCTCTGAGTTAGGATCAGAGGGGAGAGCAACAAGGGTGATGTCGTGGTGGTGGTCTGCTATAGACCACCAGACCAGGAGGATGTGATGGATGAGACTTTCTTTAAACACCTAGCAAAAGTTTTCCGATCACAGGTCCTGGTTCTCATGGGGGACTTCAATCACCCTGACATCTGTTGGGAGGGCAGTACAACAGTGCAGAGGCAGTCCAGGAAGTTTTTGGAAAGCACTGGGGATAACTTCCTGGTGCAAGGGTTGGAGAGGCCAACTAGGAGCCGTGCTCTTCTTGACCTGCTGCTCACAAACAGGGAAGAACAGGCAGGGGATGTAGAAGTGGATGGCAACTTGAGCAGCAGCGACCACAAAATGATTGAGTTCAAGATCCTGAGGGAAGGAAGGAAGGAGAGCATCAAAGTATGGATTCTGGACTTCAGAAAAGCAGATTTCAACTCGCTCAGGGAACTGATGGGTAGGATCCCCTGGGAGGCCAGTTTGAGGGGGGAGTCCTGAAAATGTAGGGCAAAGTGTTTGCATTTTAAAGAAACGTTGCTGAGGGCACAGAAATGAACCCTCCTGATGCTCAGGAAGATTATCAAATATGGTAAAAAGCCAGCTTGACTTCACAGGGAACTGTTCAGTGAGTTAAAACACAAAAAGAAAACTTAACAAGAAGTGGAAACTTGGACGCACAACTAGGGAAGAACATAAGAATATTGCTCAGGCATTCAGGGATGAAATCAGGAAGGCCAAAGTGCAATTGGAGTTGCAGCTAGCAAGAGACATACTTGAAGAAACCTTTCTTGTTACCCTTCATATCAGCAACAAGAGGAAGATCAGGGAAAGTGTGGGTCCCTTACTGAATGGGGGAGGCAACCTAGTGACAGATGATGCAGAAAAGGCTGAAGTGCTCAATGCCTTTTTTAACTCAGTCTTCACAGGCAAGGTCTTACAGCATAGTTTGGGGAAGAGGTAAGCAGCTGATGGTGGCAAAAGAACAGCTTAGGGACTATTTAAGAAGGCTGGACTTGTACAAGTCCATGGGGTCTGACATGATACACCTGAGGGGG
Organism: Gavialis gangeticus; assembly: GCF_001723915.1. NCBI lineage: Eukaryota > Metazoa > Chordata > Crocodylia > Gavialidae > Gavialis > Gavialis gangeticus. Next base: position 13,138,394 of record NW_017728993.1, on the reverse strand, counting down.
CTGAGGGAATTGGCCTATGTGATAGCAAAGCCACTGGCCATTATCTTGGAAAACTCCTGGAAATCAGGAGATGTCCCAAATGATTGGAAAAGGGCAAATGTAGTGCCTGTCTTTAAGAAAGGGAAGGAGGAGGATCCAGAGCGCTAATGACCAGTCAGCCTCACCTCAAAAAAATCATGGAGTAGGTCCTCAAGGAATCCATTTCTAAGCACTTCCAGGAGAAGAAGGTGATTAGGAGCAGTCAGCATGGATTCACCAAGGGCAAGGCATGCCTGATCAACCTGATTGTCCTCTGTGATGAGATGGCTGGCTCTGTGGATGCAGGAAGAGCAGTGGATGTGGTGTACTTTGAATTTAGCAAGGCTTTTAATATGGTCTCTGAAAACATTCTCGCAAACAAACTAAGGAAATTCAGATTGGATGAATGAACTATAAGGTGGATAGAAAACTGGCTGGATTCTCAGGCTCAACAGGTAGTAACAATGTCTAGCTGGCAGCTGGTATCAAGTGGAGTGCCCCAGGGGTCCTGGGGCAGGTTTTGTTTAGTATATTCATTAAGGATCCAGAAGATGGTACAGAGGCAACCTCAGCAAGTTTGTAGATAACATCAATCTGGGGGGAGTAGTAGACACACTGGAGGGTAGGGCTAGGATTCAGAGTGACCTACACAAATTGGAGGATTGGGCCAAAAGAAATCTCATGAGGTTCAATGAGGACAAGGGCAAAGTCCTGCACTTAGGACGCAGCAATCCCATGCACCAGGACAGTTTGGGGGCTGACTGGCTGGGCAGCAGCTCTGCAGAAAAGGTCCTAGAGTTACAGTGGACAATAAGCTGAATATGAGCCAGCAGTGTGCCCTTGATGCCAAGAAAGCTAATGGCTGCATTGGTAGGAGTGTTGCCAGTAGGTCAAGGGAAGTAATTATTCCCCTCTATTCAGCACTGGTGAGGCCATACCTGGAGTACTGGGCCCAGTTTTGGGCCCCCCACTATGGAAATGATGTGGACAAATTGGAGAGAATCCAGTGGAGGGCAGTAAAAATGGCTCAGGGGCTGGAGCCCAAGACTTCTAAGGAGAAACTGAGGGAATTAGTCTCCTCTTCTGCAGAATAAATAAGCCCAAGGTGGGATTTAATAGCAGCCTTTAACTACCTGCAGGGTGGTTCCAAACAGCATGCATCTAGGCTGTTCTCAGTGGTGGCAGATGACAAAACAAGGGGCAATGATCCCAAGTTGCATCAAGGGCAGTTTAGGTTATATTAGGAAAAACTCTCACTAGGAGTGTAGTAATGCACTGGAACAGGTTCCCCGGAGAGGTGGTGGCATCTCCATCCTTGGAGGTTTTTAAGACCTGGCTAGACAAAGCCTTGGCTGGGATGTAGTTGTAGATGGGCCTGCTTTGAACAGGGGGTTGGACATGAACTCCTGAGGTTTCTTCCAGCCCTAATTGTCTATGAATCTATGATTTTTTTCCCCCTCAGAGACTTATTCCATCACCTTTGATTTTAAAAAAATTATACCCAATCTGTATGTTCCTGCAAATACAACTTTATGATTTGCGTGTTGCCGGGAACACAGACCTTCCAATTTAACAAATCAATAACTGTCCCTTTTAAACCCTTGTGAATGAAGCATCCTTTGATATTGAATACAGGTCCTTATAAAAAACTTCCAGGGACTTCAAAAATTTTTATATTCGAATTGACTGGTTACATGACAGTTAAATTAAAATGCAACAGAGAAACAATATCAATCATGAAAAAAAGACAGCAGAACATTGTATTGCAGTAGTGGTTTGGAGACTGAGTCATGGACTAAAAACCATGGGGAGAAGGTTTTCTGGCTCCCGACTCAACTGTGCAGCTCTCAGCAGCCCCAGGAAAAGGAAAGGGAAACCTTAGTTGAGTTGTTCTGATACACCTGGTGTGCCATTGCCCAAGCCTTGTCCAGTTAGGGAGGGCCACACTTCAGCCTCTCTTACTCATCTGCCTGGAGGATCTTCTGCTTCCACTTTTCCTAGATCTGCCGCTGAAAAAACTTTGTCTCCTCATAGTACAAATAAACTTAGTTCTGGTTTGAAATCACAATAGTAAATGGAAAATAGAATAAAAAATGAGTCATTCATTGGTGAATAAAATGATTGCTGTAGCTGGACAGTGTATATGACCTAGCAATGTCCCTCCCTGTTGTCACGTGAAAGATGTATCGTTGCTCTGGTGTACTCACGAACCCAGCACAAGATGTACAACACTGAGAAGGTGAGACTTAACTCCCCTAAAAGGACATGTCAGCATCCGACAGCCCAAGAGCCAATCTGGTTCATAAAGACACTGGATTTAGCCTCGTGGCTGAAAGAATTGGCAGCACATGTCAGCAAAGGAGGTGTCCCCAGGATCCTGGCACCTACCTTTTTCTTCACTGTATCTCCTGCTTGTGTGGTCCATGATGAGGACTGGCTCACAAGCAGCAGCCCATGGTGGCAACAGGTTGCCAACCGCTGGGTCAGACAGTATTGCAGAATCTGTCCACTTTTAAATCACCCGAAGGGAAGCATTTTAGAACAACTCCTGGGTTAATTAAAATACCTAGGTAGTCAGTAATGCCTACCTCCTGAAGAGCTTTTTCAATTCATACATCTCAAAGCACTTTACAAAGGAATTAAATATCATTATCCACAGGTTCCAGGTGAGAGAGTTCTGGCACAATGGGGGATAGCGGGGAAAAAATGGAGGCTGAAAATTGACACGAGCTCTCTAGGCTGTAAAGATGGAGACCAAAAGAAAATGTAACCCCCTAACTTCTCTAAGAGCGATCAGCAGTGTATAGGCAAGTACTCCCCCCACCTCATTCAGGTTATGCAAAAAACACAGAGGTGTAAGATGGGAAGGTGTATGAAAGAACAAGGCCTGATCCTTTTGCTCCCCATGCTGGTTTTCTGTGCCACCATAGGCTTGTTTGCCCCAGTGCCAATTGCTAGCACAGGGGTGGGCAAAATGTGGCCCAGGGGCTGGATACAGCCAGTCAGACCACTCTATCTGGTCTGTGGGGCCCCTAAATATTTAGAAAATTAATATTTATCTGCCCTGGGCTGCCTGTCATGCGGCCCTTGATGGCTTGCCAAAACTCAGTAAGCCGCCCTCTGCCCGAAATAATTGCCCACCCCTGTGCTAGCGCTTTATCTGATCTAGTTTATGGTGCTGAGCTGTGGAGCTCTTCAATCTAATACAGAAGACTCAGGCTGGGTACAGAAACACCTAGCAAATAAAGGCTGCAGCCAAACGAGGGCTCTAATTAACTCAGAAAGGAGCAGCAAGAGTAGGAGGTGTTGAGAAGCATGCCTGGTAGTATGAGTCAAGACAAAGAAAGAAAAATAGTGATTGCTAGGATGGATAAGGAGGTAGAGTGTTAAGAAGAACAACATGCAGTGGGATAAAGGAAAGGACTTAGAAGAGAATCAGGGGCTTGAGCAGAACCTGAGTCGAGACAGACTGAAGTTATTCAAGAAAGACAAAAATGGTATAGGAGGAGGGGAAAAAGAGATGTGGGATAAGCAGATAATTGACACAGACAGATGGACACACACACACACACACACACACACACAAAGGGCAGTCAGGAAGGAGGAGAGACACAGAAAATAATAAATAGTAGCAAAAATAGTCAGGAGGAAGAAGAGAATTTGGACTGGAAATAAGAAAAATGGGATGAAACAGAAAACAGGTAATGAAAACAAAGAAAAATGCCCAACTCTGAGCACATTTTGTTCCATTTATTCTTCTACCTTCATCTTTATCTTGGTAATGTTATAACTCTGATGGAGAGACTGTTTAGAAGGACTTTGAGACACCTCTATCCTAAGTGATAAGCTAGGAGAAAGGGAAAATATGATGGCATATTACATATGGTGGGAAGGATCAAAGGCAGTGCATTTTTTTCCTCTGGGCTCACATGCTTAATAGTTCCACCTCATAAAAATCAGGAATCACCCCTACCTTTCAGAGGCCATTTCACTGGGTTTGCCTTAGAAGGTATGCTGGCACCATGGTACAAATCAACATCCCTTTGTACTGCCTGCCATTTTTACATGTCACTATTTTAAAGAGGGTTAAACACCTTTTCTTAGCTACTCATTGGCCAAGATGCAGCTAAAAATAAGGGCAAAATCACAATTGGGATCCCAGTCTTTTTTGCTCGTTATTTCTGGAAAGTCACCTGTGTCTAGAAAAATCTCCAGACTCTTTCCTTTCTCTCATGCAGAAAAGTAAGTTGATATATTGTGACGTTCTTTGCCAACCATGGGTCTTTGGGCCTGTTTCAAAGGCAGCTATCACAAGTTTTACTTCCACACACTAACTTAAAAAGGTCATTTTTCTTTCTACAGTCACCAGTTAATCTCACTGATAGAAGGCCATGTACAATTAGGGCCAAAACCTCTGAGACCTTTTCTATGGACATCATTGGGAACAAGACTTGGCCTTCAATGAGCTAAGCTTCCAGGTGGGTGGTCATGGGCCATTTATTAGATTGTAGAGCTCGTTTGGAAAGTTCAAAAAAATTCAAATAAATCATAAACATTGTTTTCTTTTTACTGATTCAGCAAACTTTGCAAAGATATTTGGGGTATCACTAAGTGAAACTAGCATTCTCATATCAGTGCTAAAATTTTCGTATCAGTGTTGGTTTCAAAACACAGTCTTCAGAGGATATTAATGCTACTTCTGTTGGTCGGACTAGTCCTTGAGCTTACACTTGAAATGGCATTCCAAGAATGGAAGGGCACTATAACATTAAGCAAAGGAGGAATTGCATATAATAAAGTGTCAGATTTAAAACACAATGAAAACAGAGTAGAAGATATGTAGGTTATGGAGAGTAATGGAGAGCTCAGCTGTGAAAACACCTTCCATTTACACAAAGAATATCTCATATGCACAGGAATGAGCCAATACTGCTATTCAAGAGTGAAGGTTCAGATCCCAGGAGCAAGTTGAAGGCATTTTAACATTATTAAAATATACACTTCTGTATATTACTCCAAAAAAAAAAAGTGTATGCCAGCACACACTGAAGTCAATAGGAAACCCTTGAGTTCATTGTGTTATGGACTGGATCATAAAATTACAGTAATGCACAAACATACAATAGAGTCCTGTAAAATGATATCCCTGGGTGTGATGCAGCCATATTAGTGGCCATCTACTACCTGCAATTAAGGTGTAATGAAGTCTAGGGAACTAAGGCACATACTAAAAGCAAAGAATATATAGATATACAGGAAAAATTATTTTCTTGATGGCAAAGTATTTAGCCCCTAGCAGATGCCTTGTGATAGCTTGGTTTCATTGTCTTTGTTTGGAACTAAAAGTTCTAGTGGGAAAAAGTAACAGGCATTTCTGCTCTGTATCCATACCTTAAATCCTTCCCTCATCACATTATTAGTAACTAATGCTCTTAGGTATTTAAGCTGTCTAGGTCTGCATCTACACAAGAGGCGTTAAGGAGCATTAGCCTAACACGTCTACACATGCATGCCCTTAATGTGCATTAACTTAGGTTAATTAGTTAACACTTAGTTAAAGTGCATTAATGTATGTGTAGAGGTGACCTGGCACTAACTTTAGTTCTGGGTTTGCCCAGCCACTAGAGGGCTGGCTGAACCCAGCCTCAGGGCTCCTGTCTGGCTGCCTCTCCTGGCTTCAACTTGGGACTAAAGTTAGTCCACCCTTCAATGCACCCTAAAGTTAGTCCCAAGTGCTAACAGCCAAGTGGCCAGAGACTGGAGCTCCTCCCCCAGTGGCCACAGAGACACATGGCAGGACTGGAGGGACTAGGAACTAATTTTAGTCCCAAGTCACTGCATGTGTAGACACCTGCCAAAAATCACTTAATGCTCATTAGCTTAATGCACATTAAATTTAGTCACACTTTTTTGCACATGTAAACACACCCTAGTTTGCAACTCTCTAGGGCTAGCAATTGCTAAATAGCTTGTCCAAGATCTTCCTCTCAGCTTACAGCCAGGTATTTGGCTTGATCCTCAGCCTTAAATTCTTTTTTGCTTCCCTCTTTCTTCAAGTCTCTTACCATCTTTTGCACAAGATCCCTTCTCTTCTGATAACCAGGTCAGCAGTATATCCAAAAAGTGAACATACGCTTTTTCAATGCACCCCATTCCGAGAATATCACAATGATTTTAACCATGTTTTCATTATTTGGGGGTATGCTGCCCCAGCAGGTAAGTCCCACATGGCCGGGGCCCCACTCAACTTACCCCTTCTCCTGCCTCTGCAGCACTATCCCTCACTGCAGGGGACTTGATCTAGCCCCCACCCCATCCCTTCCC
>NW_017728993.1:13119538-13131948 GCF_001723915.1 Gavialis gangeticus | reverse complement strand
CCCCCCCCCCCGCAGATCGACTCCAAGAAGCCCCAAGATCTACTGCAAGAGGCTCCTAGATTTACTGGTGGACTGAGATGCACTGGTTGGTGACCACTGCCATCCACAATCTTAAAAATCAATATATGTCTTCTGATTTTATTTCCATCTTCTTTCAAGTAGTACATTACTTTAAAATATTCAGTGCACCATGGATCTATTTTTGCAGAATCTCTTATTACGGTATTATCTCTTGTGTATAAATTTACATAAAGTTTTCAAAGACAGGATTTCATAGACTGTAAACAGGAGAGAGAGGAAGATGACAAATTTAAAAACATAATGACACTGAGTTCTTAGTGATCTATGGGAATGGGAAAATGCTAGTTAAAATCTTGTCACACATCTTCAGGGGTTTTTTCCCCTTCATTTAAAATATTTGAAAGCAGCTGCTCCCACCAAAACTTCTGATGCAAAACTCCACACAGCAGACCGAAAATAGCAAAGCTCTGAGTGCTTAAAGTGTCTTGCAATGCTTATAGTTTAATTCATAATTGAGAAAGGTTTCTAGCAGATGGAGAATGCAAGGGTCCTAGTCATAAAACCTTTGGCTATTTGCCACATAAATGGTCTGTTTATTGAACGGGGGAAAAAGTGGAATGTACCTTTTCCACATCAGGAATACATTTCTTCAATTCATAAATTCTCTATCCCCATCTCTCCACCCCTGCCCTCCAACTAGCATAGGGAAGCCTTCCCCCACCCCCCTTTTTTTCCCCTTTGAGCGTGCTGCTGAGGCTAGGAAGGGAAATGATTCTTAGAGGGAGAAAGACCCAAAAGTAAAACATTTATTTAAAACAAAAACACAAAAATGGTATCACGTGTTTTTAGGTGAAACTGGAGAATGCTCAGACCAACTATAGATGACAGAGACATACCAAAGTTATCATACAACCTGTAATTCAGTCAACAGCCTGAAGAATACTGCTGAAAATGTTTTTTTTTACAAAAGCACAAAATTAATTACTATAAAAATATAAAAATGTATTATGATTATTCAGTTTGTTTTAATTAGCATCTAGAGTTCCCGGTTAAGGTCAGAGCCCTGCTGTTCTGGGCACTGTACAAATAAGAACAAGTAGTCTCTGCTGTGAGGAATTTACCTTCTAAAATGACAAGACAGCCCAAAAGTAGGAGAAAAGAAGGATTATTAACAGACGGCCAAACTAAAACACAGGACTGGATCCATAAAGGATTTAGATTTTACACTAAACAGTCATTGGGTAAAATACACAAGCCAGCCTAGAAGTAGGGGCCAGAACCCAGAATTTCCCTCTATCATAGGGGAGTGCTATAGTGACCAGGCTACAGAGCTGTGCATGCTTTCTTTGTCTCACACAATGAATATTGAAATCTCTGTTGCACAGAAGACGACTTTCAAGAGAAGGAGTGCAGAGTGTCCCATCTCCCACAAAGTTTATAGCCAGAGACATAGGGATATGCATCCCTTGAGACTGAAGGAATTGAGCCCAGGTCTCCCACTTCCTAAGTGAGGGGTCTAACCCTTAAACTATGAAATATTTAAAGTAGAGAAGCCTCAAAGATCAGAGGATGAAATATGAATTACTTCTTAAGTCATGAATATGAAATACTTCTTAAGTGAGGGGTTTAACCATTAAACTATGAAATATTTAAGGTAGAGAATCATCAAAGGTACAGAATCCTCCTAAAACTGTGTTTTTCAAAAGCAAATGGTAACAGTCTGTCAGTGTGCTTAGGTATGCCCGGAGACCTCCCACCTGCCTGACCCCTCAGGGGACTTCGCTAGAAAACTTCCTAGTCGTACAGTCCCAGCCAAACTTAAGTATTAGCTAGGGATGGAGCTGCCCATCCCTGTCAAAAGTGAGGCAGTTATGACCAGGCCCCGAGATATAACTCTGGGAGTCAGAGGCTATTTGAAAGTCAAAAAGCAAGATGCCATTGGAATTTAGATATCTCCAAGGATGCTAGGCAGAAGCTGAGAGGGAGAGTTTTGATCCATGATTTTGGATCTATGGGCCTAAATTTCACTTTGGGCATCCAAGATTTAGTTTATCTAGCCTTAAGTGACTTGACCAAGGTCACAAGGGAATGCTGTGGCAGAGCTGGCAGCAACCTGAACACAGATTGCAAGTCCAGTTGAGTGCATTCATTGTGAGAACATATGATACAAGGTAATATAGGGGAAGAGGCAAAGAAAATACTGGGGGAGGTGGAGAAGAGAACATAACACCCAGGGAACAGGATTCACAAAGCAGCAGATTTCCTGCCTTATTGTTGGCCACCCAATGGACTAAACCCCTTACAATGTTTATCATATCTTGTATGGTAAAGTGCTGTCGTTTACTATCTAAGAATACGATCTATGCCTCCTGTTCCCACGAATGGGTATAGAGACTTGGTTGCAGAGGTGTAACTGTAACTGGTAGAGTTTGCACCCTTGGGCAGGAGTCCTCTCTTTAGCCTCCACCCATGGGAGACACTGCTGCTCAAGAGGAGGTATCAGCATGTTCAGCAGCTACAGGGTTAATGTGACAGCCAGTGCTGACTCCTATCCCCAACAAGGAATCAAGACCTTGAATTCAGCAACACAAGTAGGAAAGAAAGTAGGACAAAGTTAGGCAAGAGGCTTAACACTCGTCATCCCTTTGAGCCTCCTTACCTCCATTCTAGCATCCCACTTCCTCCAGGGTGGCACCTCCTCTTAGTGCCTGGGGCTCATGCCTTGCTCACCCACTCCCAGTTACACTACTTCTAGGTTTCCCACCACCACTGACATGCAGACTAGGTTTTCATTTACAGTGAAGCTCATATGGAGGAGAGCAGAAAATTGCATGTATTTTTACCCCTATTTGCCCTCCATTCTTGGAGCAGTGTTTCCAAACTGTACAGCATGTTGTTATACTTACTGCCTCCTGACTATCTAATCAAAAGATTGTTTTTAAATCAGTCACCCCTGGAAACATTCATTTCAAAAGCTATAGCACAGCAGTTCAGCATCTCTTTTGGGCCACGGCATGGGGTTTGACAAACAACACTGGTTACGTACTGGTCCTGTAATAGCGGTAGGAATTGCTTCAGTTACAATTCTGATGTGTATGAACCTCGCAATGGATGGGTTTCTAAAACTTTCAGGGCCATTTCACATGCCAGAGTTTACCCTTTTCTGCACGATCTTGTTAATGATCTCTTCTAGGTAGATGAAGGAATCAAATGTCCACAGAAAAGCCACAGATTTGGGGTGTTTGCAAACTGCATGTGACTAAGCTTTCATTTAACTAGAATAGTGGGATAGTCCTTCTTAGCTGCAACAACTGCCACACCATCAGACTGAAAAACACTGACATCAGCAGAAGTCCAACCAGCCTTTCCCATTCCCAGCTGAGATGAACTCAAGGCCAAATTTAGATCTGGATTCTGAATCCTTTAAATGCAGCAGTGTCCAGGTCTTTGGGTTAGAAGGGACTCTAGCCTCTGGAATGAAAACATCAGCAAGGAAGGAGTAGGAAAGGTCAGCTCCAATGGCATCCTCCTCTTGACCACAGAACGTGGACTCACCTTCACCAATGCCCTATTCCACCAGAAAAACAGGCACAAAACGTCGTGGCAACACCCAAGATCTAAGCACTGGTATGTGATTGATTTCTACTTCATCATCTGGGCCTGGGATCGCAAAGATGTTCACATCACCAAGCTATGTTAGGAGCTGCTGGCTGCTGGATTGATCACTGACGCATCCGTGCAGTTCTGGTCACTGAAACTGGCTCCCGAATGATGACTGTAGCAGAAGCAATGCTGACGGAAGGTCAAAGTTGAAGGACTCAAGGACCCAAGCGAGCGAGACCTCTTCGACCACTGCCTCAATGAAAACCAGGTGAATTTCAATCAACAACAATGGGAGAATGTCAGCAGCTTGTGGGATGCCCTCAAGGCCACCATCATCAGCACCTGTGAAGAGACACTTGAATTCTCTATCAGGAAACATCAAGGCTGGTTTGACGAGAATGACTGGGAGACCCAAGTGTTGATCGATCACAAGCACAAAGCCTTTTGTGCTTAGCAAAACAACACTAACTCCAAGCAAAGAAATTACATCTCTATCAAACAAACCAAGGCAGAGGTCCAAAGGCAGAAGCACGATATGAAGAACAAATGGTGGGAAGACAAGGCTAAGGAGATTCAACATCTGGCTAACATCCATGATATGCATGGCTTCTTCAGTGTCACCAAAGCCATCTATTGGTCCAAGTACTTAGGGACCAACTCCCTTGAGACCTAAGGAAGGAGGAGACCCGATCAAGGAAAGGGGATCCATCAATGCCCATTGGAAGGACCATTTTGAAGACCTTTTCAGTTGAGAGTCTGCTGTTGATGCAAGTGTTCACAACACCCAGCCGGAGACGACCACCCAGGAACTCCGGGATCGACCCTCCCCAGTGGGAGGGAACGTAGGGGGCGGGGCAGCCAGCAGGCATTTCCGGGGAAGCCTGGAACGCCTGATTGGCTACAGGGCAATCACAGGAGATTTTGAACCACGGCCCTTAAAAGCTGTAGTTTGCCACAACCCCTGGCAGTTGGGGCCAGAGAAGGAGAGGAGAGGGAGAACTGGGCACACGTGCACCTCCACACACGTGTGCCCCCTAAACCTATTAGCACCAGTGGCAGCAGAGGAGGCAGCAGCAGCTGATCCCCATAAGGTAAGTGGGGTGTAGGAGCAGGCGCAGCGGGGGCGGGTCCGGAGGGGAAGCCCCCCGGATCCCTTTTGACTGAGCCACCAGGGAGCCGCGCTCCCGAGCCGCGCGCTATCAGGTGCGCTCTGTGAGGGCACGCCGGTGTTTGCGCCGACGTTCGTGCCGGCGGCCAAGCAGAAGGGGCCAGGAGGAAATCTTTGGCAAGGGAGAGGCGAAGGTACCACACTTAAAAACAATTTTTTAAATGGTATCGACACGGGGTGCTGCTAGGGCCCCTGCCCAGGGGGCAATGACTACCCGGGGCTTCTCCACCCAGACAGAGTCCATGGGGGAGCTGGCATCTCCGTGCCCCTTGGCCTGTGGGGGGATGCCCGGCGGGGCCGGGGGGGCAAGGAATGGGGGCCCCTATACCTGTCCCACAGGTACCCAACTTAGGGCCTTGGAGGGGCAGGTGAGGGAGCTCCAGGAGGAGGTTAGCGGGCTGAGGGGGATCAGGAAAGAAGAAGATGAAATTGATGGGTATTTCCTTTCCCTGCAGGGCCATGCACCAAAGGGGGAAGAGCCCCAGGAGGTGCCCTCCACAGCAGAATGGCAGAAGGTTCCCTCCAGAGTAAAGGCGGCTCATGGTGGTGCAGTACCAGTTCCCCCAGAACAGCTAAGGAACAGGTACAAGGCCCTGGTGACATTGGAGGAAGAGGAAGGTGAGGAGGAAACCTCTGAAGAGGAGATCACTCCACGCACAGAACGGGTTGAAGGAGGCAAGTTGACCCGGAAGAAGAGACGCTGGGTACTCGTCATAGGTGACTCCATCCTGAGAGGAACAGAGAGTCCCATCTGTTGCCAGGATCCCATGACACATGAGGTCTACTGTCTGCCTGGAGTGTGGATTCAGGACGTGACGGAGATGATCCTGGCCCTCATCCAGCCCACCAATTACTACCCCATGGTCCTAATCCATGTGGGCACTAATGATGCGGCCAGGAGCAGTCCAGATCACCTGATGAAGGACTACCAAGCGCTGGGGGGGAAGCTGAAGGAGATAGGGGTACAGGTGGTCTTCTCATCGTTTCTTCCAGTGAGTGGATTTGGAAGACGCCATGAGACCTACATCTGGGATGTCAACTTGTGGCTTTGGGAATGGTGTCTCGAGGCAGGCTTCGGCTTTTTGAACTACGATCCATAATTCAGAACAAAAGACATGCTCAGGTGGGACGGGCTTCACCTCTCCTGCAAAGATAAGCGTCTGCTCTCTTTCAGGTTGGCTGATCTCCTCCAGCGGGCTTTAAACTAGGCTCATTGGGGGAAGGGGAGGAAGAGGACCAAGGGAGCCACGGAACACCAAACCAAGAGACACCCACAAGAACAGCCCAGCCAAGGCAGGCGACAAGCACAAGAAGTACCCAGGTAAGAGACAGGGGCCTGGATAGTCCCAGGATTGGGGGGGCAGTGCATACACCCTCAGGAGGCCTTAAATGCCTCTACACTTATGCTTGTAGTATGGGGAACAAGAAGGAGGAATTTGCCCTCCTGCTAGCTAACACAAACCCAGACATAGTGGGGCTCACTGAAACTTGGTGGGATCCAATGCACGACTGGATGGTAAACATTAAGGGCTACAGGCTGTATAGGTGGCATAGAACAGGGGGGAAAGATGGGGGTGTGGTGCTGTACATCAAAGAGCAATATATATCCTCAGCAAACAGCACTGGGTCTCAGGTAGGGCAGACGGAGGTGCTCTGGGTTAGAATACATGGGGGTCAGGGAGAAAGGGACTTAACGGTGCGGGTTTACTACAGGCCACCCAACCAGGGGGAAGAGCTGGACCGGGAATTCTCAGGTCAGCTCACGGAGGCAGTTAAGTCAAGGGATGTGGTCATCATGGGTGACCTAAACTACCCGGACATCTGCTGGGAAGAGCAGTCAGCCAGGTCTGACCACTCACATAGGTTCCTAGCTGAGTTACAGGACCTCCATCTAACCCAGGAGGTGCACAGTCCCACCAAGGGAAATGCGTTATTGGACCTCGTCCTGGCCACAGCCGATGACCTGGTGAGGGGACGGCGGGTGCTCGACCACCTTGGTGGCAGTGATCATCGCCTACTGGAATTCACCATCCAGTGCAGGGTGTCAAAGGCCTGCAGCAAGGCAGCAGCCCTGGACTTCAGGAGGGTGGATTTCAATGAGGTAAGGAGACTAGTCGGGGAGGCACTGAGGTCCCGGAGGGGAGGGGATTTGGGAGTCCACGAAGAGTGGTCATTCCTTAAGGAAACGATCCTCCAGGCCCAAAGGGTGACAATCCCCACGCGGATCAACAGGGGCAAGTGCACTCAAAAGCCCCCATGGCTCACCAAAAGCATCCAGGAACATCTCAAAGCCAAAAAGAAGGTGTACACCCAATGGAAGAGAGGGGCCCTCACCAAGAGGATTATACCTCCATTGCTCAAGATAGTAGGGGGGCTCTTAGGAAGGCCAAGGCAGAGATGGAATTGGGACTAGCAACCCGGATCAAGCATAACAAGAAGTCCTTTTTTAAATACATAAGGGATAAAAAGAAGATACCGAGTAATGTGGGGCCGCTGCAGAACACGCTTGAAAATCTACCAGACAACAAAGCTAACCTCTTTAACAGATTCTTTGCTTCCATTTTTCCAAGCAGGGACCAAGTCATCCCACCCACCGGGATCCCGGACGCACCCAAGGGAGGTGCAGCCAGGCCCAGGGTCAGTGAGGACCTAGTCAGGGAACTTCTGGTAAGACTAGACATGTTTAAATCAGCAGGTCCTGACGATCTCCACCCCTGAGTGCTGAGGGAATTGGCAGAGGTCATTGCAGGACCCCTGACACAGCTTTACAAGCACTCATGGTGCTCTGGTGAGGTGCCAGAGGACTGGAAAAGCACCAGTGTGGTTCCTTTTTTTGAAAATGGGAGGAAGGAGGACCCAGGAAACTACAGGTCTGTTAGTCTTACCTTCGTCCTGGAGAAGCTCTTTGAGAAAATTATCCAGGAGCACATCTGCGAGGGACCAGCTGGGGAGATTATGCTTAGGGGCAATCAACACGGGTTCATTAAAGGCAGGTCCTGTCAGACCAACCTAGTGGCCTTCTACAACCAGGTCCCAAAAGCCTTGGACGCAGGTGTCACGGTGGACGTAGTCTTCCAGGACTTTTGGAAGGCCTTCGACATTTTCTCTCACCCCATCCTCATTAAAAAATTAGGCAACTGCAGTGTCAATGCCTACACAGTCAGATGGGTCACAAATTGGCCGGAGGGCCACACCCAGAGAGTGATGGTGGATGGGTCATTTTCAGCCTGGAGGGATGTGGGCAGTGGGGTTCCCCAGGGCTCGGTAGTTGGGCCCGCACTGTTCAACATCTTTATCAGCGACTTGGATGAGGGGGTGAAAAGCACCTTGTTCAAATTCACAGATGACACTAAGATGTGGGGGAGAAGTGGGCATGCTAGAAGATAGGGACAGGCTACAACTAGATCTGGGCAGATTACAGAGGTGGGCAGATGAGAACAGGATGAGTTTCAACACAGACAAGTGCAAGGTGCTGCACCTGGGGAGGAAGAACCGGCACCATACCTACAGGTTGGGGAACTCCCTTCTCGTCAGTGCAGAGGCAGAAAAGGATCTTGGAGTCATCATTGATGCCAAGATGAACATGGGCTGGCAGTGTGGGGACTCAGTCAGGAAGGTCAACAGCACCTTGTCACGCATCCACAGATGCATCTCGAGCAGGTCCAAGGAGATGATCCTCCCCCTCTATGCAGCACTGGTCAGACCACAGCTGGAGTACTGCGTCCAGTTCTGGGCACCGCACTTCAGGAGGGATGTGGACAACATGTAGAGGGTCCAGAGAAGGCCACTCGCATGATCAGGGGGCAGCAGGGCAGGCCCTACGAGGAGAGGCTACGGGACCTGAACCTGTTCAGCGTCCACAAGATAAGGCTGAGAGGGATCTAGTGGCTGTCTATAAACTGGCCAAGGGGGACCAGCAGGCAATGGGAGAGTCCATGTTCCCCCGAGCACTACTGGGAGTAACAAGGAATAATGGCCATAAGTTGACTGAGAGTAGATTCAGACTAGACATCAGGAGGTGCTGCTTCACTGTCAGGACTTCCAGGAGCTGGAACCAACTTCCAAGGGAAGTGGTGCTGGCTACTACCTTGGGGGTCTTCAAAGGGAGGCTGGATAATCATCTAGCCGGGGTCGTTTGACCCCAGTACTCTTTCCTGCCATGGCAGGGGGTTGGACTAGATGATCTGCTCAGGTCCCTTCCGACCCGACCAACTATGAAACTATGATCTCAGAATCCCTCCAACCCCTGAGAAGGTGAGGAAAGTCATCAGGCAGATTAAAAACCACCAGGCATCTGGAGTGGATGGCATCCCTGCTGGAATCTTAAAACAGGGAGGAGAGCAGCTCACATCACCGTTTCATGCCTTCATCTGAAGGATCTGGAATGATGAGGAAATCTCAGATGAATTTAGGGATGCCATGATTGTGACTATCTTCAAGAAAGGAGACATGTCTGACTGTGGAAACTACAGAGGGATCACCTTATTGTCCACCACAGGAAAGATCATTGCAAGAACTCTTCTGAACTGTCTGCTTCCACTTGCTGATGAGCTCCTCCCGGGATTTCAGTGTGGGTTTAGGGAATCAAGAGGCACAACTGACATGATCCTCACAGTTCGTCAGCTGCAAGAGAAATGTTGGGAACAACATAAGCCTCTCTACATGACCTTCATTGACTTCATGAAAGCTTTTGACTCTTTGTCAGCCAAGCAGTATTGTCAGGAGATTCCTTCTGAAGTACGGATGCCGACTGACAATTGTCACTATTCTCTGCCTACTCATGGATGCCATGATGATATGCAGGTGATGCTTCTTAGTAATGAATCTATCACAGAGCCCTTTGAGGTTAAAACTGGAGCTAAGCAAGGCTGTGTCATCACTCCAACACTCTTCTCAAAATACCTTGCTGCAATGCTGCATCTGACCATCAACAAACTTCCAGATGGAGTGGAGCTAAACTACCGAATGGATGGTAAACTGTTTAACCCCAGCTGACTCTGAACCAAAACTAAGACCACCCTGACCACAGTCATTGAGCTCCAGTATGCTGATGATGCTGTAGTGTGCGCTCACTCAGAAGCAAACCTTCAGGCAATTGTCAACGTCTTTACCGAGGCATACAAGAAAATGGGACTGATTCTTAACATTCAGAAGATGCAGGTTCTCCACCAACAAGTTCCTAATGAACAGGACCCTGTAATCCAGATCCAGTAATCCAGATCTATGGTAAGACTCTGGAGAATACTGTGCATTTCCCATACTGTGGAAGCCCTCTCTAACAGAAGGCCGACGTCGATGAAGAAATCCAGCATCATTTCAAATGGCAAATGCAACCTTTGGGCACCTGAAGAAATAGGTGTGTGAAGATCGCAACATCAGATCCAAAACCAAGTTCATAGTTTATCAAGCACTCGTGATCCCCACCTTGCTGTACAGAACTGAGTCATGGACAATGTCTGGGAAACATCTAAAGTTGTTGGAGAAGTATTGTTAACGCTGCCTGTGGAAGAGCCTCCGAATCCAGTGGGAAGAGAGACACACCAACATCAGCGTCCTCTCACAAGCAAGCACCACAAGTACTGAGGCAATGACCATCTGGCATCAGCTTCTTTCGGCCAGCCATGCCATCCAGATGTTTGACCCCAGACTCCTGAAGCAAGTTTTAGTCTCCCAGCTCAGCCATGGTATACACTCAAGAGGAGAGCAGAGAAAGCGCTTGAGGAACGTCCTCAAGACCAACTTAGAAAAATGCAACATCAATGTCAACTCATGGGAGACGATCACCCAGGACTGTCTCAAATGGAGGAAGAGTCTGCTGTAGGGCTCTCAGTACTTTGAAACCTCACAACAAGGGGAAATGGACAAGTAGGAATGGCTGAAACAGCATGTAACAGCCCAAATAAAAGAATCCAGCGCCACCCACCAGACACAGAAACACATGTCTGAGCTGCAGTAGAGTCTGTCAATCCTGGATAGGCCTCATCAGCCATCTTCAAACACAAAGATAAGACAGTCATGGCAGACAATCATCTTGACTGAGAGGAATTGCCAAAGACGATTGAGTTAAAGGTGTGTTCACTTTGTGACTATATGGGGTTAATTCTAGGTATGGTTTAGCTCAGAGGATGGCTATGAGGAAACATGCAGGAATGTAGGACAATGGATCTGGATAAACATCCTCCCTTACCAGGTCAGAAGGGCAAAAAACAATATTTGATTATTAGTTCTTTAATTAGCTACTTGTAGGGTACTCAAAACAGATGTCTTGACAAGAATGGGTGCAAACAGATCCAAAGGACCATGAACAATAAAAAACCGGCTACATTCAGAATTGAGGAGCAGTGGTCAGAGCAGAAGACAAGAGATGGAGCAGTGTCAGAAGAAGCTAGACCTTACCCAACTCTTGTGGGGGATCCTAAGAGTTAGGTAAGATAGTTACAGAAAAATAATCCTTTTCTCTCTCCTTTTTCTGGGACCTTACTGCTCTGATTAAACATTACTTTGTCTTAAGGAAGCTCTCTGGTCACCCTGTTCTCAGCAGAACAAACCTCCCAAAAAGAAGGTATATTTCTGAACAGGGTGTGCTATTATTATGTATTATTACTTATCCTTTCAATTATGAAAATGGCCTGATTGTTGCTTTGACACTCTTTGTTTGAGCTAATTATAATCAATGGAGAAGTTGGAAAATTACGATGTTTTTCTCGTCATTAGCAGTACACTTTCATAATTTACTTATGATTTTGCCACATATACGTTGTTTATATGTCTTCATTGCAAGTGTTGGAGTCTTTATTTCTATTTTTATATTTGTGCAGGTCCTTGTGTAGTCTGATGCTGCCTTTGGGGGTCTTCAGCTACTCTCTTGTGTTTAACCAAACACATTGCAGAGCTGGGGATTAATGGCATTGAAATATGCTGAAAATACATTTTACGGGCCTTATAAACACATTTTATGCATCTTATTAACTAATATTCAAGCATGCATTGCTTAAAACAGTGTAATCAGTTTGGTTTTTTTAAATGTCACCTCTCTTCTTAATGCAGACAGAGTCCTGCTTAACAGAGGACTGAAGTGAGTCTTAATTTGAATAAACTTTCTGATTTTTTGCAATCTTCCAATGACAGTTTTCATGAGAGGTTTATTTGAAAGAGGAAACTAACTTCAGGCAAACACCAGTGTTACCCCATCACAGCTCTGTTGCCCGCTAGCAGCAAAATCAGGGATCTTAGTTTAGGACTACTGCTGCATGAACTAATGCGGTAGCTTGGTTTGCTCCAGCTCTAGATTGGCGACCCGATGGGCCCAGGTTCAGTGCTGGTGGTTGACCTGGTGTGCCATCACACAACCACTACCAATCCAAGGCATGGGGCCAGTCTATAGCTGTGGCAAGGGATTCAGAGGAGGAAGATGTAGCCTTGTTAAAGCTACAGTTCCAGTGTGGGTGACCTGCCAAGTTTGCTCCCTGGGAAGCTTGAGAAGGGGTGTGTTTCCTTTTTGTTGAGACAGGAAAAATGAGGAAAATCTTCATTAAAATACAAAAGACTATCAGTAAATTGCCAGTTCCTTTTAATGTAAGTTAAAAACACTGTTTGGTTTTTTCCTTAAATGAGTCGT
>NW_017728993.1:13111814-13114538 GCF_001723915.1 Gavialis gangeticus | reverse complement strand
AGGGGTATGTTTCCTTTTTGTTGAGACAGGAAAATCTTCATTAAAATACAAAAGACTATCAGTAAATTGCCAGTTCTTTTTAATGTAAGTTAAAAACACTGTTTGGTTTTTTCCTTAAATGAGTCGTCTAATTGGAAAGAAAAATCTCAGGAAGAACTAGTAAAAATTTTATCCAGGGGCCCTGTATCATTCAGGCCCCTGGCTGTACAGAGGTGCAAGTGGAGCTTCCCTCTGGACTTGAGCTGAAAGCTGTCCTGGGCTATAACAGGGACCCTGCTCCTGGCGGGTGGGGACTTGGGGATGGCCATTCCCTCCTCTGGAAAGAGAATGGCTTTGGCATCTGGCCTGCCTTAGCCACACACAAGCCCAGCCTGCCTCTCAGCTCCGCCAATGGCTGGCACCTGATTGCAGGTTGTTTCATTGCTGAAGTGGTAAATCATTGTTAATTTTTGTGATGAGTTTGTGCAACGCTCGTGAGGTCCAAGGGACTCCCCCGCCATTCCAGAAACGTCAGGCCAGGTCCCGGGGAGCTCGCAGACTCAGGCTACTGGGAGGTTACAGCAAAGGGACCTGCCGAGAGGGATTTCCTCCACAGGTCGGGTAGACGAGGGCCTTTAAGACGGACCTACTTGGGGTAGGGTTGCCAACTCTGTTTGAATCTATTCCGGGAGGTTTCATCACATGATGTAAAGACATTAATGGCTTCATGTCAGGAAGGCAAATGCGCATTATTATTGCACTTTAAAAACCCACTGGACTACTGTGTCAATCAAATTCAACATTTACTATTTATATTAATGAATACCCTATCATTTATCTCCCAGGTGACTCTCAGCAGCCTCCTGGAGATTTCTCTCGAATTTCTGGAGACTCCAGGGCAATCCTGGAGGGATGGCAACCCTACCTGAAGCACAGGGTGAGACTCGTGTGCAGCGATTCCTTGCCACGCTGCCAAAAGCACCACGCAAGGCAAGGGGCCAAACACCAGCCACCAACAAAACCCTGAGTGTTGAAACAGGATGCTGCAGCACCCACAAGCCCATAGCAGGGCAGGCACTGCCGGCAGCATCAGCGGCACTTCTTTCAGGGGGTGCATGTCCAATCTCAGGGGGTGCACGTGCACCCATGTGCACCCCCTAAGCATCACCAACGGGACAGAGGACAAAGCAGCAGAAAACCAGAACATCCTCTACGATGGCCACCCTCGCCCAGCTTCAGAGGCCCTGTACCATGAAAACAATCTGCAAAAATGGAGGCTCCGTCCAATAAAAATAAAGTGCAGAAATGGATTTTCATGACATTTTAAAGATGAATTTTTGACATACAAAAAACTCTAGAACTTGTGGTTCCAGAACGATCCCTTCCATTAGACCAACTGGGAAATTGTAAGCCAGTCGTCCATTTCTGCAAGCTTTCCCCATCCAAGTTCCTTCATCTGGCTGGGGCGGGGGGGGGAGTTGAGATGGTACAAGATGCTAAAAGGCATCATTTTGGCACCAAGCATTCTAGTTTTTTTCTTACAGGGGTGTAGGCTGTAGCCGTGTTAGTCTAAGGACATAGGCAGATGAGGTTCTTTGGGTGAATCTGATCTCTTTTATTAGAGCCACTTAAGTTGCTAGCAATTTTTTTTAATTTCCAACTGTTTAAATGGGTCTCATAAGGTCCTTTGGGTGAATCTCTTTTATTAGACCCACTTAAATTGCTAACAATTTTTTTAAAAAAATCCAACTATTTAAGTGCATCTCATAAGGTTCTTTTGGGTGAATTTGAGCTCTTTTATTAGACTCGCTTAAGTTGCTAGCAATTTTTTAAAAAATTCCAACTATTTTAATGGGTCACATAAGGTTCTTATGGTGAATGTCTTCTCTTTTATTAGAGCCACTTAAGTTGCTAACTTTATTTTTTGATTTCCAACTATCAAAGTGCATCTCCTAAGGTGCTTTGGGTGAATCTCTTTTATTAGACCCACTTAAATTGCTAACTATTTTTTTAAAAATTCCAACTATTGAAGTGGGTCTCATAAGGTCCTTTGAGTGAATCTGATCTCTTTTATTACACCTGCTTAAATTGCTAACAATTTTTTTTTAAAAATCCAGCTATTTAAGTGGGTCTTATAAGATCCTTTGGGTGAATCTGATCTCTTTTACTACATCTGCTTAAGTTGCTAGCAATTTTTTAAAAATTTCCAGCTATTTAAGTGCATCTCATAAGGTCCTTTTGGGTGAATCTGAGCTCTTTTATTAGACCCACTTAAGTTGCTAACTTTTTTTAAAAAAATCCAACTATTTCAGTGGGTCTCATAAGGTTCTTTGGGTGAGTCCGTTCCCTTTTTTTAGAGCCACTTAAGCTGCTAACATTTTTTTTTTTGATTTCCAACTATTGAAGTGCATCTCATAAGGTGCTTCGGGTGAATCTCTTTTATTAGACCTGCTTAAGTTGCTAACAATTTTTTAAAAAAAATTCCAGCTATTTAAGTGGGGCTTATAAGGTCCTTTGGGTGAATCTGATCTCTTTGGTCTGCCTAGTTTTCTGTTTGTCTCCTCGGCCCACCCCCACCCCGGCTACCAAGTGCGCCCCTGCGCCCGTTACGGGTATCAGTAAGCCGCAGAGGTGTCTATGTCCGTGGCATGAGAGTGGAAACCTCCGGGGGGGGTTGTGTTTTTTATTTTATTTTTGGGGGTGGGTGCGGGCCGCTCCTCATCTGGCAAGCCCGGGCGCTGCGGG
>NW_017728993.1:13104687-13106347 GCF_001723915.1 Gavialis gangeticus | reverse complement strand
CTTCGGCTTCTGTTGGCTGCAGGATTTGCAAATAAAAATGCAGGCATGCTCCTTTTTGGGGGGGTTTTTCCCCCCTAGGCAGAATTGCAACATGAAGTTTCATTTGGGATTTGGCTTGGATGGAAGGTAGAAGCAAAACAGACTGCAAAAAAAAAGGGGGGGGGGGAAAATTAAGCCAAAATAATAATGATCATTATGATAGTGATAATCATAATGACAACAGTAATGATAATAATGAGAATAAGAATGATAATTATGATAGTGATAATCATAACAACAATAATAATAATAATAATGATGATTATGATAGTGATAATCATAACAACAATAATAATAATGATGATAATTATGATAGTGATAATCACGACACCAATTATAACACCAACAATAATGATGCAGATAATGATAATAATAATAATAATGATAATTATGACAGTGATAATCACGACACCAATTATAACACCAACAATAATGATATGGATAATAATGATAATAATAATAATAATTATGATAGTGATAATCACAACAATAATAATGGCAACAATAATGATCGGATAGTAATGATAATAATTATGATAGTGATAATCACAACACCAACAATAATGCCAACAATAATGATAATGATACAGATAATAATGATAATGATAATCATAACAACAATAATAGCAACAATAATTATGATGATAATAATACATGCAAAACTGCACCTACCGCATAACTGCTAGAATAAATGACCATTTATCCAAGCCATTCCTGTATATGGCACTGACCTTCATAACAGTCAGCAGTTTCCAAAGAGACGTTTAAAGCAGCATCATTCTAATTTAAGAAATGGCTTTTCCTGGAGAGGGAGAATAAATATAAGAAAATAAAAATAAAATCTAATCTCTTCCTTTCTGATACTACAGTAAGCTTTCAGGGCATGTTTGACAGATGAAAGTGGGTTCAGGGGGTTTCAAACTGGAATGAAGCGTGATGTGAGGCTTTCATGTGGAATGACAGCATTTGTCTCTAAACAAGCACTAGGATTACTTGTGTTAAAAAGAATAAGACAGGAAGGAGACAGAGATGATGAATTACTGATTAAAGCTATATGTACTATGTACCTGTAATATTTAATATATTACATCATTTTTTCTTATTAAAAAGGGGGGCTATGTCATTTTACACCCGTTCTTCTTAATTTATGATTAGCAGTAGTTTAAAGCGTAGTAACGTAGCACTATCAGTTTGCACAGGGGGTTGTGGAAGCCGCTTTCTGTACTCCCAGAAGTTTACACCCTTCACTCAAGGTTGAAGAGAGAAAAGGGCTGGGGATTTTGGAGGAGAAAGGAGGTGGGATATTGAGCAAGGCCTGGATTTTGGTTAACAGGAAGCCTGGGCATGACTTGGCAAGATGTCCGGTGTGGGGGGCGATAGGTGGGTACCAAGTGCTCTGAGAAGAGCAGAGATGTCATGGAGGTGATACCTCACCGGATGTATTAGGTGTGGGCAAATGGGTGATTGCTAACTGCGGCTCACTGGGCAACGAACAAGAACAGATTGGCGTAACTGGTGGCAAAGAAGATTTAGGCTGGATATTAATAATATGTAGGGACTTAATTTGCTACTTCGTGGAAACTGCAAAATTGGGCATTGTCCGCAAAATGAAATAAAGAAA
>NW_017728993.1:13091536-13099687 GCF_001723915.1 Gavialis gangeticus | reverse complement strand
GATATTAATCATATGTAGGGACTTAATTTGCTACTTCGTGGAAACTGCAAAATTGGGCATTGTCCGCAAAATGAAATAAAGAAAAAACCTTACTAAAAATAAAATGCTGGCTCCTCAGCGGTCCTCATGGCCTTGCAGCCTGCTGGGGGTTGCAGCCACCAGTGTAAAGGGGAGCATCCACCCTCCCCCAACCCTCACCACTGATTGGCTGAGAAAGATGCCCATTGCGGGGTCTGGCCCCTCAGCCAATCAGCGGGAGGGGGAGGGCCCACATGACAGATGGCAACCGGGGTGGGGCCACATGATGGACAACCCTCTCAGCCAATCAGCAGCGAGGGGTCCTCAGCCAATTAGAGGCATGGGCGGGGCCTGCCGCAGTAAGCCCACTTAAGTGGTGGTCGGCCCCGCAATCGGCGCGTGAAATCAGTTGTTTGCCTCCTCGATTTCGGTGGGGCCCTAATAATATGCATAGGGGGAGCCTTGGAATAGCTGCCTAGAGGTGCTGGGAAAACACCGCTGGAGATTTTGAAGAGCATAGTAAAAGAAACCTCTGCCGGTGGCTAAAAGTGTGCTTGATCCTTCTCAGGGGTTTGGACTGCTAGTAATGATAACAGTAAACAGTAATATTATAGCAGCACTTGTTAGGCTTAGCCAGGGTCTTGGGTACCACACAAGCACACATCAAAGACGAGCCCTAAAATAGAGGGACGGTAAGCAAAAACCAAGGGAGAGGACAATGGCTTGACAGACAAGCAAAGGTTCGGATAAAGAACTAGGACAACATTGTAACAGGTATTCCTGTTTCTAAAGTAAAATCTGGTTAATTATCACTCCAAGGGGCTTGATTGGTAACGATGACTGGTTACCAGTAATTAGTCCTTTTCAATTCTTTGCTAGATATATTTTGCATGTCATAGCGAGGCACGGTAAGCAATGATGTTTGACATTTTACAAGGAAGAAAAAATTACAAAAGTTTTGAGTGCAAAGTATGTGCACTCCTACTCGCTACCTAAGAATTGTCTGATGAAACAGATAAATGTTTAATGGGCTTTTTTGAAAGAAAAATGTGTGCTCACTCTTTAAGAGTTACATGATTATGAGAGAATGAAATAATCAGTCAACTATTTTTTCTGTCTGCTCTTAGAGAGAACTGTGCTCATCGTCCCAAAATGGAAGATAGTAAGATGCTATGGTTCATTGTCTGCATCTTGTCGAGTCAAGAAAAGCTGGATTATCCAACACTTTGCAAGCACCAGTGGGCTGGACAGGAGCTTGGGGGGGGCGCATATCTTTTAAGCAAATTAAATCGTATCTTTTAAGCAAATCGTATCTTTCAAGCAAATTCATTATCAGAAGGAAATCTATTTTTAATTTGTGTGTGTACTTTTGGAACTGGCTGTGCTGTAACAGATAAACTCGCCAAAGTGTTTTGTGTACAAATCAATGGGATGCTAATGGGGATTCAGTGTACTGACTAATCAGACCATAGTGATGATGAGTTATCCCAGTGCATAATTAAACAGATTTCACTGTGTTTAATTTGGGAGTGGAGGTAGGCAGGGTAGTGGGGTAGTTATTAGGATAGGAGATCACTCCCATAAGTGCTTGTATTCTAGGTGTAGCACTTGCAGATATCTTAAATGCTTTGCCGTCACTGCATCAAGCAAAAGCCACGTGTAGAGGAAGAGACGGGATCTGTTTTAAAGAGCTCAAAGGGATCTGTTTTGAAGAGCTGGGCCAACAGGGACCTTTAGCATTTAGTGTAAACTTTAATGAGTTGCAGCTGATTGCAAGAGAAGTACTGTTTCTTTTCATGGCCAGTTTCTACTTCTAAACTAGCTAAATCAGAAAGGTCCACTTTTAGAAAAAGATTTTGCCCACGCTTGCCTTGTTAGCGTTCTCTGATGAATCCTTACCAAACATGGAGATTAGTGCACTGTCCAGATGAAACAGTAGGCTTTTAAAAAAAAAAAGATCAAGTCCCTTTTGCCCTGACTTCTCTGAGTTTGAGAGTGCTGGTGCTTATCCTTAGTGCTTGCTGTCTTGTGGCTGGAAGATCTGGGTAGCTGCTACTGTTCCTTTTATTAATCAAACCCGTTGTTTCCAGCACAAGGTGAATCTCTCCTAG
This sequence comes from Gavialis gangeticus, assembly GCF_001723915.1. NCBI lineage: Eukaryota > Metazoa > Chordata > Crocodylia > Gavialidae > Gavialis > Gavialis gangeticus. Next base: position 13,097,558 of record NW_017728993.1, on the reverse strand, counting down.
GCCACTGAGCATCCTGAGGTCAATTCAGCTTGCAGTTATAAGCATAGCTAATGCCTGTCATTTGCCAGGAACAGGAAAGAATCCATTCAAACCTGTCTTACTTCCCTTCCCTGCTTCCCCCACCCCATCCATATACACCCTTTTTATTGCATGGGATAACTTAAAAAGCAAATGCTTGGCTTGCTGAAAAATAAACCCCCTTCCTAGTGTTTTATGGCAGGTGCCAAGAGCTGGCAGCAGGACTGATCATCTGGGATTATTGGAGTTTGGGGGTTGATGATCCCATTTTAAAGGGAACCCGCCTCCTCTCTTTATGGGGAGAAATGTGTTACAAAATATGGCAGTCTCTTTTTGGGTAACCCCCCCCCCCCCAAAGGAACAGGACAGAAGGTGACATCCTGCAACCCCAGCTCTATGTGGGTGAAGCAGCACCAGCATTGCTAAAGGAAAGTCTTTCCCTCCTTAAAGAATTTGGGTCTGAGCCTTCACTCCATAGCTGCATGCTGCTTCTCACCCCATTTCCATTGATTCCCATGGAAATTTCCAGCAGAAATCCACAAATTGTTAAGAGAAAATATGCTTGACAACTCCTTCTCCTGTCCTGACCTGGGGAACCTCTCTGCATGATGGTACTATGGGATTCCTGCAGTTCCCTCGGGAGCACGCACTGCTGCTCCCCTCATTTCTTATCACATTCACTACCCAAGATCAGTCACCCTCCTTGGGCCAGCTTCAAGGGAGGGAAGTACCTTTTCTGCCAGGATCTGTGCAGGGAGCAGGAACCAACATCACCCAAGAACCTGGGGGAAATGAAATCCCGGAGTCTAAATTCCTAAAACCCAAAGTAATACTAATGTGCCATCATTTGTGAAAACTAGATAATTCACGTTAGGCAATACGTGCAGCTTCCAAAGCATCTTTGGACGGAGCCCAGCCTCCAGACTAGACCAAGCAGCTTGAGATAGCTTGTGGATCTTTTTAATACTTTTGGCAACTAAAGATACAGTGAAGGTCAGGGGCGGCAGTCTACCAAGCCAAGCACGTAGCTGTCTTCGCTACAGTATGTAAAGCCTCCTGTAGCTAGAAGCAGCAGCATTAAAAACTTGACATGCTTAAAAGGTCCCCATTGCACAGCAAGTTACATTCTCTCTTTGTCTCTGTCTCTCTCAAGACATGGAAGTAGGCTTAACAAGTCACTGGGGACTGAAACAATAATATCTTTGTATCTAATGCTTACTGTAAGCAAAAGATGGATTACAAAACAGACTTTATTTTTAATTATTAATGTGCTGAACTAAAAAAATAAACCACAGAGTTGTATGCTGTTTATCAAGGATGAAAGGAAGAGAAACCATTCAGGAACATTAGTATTGTTATTTTAATTCTTTATTTCAGACCTTCTCTTGTATATCGGTGACTAGGTGATACATAAAAGAGAGACCATGTCACTGGAGTAGGGTGAAGTAGGTCTAATAATTGGTATCCGGCAGTGCAGTAAATTACCATGCTTAAATGCACGTGTAGATGGTGATGTTGGGATTAGTCGATTCTGGCTCAGATTGAGCCGGAGTATGTTTGGTCCCATGAATTGCATGTGTAGACGTGCCCATTGTGTGGCTGATAGCTGAGGTTGTAAGCCCCACACTTCACCAAAGTCGTGTCCCACATGGGTTTATCCATTCCTGATACAAAGGCTATAGACCTTGATCTGAAGCTATCTATTCAGGTTCCCTTTCTCATCCCTCCTCCTACTGTGCAGCATGTACCCTATGTACATACTGGGTTGGAAGACAGACCGGTTTCCTTTGTAACACCAGTATTAGCCAGAACTGGGCTGCACAAACCAAGAGGACCTCCCATGCCCCAGAACCTCCCATGCTCATACAATATGAGGGCACCCTAACAGACCCTATACATTGACATGCCCTATGGATGCCCCAGTATAGAAGAAGAATTTCTTAGCATACAGTTCTCTAGAGGTTCGGAGCTACAGAGAAGTCCATAAGTATGGCACAGTAAGATGGCATAAATTAGGGCAACCCTGGGATGCTGTAATTTCCCAAATCTCAGGAGTGCAAAGATCCATCAGGGAATATGCCTCCTAATAGTGTTTACTAGTGTTTTCAGTATACTGCACAGTCAGAATGACATATCTACCTCACCCTGCATTGGATCCCTGAATTGCTCTTATTATACAAAATGCATTGCTTTTCAGCGTCCTTATTTGTTTTGGGGTTTTTTTTCCTAATATTGTGAAGTATAAAATGGACATATAAAGGAGCATTTTATTTTCAAGTGGGGCAAGTGTTTTATTTTTAGGATACTCCTAAAGAGGAAAGAATCTCAGGCAGTTCTTATCTCTTAGCTAATAATAGTGACCTTGCTCACTCTGAATGGTAGCAGTGTTACCACATACTCCTTTTCATGGTCATCTGTACACATTCAGGCATTGCAGTATGTTTCTAATGATCTTCTCTTTAAAGCTGTTAGCAATTTAGGATGTTCATATTTTAATAGCAGGGTTTGTCCATAAGACAATTATCAACTCCTTACTCTGTTTCAAAGTATTATTACATGGCCTTCCTGATTATAAATGTTACCATTATGGTGTTTTGTGTAAAGAAGTTTTCTGTGTAACCTAAACATCTGTCTATATTGCACCATTTTCAAAGCACCATGAGATTTTTTTTTAACAGTTGTGCAACTGTATATAATCCCTGCTAGATACCAACTTGCTCATCCTTTTTATCTAGTTCTAAGGGAAAAAGGCTTAGTACAGCAATTGAGGCCGGGTACAGACATTACACCTTTGCCAGTGTAAATGATGGGAAACCAGTCTATACCTGTAACGGAACAGAAGTTCAGCAGACACAGACTGGTTTAAAAATGGCAGAGCCTGGTCTAAGATTTGCCCTTCCACCAAAGGGCAAATGTGTGTTCTGTTTGCTACTGATCTAAACTATGGCACTTGTAGAAAACGGTGTAACTTAGATCAGTTTCCCCTCAGGCTTTTTGAATGTCTGTACCTAGCCTTAGTCAAATCTGCAATTACATTAATCACAAATCAGCTTTTAAAATATACGTTGATTTTAACCCACTAAAATACGTCAACTAATATTGGTTTCCCCTTGTTTTAGATTAGCTTGTGGATCTTTTTTCATACAAGGAAGCTATCAACGTGCAGTTATGACAAATTGTAGATTTATTTTGACTGAATTAAAGCTAAAGCAAAATATAATAATCTACAACCTCAGTCTTGGAACATATGCTTAATATTACATGCATTAAGTAGCAATGAGACAACTTGCAACTTGAAATCCTGTCCTCTGTAAAGTCCATGTCAAGACTTTGCATGACTAAGGGAGGGTGAAGATTTTATCCACTGTTTATGGAGTTGATTAGTTTGCAGAATCAGGGCCCAAGGTCTTTGATATTTTCCCCTTGTCATTTCTAACATTATGGATGAAAAAGGGGTGTTAAGTTTTAAAGTCAGTGGCTATTTAAATATTATTACCAGAGGCCTTATCACCGTGATAGATTTAATTTTGTTATGTTTTAACTTTGCACATATGAAGCATTTTATAGAAAAGACTGCTTAGGCAGTGAATGAGGACAGCTCTCACTTTGCATCTCTACTGAAGTGGTGGACCTCTGTGGCATTGCTGCCACTTTAGATGGATGAAAATGAAATTAGTCTCAGCATGTTCAGTAGGAAACGAGAAGCATTATCTTCCTTTCTACCTAACTTTGTTTTTTGAAAACATGAATTAAAGTTTGCAGCTTCAGCACTGCCCTTAAAACCAGGGGATGCTACTAGTCTTTTCAGATGTGTTCTGTCACTGCATTATTCAAGAGCTGTGAAGTGTGATTTAGGAAGCGTAAATGGGAGCCCTGCAGAACTGGAGCTGTAGGATTTGACCTTTAATGTAATTTCAAATGGGGTAATCGTATGTACTTATTCCAGTGTGTGGAATTCAGTTTTTAAGATCAGGTTGAGATTTTCTCTGCCCTTGTGTGATGATGTCTATTTTCCTTTGCCATTATTGCACCTTTAGGTTCAATTGACCTAATCTTTACATACTGTACAGCGGTGGTCACCAGTCTTTTCCACCAGTGGGCCCCAATGGCCAAGATTGTGTCTGAGGTGGGCTGGCATTACTCACTGCACCCACTTCTCCCTGACACTCAGTCGGACCATGGCGTGGACTACGCCCATGCCATCAAATGCCACTGAAGCCCCAGCTTCACTGGCCACATCCAGTGGCTTTGCAGGTCAGATCTGGCCCATAGGATACCATGTAATGTATCCTCAGGTGTAACCTTAGAAGCAAAAAGATCACTCGGGCATATGAATATTTCTTTTTAATGGAGGATTCTACCTCTCATGTTCTGGGACTATATGGTTAAAGTAGAATACTTCAGAGACACGATAATAGTGTCAAACTTGCCATTGTTCTTGGGTATTCAGACTGCGCTGAAATATACTTTTGCATAAAGGGCTAGTTTAAGGCTCAGGAATCACTTAAGTCAGGGGTGGGCAAAATACGGCCTGCAAGCACTTTGTCCAGCCTGCAGTAGGTCCCTCAGTCCTGCCTGGCAGGTGCTTTCCAGCCTGTGGTGCATCCTACCACCTCTTGGGCATGCAACAGGGCTGGGGTGGTTCCACAGCTCCCTAGAACAGCCTGTGTGGTCCACGGGCCCAAATAATTGCCCACCCCTGACTTAAGTCCTACTTTAGCGTATAAGTTCGCGGAGACCTGTGCAGAATTTAGATGTTACATAGACCTTGTATTAATACGTTTCTTCCCTGGTCGTTTGGAAGCCCTTTCCCATAAGTGAAGGCAAGTGTGGTCTTGCAGCCTGCTTCCCAGAGGACCCTACGCACACCAAAGCAACAGCAGCATAAAATCTGTTGCCTGATTTTTCTAGAATAAATGCTGATGTTTCTATGTGTTCATTAAATTCTTAAAAAAATGAATGCCTGTGTGGAGCTTCTGAGACAGGACCGCGTGGTTATAGTGTGATGAGTTTGGTTGGCAGGGAGGGCTTGGAGTATTTGTAGGGCCCAAAGGGTGACATATAAAATACAAATATAAAACTTTTATACGCCTTTTTGATTCCAAGGTAAACTGTTTATACCAAACACTGTTTTAACGGGCGGAGGATCCTCCAGCAGAGCTTGCAGGACTTTGAGTGGTCTTTTTGGGACTCCAGAAACATTCGGGTCCAATCTCTCTCCCCAGGCAAAGTGTGGAAGAGTTATGAGAACATCACACGCTCAGCCCTTTCATAGATTCAAGGTGAAAGACTGTCTCGGAAACCAAACTGTAGGACATGTGCAGAGTTTCAGTGCCCCGTATCCTTTTACCTTCCAAGGCTTTTTTTCAAGGTGCATTTGGGTTTTGTGCTGAGATTCACATCTGGGCCGAGGTGTAAAGTCAGGTGGGCAGTGGATGGACATTACCAAAATCATTTAATTTAGGGAACTGAATCATATTCAGGAGATCATGCCAACCTGAGTTGGACCTGTATCAGTAACTAGAGGTGGCCTTTCTATATTAATCCTCTGTGCCGTGGAATCGAAGCAGTAGTCCTCTGGGTAGACCTAAGATTTTCCCAATCTTTATGTGATATGACCATGCTGCCATTTTATCCTTAGAGACTGCCTGTTTCAGCGTCCTAACTTCTACAAGTCATGGCTTTCTTTTTAGTGACATTGTAATATTCTCTTTTCATTAGTTGGAGAACACCAGCTGACGGGGCACAAAGTAGCAGTAAAAATTTTAAACAGGCAGAAAATTCGCAGCTTGGATGTGGTTGGGAAAATCAAAAGAGAAATTCAAAATCTAAAACTCTTCCGGCACCCTCATATTATTAAACTGTAAGTACCCATCTTCCTGCTCCCATCTGTTCATATTGTATTTCAGTTTTATTCCAGTCAAGAAGGCATTTTAGTAAATCACTCTTTCATTACTTCATTTTGTGTAAGTGTAATTGTAATCTTTTTTTTTTTTTTTTTTTT
>NW_017728993.1:13087922-13091410 GCF_001723915.1 Gavialis gangeticus | reverse complement strand
TTTTTTTTTTTTTTTTTGCATATGGACAAGTATAATGGAGAACAGGACGGGTTGAATAGAATTCACTGTTTATTCAAGGTGTTTTGTAATACTTAGCAAGTTAATTGGCACTTCTTTTCATTGGAAAACTGATCCAAAGCTCAGTGAGATCAGTGCCAATCCACCATTGATTTCAAAAGGCTTCAGCATGGCAGTTCTGGGCTATCAGGTGTCTGGAAAGGGCTTTGAATCCAGCTATTTTTGTCCAGTTCTGGTTGTGACTCTACACAAGCTATAAATTAAGTCCTTCACCCTCCAAAGATTTACGTACATTCTTAATTTGACTTGACTTCATTGAGACTCCCGACAGTAACCTTTGCAGTTAAAGCACGTAGTCAGGTTTTTGCTGCCAAATCTTCCAACATCTTCAAGATCCTAATCTAGAAGTTAGTTAGAAAGGCAAGTGAGAACTCCAGTACATACACTTTCCCTTTTAATTGGTTTTTTTTTCTTGTTTATGGTAGTAAGCTATCAAAGACAGTGTTACCTATGGAAGCCTCTTTGGCTTCTGCAAAGTAGTCATGATCTCTGTGTGAACAGATAGCCCGTAGCCTGCTCATAGGACTCGGTGGGAGGGATTGTTCTTCCTCCTGTTTTCGCTTCATCATCCTGTACTGTACTGAGAATTTTGCTTGAGAAATACATGCACGATCAGATTCAGAAGATGAAATGCTGGCCATATGTCAATAGGATTCATGAACTAATGGCTTGACAACCAGGAAATGGAAGTAACCATACTCTCTTTCAGGCAAGTGTTTTCAGGACTGACACTTAGGGCCTTGTTACACAGTAATTATGGGCTGCTCCTGGACCTCTTACCCCCTGGACTGTTTGCACATTAACACCTTAAAGTGGTTTGAAGCACTTGTTATGGAGGTCAAAGTTATACCACTCCAGGTCAGGGTTATCCCTAATCCGTGCTACCCAGCTTCTGTTCCATTAAGGTGCTCTGCCCAAGTTGAAGTCCTCCAGTATCCCAGGATCTCTTACACCCCCGCCAGTAGAGCAGGGATAGATGCCTGCCCTGCCTTACCAGCCCTCTAGTAGCAACTCACAGCTGCATCTCCTAGTCCTGCCCCTACTCACCAGGCCTCTAGTGGCAAGTCACAGGTCTGCAGGAGGGGGACAACCAGAGGAGGTTTCTAGACCAAGGGTATAACCGCTCCAAACTTGAGCTAGCAGTAACACCGATCAACATTTGTGTGGCTCACAGCATAATGTGTAACAAGGCCCTTGATTTTATAGACCACAGGATAACTACGTATCTCCCCTATAAAGGCCTAGTCTGATTACTGGGGTGTACTTGGTAGCTGTGTTGGTCTGAGGCAAAAAGACGTACAAAAAACTAGAACTGTTGGTTCCAAAATGATACCTTTTATTAGACCAACTGGAAAATGGCAAGAAAATTGTCCTTTTCTGCAAGCTTTTGGGATCAAAGTCCTTTCATCAGGCTCTGGGAAAAGTGTAGATGGTACAAGATGGTAAAAAGTCCCCATAGGTAGGAAATAAACTTCATTTTTGCACAGAGGGAGTTGAAGATGGAAGTCTCTACACTTTTCCCAGAGCCTGACGAAGGGACTTGGATCCTGAAAGCTTGCAGAAAAGGACAGTTTTCTTGCCATTTTCCAGTTGGTCTAATAAAAGGTATCATTTTGGAACCAAGAGTTCTAGTTTTTGTAGTCTGATTACTGAAGTTAATAGTCACAAGTCTCAAAGCTACTTGAGCCACAGTAGTAGCCTGCCACATTTTTCAATTCTGACAAAGTTGTTGAACAGCAATTGAAAGGGTGATCTGTTGTTTAGATCACCCTTAAAACTGGTGAGAGATTTAGTGAGTACATTGTTCTTACAGGCAAAGGGCCAAATTCTTCATCCAATTAAATGACTAACTCTGGAGTATCTGTTGATAGTTACTCCACAGTAGCACGCACTGGTATAAGAACAGATTGGGACCATCTCATGAATCAAACAACATAAAATGCCTCTCAGAGATGCTTCTGGCACCCTACAGACTCACACCTGTTCACGCATTTGTCATAGATTTAATTTTAAGTTGTATTTTCTTTTCTAAGTGAAGAATATAAGCGAGATCTAAGGTAACAGAATCTTGAAGTTAGTTCGAAAGGCAAGTGAGAACTCCAGTGCATATACATTTTCCCTTTTTAATCGTTTTTCCCCCCCTTGCTTATAGTAATAAGTTATCAGAGACTGTGACAGTAATCAGATGGATTTCAGGATCTCAAAGCACTCCTGTAAGGTTTTCTTAATTTTTGAAGGTTTTACCTCGCATCAGGAATTTTCATGCCAAATCTCTTCAAGGAAATATTATCACTTCAAATAAAATCTACAGGCTGAAGAAATGCAACAATGAGCAATGCAAACACATCATTTGGGTAAAAGAAAAACAGGCTGGAATCTTAGCCAACGTTTTTCTAAATTGCTGTAGTTCTACTGAGGCTGGTGGACTTATGCCAGGTCGTGTTGTTTTGGGAATTAGAGCACAGACAGACTTCGTTTGCAATTAGGGTATATGTACAGACTTCGTTTGCAGCTCTTGCATGAGGGTAGGTAATGGATTTGTAAGATTAGGGTTATTTTAACAACGTTTCTATTTTTATTTTAGAATTTACATTTTTTATACTCTCTCCATAATTTTTGGGTATTTTTAAAAGACTCTCCTACTGGCATCCAGAGTTCCTTTGTCCTGGATCCTCAGGATATGGAGAAAAGAAAAAGAGTTCAAATGTTCACAGTATCATAGTTTCATAGTGCTTAGGGTTGGAAGGGACCTAAACAGATCATCAGGTCCGACCCCCTGCCCCGGGCAGGAACGGGTGCCGGGGTCATATCACCTCAGACAAATATCTGTCCAATGTTCGTTCTTGCATTTGAAGGCAGCCTGCCTCTTAAGGCATTGCTGTAAATCTTGGCCAAAAAGTAAATTTGAAAATCAGGTTAGTCCTACACACAGGCTTATCTAGCAGAGATTTCAAAAGATTATATTAAAGCTTAAGAAAAAAGGTAAATCTGTGAAACAGATCCTTTCAAGAAACCACAGAAAGAGATTGTGTTCCTTTGTTTGCATCTTGCAATACAAGAGCTGGCTTTTCAGAAATGGAAAGCAATAATTAATGTAATGTCAATACAAATGCTCTTTGCTAGAAACTTTCTAATAACCTATTTAAAAATATTTCCCTGTTCTTCCTAAGAAGGTCTTTCTAAAATCTTTCTTTTCTTTTAAAGGTACCAGGTTATCAGCACTCCAACTGATTTTTTCATGGTAATGGAATATGTATCTGGTGGTGAATTATTTGATTACATCTGTAAGCATGGACGTGTAAGTAGCAGTGTCTTGTCAGACCAAATATTTGTGGGGAAGAGGATAGTGCTTAGCAATAAAATGGATTAGCTAAGTGATGCACTTATAAGGTTGTTATGGCCAAAAATAG
>NW_017728993.1:13057846-13082922 GCF_001723915.1 Gavialis gangeticus | reverse complement strand
GTCTTGTCAGACCAAATATTTGTGGGGAAGAGGATAGTGCTTAGCAATAAAATGGATTAGCTAAGTGATGCACTTATAAGGTTGTTATGGCCAAAAATAGAACTGGATTCCTAGTGTTCCCATCTGGAATCTCTTGTATTTGACCTGAGATAGTTGTGCACATCTTATAGCAATCACTCAGTGATGTGTTACAACAAAAGAGCCAAAGACCGCATATCATTTTTTGCAAAAAAAGAGAAAAACGCCTGCTGAAGTTACACACACACAAAAATCACTTGTCATTCCCTTATCTTGATGCTTCTGATAGGTCCAGGGACAGGAAAGTGCCAGGTGGGCTAATGAGCGGTGATGGGGGGAGGTCCCAGAATTAGGCTGGTAGAATCTCAGCCCATGGTATTAATGGTCTCTTTTTCTGTATTGCCACAACATGCATTTGGCACTAAACTGGTTGCTGAAAATGAGCTAGTAGAATAGAGTCTATTTAAATTTAGCAAAATAATTCTGATTTTAAGCATTTTTTTCCAGTTTATAGACATTACTTGATTTCTCAAATACTAAGTTAGGACCTTTCCGAACTTTAAAAGGTAATTTTTTTCACGGAAGAAATGATGATAAAATTATCTGTATACTTAAACATATCATAGTACTAATTTCCCTTCACATTTTTTCCTGCTGCCTCTGTAACCTTTACAAAGCCAGTGCATAGTCTGTGCTGAATTGTTCTCTGCTGAATATTGTGTCATGCTTTGTCCATATTCCCTGCATAATAAAGCTCCTATAGATTCCCTTGAGAAGCCAGGCCACTCTCTAATAGCACTCACTATTTGGCAGTTCTCCTTAATAGCCTAAATCTAAATTTAGCTTTTCCTCCTTTCATCTCATTACAGCTAGTTATAAGCTTTATCATTTCAAAACACAAATGCATTTTCAAATGCAAGGGGGAAAAATAGCTTTATGTCCCGGTTTGGCTTACAGTGGTGTAATAAGTTTATTGTAATTTTACCTGTGCTGCATAAAACTTTTTGGCTTTTTACTGAACCAAAGCTTTTATTGCCAGGTCAAGTTTCAGATAAACGTTTAACACAGTTTCCCCTGTGTTTTGTAGGTCGAAGAGGCAGAAGCTAGACGCCTGTTCCAGCAGATTCTCTCTGCAGTGGATTATTGTCACAGGCATATGGTTGTCCACAGAGACCTGAAACCAGAGAATGTGCTGTTAGATGCACACATGAATGCCAAGATAGCTGATTTTGGTATGTGACCCCAACAGCATTCCAGAAATGTAGCCAGCTACGAGGCACTTGCTGTCAGTGTAACTTGCTTTACAAAACCCAGAGTCTGTTTTTAGAGCCACTAGCAATTTCTTGACTTGAAAAGCCCAACTTTGTAAGTTGTGTCCCTCCAAGAAAAGCTTACTAGGTAGAGAGCTTTTGTGTTTGTGCTATAAAGTAAATGAGTTTTCTAACAATGGAGTAGCAAGAGAAATTACAGGGAAATTTATATTTAGCTAATTACTGTTCATTGCAGACGTCCTTGCAGTTATCTCAGGAATGACTTTGGCCCCTTAACATCTAATCTCATACGCCTCTTCCTTTTGTAGTGCCTGTTGGGGGTCATTTGTTTTACAAATGAACAGTGACTGGAAGCTTCAGGTGACACTACTACTTAACATAATATTAATAAAGATCGTTACCAGATGGAGGCATCTGATTCAACAATTTTTGAATCATTCATAAGAAGTAATGCCCTTCAAATTTATTTTTTTTATCATATGCTTCCTTTTCTACTTCTTTTTTTCTTCTTTTCAAAGCTTGTGATCCATTCTATAAGAATCTTGGTTTTTTACGGTCCTCTATCATGATGTCAGACTATGCATTTTTGTTTGTTTTTGAAGGGTTGTCTAACATGATGTCGGACGGGGAATTTCTGCGAACGAGTTGTGGTTCCCCAAACTATGCCGCTCCTGAAGTCATTTCTGGAAGGTAGGATATAGTTTCTAGGGTTGGAAGGGACCTGAATGGATCATCAAATCCGACCCCCTAGATATACAACTGGGGGGAAAAAACTCACCATAATCAAAGTAGGCATATGGGTGGGATTCTTGCATTTATTCTTGTCTAGTGAACAGCTTTTCACAGCTGGAAAAAATGACAGAATCTTTCCCCTCATTTTTAAATATTGAACTGAACTAGTTTTAAAACCAAAAACCATGTTGGTGGCTTTTTTTTTCCTATGTTAAAACTGGTAAAACTGTGTTCCTGAATATAAACATTTTTAAGGAGTTATTAGAGAGTAAATGTTTGTTGGCATATATCAAAGAATAGAAAAAATACATTTTTGACCCTAACTAATTTCTTTTTGCATTCAAAAAGGCTGCTTCTCCCAGTCCTCTAAAAATGTGTATTCATCCATCTTTGACATTGTCTGTATTTATAATACAAAATGCTGCATGGGGAAGGAAAGCTATTTACTAATCAAACAACCAGTTTCACTTACCACTTTCCCATAGCTTGACAGCTACTCCATTTGAGAAATTTTGTCTCCTGCTTTGTTTTCAGCCATTTTTATTCCAACGAATAGGTTGCTGCCATCATAACGTCCTGTTATGTTCATGAGAAACCAAAATCTGTTGTCACGCACTGCAGTACTGCTGGTATTCAGCAGCTGTATAGTACGTTACATATTCAAAACGCTGCATACGTCTGAATTTATTTCCATCATACTCACATGGAATGACTGCCTTTCTCTTTTTACAGTTGGAGAAACAAAGTCATGGAGACATGAGTTAATTTGCCCCATTCTGTGCAGTAAGTCAGTGGCAGAAGCAAGATTAAAAACAAGGATTTCCTAATTTAGGACAAGCCTACACAGCGCAATACAGAGTCAAGTAGAAATATCTGAGTCAATCTGATTTTCTTTACAGGCCACTACATTGTACAGTGCAGATGTACCGCTCAAGTCATGTCCGTATTCCTCTTGACCACATTCTTCCCGGTCACCCATCATTTACTTTTTTTTAAATCATGTCTTGTTTGCCTATTAGCGTAGCAAAATCCCAGTGCCTTTACTCTGTATCAGACTTGCAGCAGCCTACAAACAGAGCACTTAGTTCAAGTTGACTTGTTTTGATTAAGATCATTCACTCTGTGCCAGGGTAAAATGTGGCATGATATTCTAGGAATTGGACTACCACCAGCAAAACTAGTTGTTGCAATAGCTCAGTTACAGGGAAGAATGGGTCATACTGGCCAGAGAGGGAGCAAAGCCAGAGTCTATTGCTACCCTAGCTCCAAAGAGCTTCAATTCAAGCTTACCCTTCCCATGTAACCTTTAAGAGAATGCGAAAACTATTTCATTCATGTAGCGTATGAGATAAGGCATTGCCAGACAAACCAGGTGTACTACCTTCTGAATCTGAGAGAAGAGACTAAGCATTGCAAGGACTCGAGGGGAAACCCTTTATTATTAAGAAAAGAAACCAATACAAATTTAAACCCCCCCCGCCCCAAACATGCCCTTATACTTCCAAATCAGGTTCATCTGGTAAGGCCTTTTCTACAGTGCCCCACCTTCCCTGCATCAGAAATTCTCCCAGACACTACTAGTGACTCGCTTATTTTATAAACTTGAAAGGTTTCCCAGCATGCTCTGTTTTTAAAGGGAGAGCAGCCTATCGAGTTACCTTTGTATTTCTGTTCCACATAGCATGGAGAGCGGTCAGCCTGCTAGCAGTCTGTTGCTGTCCCTTGATTTGTATAGGAAACCAGAGCATGCAGACAGACTCCTTACCTTATTTTGGTTCTAAAAAAAAAAAAATCAAATTGTGGATTATCGTACAGTCTGAAAGCTAGCAGAAATACGTGAGTCCCAAGACTGCCAGCAGTAGGACCTCATCGTAGGCACACTTGGGCATCTCAATAATTGGCCGTGTTTCCCACAAGCTTAGCAACCTTCACTAGCAATAGGAGCTGCTGGGTGACAAGGATTTCTGAAAATGGAGGCTATTATTGAGATATTCTTTGTATGTCCGGAGACCAACTGCTGAAAACCTTGTTCAGAAAAAAGAGTAGAGCAGCTTTCTCTATGGTAGTGAAAAAGCGGTTATGCCAAAACTTTGGAATAACTAGGGACCTAATTAACAACTTGTCAAAAGCCGGAGTGCTTTTATACCAATGTACAAGCTCCTTAAACTGAAAATCAAGACACACAGCTATAATATCAGCTGGTAGTTATGTCTGCCTTGGTGGATGACTCAGTATTGTCGTCTGACTCCTTCAGCAACATGAGAGCAACCCATTAACAGCTGCTGGAAAGGCTTGTTAGCAAACCTGGTTCCTTTTAAAAACATCTGCGGCAACATCAGAGCGAAGCGGCCACAGCCTGTGCTCTCCACTGCAGGGGTCAAGGTGCAGGGAGATGCCACGAGACTTTTGACCACCCTGCTACGCGGATGTCCTCTGCCCTGTACTACAGAGCTTGTCGGACTGACTTGAGAAACATTGGGAAGCAGATAAAGCAGGGAGCTGAAATCTTCTCTGTTACCTTCACTCGGTTTAGGTTGTACGCTGGCCCTGAAGTGGATATCTGGAGCTGCGGTGTGATTCTCTATGCTCTTCTCTGTGGCACTCTCCCATTTGACGATGAACACGTACCCACGCTCTTTAAGAAGATCCGTGGAGGCGTATTTTACATCCCCGAATACCTCAACCGGTCAGTTGCCACTCTCCTCATGCACATGCTGCAGGTCGACCCGCTTAAACGAGCAACTATCAAGGACATAAGGTAATGTCAAGCATCCCAAGTCACAGCAAACACCTCGTGGCTGATGGGCAAGCCATGGTACATAGCGTGTCTTACAAATGCTCATATATGTATTCTAGAAAGTAGCTGGGACTTTTTATGTAGCATTATTGAATTGTTTAAGGCAGAGGTAGGCAAAATGGTGGATCTGGCCAGTGGCTGGACTCCATTTCCCGGCAGCCCCTGCCCACGTCGCTGCAGTTGGTTTCCATGGAGACCCCAGGAGTGACAGCACCGTGACAACGTGGGGCCAGTGTTTCCATGGAGACCAGCCCCAGCCGTGCTGGAAGGGCGCAGGGCTGGGTAGGGAGCTACTCCAGGGCTGGGATCTTGCACTGGTGTCAGCATCGTCTGCAGCCAGGGCAGAGCGTGATCTACTACCTGCACATCCTTGCAGAGGGCAGTGGGTCACAGCTCTGGACCATGCTGTCAGCGCCGCAAGATCCCAGTCCCAGAGCAGCTCCCTGCCCAGCTGTGCACCCTGCCAGTGTTGCTGGGGCTGGTCTCCATGGAAACCCTGGCTCTGTGCTATCATGGCACCACTACTCCTGGGGTCTTTTTGATTGTCAGGGGTTGGAAGGGACCTTGTAGATCATCAGGTCCAGTCCCCTTGCACTAGGCAGGAAAAGACAAGTGGAGTCAAGTGACCCCAGCAAGGTGACTGTCCAACCTCCTTTTGAAAATTACCAGGGTAGGTGACTGCACGAGTACTGGAGGGGGTTTATTCCATAATCTGAACACCCTGATTGTGAAGTTTTTTCCTGGAATTGAGCCTGAAGCAGCCTTCCAGGAGTTTGTATCCATCGGTCCTGGTCTTCCCCAGGGGTGCCCTGGTGAACAGTTGTTCACCAAGTTCTTGATGTACTCCCCTGATGTAGCGCTATGCCACTACCAAGTCCCCTCTCAGCTGTCTCTCCTGTAGGCTGAAGAGGCCCAAGTCTCTCAGCTTCACCTTGTATGGCTTGTTTTGCAAGTCCCTGATTATACAGATGGCTCTTCTTTAGAGCCTCTCAAGTTTTTTTACATCCTTGTTGAAGTGTGGTGCCCAAAACTGGACGCAATACTTCACCTGCGGTCCCACCAGTGCAAAGTACAGTGGGAGTATCACTTCCTTAGTTTTGCATGAGATGCACTGCTTAAAGCACGTCAGTGTGTTGTTTGTCCTGCTGGCCACAGCATTGCACTGCCGGCTCGTGTTCCTGCGATGGTCGATCACTACCCCTAGGTCCCTTTCAGCTGTGGTGCAAGTCAAATTGTTACCACCCAGCCTATAGGTATGTTGGGGACTGTTTGCCCCCAGATGCAGCACCTTCCGCTTCTGAGTGTTGAGCTTCATCTGGTTCCAGTCTGCCCAGCTCTCCAGCCTGTCCAGGTCCGCCTGTATCTGCAGCCTGTCTTCTGGTGTGACCATGCTTCCCCATAATTTGGTGTCGTCTGCAAACTTGGCCAGTGAGCTTTTCACCCCCGCATCCAAATCATCGATAAAAATATTGAAAAGTGCCGGTCAAAGCACAGACCCCTGAGGGACACCACTGGCCGTGTCTCGTCAGGATGACAAAGATCTGTTCATGAGAACTCTCTGGGTCCCACCACGCAGCGAGTTTTCCACCCACTGAACTGTTGAGCAGTTAAGCCCACAGTTTTCCAATTTTTCCACAAGGATATTGTGGGATGCTAAATCAAAAGCCTTTTGGAAGTCTAGGTGTATAATGATCTTCTCTTCCATGTCCAAGTGGCAAGAGACCTGTTCATAGAAGGAGATGAGGTTGGTAAGACAAGACCTACCAATGACGAAGCCATGCTGGCTGTCATTCAGGATCTTACCCTCAACGAGTGTGTTGCACATAGATTCTTTAATGAGTTTTTCCAGGATTTTCCCTGGGATAGAGGTTAAGCCAATTGGCCTTTAGTTGTCCAGGACCTCCCTCTTCCCCTTCCTGAAGATGGGCACAATGTTGGCCGTCTTCCAATCCTCAGGGATCTCCCCCGTGTGCCACGATTTCTGAAAGAGCTTTGCCAGGGGTCCCACGATGACCTCAGCCAGCTCCATCAGCACTCTTGGGTGAAGTCCATCTGGTCCCTCTGACCTATAAATGTCTGGCTTTTCTAGCTGGTTTTGCACCACCTCAGCATCCACAGTAGGAAGGCTGTCATTCCCACCGTGCCCCCTGTGATCATTCCCACCATGCCCCACTTCATGGAAACTGGCCGCAGTGACGCAAGCAGAGGGCAGCTGGGAAATGGAGTCCGCCGTGGGTCCAATCTGGCCCGTGGGCCAGACTTTGCCTGCCCCTGGTCTAAAACTTCCTGAATACTACCTGACAAAGACAGCCACATGATGCAATATGGTGAATAAATCTGTCTTCATCAGCTGTAGCTTAATTGAAATATTTCTCTTCATTATTCTGGTTCAGTGTAAATTGTCCTTAAAAATCTGATCTCCACCACATATGAGAGCAAGAAAAGTGGAATGCGTAGATTTAGTTCTAGAAATTAACTCGCAATGAAAATAATGTTTCGTAATGAGGGGAAGTGGCTCACTTTTAAATGCAATCTAGTTTTCTCATCTAGGAATAACGTGATGATGATGAACCTTGTCCAGCTCGTATTACTATGCAAATTCAGGATAACATGAGCATTGGGATCTTGAGCTGAGATTTGCACCTCTAAATATAATTAAAAATGCAGGTCTGACAGCCAGAATTAGAGAATCTTACAAACGGAGTAATTTTACGAAAGTGTGTTGTAAAACAGAGATGAGGTATAGTTTGTGAAATTTATAGTAATCATTAAATCTAAGTGGTTCTTTAAAATGTGTGTGTAAATGTTAGTGAGACTTTGAGGAATTCTTGGGTTTGTAAACCATTTGCAAATGGTGGGTTTATAGTACGCCTTCCATTAAAATCTATGCTGTAAATGCTGTTTTTACTTCTCAAGTCACTTAGAATACAGAATTTAATAACATGTAAAAAAGCAGCACATTGGAAAGAACTATGGTTGAGAATGGGATGTGGAAATTTAATTCTCCAAGATATTTAGGGACCTAACTCCCACTGTTTTGTTGCCAATCCCTGGGAGGTAGGCATCTCAATATCTCTGGAGAGCTGAACTCGATTGCTTTATATCCATACCAGGACAGTAGTAACTAAAAACATCTAACGTGTATTTGGGTTTCTGTTGAGATCCTAACAGACAGAAGAAAGCTGCACATGCGGTGGTTGCAAGTGAGTCCTGCCTTGTTTTGCAGTGACCATTTTGTACAGTGGGCAGACGTGTTAGCAGTTAAATCAGAAAGACCCCAAACTACTACAGCAGCATGATCTGAAGGAAGCACATGCTGTTGGTATTGGTGTGTTAACAAATGTTGGTCAAGCTGTCAGATCAAGGCGTTGTATGATCACTTCATTTTCACATTCGTTCCTTTTTTGAACTCTGCTACACCCAGGCCAGAACAATATCTTGAGGCAGAGTGTGGCTAACTGAATACCAAGACATCACGAAAGGTAACAGATCCAATCGTCAACTGCTGTTGATCGCCGTATTGCCACTGAAGTAAAAATACTTGCCGGTTTACATTTACGTAAGCTGAGGTTGCTGGCTTGTAGTATCACCTTTAGGCTGTAGTTCGTAGAGCGAGACATGCCTCAAGTGTCCGTGAGTAGATGCAGGGCTCATTTGCTCTATAGTCACTGTTTCATTTCTTTTTTTTTCCCTTAGAGAACATGAGTGGTTTAAACAGGAGTTGCCCACTTACCTGTTTCCGGAGGATCCTTCCTATGATGCCAACGTCATCGATGACGAGGCGGTGCGGGAAGTGTGTGAGAAGTTTGAATGCACAGAGTCCGAGGTGATGAACAGCTTGTATAGTGGTGACCCACAAGACCAGCTTGCCGTAGCTTACCACCTTGTTATTGACAATCGGAGAATCATGAACCAAGCCAGTGAGTTCTACCTCGCTTCCAGCCCCCCCACTGGCTCATTTATGGATGACAGTACTATGCACATCCCACCTGGGGTGAAACCACACCCAGAGCGGATGCCTCCTCTAATAGCAGACAGTCCCAAAGCAAGATGTCCTTTGGATGCTCTGAATACTACTAAGCCAAAACCTCTGACTGTGAAAAAGGCCAAGTGGCATCTAGGAATCCGCAGTCAAAGCAAACCTTATGACATTATGGCCGAAGTGTACCGAGCTATGAAACAGCTGGATTTCGAATGGAAGGTAGGAAAGATCAATGCTTTACAGTCATTTTCAAGGATGATTGCCTTATCATTTCTCCTGAGCTGAACTGATCAGCAAATCTATTAAGTATAGTTATCACGTGGTCTGTTTCTAAAGTAATGCTAGTATACCATCACTATCTCAAATATTTTCAGTTAAACACACCCAACATTAAAACTTCCAGTGTACTTTAATACATGCAGGGTTTGTTTATGGCAAAAATATGCATGTTGGCCTTGGGCTGAACAAAAATTTCTTCCTTGGTTATCTGTAGGGACAAGAGGAGTTGTTTAGTTTTTTAATTTTAGTGACTCATTCCCTGATAGGCACCTAATCTTCAAAGCTGCTGAGAAAGTAGCTCTCCTATTTCTGCATGGGTCACACGTCCTACAAATATGCAATATGTTTCCCTTTATTCTTTCTTAAATGATGCTCCAGCTGCGAGGTTGGTATACTTTATGCACGGAAGTTCTTGCACCGGAAGAATTAGCATTGTGGCATTTGTGGACATATTTCTAATGGGGGAAGGCACACCTCTGTCCAGTTCAGGCTTTCAAGCATTTACTGCTTTCTAAACAATGCCTCTTCAGAGGCAAGTAGGCTGAGTTTTTTCAAGCTTGAGCTGAGCTCAAAGGACTTTTTTGTAATTTAGTAATATGCTACCTGTTCCTTTGAGGTATCCATTCATAGGCCAGTTAGCATTTAGGTTTTCTTGTTCAGGTAAGTTCTTGCCATTGGTTTGGCCATCAGCAAGAATTTCCACGCCTGATTCTCCACAGCCCTGGGTGGTCACTTACGACTGTATAAAATATATCTTTCCTAACGCATTGGCTTTTTACAACTATTTTACATGGGTGTAAATAGGAACCTGGGTAGAAGTGAGCTAAGAATCTCTGACAGTCTGCACGATACAGCTGTTTTTATCCCACTCACTCATTCTGCTGTGGCTCACTTAACCACATGTTGTTCTAACTATTAACATGGTTGTTTGGAAAAACCTGACTTTTATGCATTGATTTATGAGTATTAACATGAAATTAGTAGGCAAAATGGCTCAACCCAGGCACTTGTCTACAGGGACTAGCTTTGCATGAAGCTTGAGACAGTGTTGAGCGTTGTTGTACAGACTGTGGCAGTTGCCAGTGTCAGTCGGTCTCCCTAGAAGGTAGACCATAGCTTTCAAGAGTAGAAGGATGCATTAGCCCATTTAGTCCAAGCAGGTAGGCCACAGAATTTCACACACTGACCCTGGTATAGGGCACGTGTTTGATTAAAACATTTCTTCCAAAATTGGGTCATTTTCAAACGCAGGTGATTTGATTTGTTTTACTGCCACCATCTGCTTTGAAGAGCTAACGGTAAAGTGGGGTAGTCTATAGGAGTTGTTTAGTTGCAGAGTACAGATACTCACAGATGCTCGGGTCAGAAGCGACCTCAACAGATCATCGAGTCCAACCCCCGCCCAGGCAGGAAAGAGTGCTGAGGTCAGATGACCCCTGCCAGATGCCTATCCAATATTATTATAAAGATATTAATTATATTATTACAATGAGATATATAATAATAGATAAGATAACATAACTATATATTATGAGAGATAACGTATGCATAATATATTATTTCATAGAATTAGTGATTGTATGTTTTCTCAAAGAAATATTCTCCCTGTTAATTGAGTTACTGCAGTTTCTAGAGGCCTGACGCCTTTGTGTTTTTTCACATTTTAGTAGTACCTAGAAGCCAGGGAGGCATTTCTTAAAAAACGCCTTTTAGAAGAAACTAGACTATTTATTTGTTTTAAAGCAGTTGTTTTTTTCCAGGCAACATTTTTTTTTCTTGAAATGTTTCACCCTCAAAAAGGGGGAGAGGAAAGAAATGCTTTTCTTTCCACCATCCTGAATCCGAGTCCTGAAAGATTGGTGCCTTGTTCTAGGTGGTGAACTCCTATCATCTTCGAGTGCGTCGGAAGAATCCAGTAACTGGAAATTACGTGAAAATGAGTTTACAGCTTTACCAAGTTGACAATCGAAGCTATCTCTTGGACTTTAAAAGCATTGATGGTAAGCAGGAAGTGACGTGGCATTAGAGTTAAAGCACGGCATCCGCCGTGGGAAGGCTATCATTCCCACCATAGACTAGTAAGTTCTGAGGGTTGCTTTGATTTCCATTTTCTTGTATTTTTTCTTTTGGTATCTGCTACTGTTTCCAGGCTCCACCACACCGACCCATTTGTCTCCACTAGAGTTCCTCTGACAGTTTAATGGTTCTTTATCCTGGTAAAAGGGAGCAAAAAGTAATTTCCTATCAGCTTACATACACATCATATGCAGCAACATTTTTCTTATCTGCTGTGAACTGGTTTTGATCTTACTTGTGTTAAAGTAGCACTAGGACACTAACAAATCCCTAGCTGGTAGGATCTCTCACCCGGGAACGGGAGTTGAGCTTCAGTCTCTACGCTCACCTTTTCCCATTCTGCAGTAACATACGTTTGAAATCCACCATGGTGAGGTTGAAATCCTGGATTCAGGGAAGTTAATAGAATTTTGTCACTGACTTGAGTGGGAGCCAAGCTTTCATTCCTCGTGTTGGTTGGCTGCACATTGCGGACGTAGAAAGTTTTCTTCCTGGGCAGGCCCCAGCCACACTGCCAGCTGAGTTGGTGCTAATTAACACTGTGTGTTTGTACATTTTTAAGATGACGTCATGGAGCAGAGGTCAGGCTCATCCACACCCCAGCGCTCTTGCTCTGCGGCTGGCTTGCACAGACCAAGACTGAGTATTGATTCTGCTGCTGCTGAATGCCAGTCGCTTACTGGATCCCTGACTGGTTCCTTGACTGGGAGCATATCCTCCGTTACTCCACGCCTGGGGAGCCACACCATGGATTTTTTTGAAATGTGTGCCAGTCTCATCATGGCATTAGCTCGCTGACAAGCAGCATCGAGTCACCGGTCCCTCCTCATGCAATGCTGCACTGTGAGAATCTGGTCCTGTATCACTTATTTGTTTCCTTTTTACCTCCCACCTTCCCCCTCGTTTTTTGCTCTTTGGTCTCATCCTGGGAATCGTGTACATTGCTGTGCAAACTCTTCAGGATCCAGATACTCCCTTGCAAAGGATCTGGTTGGCTGTACAAAGCATTAAGGGAACTAGAAACAGGTTTGTGTTGCTTACTGCATTCTGGTGGGATAAAGAGAACCAGACAGCTTTTACCAGTGAACACGATCAGGAAACTTGGCCACGGTTTTAAAATAGTAAGTGCATCGCTAAGCTTATTGGTAAACAACCCTCTCTGAAATGTTACCCCTATTTAAAAGCAAACTTGGCTAAGCATCAGTGTCTTTAACACCAGCGCTGCTAAGTGAGATTTTTATTGTATCCCTGTTGCTATTCAAGGGGGGAATCCCATGGATGAACCAGGTCAGACATATAGACAAGTTAAACGGAATCTGGGCATAATAAAACAACGTGGCAGTATTTACAAACCGGTGCCAGTAAGGCTCTAAGAGAGATTTGCCAGCAGGCCTCTGTTATCACCTCCCTCGTAAAAACCAGCAGTTGCTTAGATGCTTCTGTGATCTTGAAACACGTCGACCTGCTTCATGTGTCAGGTGGTGGGAGTACAGGACTGCATGCCAGGCATGGCTCACATTGCAGGCATGCTACAGAAACAAAGTGAGGCTCCAGATGAAGAGCGAGACACACATTTCCCCATTTTAGTCCCCCTACTTGCCTCTTTTTCAGGCTTAGCTAGCTGTTTTGGACCTGTTGGACAGTCCTGGCCGCCTCATCCCCTGTGTGGTCAAGGCTGCTTGCTGTATTGCGCCACCTGCACTCCGAACCTGCTCTTGTTCACGGTTGGGCACCTGTAAACAGGCCCATGTATCTGAATGGAAAAACAAAACAAAAAACCCATTCAGTCCCCGGAAACAAGAGGTGTGTGCCAAACTTACTACTGCTCTCCGGGTAACATCTGAGTAGTGACGACTGCTCACTAATTTCTCCTTCAGGGTATCTTCCATATCCCTAGCAGTAGAGGTGGCCATGAGACAGAGAGTAGCTGGTTTGGATGAGGACAGATATTTATGGAGCAGGGTTCTGAAGGTATGGGAGAGCATGGGAGAGGGGCTGCTGGAAGGAAAGAGGCAAGGGGTTGTTGGAAACATGGCAGGAGCAAAGACTTTGTTGGAAAGGAGTGGGAGCAAGGTACTATTGGAGACGAAGAACCTGTTGCTTACTGTTAGCTTCCCAGGCACAGCTCCACTTGCTTTCAGCCAGCTTGCTTTTTAGCTCGAGCTTGTTTCCTCTGGTCTAACACCCACCCACAATCCATCAGGTAGCCAACCACACAAATACACCCCAGGTGCTATTCCCTACTCCCCTCCCCCAGCACAGACATGCACACCACCACCGCTCAGCGTGCCAGGACTCCTCGCTGGCCTGCAAGCACAGAGGTGGGACAGAAATACTACCTGAACCCCCAGTTACGTGCTGTGCGTGCCAAGTGTGCATCAGCCAAGATACGTGACACAGCTTTGTGACATGGGTAGTGGGGATGGTAATTCCCCCTCCAAAATACACAGGTGCTTGAAAGGTCAAGAGGTTCAAGATGATCTTTCATGTCCATGCAGAAGGTCCCTTCTTCCTACTTTATCCTTGCCCCAAGGTAGCTGCCCTTTTTACCTTTCTGGTCCTACTTTGTATAGGGGCTTCCCTGTGTACCATTTCATCGTAGTCAGCAGTTAAGTTTGAAAGTAGAGTTTCAGGCCTAAGGGCTTTCATGTACTTCTAATGCTTAATAGACTGTGACCCTCATTGCTCTACTGGTAAGGCAGGGATATCTTACGGTTTTATTGTTTCTTTGTTACTGGTTATCTGAAGGATTGGATTGTGTTTTTTTTTTAAACAAACTATAGGGATTTTTATGGTTAAAATTCTTGTTTCAACAAGGGTAAACTGCTCATGCGTGGACCTTTTGCGTAACTAAAAAAAACACACTTCAGCTTAATATAATGGGGAGCACTGGCATTGCTATGGTATTTAATTCTCCTCACCTGACTACAGAACTAATCACGTCAAGAAACAGCTGCTGCTTAAAAAATGTTGCCAGAAATCTTGACTGTTTATCACAAAAACAGGAGAATTTTGGCAAGGTCGGTGCCTCCCCATTAAGGAAAAAACACGGTTCAACTTTTAAACGTATTATAAACTTGTTTATAGAGTTCTTTTGCTAGATTATTGTTCTTGTTTTGTAAAGTTGCACTTTAATTTATACTATCTGAAAGTTTCTATAAGATGCAAGGAAAAGAATGATACAATAGGCCTTTATATTAACCATGTTAGATAATGAAGGCAAACCAGGTATTTTGCCACCTGCTGGCAGTTAAAAAGACTTTGTCAACATATAATGTTGGTATTATTCTTTTTTTTTTTAAAGAAAGCACAAATTGCCTTACTTTTGTTACTGATGACACCTTAGATTGACACTGGCATAACTTTACACTTTTTTTTCCACAAACCACATTTAGACAGTGAGAGCAGCAGCGCAAGCTGCAGAAACCATGTCACTGTTCAAGTGTTAGTTAGAGTTTTGATTAGTAGGAAAATGATTTTTTTTTTTTTTAATGGAAACATTGGGAATATTTGTAGTACTCTTAAATTTTGTAACATGCAATTTTTTTAAATTTGAATTTAAAAAAAATGCTCTGGGATGGAAGGGTCTCCAAGGCGTTGAACTGGTGTCTGGCAGGTGCATTATTTTACAGTCATTTGGCAGCCTTGCAAGGCCATGGAGAATCCACCCCTCTAAGCTCTTTTGTGAAGATTTAGGGCCAAATTAGACTTCCTTCTTATCTTGCTACAATCTTGGCTGGTTTATTAGGAGTCTTCTTTTAGTGGCACATTCATTGTTAAAACAAGACGTAACAAAACCTTTTTCTAATAGAGCTATGAGGCAGATACTGTACTTCAGGTCTGTGCATGCCTGTGCTCCCACAGAAAGAAGAAAGCTAGGTCCAGTATTCGGGTCCAGAGAGGTTCGGAGGGGGACAGTGGTGTGGGACAGCAGGAAACGGGACAAGAAGGTTTGGTCTTTGGTTCGGTCCTTGGACCTGTACTCTTCAATATCTTCATCGCTGACTTGGATTTGGGTGCAAAGTGTGCTCTGTCCAAGTTTGCGGATGATACTAAATTGTGGGGTGAAGTGCACACTCCAGAGGGTAGGGAATAATTGCAGGCAGACCTGGACAGGGTAGAGAAGTGGGCAGTACACAATAGGATGCAGTACAACAGGACAAGTGCAGAGTGCTGCACCTAGGGCGCAAAAATGCCCAGCACACCTACTGCCTGGGAAGTGACCCTCTCAGCAGCACAAAAGCGGAAAGGGACCCCGGAGTCATAGTGGACTCCAAGATGAACAGGAGTCGTCAGTGTGACGAAATCATCAGCAAAGCTAATCTCACTTTATCATGCATCAGCAGATGCACGACAAATAGATCCAGGGAAGTGATACTTCCCCTCTATGCGGCATTGGTCAGACCGCAGTTGGAGTACTGAGTCCAGTTTTGGGCGCCGTACTTCAAGAAGGATGTTGATAGACACAAGAGGGTTCAGAGGAGGGCCACTTGTATGGTTAGGGGCTTACAGGACAAGCCGTATGAGGAGAGACTGGGGGACGTGGACCTCTTCAGCCTCTGCAAGAGAAGGCTGAGAGGTGATCTTGTGGCCGCCTACAAATGCATTAGGGGGACACAGCAAGGGATCAGAGATGCTCTGTTCACCAGGGCACCTCTTGGGGTAACAAGGAACAATGGTCACAAGTTGACAGAGAGCAGATTTAGGCTGGATATCAGGAAAAACTAATTCATAGTAAGGGTGGCCAAAATTTGGAATGGGCTCCCAGTGGAGGTGGTGCTCTCCCCTACCTTGGGGGTCTTCAAGAGCAGATTGGATAGATACCTGGCTGGGGTCATCTGACCCCAGCACACTTTCCTGCCTATGCAGGGGGTCGGACTTGACGATCTGTTGAGGTCCCTTCTGACCCGAGCACCTATGAATCTATAAGGTGCAGCTGCTTGCCACTGGAGAAAGACTGTTTGGACAGGGTAGTTGGAGCGTTTCAAGAGGTACACCGATTCTGCATGGTTACTTGGCCCCTATTATTAGAGCACTGTGGACCCCAATCTTTAATATACTTTGGTATGAGGTCAAGCAGTGCTGCTGTTCCTGGGTTACAGATTGGCAGCTGCGTTAAGAGAGGAGCTGACTTGCTTAGAAGTCAGAAAAGTCTTGAAGAATTGAACTGTATTCTCCCAGCAGTTGGGTTAGTGTCCTAAACAACAGACCATCTGTTTGCATATCTTGGGGCAGTCTGTAGCACACTGTCTGGTAGGTTGGCATAGTAAAAGGGAGAGTGTTGGGGAGGAAAGAAGTCAGGAGAACAGACTGTAGCATGAAGTGGATTGCTAAAGGGGTGTCTACACAGCCACCACAGCAGGATAGCAAGGACACCTGAGGTGGCTTAGCACTAAATTCTGTAGGTGCCAGCAGCAATCTGGCCACAGCATCATAAAACACAACTGAAAAACCAGATAAATTAACAGGCTCTGAGCTCCATGCTCTCAATTCCTGAGCTAGCATCAGATATTTCTGTACTACACTGAAGCCTTAGCCTTTTAAAGCAGAAGTGGAAAGCTGGGCATTGAGATGATCACGGATTTTCTCCTGGAAACTAGAAGCAACAACAAAGTTTTATGGGCCGCCAGAAACACAGGAAGGTTAAAAGACTTCCGAGTTAATGCTAACCTTTGAGTTACTGCCCATAGCTTGATGCGTTAGGGCTGATAAATCTGTAAAAGGTACTTTTCAGTGCCTGAGTTCCCACGCCCTTATTATTAATGCATTTGAAATGCAAAAGAGCATTTAATCATATCAGACCCCAAAGAGCAGACTACCATCCTGCCAGGTTTATGCAGTCCGTGAAGTTGAGAAAACCTTTAGGAATTAGATGTAATGTCATAAGCACTTTAATATACAGTCTTGTTGCTTTAACAGTGCATTTGTTCATCTGAGGATTTCTTATAAAGCAATTAATGCCTTCCAAGAACCACGAGCTCCCTGGGGAAGATAGGCTCCCAGCCTCAAGGCAGGTGGAATTTCTAGGCTGTCACGCAAGACTTTTTGGTGCTGTGCAAAGCATTAGCAAAGTGAACGAATCCATGCAGCTGTGTTGACTCTGGAGACTGGACAGTCACCTCGCTGGGGTCACTTGACCCCAGTTGTCTTCCTGCCTAGAGCTGGGCGGGATGATCTGCAAGGTCCCTTCCAACCCCTAACAATCTATGAATGTACGACTTGATAAGGAGACAGAGTCAAAAGCTGTTTAGAGTCTTTGTGCTGCATTTCACTGTCTGTAAAATGACTCTATTTCAGTCAACAGGACAGCATAGAAGCAAACAGAGAGCAACTCGAGTGCTCACGACCCTCAGTTCCTATATCGAGTTCCCTAGGCGACACATCCCCTACCAGACTGGCAGGACTTCCAACAATAGGCTTTCCCAAACGAGCTGCATTTTCTGGCATCTTTAGGAATTGTACTAGTTCCTTTTGTTCACATGGGCCATGGTTCTGGTTCTAATTGCCAAGAAGCTACTTTACTCCAGTTATAGTTTCTAATTGCCATCACATCTGTAGTCAGTGTCTTGTGAAGAACCCCCCATGGTCACTTGGATAAGCAGGGTAGATCCATTTGGATTCTGCAGATGTGAACTACTCAACTTGCAGTTTTTTCAGTGGATTACTCTGTTTGGAGAAGTCACAGGTTTATCAGATGTCAGAACATAGTTCTGACATCTCAGACCTGCAGGATGGGGCAAAGATGCAACTTAATGGGGGTTGTAGATTTATTCAGTTACCTGATATGGGAACTATCCAGCCATAAGTTCATATAGTTTAGGTCACTGTGGGTATGTCTGCATGAGATGGTTACTGCTGTTGACTAATTAGCTCAGTAAGTTTTGCACATCTACACGTGTGCCCCTGTTGGGCTGGAATAAGCTAATTGACTCCACATCAGGATAGTACTTGTAAATACAGGTACTATTCTGCAGTGGAGTTTGTTTTACTCCACAACAGTGCATGTGTAGACATTGTCCCAGCTGGCTGGGGTACAGGGGTGTTTTAGTGTGAAGGCTGCTTGCCAGCTAGCCCCGCACTGAAGCACCCTCGTGCCCCAGCCAGCCCCTCTGCAGCACACTGAGCTGAGGGGAGCAGCCCTGAGCTGGCCCCCAGGCTGCCCTGCCAGCTGGGGCTGCTCCGACCTGGCTCAACATGCTGTGGTCCCAAGCGATTGTTCAAACGGCGCACCCAGAAGCAATAAACTCTGGAGTTTATTGCTTCTCATTAATTGCACTTGTAGACATGCCTTGTTTCTTTCTTAGTAGGTCGCATCTACCCTCACCCCTCTCACTGCTGCTTCCTTAAGGAATGCCTTTCCCTAATATTTCAGTCATGTTTCATCAGGGAGACAGATCTCCCTATTCAAATGAGTATCAGCACTTCCCATCAAAAAGGACTGGTGCAAAGTCCTGACCTAAGACTAAGCTAAAGAAAAAGGGGCAATGTTTATGCAAACTCTTCCAGGCACATGGGGCCAGTGTGTTGCCTAGGCCCTACTTAGTCTGCCAGCTCATTCATACAATGCTTCCCCATCCTCATCAGCTATCCTGCAGGGGAGGAGGGACCCTTAAAAAGGCCAGTATCCTTTTTCCCCAGCAGTGCAACAAAGGCCTCTTTGCTTTTGAGATTAGAGGGGTGTATTTGCTAGACTCCAAAGGTGAACTAAAGATTTAAGAAGGTATGATACACAGGTCGTAGGGTAACCCCCAACCTGTTAACCCTACAAAAAGTGTCCATTAGGATAGTAACACTGTTGTAAGAACTGAAGCAACTGGTTAAATTACCATTGCATTTTTATTTTGATCGTGCCATCTTCTAAATCAGAACAGGCTATCCAAGCCAGATCTCATTCTAAGCAAGTCCTGCTCAGTTTACTATACTTGGTCATCACTGGGCTGCTTTATACATCTATTCAGGAGGAAAACGGGCCCATACACCATGCACGCAAGATGAAATTGTGCCTTCTACGTGTTAAAACTGCTGAAAGTCATCGTAAGTTCGTTTCACTAGGTCTGCAAACAGTGCACTTTACTCAGAATCATACTGATAAGAAACGTATAGACTCTTTCTAAATATTTGAAGTGCATTTGTTACGTGCTTGTTTTGCTTCATCCTGTTCAGTTATCAGGGGATAGGAATTTCACATCCATCTCTGTCGATCATCCAAAAAACCCTGCTAAATTTCTTCAATTTTGGACTTGTAACTTAGTAGCCTACACGCGATTGAAACTGCACCAGCCAACCTCCTGCTTTCACCCTTTTCCAAAAGCAAGTCTTGTTTTTAATATTTTCTCTTAAACTACATGCAGTGCTTTCCTGGTTTTGGTTCTTCCTTCACATTTATCCATTTTGGTAATTTTCTTCTTTTTTAAAGAGAGCATCTCTTTTTTTTAATCTTTCAGTGGATATATTATGCACAGATTTAACATGGGCTATACATTGGCTCAGTAAGAAGTCCCACCCCATGCACAATCATGCTTGAAGTCTTCATGGTCTTGGTATCAGTCTGAAATCAGCCAGCTTAAATGAAGTGTTGTGGTGGAACACTGACTTTTCACAAATACGAAACGGATATTAAATGCAATCGCCTATGTGTTTAATGCACATCTTCACCATGTTTAACCAGGAGAGCAGGTCAGCTGATCAGAGATCCCAGTGTTAAGCATGAATAAATCTAACTATAAGAGAGATGGAAAGTGCAGTATATTCTGAACAAAAGCCTTGAAACTCCTGCTGAAGCTGCCTTAATTTATCAGAACTTATTTATAAGACTGTTTCTTCTTGTGTGTATCTTTCCTAAGTTTTTAGAAGAGATTCTTTACCCTTATCTCCCAAAGCTGTGAAGTAGGTACTGTAAACTTGGTAATATTTATTCTTGTTGCTGGGAGCATGTTCATGCACTCTGTATCATGTTCTACTTGTGTGTTTTGTAATCTTAAGATACTTCCTTTCTTTCGAGTGCAAAGCAAAACTGAATGACATGACAGCTGTAGCACCCACCTCAATTTGGGCAGGAAAACCCCCCTAAGCTCCAGTTAATTCCGGAGGGTTAGTACAACCCGTGTGTTGCAATTCCTTGTTAAAGTATTTTATTTTAAAAAAAAGAAAATTGTTTATGATTTTTGTTCATGATTTTCTCTGATTACGACATTTTGCCTGCCACCACAAAAAAGCTCTGGGTATAATTTTTTTTTCTCTAAAGAACAAGGTCTGTAAAAAATGTTATATGGGTTTTGGGATTTCACTTTGTTAACAGAAGGACCAGGAAAGAAGAGTTGCTTTTTATTATTATTCTTATTAATAATAATGATTACAGTACTTTTAAAATAATAGCTGTTGTGAAAGGCCAGAAGCCCTAGTTTCAGTTTTGTTCTTTGTGCAAGTAATTGACCGTTAGGAGTCACAAAGAAGCCTTTTACCTTCCATTTATGGTGTGGAAAGTGTTTCTCTGTGTACTGCACTGCATGTGATAGCTGTCTTCATGGCTGACATTTGCACTTTAATAAACTCAGAGATGGAAAAAAGAGACCATAGCAACAAAGCCTTAAAATATATATTTAAATTAAAAGGCCTCAGTGCTCCTGGAATTAATAATAATCCCTTTCCTTCCTCCCCATAAGCCTTCTGGTATCAAGAAATAATGGAAAGAGAGGCAGAGCGGCATACATCCCAAATACCGACACAGACTAAGCATTCCCCTTAGAGCTCCAGGGGAAGTCCTGACTCCACTGTAATCAGGGGCAAAAATCCCATTGACTCCTATAGGTGCTTGTCCACATAATCAGCATTTACCTGCTAAAAATGTTCCAGGTTTAATTTTCCTTTCTTTGTTCATGATGACTAATTGGTAACGTGGAGGCGATTTACCACGTAATGGCTTATTATGCTATAACTAGTAAAATGTGCTAGAGGGCACGTTGGAACAATCCAGACAGGCCCCCCGTGCCCACTGTCCTAAGTATATGGGCTCAAATCCTTCTTGGGCCACCCCATGCCTCTGTGGTTTTTCTGGTTTGCCTGAAATTGGGCTGTTTTTTGGGCTAGGATTACAGCTGGAAATTCTCCCTAGTCAGAGGTGTCCAAGAGAGTCCCCCAGTGCCACATGGGCACGGACTGGGGTGCAATAGCCACATATAACAGTGCATGGGAATGGCAGATACGCGCCCAGCTCTGGGATGTAACAGCTGCATATAACAGTGAAGGGTGGGTGGGGCTGAGATGTACCCCAGAGCTGGGTGCAACTGTCGCATATCACAGTTTAGCACAGCCCTCACCATACACTGCCAGGGCCCTTCACTCCTGATCCGCAGCCCCCCACCCTCCCAGGAACGATGTGCAGTGGGGCCCGGAGGGACCAAAGCCCCGAGCTACAGGCGGCAGCTCAGTGTGCAGACAGTACATGGAGGATCTCTGAGGCACTAGAGCTGCAGCCAGCAGGCCAGGCGTTGACAGTTCAGTGGTACAGCTTTTGCCTGCCCTATGGGAAACCTGTGTTTGATTCCTGGCCAGGGCACCAGAGGGTTGAGTTGCCTGCAAAAGGGAATCCCCAGTAGGGAGAGGGGCTCCACTCACCTCTTCTACCCCACCACCTGCACTTCAAACTTTGTGGGTTCTGAATCTTATATTTTGTGACCCCTGCACCTCAAATCTGTTGTTGATTTGTCTCTGTTATATGTGTATGTTCACCTAAAATCCCTTTGACTCCCCTCTCCTCCCTGGTTCTGCCCCCTCCCTACTCCACGGGGGCCCGGAGGGAGGGTACCATTATCTCCCAGGGTCCCATTGCCCCCTGCATGTGTGTTATATCTTCTTTCCCTATTAAACCCATATATGGTTAAGTGCCAACTGGTCTCAGCTCTACTCTATAGGAGATATGGGGGAGTGGCTCTCCTCCTAAGTGGCTACCCCTCCCATAGTGCACTAACACCTGCTAAATCCCTTCAGTGGGAGAGGGGGGTACCTCATGTGGAGTACCACCCGAGTTACATTTACCCTTGCCCTGCCAGTCCCCCTCACTCCTGACCTGCCCACCCCCCCAGCCCAGCTTGTGCCCCTCATTTCCGACCCACAGCTCCTGATCCACAGGGAGACAAAAACCACACCAAGTTTAAAACCCTGGGTGCCCGCCTATGTCCTTAGGCCAACACTGCTACAGCCAGATACCTGTTCTAACAAAAAGTAAGTTTTAATTAACCTGAGTCTTGAACTGCTTGAACTATAAGAATTTGATCTTTGCCACAAAATGCATGCGAACACAGGAAACAATTTTTTTGGCAATCCAAAAAAAGTTGTATTTCTCATTAATCTAAACCATGAACTAAAATCACTAGTAAAAATTTGCAAGATTAGCCCCTGGAGTCTTGTTGCAGCATTGCAATAAAAATTCAAGGGATTTCTATGGATTACCAAGTGACCCCAAGCGGCACCTGGTGGTGAAATGGTTGCAAAGCAGGGAAAATCCGATTTTTGCACGCAAGTCAGTTCCACGGTGAAAATTTAAAATGATAAGAAAAACCCTCACGAAAGAAATACAGGAGCCAAAAATAAAACATGTTGCAGGTATTTTAAATTACCATGGGAAAAAAAACAACCTAAAACAAAATCAGCTGCTAATGTGGATACACAGATGCAATTTAGCCAGCTTAATGGTGATTTAATCACATGGACACAGGAAAAGTGTAATGTGGAAACAGGAGAGGTGTAACATGGACAAGTGCCCCAAGGCTTGACAACTACACCAAACAAATTAGGGCTTTTTCAAGGCCACTAAAATGGTGGTTATCATCAAGGGATTGGTTTTAAGAATACAAAGGGCAGAGATTAAAAAAAAAATTATAAAACAACTAATGCGGATGTTTCAGGATGTACAATCAAGCACCACTACCCAGGGTGCCACCTCTAGTTTCTTCATGTGCAATATTTTGATCTCACCTTGATTGCAGTTCCCTAGAGGGTGTGCATAAACTTAATGTAATGAGCCTTTCCCAGAGGGGGTGAAACGCAAGATGATTTTCAGAGCAATATGCTGCAATCCGTCCTCAAACAGATGCCTTAGAGCTCTTTATTTGAGTTTCATCAGGTTAGAAAAATTCTCTCTTCTACCCAGGTGAACGGGCATTTCCATTATCCCCAATCTCAAATGGAACTATTCCTTATGAGGACAAATGTGCTTTAATTTTGATTCGTCTCTAAGGGCTAAAGTTTTCACGTGGTGATTTAGGACCTAATCCCACAGTACTAATTTTTGTGCATAATTCCATTGCAATAACTGCATTAAAAAAAAAATTAAGGACTAGGGTAATGATTATACAACTCCTGTAAACAAAACCCCCCACAACAACCGTGCACCAGATTTTTTACCTGTTGTAAATTGTGACAGCCTCACCACTCAACTGAACTATGGCAGTTGACAATCCGACCCAACATGAAGTTTCACCTACAAACTCTTCCTATACTTTCTTAGGCCTTGCTTTACAAATTCAAGTTTAAATGTCATTAGAAGACAAAAGCAGGCAACATGATGAACAAAGCAGTTCATAACACTGAAGTCAGTGCAAAGAAATGTAAAAGGTAATGTTATACTTGAAAGAAAGAAAAAAAAAAAAGCAGCTACATTTGCATTGCTGAAATCCAGATCAGAAATTTTATAAGAAAGCAAGCAATAGATAAGTTGCCTTAGCAACTTATCTAAATATCGTTACACAGGGAAGCCTGCAGATGAAGGACATAATACAAATTCCAATCTGGAATCAGATAAACACAAACTCCACAAGTACTCCATCTACATTTCAGAAGTCTAAATATTTGTGCTGGCAGTCTTGCAACATTGCACCATGCTTAAGCTTTTGTAAGTATGGATGCAGTCCAGCACACTTAATACTAACCACATGTAAAGATAAATAAAAATGCCTTTAAGGGTTCTAAGTAAATGCTAAATATTTGCTCTGATTTCTTGAAGTTGCTCCATGCCAACTTTTGAAATTACCATGTGGCCAACAGCTTTGTGTGCACACCATGTTTACTTAAACTTGGAAACATTTAACCATTTCGAATTAAAACCATGGCATTTTTTAGAATGACTTAAGTTCTTATTTATCAATGAATGGACTCTTCCTCCTAGGAACGCTAGAAAAGTTTATATAATATCACAGATTAGCTCCCTCAATCTCAGTTCGGTTGACCAGAGGACCAAGTTCATCCATTTCTCTCTAGTTCTAGGAGGAGATTTAAAAAAGAAAAAAAAAGATTGCAAGCAACTTACAAAATTCTTTTTATTATACTGGTATTAGTGTTTTATTTACTACTTTTAACATAAAATCTGTTACTTATAGAAATTTTAAACACATTAAAGTCTGTTTGCAACACCTAAGAAATAATAGCAACAAGACAGATATCAAGTGACACAGTTATTATGCGCGGTGAATTCACACAAGAATTGTCCGTACAAACGCCAAGCTACATATATACATATCTGTTGAAGATGTAGAGAGAGATGGATATAGATATATATAGTATCATATGTAGCTTGGCATTTATATATGCCTTCACACAAGACTTGTCCGTACAAATGCCAGGCTACATATGATATTATATACCTCTCTCTCTCATATGAGAGAGAGTGAGTAACTGAGCATTTGACTACTGGTAGGCCTCATACATCCTCTTCAGTATCTGCAAAATCAGCAAACACTGGAAAAAAAGTCATCAGTGAGAATTCAATCAAGATGTGATAGTTGCCTCCCATGCACTATTACACATTTAAAAGGGGCCTCTCATCTTAAGTGAAAAGCTAAACAAGCTTCATAGTCCCACTCATCTCTCATCTGTTGCCATATAAGGACTCACACTGTGCACCATCGTGGAGGAAGCTTGAACCTGG
>NW_017728993.1:13052207-13052846 GCF_001723915.1 Gavialis gangeticus | reverse complement strand
GGCTTCTCATCTTAAGTGAAAAGCTAAACAAGCTTCATAGTCCCACTCATCTCTCATCTGTTGCCATATAAGGACTCACACTGTGCACCATCGTGGAGGAAGCTTGAACCTGGTTCTCATCTGGCTTTCATCAGATGACTAGTATTGTCTAATGCAATAGAAACAGTTTTATTGCAACAGGTACCTTTCCAAAACACTTGGAATTTTCTGTTTAGTTATATGAGTATATGCAACAGATGCTGTTAACACCATTACCATTAGAACTGACCATATAACAAATGGACCATGTTCTCAGATCGCGTGAACTGGCATGGCTTGGTTGAGCTATATCAATACAATTCAGTTGCATATACTGGACAGTGTATTTTGGAGCTGCATTAGCACAACCTTAGCACAATTTTAAGTTTCTACACAAAAAACAAATATTTGTCCCCCCCCACTTAAGTTTTATTATATTGTTGTAATGACAAGTCAAATATACATTTTAGAAAAAAGAAAAACAACTTTCCCCCCTCCTGGTTTGGATAACATTATAATAGATTTCATGTTTCTGCAAGGGTTACTTAGCTTGATTATCTGCTGCCCAATGATAGGCTGACCCTGCATACAAGTCGACTCAGATTTTTATGTGGGGTTTTG
>NW_017728993.1:13043166-13052037 GCF_001723915.1 Gavialis gangeticus | reverse complement strand
TTCTACTAGGACATATCCATCTGGAAGAAAAAAAAAGATTCATATGCAGTTAAACTGCAATTATCCACATTTCCTTGAGTGCATTGATCATAACACTACATGCTGGCAGTCATTCTCTAGACATACTCGCCTAAGAAAACCAAGTGCCATGCAACTGTCAGAATTTCTGAAAATTTCTTACATTTTCCTTCAGCATTGCGACACAGCATTTGATTCCCTTCTGTGACATCAATAATGTCCAGCTGTTCTCCAGCTGTGATTGATAAATCTTGCTTGCCTTTGCTTGAGACAGAACAGTGTGCAAAAGCTGTGTTGATGACTGCAATCTCCTTATTATACTAAAAGAAACCATACACAAAACAAATTGTTGAACATTCAGAGCTTTAGCTTTTTTTAGTGCAACAGTTTGTCTAAATATATCATAGATGGAATAATTTAGCAAGGTGAAAAGAGTGGATCAGGAAGAAGTATTACAATTGTTTCAAGTCTGAAAACCCCAAGAGGAGAGCAGTTGCAAGGGCTGTACAAAAGGGCATAGGCTCATAAATTCAACTGCAATTAAGAAGTCTTCTCCTTATTTTTCCACAAGTAAACATTTAGGACAGCAAGATCTATTAGAATCACAGTACAGTATTCCATGGAGAATTACTGGAAATCTCATCTAGAAGGAAAGAGAACTAGTATAACATGCTTTAAAAAGGAGCAGTTTCCATGGGCTAGATCGGGGTGTTCAACCTATGATACACATGCCACAAGTAGTACAGGCAGCAGCTGTGTGACACGTGTGCCCTGGATGCTCGGACCAGGTAGATGCCAGAATGGAGATCAGGCGCTCAAAGACCTTGCTGTAAGAGATGGTGTCAGCCATCGCCAACAAGAGTCATGTTAACCTTTCTCTGCATGGGCGACTGGTGCTTTCCGAGTCGGGGGGGGGGGCACCCAAAGATACTGCAGATGCCTGCAGTAGCGGGGATGGGGCTGGCAAGCACCCGCAGACACCAGCAGCAGCAGGGATGGCTCTGTCAGGGGGGCATGTGCCCCCCCCCCACCAGTTGCCTATTCTTCTCTGGGCCTGGAGCCACCAGGGGACAAACAATCAGGTTCACTTCTGGGAGAACAATGCTCCAGGAGGGTTGGGGCTTTCCTTGTAGCATGCTGCCAAAACATTGGCCACCACTGGACTAGATGATCCAATGAGGCTTTGATCCTTTTCTTTTGCATGTGTACATGGACTTGCTCTAAAATTTCCTCCATGAAAACAGCATTAAACTGCCTACCATACAGGACACAGCAACCCAACATACACAGGAGCTCAAAGGAAGTTAGCACTGGAAACTGTCATGGTAAGGGTAGGTTTGCATCACTTCCTAGGCAAAAGTAGACGCACAGCCTACAAATAAGCAGCATCTGAAAGCATAGACTATGGGCTCATACTCAGGGCTGCTCTGAGGCCTCTACTCCACAGATTTGCAGGGCCACACACAGAGCAAGCAGGGCTTATTTCTTGATGGTACCTCCACAGTCTCAGGAGAGAATATTGATGTACCCAAGAATCTAGTCCAGGTTGCAGGCCTACTTGCAAATAAGTAATGGCAACTTGATTCCAGCCTCTCCACACCAGGAACAGAGGCATTTTTAAGAGATGGAGAGATCTCCTCTTTCTTTGACAACTGTAAGGGGAATCACCAGCATCTTTTTCCATTTCCACATTCCTTGTTGCTATAGGTCCCAGCAACTCCATATCCCACCCCCAAAGAATCTCTACTGCAAAAGCCTAGCTCCGTGCCATGCTCTCTATTACAATGTTAGTGAATAAAAACATTAACTCATTACAGAGAACTAGTTCTTCCAAGACTATGGTATAATGGAAGCAATAATATTACTCTATAGTAGCACTACAATAAACCACAACATAAATGCGTCGGTGCCACTTATTAGAACAAAGTCTCAATAGTCCTAGTAAAGCCTATAAGTGACAATGAGGTTCAAGCAGCTATAATAAAAGGTCTAGGAGTTCAGTGAATCTTGACTTACTGGGCCATAGCCCTGGGGTGGGTCATCACAGGGTACCTTCTGATTTAAAAACAGCCTGTGCTGAGACACCAAAGATGGATCAAGGAAGAAAGTAGTAGCTGATTTCTTCTTTACCCTTTTAAGGCAGCTCTTTTCCATCCCACCACCCCAGCTATAAAGTACTGTGTGACATGATGAGTGAGTTCCAGGATGATTTGTGTGGCCCCTTTAGGGTCAGGAACCAAAAATGGCTGTGAATTACAGATCAGGAGAGTAGGGATACTACAGGCAAGTTAAACCTCATGCACTCCAGAGGAAGGCTGATCACTTGTGGTAACTCGTCGTTTAAGTCCTGCATATAGTCACGTTTGTCCTTCAACAGTGCTAAAAAACTTTTCCCTTTAAAAAGAATGGAAATGACATTACCATGAATGTCTCTCTAAAGACCCTTTCTTCTTTTGCCATTTTCTTGTTCTTTTCTGCATTGCCTTTCTTGGCTTTGAAGATCGCCCTGGAAGATGAGCTGGATCAAGAAATGAGACGTACTTAGTAGTTCCTTTCAAGTAATCTGTCAGGGCATGAAGATGGTATGAAATGCAGCACAAAACACAGAAGGGCTGAATAATTCCAGTTTAACCTGGAATGAACCCTTACAAAAAGCAAAGCAAATTAACAGTAACATATAGCACAGATTAAAGGCAACGCACACATGCAACCTAGCTCAACAAGAGATACAGGGCCAAGTATAGACAACAGTAGTACTCAGTGTGAAAGTAGATGTTTTTGTTCGAGTTCTTTTGTAGCAACAGGTCTTAATACTGTACCTCCATCACCCTCATTCATGTATGTGTTTAAATAAAATTTGGGGTGCAGCACTCAGAAGGAAAGACTTGCTTAGTACTTTAGGGAACGATGTGTAAGAAAAGGTAAGAGGGCATAAAACTTGAAGTGGGGTCTCTGCAATTAGATTCGACTTGCCTGGGGCTAGTTTATACCAGCTAAAGATCTAATCATTAACAGATCAAACAGAAAGCTTGTGGTAAGAGTATTTCCTTATTTCCTCCACCACAAGAGCACTGCTTCTAGAATCTTCTGTTCCTGTATTCCAGTCACCGAGTTTTACCTTTGCAATTCCAGTCCATCTCTGCATAGGTTATGTCTGCACTTACCGTAGCATGCTTTAAATTAGGTAGGCGATGTATTGCTGGGCCTCTATCTGCAATAGCCTAGTGCTCCATGTGATCCGGCCATCTGAGCATTAGTTTAGCTTTTTCAGCAGATTCTCCAGCTCACGCTAAGCTGCATGCTCCTGCCGTCACAGGCACACGACCAGCAGTAACCAGCTGGCTCAGATGAGTCTAAATGAGTTGCAGTCACTGCACATCAAGCTAGGGTGGCCACCGGTCCCATTTTTAAACCTTCTGTCCCCTCTCCATGTCTAAAATGAGGAACGGACTACAACAAGTTCTGTTTTTTCAGTTCATTGGTGGAAACGCATGTCAATCTTCTGTCCCCGCAATTCTATTGGCTCTGCCTCAAGGTAGGGCAATGCGCAGCCAGGAGGAGCAGGATTCCAAGCTAGCCAGGAAGGGAGGGTGGTCTGTCGTGGCCCCACCCCCTTACTGCTGATTGGTCAAGGGGTCCGGTAGCCCCACTCCTCACTGCTGATTGGCCAAGGAGATGGCAGCCCTGCCCTTCACCATTGATTGGTGGAGGGGGACAATGGTCCCCCCCCACCAAGGGATGTCCTGTATTCTAGGAATGGGTCAGTGGCCACTCTCCTTAAAGCCCAAGAATAGTTGTAAAGAAAACAGCTCAAAATTAATTCACAAGTTCCTACATTGAGTTCAATGAGGCCAGAATTTTACCCAGCCAAGATTTCACGCACAGGCTTGTCAGAGATTTTTTCCTGGATACAAAAGGTACAAGGGCCCTCATTTTTGTGAGCAAAGAAGTGAAATCAAATCATATAAATCCTAGGAGACAAAAGACCATGGATGCCGAGTAACGTACCTTCAGCTTTTTTCCATTCAGTTAAAAAATAGGGAATAAAAATAGATGTTAGGGAGCTCTCCAAAGCCAAGCAGTTTTTACATCATATTAACATAATAATTCATTGTTACTTTCAGCCTTCAGAGTTCTTATATTATCTCCAGGGAACAGGTGAAAACTCATGGTATTTCATAGCTAGACCCATTTCTTTTACACCAACCCCCCCTGCCCAAAACATTTTGGTGAAAAAATGGAATAAAAACGACTCCCAGTCAGGATGCTGCTGTTACACCCCAGAAAAACTAGCAATAGTTCTGGTTTGCTTCAAAGTCCCAGAATATTAATTGCAATCTGCTACAACAAATGTACATGCAGTGTTAAAATTAAATTAGGACTTTTGAGGAGTATCCTTTGGAGAGTTTCCACAACAAAAATGTTCCTGTCCTGTGGTACCCACGGACAAGTGTTTACATGCAACATTCTCAGTTAAGATGAAAAATGCCGTAGGGCAGAAGCCAAGAAATAATTCTGAGAGATATTCCTTCTACCTTTCCCTACCACTTATTAGCCCTTGCTTGGCATATGGTGTGTGCACACACCCATGGCTTGTAGAGCAGAGGTAAGGCTTCTAACTAGCCTTCTTCCTATAGAGGCCATCACTGTGATCTCAAACTCTTCATTACCTGCTCATTGAAGTGCATAGCATTGGTCTGTTTAGAGTACCAGTTAGCTACATACACCCAAAAGTATCTGCTTGCATCTGTTAAACATGCACGGGGGTATTAAAAAGAGCAGCCCTCCCCTCACCATTTCCAGTTTTCTTAAATTTTTGCTCTGTTGCTTCATTGAAATTATGCAAGGGGGGGAAAAAAAAGCTAACTGTCCCCATTCCCCATGCACCACCCATCCCCCATCCAAAAATCAAAGCCTAATCATCATCATCATCTCCTCTCTTAAAAGAAGAAGATCTAAAAATCATGTTGGACAAGGAAGATTAATGCTCTATACTAAGTTAGAAGTTACATTAAGAATACGTTATAGAAATAGAGATCTGTCATCACCTTCCTGCATCTTCACCGATTCTCCTTCGATCCTTTTCTTCTTTTGACATCAGAAATTTTAGCTTCCAAGTTTTAAATTTTTCATCCTTCTCTCTAGGGATTGAAGGGGAAAAAGGCCTTTTTCAAACAGAATGGCTGCACAAAAGTTATGGAAGATAAAGGATCTCATTTCACACCACTGACAAGCAAGCATTTAACAGAACTTAAGAGTCCTGTATGAGCACACATCAGTACTGCTCAATAGCTTGAGACCAGGGAACAGAGAACGGATTATTTAATTAAGAGTGCAGGTAGGAATTTTCCAGTAGGAAGATTTTAATTGACCATGAATTTACATGGAGGTTTGTAGGTTAAATGTCCTCCACTAGTGAAAACTCACTTCCAGTTCTCGTTCTTTGTGCTTTATCCAAAAGACAGCACCAGGCTGGAGCACAGATGCAATACTCAGGCAGGATTAGGATGCCACCCGGCAAATCACACTCTTTCAGGGAGCATATGAGCTTTCGCTTGGGGGCTCCTATAAATACCAAGCACACCTTAACTTTGCTTATAAAGGTGCAGTGAGATAACAATCAAAAAGCTAACGTGGCAAGTCAGAAATCGGTGGAGGAATGCTGCTTTCAGCGCAAACACCTGATGTCTGGAGAAGCTGTATTTTGAAAAAAAGAGGGGTGTGGAAGAGCTCAGACTCTGTAAAAACCAGTTACTTACTTTGCATCCTTCTGCGTCAGACTGTCATCATATGCTGTGGCCTCCTGGGACATGATATCTGTTATCAAAACAGCCCGCGTGACAGAGCATTAGAAAATATTCAGCTGAGCACATACAGTCTAAGTGCACCCCTACCCTGCCTTCTGCAGCACTTTTAGCCATTTGTTCATTGTAAAAAGAAACTGGGACTGAAAAAGTAGTCTGCTAAATGCAACCAGCCCCAGGAGACTGAACATCATAGGAATGAAGATTCTCAACAGCGGGAAGAGAGCATTATTCTTTAAGAGCAGAGACAATGGACTGCAGGGAAAATATCAGGCACCTTCAGTGTGCGCTTGGGTTTTTTAGCATTTGTTTTGAGCCTGCGGGTAAGTGAGCTGTCCTGGGTGGAAATGCATAACTTTTGAATACAGGCAGTCCTCGACTTACAACACCTAAAAATTGACACCCGTTTCAACTTTACGACATCAGTTTTGACTTTACAATGCTTGAATCGATGTGACACCATGCCAGCGAGCAAGTTCACTGCGTCGCCCATCTCCCTGGGGAACGTCTGTCCAAACTTCCTTGGACACTTTCTTTAAGAAAGCAGACGAGACTCCAGAAGAACTTGCAGCCGGGACTCCAGCCAAGAACCCTTCAAAAAGTCCAACCAAGAGCCCTTCAAAACATCCATCAAAGTCTCCTCAAAGAAGTCCTTCCAAATCAATACGATTGCTATTTACAATATAAATACATTAATGGAGCTATATTAATCATCTATAATTTGATCGAGTACAAAATTCTGGGGAATTTTTAGTGAAAATAGGGTATTGGGCCTTGGTTCAGGAACCAATCCCCCACTTATAACATTGTTTCTTATGAGAAAATTGGTTCCCAGTTACAACATTTTGACTTAAGATGTGGTTTTAAGGAACGAATTGTGTTGTTAAGTCCGAGGACTGCCTGTATATTAATGGTAGATACTTTTAGTACACCATAGTCCAGAGAACAGAATCCAGGTATCCCAACTCCCAGGATTATATTCCAAGCACAGGACCATCCTTTCCATGGAGTTTGCCTTCTTTTACACCAGGAAAAAGCTGGAACAATCGTGCCCTGGCAGTTCTTCATCTGTGGCAGTACTGGTACATTCACTCTGACAGAAGGATGAAATACTTGGGCTTGATTCAGGCTTGTCTGAAGTCGTGGAAACTTGCTCGAATCCACAGGTCCAAATTTGCCTCTTTCCTCTACCATCTAAAGTGACTTTCACAAAACATCAAAGTGCTTCTACAAAATTCCTGCAGCCAGTTATTGAGAAAAAGCTGCTACGGCTGCAAGGGGGGAACACCAAAATGTAATCTTTGGCTACGCACCTGCAAGTTCACCTCTCTCTAACACCAATGTATAGCCTCTACATGCCACAGCAAAATTGCAAAAGCATTACAATTGTATTAGTTTTAATGGGTGCCTATACACATGCAGGGAAGCTGCTCCAACATGCTGTAATTATAGCAAGCCGGAGCAGACTCGATTAATCAAAGTCTGCTGGAGTGTGGTAATTGCTGTGCTCCAGCAGACTCCAGTGTCATGTGTATCAGCATCCCCGTGCTGAGAAATGGCAGTGAGGGTGGCTTTAACTAAAGCTTATTCGACAAGCTTTAGTTAGAGCAGCCTACACCACTGCCAGAGCATGTCTATAAATGCCCAATTTTTATCATTGTCACATAACAGCTATTTTAAAAAATGATAGCATTTTACTCTTTTCCCCCCACCATGCAATACATTTACACCATTTACAAACACACTCTAAAGTAATCCCTCTGGGACAGAGCGCATTTCACTTACATATACATGAATAACTTACCTAAATTTGGTACTGAACTGGAAAACATGCTGGGAATAGAAAGAACACAAAAAGAGTAAAAACAGCATTTCAGGGGCAGGGGGAAGGTAAATTAATTGAACATCAATACTGTTAAATCAACCATCTTGACAGCCAGTCACTTCCACCTGAAACAGGAGCATGTGAACTAAAGGTAGACAGAGATGTTAGGAGGCTTTATTCCACAGCCAAAGAGCATGCATTTCCAAAGTGAAAGTCACGTCACAAAGAATTTCCATCACAACGTATAGGAGAAACTACTGGAAATTAAGCCAGAGTCTTCATTATCAAGCCAAAAAAGCACCCTTCTTTGTATGCTATTAACTTGCTACACCAAGGGCTGATTGCATTCTTTCTTATGGCAGACTGGATGTAAGAAGTTAGTTTTCTCTCTAGCTGCTGGGAGACAACTCAAGTCACTACTTAGAGTGGCATATAACTTCCCCTGGTCATAACCTACAGGCCTGGGCTGCCAGTCCCAGATGTCCAACTAGTATAGCCATCCACAGTAAAAATGTGCACGACGCTTTTTTACACTGCTTGAAAGAAAAAGACAGGAAGTTTGTAGCAAAAGGGAAAAAAGAGTGCACTAGATCAAATCTGCCTTGGTAAAATTGGAGGTGGCTGACTTATTGATTTAAAACCCAACAAAGTATATGGGGAGTCTCTCCATTCATGTAACTGGGCTTTGGATAAGGCATAAAGGGTGCAGTCCTTTCCCCTCTAGTGATTTGGGCTCTCTCTCTTAGCGTAGCAATGAGTGTGCATAAAGGGAAGAATGAACTTGTGCAGCCTTGTTCTGACCACAATCCGATATAATGCCAGTGAAGTTACTCTGGATTTACACCATTTATAAAACCAGATTCAAATCCAGCAGGTGGTATGGGAAGAATGAGATTCCTTCTTCTAACTGTTCCAGAGGAATGAGACATGCTAGACTGGCTTTGAACATGTCATGAGTAAATTATTCTAAGGCCTCTAATATTTTCAAATTCAGACTAGAGTAGCAGAATGGATTTATTGATCACCAAGAATCCTGGTTTTCTGCAATAAAAAAAAATCCCCAATTTTTGGGTTACAGTAACCCAAAATCCATATTTTTCCAGGATCAAAATGAAACACCACTCCATTTACTATTTCAATCAAAGCCAACACACTTGAATCCAGTCAGCTGAATGCTGACTGTGTTGCGGGGCAGAGCTGTCCAACTAGCAGCCTATAGGTTGC
>NW_017728993.1:13037658-13038166 GCF_001723915.1 Gavialis gangeticus | reverse complement strand
TTTAAATCAGAGAAAAATCAGGATCCCTGTTGATCACAGCCCCCACAGAAGGTATACCTCATGCATTTAAGCATGACATAGTTACAACTAATAGATGAAGATTGTTTTTCCCCGCATTTAATAAA
Organism: Gavialis gangeticus; assembly: GCF_001723915.1. NCBI lineage: Eukaryota > Metazoa > Chordata > Crocodylia > Gavialidae > Gavialis > Gavialis gangeticus. The sequence goes on along the minus strand of NW_017728993.1, from coordinate 13,038,041 downwards.
GTTTAATTTTAAGAAAGGTCTTGGCCTACTGACGGGGGGGGGGGGGGGGGGAGACAAGGAAATGCAAAAATCACTTTAGTTTCTCTTCCTTCGTCCAGTAAGCAAAGTAGTTCACGTGGAGACGCACCACACAAAACCAAACCACTCAAGAGTTTGAAAGTGATGAGAATCCCAGTGCTTCAACGCATCTGCCAATCGTTAATGCAGGGTGTTAGGAAAAAAAATTAGATTCTTTCAGTTAACCAGTTCATGTTGTTTCCTTCCTGTGCCTTCTTACAAGGGCTTGGTGTTGGCCACCACTGAAGACAACAATACAGCACTAGACCAACCCCTGGCCTGCTCCACTGTGGCAATAATTATATATATATATATATATATATATA
>NW_017728993.1:13028231-13032658 GCF_001723915.1 Gavialis gangeticus | reverse complement strand
GGAAGAGAGGGGAAATCACTACAGACTTCATAAAGCTATTTTCCCAGTCCAGTTATATCTGGAACGTCATCCCTCCTGCATCTATACTTATAAAAAAGAGTGAACCTGGTGGGAGGTTTTTTTTGGATGTTACTTTCTTACCGTAAGTTTTCCTTTATCTTGGTATTCTTCAGTTTAAATTTCTCTTTCTTGAAAAATTTCTTCAGTTTGTCTATTCTGTCCAAACTAGAGAAGAAGAAAACCAATGTAGATACCCGGCTTTGTGCCAAATGCCTGCCAGGGGCTATCCAGCAACAGGTCTGGAGATGGTCCTCTCTTCAGAGAGAAAGCACAGCCCCTACACAGCATTTAGTCCATTAAGCACGTACTTAACTCCAGCATGCCAGTAGATGCATCATATTCAGCGGCATGACAGACTCTTAAATTTGCATTCAAATTATTATTATTATTATTATTATTATATAATAATTCAGCTTCTGTTCACACAACCTCTGACAGGGTGGGCCAGGGGGAAGTACTGGCGATTCCCCTTCCCCCTGAACGTATAAAGGAAGAATTTTAGTGGAACTCCAAACCATAAAAAAATTAAACTGTACCTTCCCTGGCCCCGTACCTGATGCGCATGGCAAAAAGGAAGGACAGTGTTGCAGTTAAGGCACGCTACTGTCCGATCTTGTTTCTGTTGCAAACTCCGTCATAAATCTGTCCTGCGTGTCCTTGAACAAGACCCTCCAGAGCCCATGCTTCAGTTCGTGCTTGGTCACAGAAGGGTGTTGCAAAGCTTACGGCCTTGATGGACCCCCACCCCCAAATGTAGAAGGGAAGTTAGGTTTAAAACCTAGGTGAAATTTGTAACAGGCTCCCCAGCAGGTGCACAGAAACAAGTCTAAACACCACCATGTCCCAGAAACAAAGACATCAGATCAATCATTAAGAAGTCTTGAGGCTCAGGCCCTCATCCAGTGGCTGTGTCAGCCATGCTGGAAGGATGCATGGAAACAAAAGCAAGTGGGAAATCCTCAAGCCAGTCGCTGACAACACAACTACTGGAAACTTCCAGGTCAGCCTTTTTAGCAGCCAACCAAATCTGGAAACTGGAAAGCTCAGATCAAGAGCAATATATGGAAATGTCAAGTGCCGCACCTTGATTTTACAAAGTTCGTCTGATTTCTCATCTGCATGCAATTATGACTGGAGAACATTTCTAATGAGCAGGTCCCAAGTTCACTGTGGGGGTTAAAACTTGTCAGTGGTAGCTTACATTTGTCATTCATTTTGTCCAAGTTGTATAATTAAACATTGTATACAGATGGCTCCCTTTGGGCATCTTCTTTTGCTGCAACTGTTTTGCCTCTGTCACTATACACTAACCTCACATGCAAGTCATTTCTCCAAAAACTATTGAACATGTTCAGTCAAGTAGAGCAAGTTAACTAGTAACCTAGCATGGCATTATGTCTGGAGAATGACCTTAAATGCAAAGTACATATTTCTGAACAAGGCACGGCACTGTAGTTCAAACAGTAAGGCCTCCATAGGTCGGGCATTTAATTTTGGAAGTGTTAGCTGACATTTAAAAAGCAACATGGTGGTGGGGGGGGTATGTGAAAAAATCAATAGCTGTTCTACAGCTGGAAAAAAAAAAAATCCACTTCCAGCCAGTAGCCAGAGCAACAGAAGTACATTCAGCTGCTGTGAAATAAAGGCAATTAAATGAAAACTCACTCCAGTTTGGTTGGCATATCATCCCCATTCTGAACATCTTCATATGTTTCTTCATAGTTGTCTTCTGAAACTTGGAAACACAAAAGCCAAATGTATTAAACCAAATGCAATGGCAACAAATTCAGAGATTTACTATAGATAACAAAATTCTGCTCCAAAGAACTGCTTACTGTTACAAAGTAAAACCATAAATTTACAAAAACTTCTTGGCTGTATTTTCAAATTTCAGTAGCAAAGTCAAGGTAGCCTCTTGCCAAAATTAGAGTAGTATTGATCACCAGGCAAAAATCTGAGAATGCACCGTGTATTTGTTCGTTGTTAAAATATCATGCACATTTCCCACACAGCAATTTGAAAAGATGACATTGTGTAATATTCTGTTTGCTAGAAGGTAGTGTAGATAAGAATTGAAAACTGTAGCATAGTTAAGTATTAAACCATCCAGGAAATAAACTGCATTGTTACACATTAAAACCTCACTCGATCTAAGAGAGAAAAGATGCACTAAAAAACAAAAATTCTTTCCTAATTCTACTTGGAAAATATTGGACTAAAATGGGATTGGCATCCTACATTACAAATCTATATTAGTACAGGTGTCATCACAGGACAACTAGTTTTAATTATAGTTTGCAATAGGGAGTCAGAGTGGTCTTAGCAACTATAATTACCACTACTCAGACTGGATGCAGACATCCAACAGAAGGGCAAGATTCATTAGTACACAACAGGCTTAGTGTGTTAAAGCTTCACTTCAGTTTCCTGGTGGAAAATTCTGCTCCCAGATTTCTTCATGTGGAGGTTTCAACAGGAAGTGGAATGGATGATGTTTGAGGAAATGTAGGGAAAGTACATTAGAGAAGGATGGGATAAAAATGTAGGCTTTTTGGAAGCTATGTCGGCTATATCAACACTGCCACTGGAAGAAGCAATTCCAGCACACGCAGCTCTCTCAAGGTAGCTTTGAATCAGGTAGCAACAGCAGTGCTGCTATAGTCCAAGTATGCAGGGTGCTGTACAGCCCATACTGCACCCTGTCCTGACCTGGCTTCAGCTCTGCTGGCATCCACTTAGTGCTAGCCCAGAAACCATTTGCACTGCACAGTGGGAGTGTTTAGGGGTCAAAGACAGAATACCTCCACAGGATGCTGAAAGTATTTAAGCCCACTCCAGTAGTAAGCACAAGTTGGACAGCAAAGCTTAAGGGCCAATGAAAGGGGTCTTGCCCATGCTCTCTGTGGAGATCCTGATGCCAAGCCCATTTTTTTTAAGGTTAACTAAGAATCTGGCCAAGTCTTACTGTTGGGTTTAAGTGCAAAACAGGACCTTTGTGCACAGACTCTCTCCTGGGGACAGCTTCAGCAGACAGTCAAAGAAAGCTTCCACATCATGTATTGGAAGATGGCCAAGTTCAAACTTCCCAATTCAGCCATACTTACAACTGTCAGAAGTGAAGGAGTTACAAGCACCAGAGCCTTGGCCACTAAGGAACAAGGTGGAAAGCATTATGTGGATTATTGACTATATTACAGTTTTAAAAAGACATTTCAAAACCAAATTTAGGTCAATCAAGATGCTCAATCATACAGGTATGCAGAGGGCTTAAATGCCCCCCGCAAAATGGCGCACCTGATCCAAGTTAGATTTCTTTTGCCTTGAGACCAATATGGCTACAACCTGGATACCTGATCTAAGTTAGTGCACTTAGATCATAGGCGACTGGTAGGGGGTGCATGTGCTTCCCCGACTGGGCTGGTGCCCCCCCACCCGCGTGATGGCCGACACCAATGCTGTCTGCAGGGCTGGTGCCCCCCCCAACAGGACTACCACCAATCGGCAGCTTCTGCGGGCGCCCCCCCCCAGATTTAGGAGGCACCAGTCACTCACGACTTAGCTCAAAATTGAGTTAACTTGATCTCAGAAAGGGTTAGCCCCATCTCATGAATGCCTATAAATGGTTTGCAGCGCAGCCACAGGGCTGGGAAAACCCAGCCACTCACACCAGCTCTAGGGCTGTGCTTTTCCACCCTTCCACCACCGTGAGTTATTTTTACCCCTCCCCTTGACTGGGTAACCAACCCACCCCACAGACCCACACCCTCTGGGTCCTCCAAAACCTGGACCCTTTTGTCACCAATCCAACCTACCCTTCTCCACCCCAAATTACTTACAGCAGGCTCTGTGTGGCTCCTGGGGAGCAGCAAATGGCTGTTCCTGGCCACAGTGAACTCCTGCCCATGCCTGCTCCTGGTCTAGGCATAGGTGTATTAAAAGTAAGCTGTCCCAGGTGTGACAAATGCTTGTTCACACTATGACTACCTTTTGAAGTGTGGGTCATACTCACATTCCACCCTCCAGTCCTTCTACATCATCATAAACGTCCAACGGCTGCCTGGGTTTCTGCCTTTGGCTCAAGGCCACCATTTCTTCATCTGCATTCAAGGCACCCACACACACATAGGCAGCTGGAAACAAAACAGCATCTTGTTTTAGAAGCTCTTCTGCTTGCTACTGCCAGGTCAAAGATAATCACCTAGCATAATTCACGTTGGTGTCACAACAAATAAGTCATCAGAAGCAGCAGCCAGACAAAACTCCCGTAGATACAAGAGTTCAAAAGGGTGTTTGACTGCTCCAAGGGAGAGCAGAGAGCTTTGAAGACCTTTTATTTTGGATTTACCAATTAGCTCACCCCCCCCCCC
>NW_017728993.1:13024076-13028159 GCF_001723915.1 Gavialis gangeticus | reverse complement strand
CCCCCCCCCCCCCCAAGCCCTGGGCTATAGCACAACCTAAGGACAAGAACCAAGAAATCTGCTCATGGGCATTAACTGAAATAAGCCAAGTGATTGACCTTTCAGTATTCCCAGTGGGGTGGGTAGGGTTTGAGGAGAAAGGATTGATGCATCACATAAGTACCAGCAATGTACCTGCAAATTACTATGGGGAAACAAATCTCATTTGTGATGCCAGCAGATGTCTCTATTGTATTGAAAGACAGGAAAGCTAAATATGTTGAATTACATTTCAATTAGGACAAAACACTAGTTAAATAGGGACAGCCCTCTAGCTGTATTGGGCCATTATCACATCTGAAGTGTGGGAGGGAGAAGAAAAAGGATGAGACTAATGAAAAAACATTAACCAGAGAGCAACTAGCAATTTTCAGGTGCCTCACCAGAAACGTGTACTGTAATAACAACCACAATTCCTGTTCTGAGCACTGCGGACTAGTTCAGAACAGATTGACAAATTTATTCTTATTCCCTGCCCACATCGCCTCTTTCCTCCAGCTCATCCTTCCCTCCCCCCCTCCTTCCCCACCCCTCTACAAGCACACAGTCAGATTTTCCATACAATCTGCTCCAAGCTTTTAGAAGCTCATCTGCTCAAAGACATCAGTGACAGGTCAACCCTGAATGCTTTTGAAAAAAAAAAAAAGAAACCAAAAAAAAAAAAACCCAACAAAAACTCAAGCCACTATTGCATCTAACCATTCAAGAGTTCAAATCAAACCAACAGCTCAATCACAAAATAGTGACCTTCAGTAGCAGCCCAATTAAGTGAAGTGGTCTGTAAAAACATTGTTTTCCCAAGGAACAAACTGAAGTCATTACTTGCAGTTAAGACCAATTTTACTTCATCCTCAAGTGAAAAATCCTATCCATACAACTTACAAGTATTAAAGCTTCCCCCCTTGTCTTTACAAATCCTATTATGTCATAATGAATAGCTTTCAGCAGGAGCTTGGGCATGCAGGGATGAAATCAGGAAAGCCAAAGTGCAACTGGAGTAGCAACTAGCAAGTGATGTGAAGGGTAACAAGAAAGGTTTCTACAAGTATGCCAGCAACAAGAGAAAGATCAGGGAAAGTTTGTGTCCCTTACTGTCCCTAGTGAGAGATGATGCACAAGATTCAATGCCTCTCCACCGCCCTCCAGTCTTCACAGGCAAGGTCAGCTAATGCACCTGGCAGCACAGTTTGGGGATGAGGTGAGAAGCCAACAGTGGCAAGGGAACAGGTTACAGACTATTTAGAAAAGCTGGATGTGTACAAGCCCATGGGGCTGGGTGTGATGCACCTAAGTGTGCTGAGGGAGTTGGCCAGTGTGATCACAGGGCCACTGGCCATTATCTTTGAAAACTCATGGAGATTATGAGAGGTCCTGGATGCCAGAAAAGGGCAAATATAGGGTCCATCTTTCAGAAAGGGAAGGAGGAGGATCCAGGGAACTACAGACCAGTTAGTTTCACTTCAGTCCCTGGAAAAATCATGGAGCAGATCCTCAAGGAATCCATTTCTAAGCACTTGGAGGAGAAAGCGATTAGGGACAGTGAGCATGGATTCACAAGCAAGTCTTGCTTGACCAACCTGATGCCTTCTATGATGAGGTGGCTGGCTCTGTGGATGTAGGGAGAGCAGGGGATGTGATATACCTTGACTTCAGCAAGGCTTTTGATACAGTCTCCCACAAAATTCTTGCAAGGAAGTATGGGATGGATGACTGGACTGTAAGGTGGATAGAAAAACTAGCTGGATTGCCAGGCTCAAAGGGTAGCAATCAATGGCTCAGTATTTAGTCGGCAGCTGGTATCAAGGAGTGCCCAGTGGTTTTGTTGAATATCTCCATCGATGACCTGGAAGATGGGACCAAAGTGCACCCTCAGCAAGTGTGCGGATAACATCAAGCTGGGGGACGCGGAATAGTAGATATGCTGGAGAGTAGGGCTAGGATTTAGAATAAGGCTTAGAAACAGAAAATACACCTCCACTAGTGCACTAAAGTCTGTTAAGAGTTCCTGTCCATAAGATAACTGTTAAAAATAGTTCATGACTATCTATTATTTATCAGTAGAAGTCCAAGGTCCACAGTGCAATAAAAGTCTTTCCTAGCTTTAGTCAGAGACAACTTAGTTTCCCATAGTGCTGTTCTGCTATGCCATTTCCTCATTCATCTCTACAGGAATTAGAGTGACGTGAAACAACATACGGCATGAAGGCAACAAAGTACATACAGTATTCTACATTGTCCTTTGACAGGCTTTTCTCAGTGGGACATTTTGTAGTCTGGGGAAGACTGGACGCATCTTGCAGCCTCCTTTGCAATATGTTGCTTCCGCTTCTTCCATCTTCATTTGTTTGCACTTTGTGAACTATATCCTTATTGCCACTAATCTAAAGACAGAGGAGGAGACAGGTTAGTACAGCATCCCAACAAATTCCTAGTTTGGAAGGTTTTTTTCCAAATGATTAAATACTCCATGCGATAAACATTTTGGCAGATGAGCAAACATGACAATACAAGCAGGGTCAGTTATAATGACTCAACATTTACCAGCGCTCATGGAGGAAGGGAGGGGGAGACCAGCAGTATTTACCATTCTAGACTCTTTCCTCCCTTGGGAGGATAAGAAATTGCTTTCAATCTTTAGGCCAATGTGTAGTTTCACTATGCCTTACAAAACAACAAGAACCATGGCATGCTCTATTCCTCTTCCTGTGGTCACCCTTAACATTATACCTCCAACTACAACATAAATAAATATTTCCATTATGTATCAATACCTTGAATATTTTCTTCACTTGATGCAGTCTCTCCCTTTCAAAATCCCCACTTGTCTTTTCCTTTATGGCTCTTTCAACACTGAAATAAAGATACCATCACAAACACAATAACACAGTCACCCTTTGCAAGCCCGTAACTACACGTAGCATCTGAATTCCAATGGCTAGAGGTGCGATGCAGCATTGTGTAGGCATTATTTTCCACCATGCCAGAATAGCTGCTACCTGAAACGACCTCTGAAAGACAGCTTGCTAAAATGCCTGGACTACACATAACGTAGATACAAGGTCAATGATCACACCTGGGTTTAATCTGGACAAGTGACAATAGTTTATAGGTGGTTTCAAAATTTCTAACTACAGGGCTGGGCAGTTTTCTTACAAAGTTAAATTTGAACTATAGGAAAAGAAGCCCTGATGAGAGGATTAAATGGGAGTGTTGTCAAGTCGGTGATTTTTTGGGTGATCAGACATAGATGCCTACACACGATGGATTCTTGCTCCAACGTGTGCTGATTAGCACGCATTGGAACAGACTCAATTAGTTGCTAGTTAGCATGCTCCAACAGCCTCGGAGTCATAGTTTCATAGTTTCTAGGGTCGGAAGGGACCTGAGCAGATCATCTAGTCCGACCCCCTGCCATGGCAGGAAAGAGTACTGGGGTTAAACGACCCCAGCAAGGTGTTCATCTAACCTCTTCTTAAAAACCCCCAGGGTAGGAGCCTGCACCACCTCCCTTGGAAGTTGGTTCCAGACCCTAGTCGTATGTATTCAGCATCCCTGTGCTTCAAAATGGCAGTGGGGGCACTTTAACTACAGCTCATTGAATGGGCTGTCATTTTGAAGCACAGGACACTGAATACATGGGATGCTGCGTGCACTTTAGAGCAGATCATGAGAGCCACTCTAAAGCACCTCCCCCCCCAAACACCGGAGCACATGTAAAGATGCCCACTAGCACTCCAATTAGACATTTATCATGTCACAGCAATGTACATTAGGGCAAACAGGTTACCAAGCTTCAGAAATTAAACCTATTGCAGCATTTCAAATTCTAATACAATAAAAGCCTTAGTCTGCCTGTCCGTAATGCTTTATTTGACTTCTGATTGGCTGACTGAAACAACCAGAGAGCGCCAAGAGCATTTGGACAGGAGACGGTGTGGCAAAGCGCTGCCATGATGGCGGGGACACAAGGGATGGAGCGGGGGGAGGGGGAGGAGCAGGCCTGTTCCTTCCCTTCCCCCAACTGGACACGGAGCTGCTGGGCCC
>NW_017728993.1:13019483-13023674 GCF_001723915.1 Gavialis gangeticus | reverse complement strand
GGGCAGGGAGCAGAAAGCAGAGCAGCAGATTGGGCAGGGAGAGGAGGGAGAAGGGCCAAACCTGAAGCACAGGGTGGGGCGGGGTGGACAAGAGGATCTGTTCATGTGCCCGCCCCCCGGGTCTTTCTTGATGGGCAATTGGCTAGTATATATCTTTATACTGAACAGAGCCCAAGGTTGCCTTTTTCCTAACCACTCATCTACCTTAAAGCACAAACAAGTATTTCTAGATAGAACTGGCTAGAACATTTTTTACTATGAACTCTCACTGAAGCCAGAGTATTTGCAAAGGTTCTGGTGGACTTCTCAAGGGCTCTGCCATTTCTAGACATGTGGAAGACCCACATCAGGTCTTTGTTATAGCAGATTCAGAGAAGATTTTAGCCACATGGTCGTCTGAATCAGGCAGAGCAAACACTTGAATCTGATTTCCCATAATCTCCTTCCTTCTCTCTGCCATTTCCTAAATTGTAAGGCATTAAGGTTTAGTATTTTCCCCAAATAACCCACACCTTTCCCCTCCCAAAACCACTTGGGGAAATTTGGACTATGCATTATATGCAAGGAAAAGGCTTCCCCATAGGTCCAGAAGGTGGGAGGGGAAGGGGGCGGAGCAGTGGTAGCATTAATTGCCACGGCTCAGGCAGCTACAGCAATTAAAACTGCCACTGCTCCCCACCCCAGTCCTCTATTGCCAAATTTCTGGACCTCAAGAAAGGCCCCCTCCCCACCTGCATGCCAGATAGGGCAGGGATTGTTCCATAGTCAGGGCCACTTCGTGGCCCCCAGCCCCCAAATTCCCAGCCCTGGTGTGCAGCCTCTCAGTCCCCCAAGACACCAGATCTCAGATACTTACCTGTGCTCTAAAATAAAATATTTTTCCTTTTTGGTGCCCTCTTAAAATGGTGTGCATGTTATATTTGGGGTGTGTTATATGAGGAAAAAAAAATATGGTAATAGAAAAACTGACCACCACACACTTGAAAGTTCCCTTTCATTCCAAAGCAGAATGAAAATGAGTGTCGAAACCATCAAGTTTCAAAAGCCATCAAACTGCTTTATCATCTCCCATACAGTTCTAGTCTCAGGTTTGTGAAATTTTACTCACTCATCCTCAAATAGAAGGGTCTATCACTACTTTTTAGTTTAGTCACCCAGGTCCATTACAGAGCTAGAAAGGACATTTCCTTTAAGCGAGCAGAAGCTAAATGCGATTCAAACAAAATAAAATTACCTGGATCCGGTAAACAGGAAGCTTTTTGGCTTCTGGTGAAAAGAAGAAAAGCATTGGTTTTTTTACCTCTTTTGACAAGTCATGTGGCAAACAATGCATCTAGAATGTTAAAATTTATTTCTACGTGTATGACATGAATCTGGGTTTAGATAAGAATTTTAGGATTCTTAAAAGCAACACATTTATGTTTTTCCTAAAGTAAAAGGACTTGGGGGAGAAAGGGAATGGATGGAAGAGTATAACTGTCTAAGCTGTTCAATAACGTCTTGCAAAAATGCAATAAAAGGCTAAAAGTCAACTGAACAACTCATGGAAGTAGAGCTAAGCAGGTGAAGGGCTACACCAATACTGAGGCTCAAACTTCTAAACATTATATTTTGTTTCATGGCTGCTTCTAAATAAACTTAGCTTTTCCAAACACACAGGGCCAATACTCTTTTAGTACTGTCTGTAGATAAACCTACTTGTAAATTGGTCATATGTCCTTAACAATCTGATGATTTGCAATTCAGCAGTTTTAATTCAGAACTAAGACTCATTAGTTCATACATGTGCTGGTTTGCATTCAATTAGAACGCTCCAGTGTGGCCTCCCTGTCACGTGTATAAGCCCATGCACATTTAAAAATGGCCACTGGGGCACTTTATCTGAACCTCATTTGATGAGGTTTAGATAAACTGTCCCACTGCCATTTTTAACTGTACAGGTGCTTAATACACATGACAGTAAGTTGTTTTTATTAGAGCAGCTCCTGGGAACTGCTCTTATTAAAACACCCAACTGCAAGCATGTATATAGACAGCCATTAAGATTTAAAAAAAGGTTTCACATGTAAAAGCAATTTGCTTCTTGGCTTCTCTAATGTATCACAATCCAAATTTCCTCCCCCACCATACCCCACCTGCACCTGATTTCCCTCAATCCTTACCCAAACCAGAAGCCAATCAACAATCTTTATCATCTGGCACCAGTTGACTTGTTTTCCTCCACACATGCATGAACCTCTGGTTAGGTATGTTACCTTGCAAAGAAACTTAGAGTTTTGCTAGAGGATTGCAAGCATCAGCCTATCTTTGACAGATGTTCAGACCATTTTTTCTGGCACCTTCTTCAAAGGATTAACAAAACCCCCACATCACACCCTCACATACACTGAAGACTTATTTGTTATGCAGCCAAATTTAGAACATATCAGAATTTCCATGAATAATCAGAATATCAAAGCTGGGATTCTCAAAGGCAGCTAAGGGAATTGCATATCCATCTCCCACGGAACTCAGGGACCCAATTCCTGTACTCCTCTTTTGAAATCTTTACCTAAACCTCCAGAGCATTTACATTTCAAACATACAGCAGAATCTCTCATGCATGAAGGATTCAGTCAATACACATCATATTTACTCAAAATAGAAGACAATCCTTATTATAGGACAACCCCCCAATAATTAGATTCTATTACTGGAAAAAAATTAAGTTGGCTATAATTTTCCAGGTGTAGAATATAATTATTGGAGGTTTGCCTTGAATGTGTTCTCCTCCCACTGCTGTAGTAGGGAAAATAAATCTTGGGGCTCAGGGAGCCCCTTTGCCTTCTGCCCCCCCCCCCCACACACACACACATCTTCTCCCAGCAGCCCCTTCCCCCTCTCCTTACTGTCAGACCCTTCTCTCCCTGAGCACATGGAAGTCAAGAGCAAATTTGAAGAAAAAAAAGAAAAAAAAAAATGACCTTGAAATTAAACATGGCTGCTGCAGTTCGCGTATAGTACCCATAGACTTAGCTCATCTAGAATTGATGCATGCTACCTTTTTTGGAAACTGCCGCAAGTTTTAGCACAGTTACTTCATAAGGATCCATGTGCTAATTAGCTCTCCACTTATGACTGGAACTGGGTGCTCTTGTCACAAGTCCTGGGACGCTCCAAAAATTTTTGTGCAGATGAGGCAAAAGGGCAACCTGGCCTGGCTTCACCTCATAAAGGGCAGGGAGACAGTAATCATATGGGACAGGCTGAGAGAGGGGGCAACAGAGGGATTCTGGATGAACTGGTTGGGGCCCTGTTTGGTGATGCTTGCCAGGCATTGAAGGCTGGTGAAGAAACACAAATCATTGGAAATGGGAAAGAAAGCAAACCACAGCTCAGCTGTAGGAGAGAAGTTGTCAAAATGTTTGACATGTAGTGACTCACCATGACTTTAAAAAGCCAGTGGTGAGGGGGACTGCGCTTAGCGTGCACTGCCATATGTCCTATTCAGATGGGCTACACCAACCGAACCTTCTTGTAGGTTCCCATCAGCATTTTGCCCATTGTGAACCAAATGTTTTATAGTCATGCTCAGGGTTACTCGCATTCAATCAGTCTCATAGTTGGGGTCCATTGCTGAGCACATGCTACTTTTGGCAGCAGTTTAATGATAGACAAAGTATTTAACGAGGTTTACTTGTACGTGATGAGGTGCTTTTCACCCTCATGCCAATTGGGGTAGGAAGGTGGGAAAATTCATCTTGTATTAGAGTAATATGGCATTTCCAAAGCATTAAAGACAAGTTAAACATGAAATCTTGGAAGGTTTATCTGTTATTTCGGGTTTCAGTAGACCTACCTTGTCATTTTCTTTGGCTTCTGTTGTAGGTGCTAGAATAAAGAATTGTTAACAATTATTGCTTTTGGCACATTCAGAATATATATCTGTCTTAAAGGCCTTGAACTAAAGGCTGCAAAACTAGCTGTGACTAAATCTAATGGGTCTATTTAATTTAGGACTAGGCTACCTAGGGACAGACTCTTCAAAAGGCCAGTTGCTCCAGGTGCTCTTAGGCCTATAATATCAACACCTACCACCCCGAGGGCTCTCAGGCCTTAAGTTGTCCCACTCACAGCCCTGAGCAAATAAGTAGTATTATGTTCAGGTACAATGGGAAAGAATCAGCAGAAAGTGAGTGGGGGGGGGGGGGG
>NW_017728993.1:12970850-13019368 GCF_001723915.1 Gavialis gangeticus | reverse complement strand
AGCAGAAAGGGGGGGGGGGGGGGGGGGTGAAGATGCATATAAAGAGAAAGCTTGCTGAATAGGAACCAAAACTGAAAGAGTTGTCAAGGAGGAATCATGGCTGGCTACTGTGCCGATACAAGGCACAGGGGAAAGATGCACATATGGGAAAGGAAACCCTATAGAAGAGATTGAGGACTAAGATAACTTCACCTCTTGTCACCTGGGCATTACCACAAGGGTAGGATTAATGAAATTTTTCCCAGTGCACTTCACCCCACCATAATCCTCCAATTCCACCGCTTTCAGATTTGCCCTCAAGCCTGCATTTTGCTGGTCATGGCAAAGCAGCTGGGCAGCAACGTGGGAATATTCATCTTTGGTCACAAATATGGCAAGCAGGTGACAAAGAGCAGTTCTAACATGAAACTAAGCATCTAACAGTTAAGTAATGGTTCTATTTTAAAAAGTACATCCCATATACTATGCATATATTACTTGGCTTAAGAGACTCGCAATTAGCGATACCTTGAATGGCACACGAGCTCATGTCAGTTCCACACGGCTTCAGGTAGGATATGGCGTCCTCATAATCATGCGATTCCTCAAAGGCAGTACTAAGGAAATGATCGGGGGAGAGGAAAAAGATAGGTTTTGAAAAGTCCCGCAAAATATTCAATCTTGAAATAGATGCCCCTGAAGCAGCCACTGATAGCCTGCTTGAAGTGAACTGTAACAGAACTTTTACTGTCATCAAGAGGTCTCAGCATTTGTCCTAAACCCTCATTAACCCCTGAGCCAGAGCCCTGGTCAATCCTGCTACAGAGCATTAGTCTTTAATGAAGTAGCCATCCACCCACCCCACATCTCCTCTTCCTGCTTCTGGGGTCAGTTTGAACTAAAGCACAGTGGGAGCCCAAATGCAGAGCTTGGCAAAATACGGTTTTTATTCAACGGTAGGATCTGGATTTATGTTTATTTATGTTTTTATTCAAACACAGAAAAGACCTGGACAAAACGAGAAAGGCTTTAATTTGGAAATGCTGCTATCTTGCCTCATGGAATTTGTAGCTCACTTACTTTGAGTTTGCCTCTGTGTCTATAAGGCCAGGCTCACCGATTCGTAAAGTTTTCCTATGATTCACTATGGTCTCCCCTTTTAGGAAGAGAAAGCCATGCACAGTAGGAATGCCTCACTCTCGTGCATTATGGAAGGCGTAGTTTCACTCTCTTGTGTCCACTGTTGCCCTAGGAGTTTGCTGGCTGGGTTACAACTTCTATACACCACTATAGGAGCAAGTCAAAACATTTGTAATCCCTTCCCCAGTGTGGAGAGAGGAAAAAAAAAAAATCCCTGAAAATTTCAGAGATTTTGGAGAGGAGAAACACAGAACTACAAGCAACTTTCAAAGATAGTTTTGGGAAAATTTCTGACCAGCACCAATTAGATAGCAGAAACCATTACGGCAGTGTTTCTCAACCAGGATGTAGCGGTCCCTCAGGGCACCACAAGATCCTTTTAAAGGTGCTGAGATACTGGCACTGTTACACGTGCAAACATCTTGGCAACAGAAACCCAGAGATTTCGAATAGGAACGCACAGAGTCAAAAACACTTTGACCTGCCACGGCCTTTCCGAGTTCTGTGCAACAGAAGAGTTTCTCTATTATGTTTCCACACACAAAAAATGAAAGAAAGCCAAGAGCTGGCATTTTCCAAGGGGGGTTTAGTCTAGTGAGGTTGAGAAGCACTACACTAGAGAGACATTCAACCTTACACCTGGCACACAGTAACCACATCTCCCTTCCTGACCACAAGTCACAGGAGCAAATGAATCATTGACACTTCATGCTACTTGCCCTTTGCCAAGGCACACTGGGCCTTTCTGCTAGTTCAGGCAAATCCCTTGTGCATTGATGGGAAGAGTCTTTAGCACAGATCTCTCTGTTTTCGCTTGCACGCCTCCTTAAAGCATGAATAATTTGTTTGGGTTCCTACAAACTTAAGGTTCAAGGGTGCGGCACAGCCGGTGTTGGAGGCTTCAGCAGCTCACCTGAACTTGACTATAAGCACCGAACAATAGATATTTAGTGTTTGGGAAACACAAAATATGTTGAAGTGAGATTCCAGCTAGTCTCAGCTGATTCTCACTGCATGGGGCCATTTGAGAAATTGCGCTTTTGCACTTGGGAGCACATGAAATTATCTAGCAAGGTTTTGCATTCGATACCTTTGAAGCGCACAGCGCAGACGGTCGTGTACACTTCTCTATTGAGTGGACAGGTGGCCCAGCGCAGCTTGCATTTAATGCTCACTGGATAACATGGATAAGCAGTACTGGGAAAGTTTCTGCATTCAGTGGGATCAGGGGCCTCAGAGCCTTGTTCCTTCCAAGGGACCCACACATCATCTGGCTTTTTTTCTTCCTTCTGTATCTCCTCTCTTGGCTGCCCATTGGGCCAGCTTCAAGTGGATGGAGAGGGGCCTGGGTAAGGCTTCGATTGTTGCCTAATAGTTAGAGGGAGGCAATCCTGCTTCCCTTGAGCAGTTTCCTAGACAGGACACAGCTCTACTAAGCATGCTTCATGGGCTAGTCTGGACAATGCCAAATTGCAAACTATGCACAAGTGCCCAGAACTGCAGTTATGTAGTTGCATCTGGGTGCAAAAAGCATTAATGAGATATGGCCCCAAGAGTGACCATATAGTGTGATTCTGCCCCAGAAGAATTAAGTGACAAGAAACTCAATACCCATGGGATGCTTTAAGAGAGGGTTCAGATGGCTTGCAACTAGTGACATCCTTCACCTCTAAGTTATCATGATCAGGAGTGCAGCTAGATTTCAGAGGCAGGGGAAAAAAACTTGACGTGCCACCCCATTGTACGAGGACTCTAGAGATGATGGTATTGGCCCTTCCATAGTCCCTTATCTCTCAATAGATATGCTCTGAACTGTGGTGAAGCCATGAAAAGAGAAAGCATCAATGCAGAGGCAATCTCCAATCCTTTAAATCCTTGTGCAAAAGCTCTTTGCATCCCCTGCATCCAGGTTAGCACAGGGAGAAGCAACAGAGGATGGCTATGGGATCCCTCATTACACAGATCAGCAGCAACATAAAAGGGGCCAAAGACCTTATTCCAGCTTGGCTGGATTCAACCCTGTGCAGGGCCTGTGTGCCTGCCTTGTGCTCTACAGATTACAGGCTGGGGTGACAGCACATTTCCACCCTCCTTTCAGGTGTTTCTAGCTGCACAAAGTCCAACTCAGTGGCCTTTTAAGTTGGGATTAACCTCACCCAATATTACACCAATCATGCAGTTAATACTGCTGTTAACATGTTTAACAAATGACTCACTGTAAAAACTACCACTGTTCACTATAAAAAAATCACATTAAAAATTACTTCAAGATAGCACATTACAGCAAAGATGAGCAACTGGGCCAGCCTCATTTCAATACGCAACAGCTATGTTACCAGAGTACAACGGGGCAAGTGAAAAAGCAGTCTCTTCCAGCTTGGCTTCTACGCAGAGCCCGAGTTTATAAATTAACTCGTTTGGAACGCCTTGAGCATTTACTGTAAAAGGACAGAAAACTACAATGATGTCTGTTACCTGCACAGACGGGAAGTTACGCTAACTTGTGCAAATCTTTTTACTTTAGCCATCTCCTTCCCACTTATCCATCCACACATACTTCTTTCGATGGAGTTCTTGGTTATACAAAGGTTTCCATGCAAAGCAAAATAAGCATTAGGATGGATGTGGGTCTATTCTGTTCACACAAGAATTGAACATCTTTTGAACAGTTCCAAGCTTCCGGTACAGAAGCAGAATAATCGCAACGGATTGTTTGCTATTAGTTGATAAAGTGCACGATAAACAATGACAAAACTAAATCACCAATTGGCTTGTCAGCTACAGTGCATTTGCATGAGATCCTTGAATAATTACAAAAATACACTCTGTGCCAAGTGAGACAAGCATCCTGCGGGGAGGATGGAGATGACAGACGGTATATAAATCATGTAACAAAACAACCGTATCAGGATGTAGGTGCAGAAGTAATCAGAATTCATGTCCTAACAGTTTGGACATGTCCTAACTTTTGCAGTCTTGTCTCTTCCTGCCATGCTCCACATCCCAGTCTCTCGCTCTTTTTGTCTGGGAGGAATCAAGACCTTGTCTACCCTCCAAAGAAGCCCCAATTTAGTCAGTGGCATTGCTGCTTTAGTGCCAAAACATGGAAGCCAGAATATACTTTGAATGCATGCATCATAAACAAGCTGAAGGTCACATCACTGAAGGGTCATCTCCAGTGCACCCACACTAACGGCTAAATAAAAGGGCATTTAATTAAGGGTACACCAGACCTTTAATCCTTTTGTTTTTCCTCCCACCTCTTGAAAGTCATCTCATTATTTATTGAATTGGAGCTTTGTGTGCCCAGATCCCAGCTGAAAGATGGGCTTGTTACACCACATCACCTGCCTACCTAGTTTAGACCACTAACAAATCCCGCTGTAAAGCATAAACAAAGGTACAAGAGGAGAGAAAGGTGGTGGGTGGGAGGTGGGCAGGTGCAGCCCAAATCTGTGCTTGCTCCATAAACAAGCGAGACCAAAATCCTCTTCGGCTGACACTGCAAAACAAGGCCCCCAGCACCTGCAGATCATGCTACACCTTTGTTTCAGCAACACTTCTCAAAACATTGCACTTCCAGCACGTCAGGCTGAAGAAGGTAGGAAACAGGGAGCAACGCGCACGGCGTGTGGGTGGTGAACGGTGAATAACCTGCTTTGAAACAGATCAAAGTGTGTAGCAGAGCGGTTGCTGCAGGCGAAATGAAGGGGCACCAGCAAGAACCAGCGAGATGTCCAGCCTTTCAGTACTGTTTATCAAGCCCAGAAAAAAGGAGAGAGACGAGGGAGGGCTCCTGGCCCAGAGGCAACGTTTACAGCTTGCTTTTTGTCAAGGTTAATTCCTGCCCTATGAAATCAAGTCTCTCAGGTTCAAATCTCTCTCATCACCACCTCATGACAGTCTACAGATTGGCATTTTGTAACTTCCTTCTGCTTATTTTTAGGTTTAAGCTTCTGGGAAACTGAATAAGATCTGGATGCCTGCTTTTTCACTAGTACCTTGCCTAGGGAAAGGGTAGATGAATATCAAACCATTCAAAAGAGGCATGTCTATAGACTGTAGCATAGTGTATATACTACCCAGGAGAGAGCTTTTTAAAAAGACAACCCCCCCCCAAAAATAAAACACCTAGCTCTTGTGCTAGGAAACAGACCCCAGCTATAGCAGGATCCAGCACTACAGTGCATAATATAATTTACCATGTCAAGAAGCAAGGTGAAATTATCCCCACATGGAGCTCTGTGCGGCTGCTGCAAGACTAGCCCATTTGGGATGTGCACGTCTGCCATGAACCAGACTACATTCATTAACTCAGCTCCCATTGGCAATGAGAAACACCTGCTCAGAGGCCCTCTGGGCTGAATTCAAATAGACAAGGAGACCTAGCTCCCTTCAGCCATGCAAGGCAGCTTAGGCTTAAGTAACATAGCTTCTCCAATTAGAGAGAAAAAGAGTCATTTAGTGACCGACTCGCACATTCCAGCAAGCTCTTGCTTTAGAAGGATTATTTCTAGGCACTTTAAATACAGGAATTTAAGTCACAGAAAGTATGTAGGAATATAGGAGTAGAAGGGACCAGGGCCGGCCCATCCATGCATGCAAAAATTGCAGCTGCAAGGGGCCCCATGCAGCCAGCATCCCCCCCAGCAGGGAAGTGAAAGCTGCAGTTTTAAACTCCTCGCCCATTTTCAGCACCAAGTTTAAAACTGTGGCTTTCACATTTGCTTCCCTGGCAGCTGAAAGTCCCCTCCTCTAATGGGCAGGGCTGGAGTCTTGTCTGACGTGCCTCACCATGCCCGGGGGCCAAGTGGTGCTGAGCCAGGTTGGGAGGGCCCTGCTTTACCTGCTCCCCGCCGGGACTAGCCTGGCCCGGCCCTTTGCACCTGCAGGGCTGCTCAGGATGGCTGGGCAGCAGCTCCCTGCATATGAGTGTAAGGGGAGGAGAAGGGCAGAGGGCTGCCTGTGCATGGGGGGTGGGATGGTCTGTGTAATGTTTCATTAGACCAACTAAATAGTTAGAAACATATTTCTTAGCAAGTTTTTGGGCTTCAAAGCCCTTGGTCAGGCTGGGAAAGCACCTGCAGTAGGTGCGCGCTCTTCCTGGATGGACTAAATAGTAAAGAGGCAGAGGCTAGGCTCCACTAGGAAGGGCAGTCAGTGAAGATGCAAACTGAGAAGCCAGTGGGTGAGAGGCAGGCTGCGAGTAGGGGGGATAAATGTAGCAGGGAAAAGTGGAGAGGTACTTTGAGAGTCAGCTGTCAGGCAGGTTAGTGTGTCATAAATCCAATGTCTACATTTAGTCCAGGGACGTACTCAGTAGCTGTGTCTTTGAGAGTTGTGCCGAGTTGCTCTTTGGTATGTAGATTAGGTAAAATTCCTCCCCTGGAGGCGTCAGATGGAAGGTGGGGTAAAACAAAACCTCTCTTGTTTTTCTGAAATAGTTTAAAATCCAAAAATTAGCTAAAATTCGGCACCTTCCACATTTCAGGGATGTGCTTGGTAGCCATGTTGGTCTGAGACTAGAAGAAATACAAAAATGTACAACTCTCCGTTCCAAAACGATACCTTTTAATTAGACCAGCTGGGAAATCACAAGAAAAAGCTGGACCCAGAGGGACAGCTTTCCATTAGGGCTGTACAAAATTTTACCACGTTTCATTTCGAAACTGCTTCAGTGCGTTTCCAGCTCAAAACAGTGAATACAAACGAAACAAAAGGCTTCAAAACAACTTCAAAATGAAACAAGGGTACTTGACACGTTTCTAAAGTTTTGAAATGTTTCGAGTTTCAAAGCCAGGCTTACTTGGCTTCAGCAGCGGTGGCGGCAGCCTCCTCTCATCCAGTGTGCAGATCTGGGGGCCCGCACCAGCAGGAGGGCTGCAGGGCTGTGCCGGACTCCTCCCGGGAATGCAAGCTCCCAGATCTGCGCACCGGATGACAGGAGATTCACGCTGCCACTGCTGCCTGGGACAGCAATCTTCTCCGGTGCTGGGTGCAGCCCACGCCTAGTGCTGGGCCCAGGTGGGAGAGGAAGCCTCCTCTCATCTGGAGCACAGATCCGGGGGCTCACACCCAGATGAAAGGAAGCTACCACTGTCAGCAAGTGTCAGGAGTTTTGCTTTGAAGAGTTTGAGATGCATTTTCCCAGAAACCTCTGCACCCATTTCTTTGAAACTTGTCAGGCTTCATGCCCTCAGAAGGGGATACCATCCCTACAATTTTCAGCCAAGTCAGGCAAGAAATGACAACGTTTTAGGCATTTTCACAATTCCCTAACTAAGCCTACGGACAAAACGTCAAAAGAGTTTTGACAAAACGAAACAGGACAATGCTGCAAAATGAGACAAAACGACAAAACGAAACCCTGTACCTTCAAAACGGTGAAACGGACATCAAAACTGAATGATAGTGTTTCTCATGGCCCTACTTTTCATCTCCAGCTCTTTCTGTGCAAAAATGAAGCTTATTTCCTACCTAGAGGGACTTTTTACCATCTATACTTTTCTCAGAGCCCAATGAAGGGCCTTTGAGCCCAAAAGCTTGCCGAAAAGAATTTTCTTGTGATTTCCCAGTTGGTCTACAAAAAGGTATAATTTTGGAACCAAGAGTTCTAGATTTTTATATTTCTTCTATGTTTAGTCCACGATTTTCTGTATCCAGGAGGTTGATGAAGTGTAGTTCGTAGGATCGTCTGTGAAAAGTGTTTTGTGAATTCCCTTTGAGGATTAATACTGAGAGATTGGAGAGAGAGTGGTTTTCTTGTGCGAGATGTGGCCTCACAGGTAATTGGATATTCTGGTCTTTAAATAGATGTTCAGTGCGTGTTCATTCTGGTGAGCAGTTGTTGTTGGGTCTCTCCTACGTATTTTCTATCAGGGCATTTGGTGTACTGGATGTGATATGTAAAATATTTCTGGAAGTGCAGATGCAAGATCCAGGAGCAGCGATGGCTCTGTTGTGGGGTGTAGTAGTTGTGGGGGTGGTGAAGATGTGTTGGCAGGTTTTGCATTTCTTTTCACGGCATGGCCTGGATCCATTCAGGGTGTTTTGGGCCATAGGAAGTTTGCTTCTGGTGATGAGGTTAGCAAGATTCAGCGCTTATTTAAAAGGCTAGGATGGGTGAATCTGAGAACATCTCTTTAAGAATTGGGTCTCTTTCTAGTACGGGTTGCCATTGTTTGAGGATTTTCCATATAGGTGCGAGGGAGGGGTGATATGTCATAACCAGCGGTGTGCAATTCATGAGGGTTTTTCTTCTGCACTGCAGCAATTCTTCACATGGCATCCGGATGGCTCTTTCAAATGTGCATCTGTCTCTCTGGAGGAGTGTCCTTGTTGCGCGAAAGCCTTTTTAAGATTTGTGAGGTAGCAATCCCGTGTGTTCTCCTCAGTGCAAATTCAGTGGGATCCGAGGGCTTGGCTGTGTATCACAGGTTTCTTGGTGTGTTTAGGGCGAGTGCTCGTTCTGTGCAGATATGCATGTTGGTCTGCAGGTTTCTTGCATAACGTGGTCTGTATTTTACCATTCTGGATGCTGATCATTGTGTCTACAAAGATGTTAGTGCTGGAGCACTCAAGAGATAGTCAGATGGAGGGATGAGGATGGTTGAATTTCTGATGGAACTCAATCAGAGATTGCAGGTTTTCAGTCCAAATGATGAAGATGTCAATATATCTTAAGTATAGCAATGGTTTGATGATGTGGTCTTTGAGAAATTGTTTTTCCAGGTGGCTCATAAAAAGGTTGGCATCCTGTGTGGGCCATTTTGGTGCCCATGGTCTGGAGGAAGTGTTGGTTATTAAAAGTAAAATTGTTGCATGTAAGGATGAAACGTATCATTTCAGTAATATCTTTGGATCCGTACTCAGTTGTCATCTTGCTCTTGTAGGTATGTAAGGAAGGCTTGGATGCAAGGCAGTGGGATGTTGGTATATAAGCTGGTAACATCCATGGTGGCTAGGAGGGTGTTGCTGGGAAGGTGGTCTATATGTTTTTAAGTTTTCGTAGAAAGTCTGTAGTGTCTTGGACAAAACTCGCTCTTTTGGTGACAAGTGGTTTAAGGATTGATTCCACAAAACCCACCGATTCTCACCCACTGACTCCTCAATTTACATTTTCACTGCCTGGCTTGCATGCAGCCCAGCCTCTGGCTTCCTTAATATTAATTCCATCCAGGAACAGCACACACCAACTGCAGATGCTTCCTCAGCCTGATCAAGAGTTTTTAAACCTGAAAGCTTGCTAGAAAAATGTTTCCAACTATTATTTTGGTCTAACAAAAGATACCAGATTTACCCAAAGAACCTCGTCTGCCATGTGTATGTGTATATTTGGCAGTACTGGGGGTGGGGAACAAGGAGAAGTGGTGGGCATATGTCCCCCCCAGCCTGGCAGGGTCCCCCTCAGCCTCCCCTGCCAACCCAGCTCCCATGGGGGGGGGGGGGGGAAGGGGCCTCCAATTTTGTGCTTGCCCAGGGCCCCAGTACAACCTAATCTGCCTCTGCACTTGCCACCTCCCCCAGCTGCTGATGCCTTCTTTGCATCAGGGAGCCCCAAAGCTATGGCTTGCAGGGGGCCCAAAAAAAAATGTGGGCCAGCCCTGGAAGGGACCTCTTAGATTGAGCCTAGTCCTTTGCATTTGTAGGCTATAAAAATAATGCTTCCCCACACAACCCCCCCCCCAAAAACTAAAAATCACCATTTCAGAGCACACACACACAGCAATAAGCCACAATACCCAGAACAAGCACACAAGGGAGACAAGGGCACTGTCAATGCACCCTGTTGTAAAGCAGCAATATATTGCTTGCATGTATACTCCATCTTTGGACCATTTAAAGGGGATTAGAGCTTTTTTGGTATCTATTTCTCATTCGCTATGCGAGTACTTTACTGTAACCCATAAAAATCAGGCTTATGGATCCATTTCACATACTTACTTTTCAGGAGTCATGTATTCTTCTTCTACAGCAGCTGCAAACAAAACACAAGTGCATGCTTGGTATTTCTGTGCTAGAAAACACAATTTCACTCCTACCACAGTGAATGTTGGACTCGAGTCAAACAGTTTAGTGGGATAAATAGGACAGGTGGCCCACTGCTCACTGGAACCAAGTACCGTAGCAAGGAAGGCTAGTTAAAAAAGGCAGGATATTTAGATGCAAATTTCAGGGACCAATTTGATCCTTTGTGCCATAATTTCAGGCAATACCACTAGGTGATGCAGGAGATTAATACTAGAACAGTAGTAGAGTTTAGTATTATTATCTATAAAATTATAATGGTTTTGCAGCTTAATCAGTAAACCAGAAAGATATTCCCGTGTAATGCCAGCAAGTTGTTTACAATGAGAAATTGAAACTTTGCTTTTTGAGGTGTAATCCTGCAATTGTTTTAAGATCAATGGAGATCAACATATCATTTTCTCCTGATCTTACTGCGGACGTCCACAACCTTAGGTGCATAAATGTATTTCATACTGAGAGAGTGCTAAAGTTCAGTTATTATAAGGAACTGGTCTGAACTTGTCAGCAGCTACAGTCAGCTGCAAAACAACGGCACCAACTGATCTGGGCAACAAAGGTTAGTAGGAAAACGGAGTTTGATCTGAAGGTATGTCAAATATTTCAGACTTTGTGTGTTCCAAATCTGATGGGGGTAGGGGAAGAAACCAACAAAAATAAATAAATAAATAAATCCAATGTTCAGTGAAAAGTTTGGGGATTTTTGGTTTGGTTTTTTTTAAAGGAATTTCCCCGCTGTTTTAAAGCCCAAAACAAAAGGTATTAAAAAAAGAAGAAACAAAACTTATGATTTAATATTGATACTTTTGCATGAATAATAATAAAAAACAGCCCGCACATCAAGTAGCTCCATTCCAATAAAGCCGCATTATCTGCAGGTTCAAGGACCGCTCTCCAGAAGTTTTCAACCTGTTCTACCAGAATTTAAAAGGATTCTCCTACCAGTTTTGCCGCTTCTTCCAAGCTGTGATGCTGAATACTGGGAGCTACAGAGATTGACTTTTGGGGGTCTCTGTGGTTTCTCTGGAGGGGGACCAAGAGATTCAACAGAAGGAAGGGGCTTAATTTTGGGAAACTTGTTATCGGTGACATCAAGCTGTTTTTCTGGGGCGGAGCGATGGTGGAAATGTTCCGATGCCGTTTCTGAAAGAATCGCAAGCACCAATTTAGTTACTCTCTCATTTCAAGAGAAAATCCAAAGCAGGTTTATATTAGCCAGAAACACATTTCCAACAATCAGTGTCACAATCTCCTTCCCAGTTAAAATTCCTTTTATACAGAGGCTATTTTAACATGCTACAAGACTGACAGGTCATTAGATAAAGCACCCTTCACTGTCTCTTGTTTTATCAGGTTTTTCTAAAATTGGTTAAGTTTGGACCCCAGCAATCTTGACAGCCACATTTTCTTGATTTATCATCAAATCCTGGGCTAAATTTTCTGAACCAATACATTTTTAATCTGCTAAAAACATAGCTGCGTTGCTCTCTCAAATATGCATTCAAGAAAGGTAACAAGGGAGCTTTCCAGGGTAAACAAAGATTTAATCTTTTCAGTATTCTGGCACTGAATCTAAAGTTGCCCAAATTAACTTGCTACCTAATATCTGTAGGGTTTCACGTAGCAAGGACAAACACTTGAAGGAGGGAGCGTCTACACAAAATCTTTACTGCGGAGTAGACTAATTACATCTTGGCGTCTACAAGTGCAGGGCTATTAGGCTGGAGTAAACTAAAACTCTCCAGCAGGGTAGGACTTGTATTTACAAGTCCTATCCTGCTGCAAAGTTTGTTTTTTTTACACCGCAGCAGCACACATGTAGATGCTGGCTGGGGCACAAAGGTGCTTCAGTGCAGGGGCTACCCATCAGAAAGCCCCATGCTAGAGCATCTTCGTGCCCTTGCCAGCCCCTCCACAGCACAGCGAGCCAGGTCAGAGCAGCCCTGGGCTGGCAGGCTGACCCCCTAATCCCTCTGCCAGCCAGGCTCAGTGTGCTGCAGTCCCAGGTACATGTTCCAATGGTGTGCCCAGGAGCAATAAACTCTGGTGCAATGAGTGCCAGGTTATTGGATGTGTAGATTCACCTGGAGAGAACACACATTTGCTTTGGACCTGAACTTTCTCCAAATTGTACAGGGAGTATACAGGATCAGGATATTCTCACTGGACCCCACTGCAGTTCTAGAAAACAAAGCCCTTCACTTTTGCTGGACATGTGAAACATGAACAAGGCATAATAATCAAATTTGTGCGCTACTGGGAGGTAAGCAGCAATGGACAAATTGATTACAATAAATTAATTAAAATCACACTCTCCCCCTCAGTCTATTCCCAGGATTTGACCCAACTTCCTACCACTTCAGTTGGAGAGAACATAATTTGCCAACTTCTCATTTTCTCTCTATGCCCAGATTATCACTTTTGAGCATCCCTAAATCTCAGCAGAGGGCAACTGGATATTAAATTGGCAGCTTCAAAACATTACCAGGAAAGAGGCTGCTCAGGACGCTTCCTCTTCTGTTCTACGGTCCTTATTTGCATGGCCAAACTAACCCCAATCTCTGGCTTTTTTGTGGATCTGAACTAGAGTGCAGGTGGTCAATCCTCAAAACACCCTGGGGAGGGAGAGAAAGCCATTGCTGGGATCTTCTATATATGTTAGAATGTGCCTACCTTTAGAGGCAAGAAGGGTCTCATTTGGATCTCGCTGGTTATAAAATTGCTGGCAAAATCCAGTGACACTAGTGGTTTTGGAAGAGGCTGGCTCAGTGCTTTTGTGTCTTCTGGCTGGGAGTGGTGGTGACGGTGCATGGGAAAGTGCAGAAACGCCGCTGTGTGAAGCAGTGTTCTTTTGGGTAGAAAAATCCTGGGTTTGTCCATTGTCTGCAGTTCTCATTTTGCTACTTTCTGCTGCAGTGGCACTATTTGTAGCCCTTGGCTGTGCACTAGAGCATGTCCCATTTGCACGGTGTCGTGGGGGGACCATCGCACACTTCCTATCATTCTGAGACGCAGCACTTTCCCAGATTTGCCGAGCATGCTGGAAGGAACTTTTTATTGATGCATCCTCCGAATCTGCATCAACAGTTCCCTGCTGGTAAACACAGGAGTTTGGACAGGATTTCCGTGGAACTTTTTTAGGAAGGGCATTGCCACCAACAGCTACCTGTAGAACTTCATCCTTTGGATCTTCATCCTTCCCACTCGGACGCAAATTGCTGAACTTGGCTCGAGGCAGTGCCAAAGGCTTGGACTGTGTTAGCTCCGAGTTGTGTACACTGTAACAAAACTGCTCCTCCTTTTGTTTGCATGCCAATCTCTCTTCCTTGCTTGCGATTTTGGGGCTGGATACATGCTTACCATCACTGCAAGGTGGGTGTAAAAAATCCGTGGGAGGCCTCTTGGCTGGTTGTAGCAGAGCATTTGAAAAATCGGAGTTGTTTTGAAATTTGGCTCGAAGCGCTTTGAAGTCATTAATGCCTTCCTGAAGGAGGGGAAGCAAAAACTATTAGTATCCAATGGGTTCACAGTTTGTTTATAGGGAAATAGACTCATAAAGAAGTAGGGCTGGAAAGGACCTCAGGAAGTCATCTAATCCAACCCCCATCCAATGCCAGATCATCCCTGTTGAAACCGTCTCATCCAGTGTTTGCTAACCTTGCAAAAACATCCAGTCATGGATACTCTACTTGAGATAGTCTGTTCCAATATCCAGCTGTTCTTGTAATTAGGAAGTCCTTCCTAATATCCAACCTCTCATGCTATTACTTAAGACCATTATTTTCTACCCTTTCCTCAAAACCACAATGAAAGGTCTATCATCAAATCCTTTCTAATGACTCATAACGTCTTTGCATGCTTATTTTAGAAAAGAAAAAGATTATAACCCTACAGCAAGTGAACAAGCATTGCATGGCTTGCTAGAAATATGCAAATGCTATAGCATAAAAAACAATATTGTGTCCTGCATTTAAATTTTATTTGAAATGGACAACTTCAGTATGAGCCCCTCACCCACTTAAGCACAACCTCCAAAGGGTTAAAAAAAACCTGAATAAGCAGATGTTAGAAAATCATTGGTAACACTCATTCCACAGTCCCACAAGCTACTGACCATGCAAGTACTCCATTAAAGACAGTGGAAGGAAGAGGTATTTAGGATCATAGGAAAGTAGGGCTGGAAGGGACCTCACATGGTCATCTAGTCCAGCCCCCTGCTAAAAGCAGAATCATCCTTGATTAAAACTATCCCAGCCAAGTGTCTGTCTAATTTGCTTCTGAAAATTTCTAATGATGGAAATTCCACAACTTCTCTAGGTAGCCTGTCTCAAAGACTGATCACACTCATAGTAAAAACAAAAACAAAAAAAAAAAAAAAAAAAACAAAAAAAAAAAAAAAAAACAAACAAACAAAACAAAAAAACACCAACAAAAATTCATGGAATCATAGAACGTTAGGGCTGGAAGGAACCTTAGGAGGTCATCTAGTCTAGTGTTTCTCAACCCATGGGTCATGACCCAACAATGTGTCACAAGGATATTTGAAAGGATCAAGAACAGTCACAGAAGACTGTGGCAAAGCATGGGTTTCTCCTTTCAGGCTGGCAGCATTCCAGCCTGCAAGGGGCTGGGGGATGCAAGGGATGCCATATGCATGTGCATGTGCACACATGCATGTGGCAGCCAGGCAGGATGGAGAGCAGGTCCTGCAGCTCCCGGCAAGTAAATCTATGGGGCAAGGGGGGCATTACAGTGGGGGGCATGTGCCCCCCCCCGATTTATGCAGAAATGGGGCTGCAGCCTTGCCAGACCAGCATGGGCAGGAGCCACCTCCTTGGTCCAGTGAGTAGGTCCCAGTGTGGAGCACCAACACTAGTTGCCAGAAGCTGGGCCACGGTGGTAGTGTAGGTCAGTGCGCAAGCAGTTGGCTGGTAGTGAAAGGAAATGAGGGCAGTGTGGACCCCCTCCTGTCCATTACCTCTCAGGCTGCTGGCAGTTCAGCTGGCATGGGGTTCATGGCAACGGCAGCAACTAATCTCACTGCCCCACTCCACCCTCCTGTCTTGGGACCCACCTGCTTGACAATGAAGGAAGGTCTTTCCTGTGCTGGTCTGGCCAGGCTACAGGCCCACGTCCATACAAATCTGGGGAGGCACATGCCCCATCCTGCCCAACCCCTCACACCTACCCCCAGCCCTACATACCGGGGGGCTGGGACTGGCCATTGATGTTTACAAATGGGTCCTGGTACAAACAAGGTTGAGAACCACTGATCTAGTCCAATCCCCCGCTCAAAGCAGGACCATCCCTAACTATATCAATCCCAGTCAAGATTTTGCCTAGCTGGGTCTTGGAATCTCCATCCTTGGAGGTATTTACCACCTCTCTAGGTAACCTGTTGCAATGCTTTACTATGCTCCCAATTTTTCCTAGTGTCTAACCTAAACTTCCATTGCTACAACTTGAGACCACTGCTCCTTTCATCTCAAGGACTGCTCTTCAGCAACCTACACCCAACCTTGAACAAACCCTTCTGCTTGGCAGTTCAAAACAGAACCCTCCCCACCCAAGCCACAGCCACTCTTCCTAATCTCTAACCTAAATTTCCCCTGCTGCAGCTTGAGCCCATTGCTCCTAGTCCTGTCCCCTACAACCACAGAGAAAGAGCCCATCTCCACCTTCTCTGTAACTGCCCATTTGGTATCTGACAACTGTTACCAAATCCACCCTCAGTCTTCTTCTCCAAGCTAACTAACTCCAATTCTTTCAGCCATTTCTCATAAAAGTCTTGTGCCCCAGACTTCTGATCATTTTTGTTATCCTGTGCTGGATTCTTTTCAAACTGTCCATGTCCTTCTTGAAACATGGGACCCAGAACTGGAACATAGTACTCCAAGTGAGGCCTTACCTGTGCTAAAAGAATCACTTGTCTTGATTTGCAAGTGACACTCCTGTTAATACAACCCAGTCTGCTGTTGGCTTTTCCCCCCCGCCCCCCTTTGTTTTGCTAAAACAAGAGCGCACTGTTGGCTCACATTCTGCTTATGAACCATCGTAACCCCTGGGTCCTCCTCTGCAGTGCTGCAACTGAGCCAGCCATTCCCCAGTCTGTATTTGTGTGTATCATTTTTCTATCCCCAGTGCAGGACTTTGCACTTGTCCCTGTCGAATCCCATAGACTGGAGCAATGGTCCATAATCAAGCCAGGTCATTCTGGATCCTAGCCCTGCCCTCCAGAGTGTCTGCAATTCCATCCAACCTGGTGTCACCTGCAAATTTGCTAAGCATGCACTCAGTCCCATCATCCAAATCATTAACGAAAATGTTGAACAATACCAGGCCCAGGGCAGACCTCACTTGATATCTCCTCCCCCAACTAGACACTGAACCATTTAGGGCTACTCACTGAATACAATGATCCAACCAGTTACTTGTCCACCTGCTTTTGTCTAGTCTCCATTTCCTTAACTTGTTAACGAAGGTGATATGGGAGATCATCATAGGACAGTACTGAGATCAGGAGCTATGCAAGAGTGCAAATCACTGCTGATCATGAAGAAAGTGGAGAAGTTGTAAGAACGGCAACTTAGCAAACCCCTTAAATGAGCCACTAACTGACTAGTGGCTTACAAGGGAGGAATAGTGCATAGGGCACTACAAGAACCGGAAGTTTCTTCAGGTCAAGGGAAGTTTCATCCACATATCGCTGTAAGGATATTTGTTTGTGTCAAGGTGGCTGAATGGGGTTTAGGGGAACAGTGAAGGAATGTCCTCAGCTCGTGGATTTTCATAGCTCAGCTGAAGTCCATGCAGCTATGATAGTGTATGCCAGTGAAGGATCTGCCCCAAGAGGTGAGAGAGCATGAGTGAATTTGCACTTGTTCCAAGATGGACATTTTTGTAATCTCCAAAAGCAGGGCATAGAGAAGTACTTTTCTTTATAAACTAGCAGCAGGGGCAGCTTTGCCTTGTTCTCAGCATGCGAGAAACAGTTCTGTCTACCTACAGGCATCACCTAATCCACACCCCAGTGACACAATGAGAAGCGGTTGTATATCTGTATCCTACTGAAGGGCTATTAATCAAAGGTGCTTAAAAATGCAGAAACAAGTGATTTATATGTCCATCTATCCATACCCTGCCATATATTCCTTGAACATCAGACACACACCCCTGTTACTTGTTCAGCAGAGGGACCAAAACAACAGCTAGACATATACATGCTCCATTAAAAAAAAAAAGTATGTTATCTTGGTAGATAAGATCGTCTGTCATTCTTCAAGAAGAAGAACAAATGTAACAAGTGAAACCAATTAGTTTTCCTTTATTGGCCCAACTCACACCATTAGGGTTTTTATTAAAAGCTAATCAGTAAAACCGGACTTCTCAAGTAGGCAAAGTTTAGTGAATTTGTGTTTTGTTTTTAAGATTTGCCTCATTTCTTCCCAGGTGTCTTGCTGTCCCATGCTGAAAAATAAGGAGACCACCGTACTTATCAGCAATGCCGTGCTTTGAATCCTGAACAGGACTAGAACAAGCCTGAAATAAAATTTGTGAGCTACACAAGTCCTTGAACTGCTCTATAAAACTTTTTATAAATGCCATGATTACATTAGGTGCGCTAGTTTAGCAGTTTTGTTCAGCACAGCGAACAGCGAGACTTTCTGAGAGGCTGCCTAATGAGGAAATTGGAAAAAATTATCTAGGACAGAACTTTGTTATTTGTAAAAAAGCTAAGGCCCTTAGCACTAAGGCAGAGCAGATGAATAGCGCACTGAAGGTTTATTGCATTTAATTGCACAATTTATTAAAAGCTGACAATTTCTCTTGAATAACCCCTTTCACTAACTTTATTACTTTCACACAGCAGTGTACGATGTAAAGAACCAACCCCTGAAGGAGAAGTTTGAATTGCTCCAATAATGTTTCATATGAGTGGTCGGCAGCACGATGCAGCATAAGAAACCAGGCTAGACAGTCTTAATATGGTCTAATCTAATATAGGGAAAGGAGGTTGTTCAGAAAGGTAAAGAAAACTGACTCGGCCTCCTCCCTCCAAGTCATCCCAGATCACCCTGGCTACTCCATACAGAAGGTCGGGCCAACTCCAGTGCCGTTGTTCCTGCTGCATGGGCATTCAGCCGCTGCCTAATGTAGTACATAGTAGCTAAAGGAATTGATACTGTTTACGGCTCCTTGCTGCATTTCAGGTGTTTCCTGTAATACCCAGTTTCTTACCGATACCATTTGAGGTATGCAGCTATGGAGAAGAAAAGCATTTGCTTCTTTAAATGCTTTCAACATGTTACGCAAGACTTTCCTCCTTAACAAGCCTACACGTGTCATCCATCTGATGGCAGGTGGGATGGCAAGAGTTAATAGCTCTGTATGGCGCTTCTTTCCTCCTCTCTCCCACCAGCCTCCTTTAATTAAAATGGATCCAAATACAAGTCTCCCTCTTTTCGTCAGGTTGTTATTCCCCTTCCCTTGAAATGGCAGCTATAAGCACTTTGTTTAATTAATTGAAAGGTTGTCTAGTTGCACAGTTACTTCTCTAAGTGTCTGTGTCCTTTGCTGAAAGGCGGCTTTCTCACGTTGCAGGCAAGGCATCTAGGAACAAGGAGGACTTTCAAAGTGTAAATGGCTATTAAAATCTTCTGACATCCCTCTCCTTGCTACAGCCATAGGCCATTTTCGTCCCTTCATCTAGAAAAGGAGCACACCCATGTCACTAACCCCAGTAAGAGTCAAGGAGCTGGACCCTTCTATAATTTTGTATACCCAAAAAACTGAGCTAAAAAATGTATGTGCTGGGGCTAGAAGAGGGATCAAGTCTGGCCAGGTTATTCATGAGAACACATTCAAAAAGAGAGAGCTCTGTTCCTGGTTATAAATGAATATAAGCATGCCTGAGCAGGCCCAATGCTCCTTAGAGCAAGGGGCTTTTTATGTCAGACATGCTCAGATCTAAGGAGAATGAGACAGCAAGGCTCAGCACAAAATTCGCCTCCAGCTCACCCTCATGAAGGAAGTACGAGAGAGCTGGAAATAACTTATGGCACGTACCCAAGGTAGCAAACAATGCAGGCAGCATGGGAGGAAACGAACACGTGGTGGTTTCAACAGTTCTACAAAAAGTGTGTGCTGTGAAGATCAGTGTGGCATCCTTAGGGCTCCCTGGGAATCAAGCATTTGAGTAGCTAGTAGGCTTCAGGTCCAAGCACAAAAGATGGGACTACCCGCCATACACACAGTGGCTGCATTTCCTCATCCAAGTGTGCGCTCCA
The DNA here is from genome assembly GCF_001723915.1 of Gavialis gangeticus. Classification (NCBI taxonomy): domain Eukaryota; kingdom Metazoa; phylum Chordata; order Crocodylia; family Gavialidae; genus Gavialis; species Gavialis gangeticus. The sequence goes on along the minus strand of NW_017728993.1, from coordinate 12,999,935 downwards.
CGGAGAAGTATAAGGAGTATCAGTGCATCCAAAAGTCTGACTCCAGAAGACGCAAGAGGGGAGATTGGTTACATGAGCAACCTTAAAAGAAGGAGCAGCAGGACAGCTACCCCCGAGCTCCCCAGGAGTACTGGGAGTAAGGAGGGGGACTAGAAATAGTGAAGCTTGGCAGGATTCAGATGTCATTGCTGTCAGCCGAGGAGGGGGACACAACTCATTTCAGGACCAACAGCACATCAAGCCTCAGACAGATCAAAGTGAAGTCAAGGGTCATTACTGACAGCTTTTGTCTGTATGTGAAAGGTCAGTCACATGCAAATGGGCCATCAGGCTATCCTCAGCGTCCAGCAGGGTACAGACTTAAGTACTATAGAGCCTCTCAGTACATTCCTCAGTAATAACAGCCATCAGTGCCTATAACACTATACGGTTATAAATCCAACCCCTTTAGATCACACAAAAGGTTTCAAAACCAGGGCAAGCAGCAGCTAGCTATACATGCAGCCAGTGAAGCAATGGAAGAGAATTCACTTAATAGGTTATATATAAAGGGACTGCTGGAATCTTGCAACAAGTATGATTTGCCCAGTTGCTTGCCCAGGCGTAGCCTTAATGCACTTTGCAAGCAACTACACAAAACCACAGGGAAGAAAAAAAAAATGAAGAGGAGATGTGGCATTCCCTCGGGAGGAATCCACCAGTGTTTGAATCAGGAAAGAGTGAAAAGCTCCCCCTGTCCTGCCCTGCCCTCTGCAAATACACTAGTAGTCCACCAGCGCCTTCCTTAAAAGTGAAGCAAAGAGGAATTTAAAACTAAGATAAGGGTCTCTGCAAAATGAGGAAGACAGCCAGGCTTGGAGGGTTGCTAACGCACAAAACCTGATCCCAATTCAAATGAGCTATGTTACACTCACAAAACCCCCCCCAACAACAACAGAGAACCAAACAAACCACACACACACACACACAAAACCCCTAATGGGCCAAAAGCAAGTAGCCTCAGGAGACAATACATGAGAAAAAGGATTATGCTTCCACTCTGCTCAAGTTATTGGTTTGATCCATGCTTTATCTAGACTTAACAAGGAAGCTCCTGTTGTTAAATGTTTAATCACTGCTGCACTCTGACCATACCCGCTGCACTCAACACAACCAGCTGGAAGCTTGCCATGTGCACCCTGAAGCTTCTTATTGACAGTGGAGCAGCCCAGGAGATATCATCTGCTAATTAACTGACTGGCTTTCCCACATATACCCACCTATGCTTTTGAGTCAGTTGAAAGGAGCAGTTCAGCAGACCCCTATCAGAGCTAGCCAGGTTAGCAAAGACGACAAACCCCGCAGAGCTGGCCAGGTTGCTGAACTGTAACCCCATGCCCGCAGGAGCAGAGGCACCCCACTACCCCAGCAGAGAGCGGATATGGCACCCAGGATCGTCTTCCAAGTTAAAATCCCCTCCACACCCATTACCTCTTTGCAGAGATAATAACATGGACCCTACAAGTCAAATGCTTCACGCAGGGCGAAGGGAATAATCACTGTCAGCAGCCCTGCAAAGGCAAAAGGCAGCACCAGTATTACAATAATTACCACTTCCATGTCTTCCCTGCCAGCAGATGCCAATCTCAAGGGTTCAGCCTTGCAGCATATTTTATTGACACTGTCTGCAGCCGGAGCGTACAGAGAAACAGTTCTTCTCCCCTGCAGCTTTCAGCACTCGCCCTGGGGGAGAGGAAGGCGGAGCGTGTGGGGAAACACACCTGAGCACAAGGGCTGCATCACTCCAGCCTGGCCCCTCCCTAGCCAGGCCCTGGGGCCAGTGGAGGGCAGAATATCCTCACCTGGAAGCAGTCCTCTTAGGCACGCCTTCCTCCTCCCTGCCCAACTCCTCTGAGAACAAAGTTGGGCGCTATACCCCGGGCACAGAAGCCCTGGCAAGCACAGATCATAAGGGTTCATATGGCACTGCAGAACCTGGTGCAGCCTCAGATTTTGGAGCTGGCTAGAGACCCAGACCACTCCAGTGCTTGCACAGAGACAGATGCTATCCCCCTTCCTCACCTGGGGAACTGAGAAAGCCTGTGTAAAGGGTTAATGGTGGGTGGGAAGCATAGCAGAGAGGTGCCTGGTCTCAGGAGGGGCAGTGGAAGGATTACACTTTGTGAAGCTTGTAAGTGGGGGGAGGACTAGGATTGGGGAGGGGGTGCAGCAGAAAAGGGGGTCTTGGGTAGGCTCAGGAATAAAGTAAGTGTATGGAAGATGGGTCTATGTTGGGGGAGAAAGCTGTGAGTGAGAAGCAGGAGGAATGCACTGCCTTAGGCGTGGGGAATGGCCTGGGAGACATGAGCTGTGGGGCTGGGTGACTGGCAGGACAAACTAAACCTCCCAGTCTCAGCAAATGTTTAAAATGCGAGGCCAATTCATTTTCCAGCACTGGCTGTCTTGCTGCAGTCTGCCGCTCTTTCCCACCTTCTGGCTGCTTTTTTTCTATTTGATTAATGCTAACAATGCAATCTGCTCTGTTTATGGGAGAGGAGGTGCCTGTCCTGTGGAGCTAACAATCTAAATACTGTTAGTGCATTTGCTAGGGCTGCTGAAGGTCTTGAATAATATCACCACAAAACAGGCAGCAGGTGCAGAAATAACACTGATTCTGAAGGAGAGCACAATCATTTCTTATTGCATTTTTGTTCTGCACTTGGACACTGGCCAGTAAATTTGTCGAGCGCTTTGTCAGAAACGCCCGTATCCTGAAATAAAACCTGCAGCTATTTTCTGAGGCACAGTCTTCTCCATCAGATTCTCCCATAAGATGCCTTGGGCCCCTCCACCCTCATCGCACGAGCCATGTGCTCATGCCTGCTACGTGCACTTTTGGCACGTGGAAATATGAAGTGTGGTTTTCAGACAAGTAAAATAGCTGCAACTCCAAGTGAGGTTAATGGGAAGCGCTGCAGTTTCTCACACTTGAAATAACAAGTCCCATCATTTTTGCCAGCTACGTGGCCCCATACCTATTACACTTACATGGCCCCTCCACCCCTCTGAGAGCCAGTGAGGAGTGTTTTTGATAGCATTTCCTTACAGAAAAAGTCTCATGTCAGACCTGGGTGAAAGAAGTGTCTGGGAAATGGGAAGGCAGAGGCATCTGCCAGAACACTTGTATGTGTATAGGAATGTCATCCCTATGCTACTTCACCACCAGACTAGAGCAATTCCTGCGAAGACTGCTCTGTACACTTGTTATCCCCCACTCCCCCAAAGACTTAATGCAAGCTGAGACTTGAGATCAAGATGGGGGTGAGATTGAGTTTACAGCTTTATTCTTTTCTTTGCTGTATCTTTACCCAGAACTTAAGCATGCTCCTGGGTCGTCAGATGCGGTTCTTGACGGAGAACATTATAGTAATGATTTGCACTTCTCTAGCACCCTCCGTTGAAAGATTTAATTAACTTTTGCAAGATGCATTTAACTGAGCTCTGCAACTCTTCTAAGACTCAAGAAACAAGGATGCAGAGAGGCTGAGTGACCTGTTGAAGGTCACAGAAGCCATGAAAGGCAGAGCTAGGAACAGACCCCAGGACTTTTGGTTTCTGGTCTGTCATCATGATGGCCTGCATCAGTGGCTTTCTTCCTCTCTAAGATGCTCAGAATTTTTTCCTTTCTTTCTATGATTCTCTGAAGGGAAGACCCCTTGCAAAGCTTCACTATTTTACTGTGTGCAGGACCTCTCCTGCAATCCAAAGTTGCTAAGCCCCTGATAGTTTGGATATTGAATTCTCCCTCATCCAATCACCATAAAGTCCTTTGTCCAATTCCCTGTTATCTTACATTACAAGGAACAGCAAGATAAGAGGACTTCTTTCCCTCCCTTTCCTTGCCCTCCTAATGACTTCCACTTTCTTCTCAGTTTGCCTAAAATTTCAGAATCCACCTGATTTCTCTTTCTTCCGTCTCCCATTCCACCATTTTTATGATACATGCAGCCTAAATGGGGATGGCAAAGGAAGGGCTTAGCAACACTCACACACATTTCCAAATTCTTGGACAGTGAAATTTTCACTAGAGTTCACATTTTTTTCATAGAAAGTTTTAATAATCATCATAATCATCATCGTATCTCAATTTTCAAAGGACCGTTTCAATTTATGGAGGAAACTTGAATATAAAAATACTCATTCAAAAGTTGAAGTATTTTGGTTTGCAAGTGTTACTTCTTTTAAATGCAAAATCACTGTTTGCTGCAAAAAGGAAGGCGCTTCTGGCAAAACGTTTTGTTTAGTCAAAGCCCCTATTTTCCATCAGTAAATAAGCCTGACAGAAATGATTTGACCAGCTGGAGTCTTCACCTTTAGCTATAATTGGGAATAAAATAGCAGGATAACTGGACCCCAAGGCTTCTGCACCTGGAGAACTTGAAAGCATAAAACCATCTTCATGATCAGCAAAGTCCCATCTGGAAACCCTTCTGTTACTGACTGAGGACCCTGAGAGGGGTGAGCAGGAGATTATTATGCCACGGGTGTCTCCCTGCGTGTTTTCTCTTTCTGCCTATGGAACATCTTGCTTTTTCTCTTCTGAGTTTCAAATCAGCGGGGCAATGTGTAAATGAGAACCAAGTAAAGAAGGTAACTCATCTGCTCAATCGGTGGGCAGATGACCAAGCCAGGAGAGTCAGTGTTTAGATTGCAGTACTGCAAGTAGTTTATGCAGGGATAATTTTCAAAATGGATTGGAAGTTTGCCTCATTCTTTATGTGATATGCTCCATGATGTAAGGATCCAGAAGGGTGTGATTCAGAAGTTTTTTGAACAGGACAGGACAGGACAGGACATGTAGCCTGGGCATCATAGAAGGCTTTCCACTCTTTACAAAAACAGCAAATTATTTGTTTTAAATGAGAAGAGACTCCAAATTGCCCCTGTGCCTAGGAACAGTGGTTCTCCTTAACCAAGAGAGTATTGTCAGATTTTCCTACAAGGAGGACCAACAGCATTTCGACCTATACATATAGAAAGTCCTAGGTGTATAGGGCAAGAGGTATTAGTCAAGCTCTGCTGCCACTGGAATCAGATATAAACACCTTTGCAGTGGGCACAAGAGTTAAACCAAAAACAAGCATGGCTGATAATCCCACCCACAGACCCTCCTTATAGAAAAAAAAAATCTTTGCTTCACTCATCTCTATTATACTTAATGGGCATATGTACACATTCATTAATGTACTTTAGGCAATGCACATTAAATGTAGTACCTCCATTGTGAGGTACTAGAAAAATGTGCATTAGCCTGTTTTAATGCGCATTAGCGAAAGAGCATGGGTTTTTATGATGCTTTAACGTGCATTAACATAGGCAAATGCACATTAAAGGGGACGTGTAGACACACCCAACGTATAGCTAATATCTTATCATGATCCCCTCTGAAAATCAGTCAACAGCTATATTTGCATTAGAAAGAAGGGTCAATCTAATCCCCAAACGAGACTGTCAACTCAGTATGCAACCTGTGTGTTCAGATGAAGTTACACAGTACACTTGGAGCATAGTAAGTGCACTTAAAGCACGAGCACCCACATTTTGAAGCTTGTTAACTTATGCTAAGTGCCCTCTGAGTGTCTCAAAGTTACATCACGTTAGACACGGGTTAGCTCTGGATTGTGCTACCTCAGGGTCATGTTAGGGTAACTTCATTTTACTTCACGGAGATAAAGCAAGCAATTTACAGTCTTCCAGACTCCTAGGATGCACCACTCCCAGCAGGGATAGAGTCCAGATGTGATGGCTCGCTACCTGCAACCCTGCTCACCAGCGCTCTAGTGGCAAGTCCAAACTACAAAAAACAGTATTAACCCTTACCATACAACTGCTCACAGTTGTATTCTAACTTTCGCAATGCACAATGTTACTCAGATTTATTATGGTCTTACTGTAACATGTAACTTTCCCCTTAGACCATACAAAAGCACGAGATAATGAACTCTGATGTGCGGACACTTGCATTTTAAGTGCCCTTGATATGGTCTAAGTGTAGCTTAACATGTCATTACACCTTTGCACCCACTGCTGCCATTGAACACTAGGTAACCAGGTTCCTCGTAATTCTGTCTGATGTGGGGCTAGCATTTCAGCCCTGCAAGGTCAGGTCCTACAGCCCACTCTTGCTCCATCCTCTGGTGAAACTCCTAGTTGCCATGTGCAAAACTCAGAATATAGCAGGACTTGGCTGTGCTAAATGCCCACTTTTGCCATATTGATACAGAGAGGACTCATTACCTGATGTGTGACTGTAAAGCACTATAGAGATGCTAGTGTTTTTGCCATACCCATTTTACCTGTGGGTGAATTAAAGCTCAGGTTATCACTGAACTGGGAATAAACCCCAGGTGCCTTGACTCTCAGGCTCTAGTTCTAGTCCATAAATACATTCCCTGTTCCTTTCCAAGGGCTCTGTTACGCCTCCTATTTGACATCAATCCTCTCTTCTTTCCCTGTGGGAAGATGGAAGAGGTATATACGGCTGTATGCACTGCTATTCTTGATAAATCAGGCTGTGTTACTCTGAGCACAAAAGAGACCTTAGATTGATGAAAACAGATATTTCCCAAAAGGAAAGGAGAATCTTCCTCATCATGAAGTATCAGAGTTTAGCAAAAATAAATATCCCCTCCAATTATCTTTCAGAATAAGGCATCTCTTCTTTTTTTAGTGATCTGTTTACAAACCAGGACTAGGGACAAACCACATTTCTGTTGTCACTGGCTATTTCTGAAAGAACAGGCCAGAGGGATATATCCTGACCCTGAACCATTCAGTTTGTTTTCACAGCAGCTTTCCCAGAAAAAAAATGGTTAGTTAGCTCAGCTGTAGGTCAATTTACTAGCCTCTCTTTTGCTACTTAACTGATCAGATAGGATGTTCTCTTTTGCAGTAATAGCACACACTGCTCTCTCAAAACCCACAGACTCAAAGTGTACCGGAGGACAGCATGGGGTGAAGACGTCCTATATATAGCAGCAGTTAACAGCTACTCAGCTAGGAAGCAGGCTGGCAGAGAGAACAATATTTATACAGACCCTGTGCCTATCTGCCACTAGATGGTACTCTTTATATATACTATCTATGCAAAGTCATTACTTTTTAAATACGACTCTTGTAACAATCATCAACTCGAGACTGCCAGCCTCTGCCCTTTAATTTGTTTGTTGCATCACCACCGATCTGTTCCTGGATGGTTTTTTCCCCCCTTCCCTTTACTACACCCATTTCATTTATTCTGTCCTTTCAGAAAACTCTGCAGCACCTGGAAGGAAAGTGCTGTCTCTATCAATTTGGGACAGCCTGACTTTAATGGCAGGAGTATGCTGAGTATGTGCTGGCTGGGGCTACTGCTGCAGACTTTCTGGCATTTATTGGCTGGCTGTAAATGCTGCTAGAGGTTCAGAAGTTGCTAGGCGATATATGGCACAATTCCACACTATTAAATCCTGCTGCATTTGCTAGGCTCTACAGAAGACGGTGTGACGCGTTTATGGTGGAATATTGTAACCGAGTCTTAGTAAAAATACATATATAATTGTATATGTTCATTTGAGCCAGTGGCCTAACGCACATCCTAGCTGCATCTTGTCTGAAACATTAGGCCCATGTCAAGTGTTATGCTGTTCTTGGTGCTGAGATCTATGAAGCAGAATAGAGCCATTGATGCAACAGAGGGATTTGTCAGCTCATTGTGCTAATGAGCAGTTTCCAGTGGGGACTACAGTTTGATCGATACAGTCAAAGCAAGGTGTGGTTACATGAAGCAATGCAATTTCTTGGTTTATCAGATGCAGATTATTCATAAGAAGACACACCTCAGATCGCATAGGCAAAGACCTGATGAACAGAGGAAGCAACATTATATGTATGTTGTATGGGTTTTTTTGCTAACACTCAAGGAAATCATGTGTGTGAATACATATGCTTATCAATAGGAACATTTTTGCCAGGTTTAGATCTCTCTTCTCTACAGATGGTGTTCCACAGACCTCGAATGCACGGGTAGAGGCCATGACAAGAAGACAACTAGGATCACCTATGTGACAGCCCAAGCCCAGTGACAGTGAAAAGTACAACGGGAGGTCAAGGGCATTGGATGTAAAGATAAATCACAGGAATGGGTAGTCCACAAGATGATGAAAGAACCATAAAGGGGGAGACAGAGTCAGAAGAAAAGTTTATGGGCATGTCTACACATGGAACAAAACCAGCTGGAGAGCAGTGGCACTAAGAGAACAAGAGGATCATGGAGATTCAGTCTAGCTTCCTAGTTACCATCATAACTTTCTCATGCATGTGCAAGGGTTTACCTTTTTCTTGGAAAGGATCATTCAGGAAAAGTAGACTTCAGTGATGGTACTTCTTACTGCCTTACTTTCTTTCATGGGCTTTTAAATCCTTCCCATAATATCCCCAAGATGGTGGAGGTAAGAATTTTTTCTGGTCCTCCTTTTTCTGCCCTGTTCCTCCCCTCTTTATACATGTCTCTGTTCAATCCCATGCAAATAACAAATTAACATGATTAGAGAACTAACAATACAACACATAACGACCAGTCTGCCCAGTGTAAATATCGAAATGTAAACTCGTTGGGATAGCCATCAACTTTTCATTCTACATTTTTACACAGCCTGCCCAAATGGGTCCAAGGCCACTGGACCATAGTACACATACTGAACAAAATATTATTACTGCCCATATTAATATCTTCAGAATGAAAAACAACTGATCATTACTAATGATGTACCAGCTATCCACAGTGAACCACTGACCCTGAAAGTGTCACCATGGTTCATAAAGAGATCTTGAATTTTAGGATGTTCTTATGATTTTTGCAGTGATTCAGTTAATGTTTCATACCTGTGCATATCACTTGTTGATGTTGCAGGGATGTAAGTTGTGGCCGTGTTGGTCTAAGGATATAGGCAGACAACGTTCTTTGGGTAAATCCGATATCTTTTATTAGACCTACTCTTTTGATTCCAACTATTTGAGTTGGCCTAATAAAAGATATTGGATTTACCCAAAGAAACTTGTCTACCTATTTCACTTTTTGGCCAACACACAATCTGTATTCGTCAAACGAATTTTCCATTGGTTAGTTACTGCTACTCTATGGCCAGTCACCTTAGCCACATGGTGTTGATTTTGTTCTTTCATTGGGTCTTATTAAGCAGACCAGAGCGAGCAAATAAAACCCTGGGAATATTCTTTCATCTGGTTCTTTCAGTCTCTTGGGCAGTTGACAGACATTCACTTAGGGCATAATGGGATCCCCTGATTCCAACAATTGAACCTCCTAACATGCCACACAGGCATGGCAGGTAATGTGATTTTGAGATTGGGTCCCAACTGCACCCTACTTGCTAGTGCAGAGGAAGCTTGGGGTCATGATGTTGGGCTTTGCTGCACTGGAAAATTGAAACCCAGGTGCCCGACAATTAACCCATAGTTGACTGCCTTCAGGATACCAGCAGTTCAAGGTCTGGTGTGATCCCCAGAGTTAGTTGATTATGAGTTGACCATCAGATGGATCAGGACCTCACAGAGGCTTCAAACACCCCCAGAGAGGTCTCTAGGCAGCTGATGATCAGATGATTGTTGGCCGGATTGGGACAGCACCGGGACTCCAGCTGGCCTCAATTCAAGCCCTAGAACAATCCCTGGAGCCTGTGTGTGATTAGCTGAGTGTTGGCTGGATAGAGGCTGCACCAGGGCTCCAACTGGCCTTGGAGCAGTTCCTGGAGCTAGACAATGATCAGGTGATTGTCGGCCCACATGGACCACACTAAGCCCTGTTCAAGCCCTAGTGCAGCCTCAGAGCCAGCTAACAACAAGCTGATTGTCCACCTGGAGGACTACCCAGGGGCAAGTTGGAGATCTCAGTGTAGTCCTAACCCTAACACATGTTCCATTTAAGGTACAGTGGAAATCAGCCACAAAATTAATACACATATTTTGTGGAATAATGTTATGGCTTGCTTTCCATTTTACTACTTACTATTTGCCTGAACGTGTGGCCAGGCTACTATTTAAAACATGATTATCTGGTTAAACTCATCTTAACATCTGCCTGGGACCTCAGAGAAAGGACAGGTGTTTTTTGTAGAATGAATAGGAGCCACCCAACAAGTTTAGGGAAATTTGAGGATATTTCAAACCTTTTATTTGGTTGTGATATCATTGCAGGAAACTTTAACTTATTGTCATGATTATACTGGGGACAGATCGAAAAGTAATTTTCACTAATCAGATCTGCATAAAGCCCTCGATGAGTCCTCTAGGAACAACTGCTGCATCTCTGAAAACAAGGCCATGTTTTTATATGCTTAAATGTGTGTTTAAGTGACAGACTTTTGGCTGGCGTGACCATATAGGATTCAAGAACATTAAATGGATTTCTTTGCATACTATGACAATGCAGCACCAGAAGTGATGGCCATGTGAGAGCTGCCAAAAGGCTAGTCAACCAGACAGAATCCATGAATTTCCAAAAAGCCGTGTATTGTGGTTATGCCAGTTTGGTTTCCAAGAACATTGCACTGGACTAGGGTGCGGCCCAGACTACAACTACACATACAAATGCCCCAAAGTCTTGGGGTAGTTTTAGGATCCTGACTCTTGACAGGGCTGTTTTCAAAGCACAGCTCAACATTAGCTATATGCCAAGAGAGTCTAATGAGCTGATACAGACACTCGGCAGAAGGTGGCCATCTCGGGTTGTGTCCTTCACTTAAGGTTTATGGTAATACTTTAGAGCTGAAGTGGGACTTAACTGCAACCCTTATGCTAGAGGTCATTTTCAGACATGGGAATTCCTATCTCACTTTCCTTATAAGAGGCCAAAACACAGATCACTGGCTCACATAATTTCTATTAAACGGAGCTTCTGGTTATTTCCATACAGAGGAGTTATATTGATGTTTTTCCAGTAGAGGGAGAGCTAGTCATATATGTCTACATCAGGTAGTAGAATGACTGGAGTTATCTAGTTATTTTAAGAAAATGTTTGTAGCTTTATTGATCCTCATGTGCAAAGCAGATAAGATGCTTTTTGTTGGACAAGATTAAAAATTATTGTTGGGGCAATAAGAGTTATCACATGGTTATTTTTCTAGCTATTTGAAGAGATGGTCTGCTCAGGCAGGACAAGGAGAAAAGAGAACAGAACGTGTTCTTCAGCTTTACATTTTATGTCTATCCAATATCTATCTGGGGTACTTTAGAGGTGCTTGTTGTCAGAATATAACCATGATTGTACAGAAGACTTCAGCATCTTCTTACCTTTAAACATGTATAGACTCCCATTGTGAGCAATCTTGCTTAAATATGAGCCTTCCTAAATCATGTGCTATATGCCTGATCCAAAATCCATTGAAATCAATGGGATATAGGACATCTATTGCTAGACCTTATGACTTCTGGAATCCCATGAGGACCTATTCTTTTTGGTCCTTTTCTATATCTTCATGCAGCCACTATGAAACTTGGTCAGGTATGGACTCAAATGCCAGGAATCTTTCTTGGACCTCTTGAATGTATTTTAACAACCACATTCGGCCCTTGCAGTGGCTCTTGTCCTCCTGCTTTACATACAAGTGATCCTTCCTTGAGCAGCAGGTTGGACCAGATGACCTCCTGAGGTCTTCCCTAGATCCACTTTTCTCTGATTCTGTGATTCTTTGAATATGCAGATGGCATAGTTCTACTGACTTTTCACCACAAAAAACTATAATTACCACTAAACCCTTGGACAAGAATGGCTTGTAAGCGAACAACAGCTAACTGAAGCTGAATCCACCCAAAATGGAGGTGATCCTGGTGGCCAGATTTCATACATAGCTAGGCAGGGGTCTGTTTTGATTGAAAGTATGTTCCCAGAATTGCCCAATCCAGTCTGACCTTTAGTACTCTTGGACTCTTTGCTAACACTAAGCTCTCATGTTGCAGTATGTGCAAGTAACACTTTGCATCCCCCCCCCCGGTTCACAAATGATGACCTTCACCCATGTAGTTGCTGTGAGGCCACTTGGTGCACTGGATTAGGTATATCACATTTTGGGAAAGGCATGTTTAGGGAACTAAACAGCAACAGTGCACCAGAGTGAACTCTCACTGAAAAAAATATATATATAAAGGACAGAGATACACACACACACGCACACACACTTCTCAGAACAACCACTCCGTTTCACAACCACAACCTCACTATTTTTGTTCTCAAGGGAAATCTACCTAACACCAATAATTCATAAACTAGTTGGACACTAAGTGCCAAGGACTAAACATAGATATCGGTTTTATGGCGCACTGTATTTTACCTGACCCTTGAATTCTTTCCACACATGAAAGGTATGAATAGCCCTCCTCCCTTTTGATAGGCCTTGATCACCCAGTAATCAGCTTCTTTTCTTCTGCTAATTGTGTCTCTGCTACCCCTAAGAATTTTTTCTCACCCCTTCCCACTGCTGTTTTTTCCTGTGCTCTGTCTGGCTCCTTGTGATCAGACCTGGGGAAGAATGTCTTGCATTGAAAGCTTGTCCAACCTGATCCCAACTACACAGTTGGGCCAATAAAAGGGGTCACCCTAAGAAATCCTTGCCTCTTGCATAATTTCTGAACCATCACAGTTGCATCCTATCTTTTACAGCCAAAGACATTTGAATACACTGAAAGTGTAAGCCTAGACACAGTGAAGTTGAAAGGCTAAACTGCTGGGGAGCAATTTCATATTTGCTTGTGAAATATAATTTCCCCCTAAGCCTTGGTTTTGTAGACTTATTGTTTAATAAAACCACATCACCAAAGACAGCATTCAGGTGCTATTTAGAAGATCTATGGTTTCTGCATGCAGACATTAATTCTAGTTCTTGTGGATAAGACACTATAGAATTTATGATTTAGTTGGAGACTTTTTGAAGTGGAACAAAATACTGTATTCTTATCAGCAAGAAAAAAAAAAAGAATGATTCCCTCATGCAGTTTGAACAAAACATTAAGGAAGTGGAGATGCAATTCACACAACAGCCATCTAAATCCACTCAGCTGGAACTGAGAACAGCCAGTTATACATGTGACCAAATGTGTTTACAATGAATTAATCAGCCTCTGATTTTCGCTATGCAAGATTTTTAAATGAAGAGTTATACATCTTTTTATGATACGCTTGGACGTACCTCAGCAGAAGAAACAGATTTGTGTAAAAAGGTTAATGTAGTGTCTGCACGAGGGTCTGCAGAATGCCTTCTGCAATCAACTGAGACTTTACCAGGGAGTTTGCTGGACACAAGTTCAAATCCATGGCTTAATTCCTATGGAGAGTCCTACTTTACCAGTATTTCCATTTACCCACCTCTCAGTGATTTCCCTGTCCAAAGTTGTAGGGATACTTTCCTGAAGGTGACTGTACAACTTATCCTGTCTAAACCATTTCCAGCATTTCAAGCAAAGCAGTTGAAAAAATTAATTCAGGTCCAGAGGCAAGGATCCAACACACATTTCAGACAAGTTCAATTCATAATGTTATAAATGGAGCCATAATTTTTATATATCCCACTTTCAGTACATAACACCTTTGAGAGACGTTCGTTAATCCCATCTCTAGCATGGTGTGCATTACTTTATGGCTTAAATCTTTCTCTTTCACACCCACCCCCAAAGCGACCTAACCAATCAGTTAGAAATTGTTGATGTGCCTGATTGCACAAACCAGTCCAGCCTTTTATCTAGGAGACATACCACAAATAACTTTCATTATATATAGTATGTTTCTGAGGCTTTGGGGGGGTGGGGGGAAGATATAATGCTTTTATAATCTCACGAGATGCTGAGAAGGCATTTGACTGTGCAAAGCAGCCATTTATGCTAAAGGTCGGCACAACTTTGGACTGGAGACAGATTGACAGATGGGTTCACACAGCATGTAGAAGAGGACAGGATTTTAGATTTGAGCTGCATCTTTCTCGTCCCAAATCACTTTAGAAAATAAAGATTTAGATTCTGGTGATTCAGTGACTGTGCAGGCAAACATGACAGCCATTATAAGCTGAGCAATAACTCAACCAACAGCTTTGGACATTGGAAACTATTTTATTGGAGCAGGCAATGTGAAAAAAATGATTTGCCATCTCCTTTAGTATTCTATATTGGGCATGGCACTTCCATCCTTCCTAACAGGATTCTACCACACAATCTGATTTGCCATACAGCAAAACTTTTCCCCAATAAAATATCAGATGCTCAAAAATTACATTAAAGTCTCTACATTAAATACAATTAGTCTCCTCTCTCTCAAAATTAGGAAGCGTGTTTGAGGTTGGTCCAGTGAACATTGCAATGATAAGACTTATTGGACTTTACCAGGTAAACAGAAACATGATTAAATATATTGCTTTACTCAATAGCCGAGAATCTGTTTCCAAAAGGGCGATGGCCTTCAGAATGTATCCTGCAGCTCTGTGGTCAGATTTATGCTTTTGTCAATGATTTACAATATTCGGCCATGCTTTGGAGTCCAGAGATTTCGATATACTTCCTGTCGACCCTGGTACCACAGGGTCTCCAAGCGAAAAAACAGACTTTTCTTTTCATCTATTTGTATACTGAACATTTACATTCCTAGAAGAAATGTGGGGCAGCCTGAGTAAGGTTTCTCTTCTGATTTGCTTGCTAGTCTATGTAATATCGTTTCAGGATACAGTTACAGCGCACAGTGAGTTAACAGGATTGTCTTCCCAGAGGTAAGTCCATGGCCATGTAACTTAAGAGACAGCTTTACATATCGACATTACTGCATACCAGGCAAACCTATCACTTCAGTTCCAGCCTGAAGAATATAGATATTATGTCTTCTGTAAGGAGTTACCAGAAAAATATATTGATAGTTGTCCAAAGGATATGCTAGCAATTGTCATTCCTTGTTATTTGAGATCCCTGTATATGCTTTATTTTTTAAGGCAGTACCTTTTTTTTTTTTTTTTTAAAGAAAATGATCTTATTAACATTACTATATTGGTTTTGCGTTCTTTGGGTGTATTTCTCATCTATCAAGTGTTATTATTAAATATATTTCCCTTTAATTTTACTGTTTAGCACTACAATTATTGTGAACATCTACTGCTTATAGTCAATAATATTATGCAGAAACAACACACATCTGTGCACAGTCTGGCTTACAATACAATGTAAACGCACACCATTTTCTCGGTGATAATATTACATTCTAATATTGAATTAAACAGGCATTGAATATCTATCTACCTGTTTGTCTTTCTTACTTTTTGAATGTCATTTTAGCTTTAAAAAAAAAGGAATAAATACATGACGTTTCTTTTCAGCCACAGCTTTATGATAGGAAGATATTGGGTATTTCTGCAGCTGTTAATTGCAAACTTGTTCTGAAGGCAAATATGATTTAGAAGGATCAAAAAAAGGTATCAGTGATAATTGGAACATGGAGGCAGGGAGGAAGCAGAAAGAAAAAAAATGCAGTAGAGATACACTTAATTATGGAGGCTTACTCTGGTAATCCCTTTTGAAAATGAACAAAGACGAGATTTTTGATGTTTGATGAACTTATCAAACAAGACGGAATAATGAAGAGGTAAATTTAAATCCAGACGAAGGTGAGCCAATTAAATACTTTATGAAGTGCCGAAGAAGACAGCCACCAAATCCTACTGTCAAAAGTGTGTGTGTGTGTGTGTGTGCGCGCGCGCGCGCGTGTGTGTGTGTGTGTCAGAGCTTTACGGTTGTCTGAAGGCTTCTCTTGTTTTCTGGCAGATCCAGAGTGTTTTTATCCAGTGCACTGATGTCTATCCACAGGCTTCCTCGCCGAGCTTTTTGCGTCTTTCATTTAGTATTCTCTCTTGTACAGTTTCTGCTGAATCCCTAATGCACCCTATACCTCCTCTAATTATCAATATTTCTCTTTGGACTGGAGTCTTTTCAGTAAAACAGACAGCTCATTAGTTAATCACCAGCATAATAATAATAATGCTCTCAATTAGAAATAACTCCCCAACATGTTTTCTGAGCTATGGCGAACCTTGTTATTTCAGGGCAGTACTGCTGGTTCCACAACACAAGGTGCCATGTTGCGCAAATGAAAATGGTTGGACTCCGGGGCAGGTGGCGTGCAGATCATAACAACTGCTCTATGATGAGATAAGTATTAGGGCGGTGCGAAGCTTTGGTCCCTGATTTGATTCGGCAGAGATTTGGCCTGATTCGGTGGCTGCATCTCCAGATCTGAATCAAATCAGAGGACCTTTTAATCTCTCCAAATGGAATCAATCTGGAGAGATTCGGAAAGATTCAGCGATTCGGACATAGACACAGCTTTACATGTTTTTTCTACATACCTCGAGGTAGCAGGGACTCTGCACCCTGCAACATGGGGGCGCATGGAGTGTCCCACAGGGGCTCCCCAGTGTGTTCGGCAGCAGACCCACAAGTCTGGTCCAGTTTTCCGTCCACACAGGCTCCGCCCCCACAGTGCACCCCCTGGCTATCGACTGGTGCCTCCTGGGTCTAGGTGGGCAGCCAGGGTCCCCCCACGGCTGATCGCCAAGGGCGGGGGGGGGCACAGGAGAGTGGGTTCACTGCTAAGCATGCAGAGGGCCCCCCTGAAATCCTGTGGGACGCTCTATTCACCCCATCCTCACAGCAGTCATGAGCCGCGCTGGTACCTCAAGGTATGTAGAAAAAACTTTTAAAGCTGTGTCTGTTTCTGAATCGCTGATTCTCTGGATCAGCATCGAATCATCAGATTCAGACTTGGCCAAACTAAATCAGGGACAGTGATCAGAATCAATCAACCGCTGTCCCTGATTCGGGCCAAATCCAAATCTAATAGGGCCCACTTTGCACACTCCTAATAAGTATCTTCTTGGTGCGGTGTACTGCTGCTGCTTACTTGAGTCTCATCCTACATGATCTGATCTGATCCAAAGCCAACTGAAATTTTATCTTAGTAAAAAATGTCTCCTATGCAATGTTCTGCCTCCTCTTTTATACCAAGGACGCTTTCTATTGAATTTAGGCATATTTTGCACACTTACAATTTGACTGATTATTTCTACTGATTTTAATTGGTGACTCTGAAGCTCAGTTATGCTTTGCTGGGCCGATGTCAAGCAGTAACTTAAATTTTAATCTATATAGACTTGCAATGCCTTTTTGCCTTTGTTTATGGTGAAATTATGCTCTTTGTTGCCCCATGTAACATACCAATTAAGTAGAATTAAAATCATGCATGTTCACCAGTGGCAAAGAGTTTTTGCAAGTATAAAAGACAATAGTATTTAGCCGTGTTACATTTAGAAGCACAGTGACATCATTCCATTTTACCTATATATACCGCAGTGTTATTTTCAGACTTCCATAAAAGTTGAATTATACTATATTTTAATGCAATATAATGCCATGTCCATGCACTTGCAAACACATTTTCTTGATAACTTTGTGATGAAATGCTGGGAAGAAAGAGCTTTGTATTCCAAATGTTATCCTGCTGGCTTTCCTCCCTTCAGCAGAGGTTATTTTGCCTTCCTTTTCCGTAATCTTGTAACTGCACCTTTTTGCAATGCTGCTCCCAACATTATCTTTTACCTCCTATTTTATACATAGCCTTCACTTCAAACTGTCCCTTCACTTCCATTATATATTTTCTTTTATAAGTAGTCTTCAAAAGAGAGCCAGAGAGCAAAACATTGCTTCCTAACGCAACTTGTCACCTTGAAAGCCATATTAAGTTTTCTTCTCCTTTTGCAGCCCACACACATATAAAATTTTCTTTTTTGCCCACCCACTTCTAAATCGTTGTAGTTATTTATTTACTGAAATATTTCTGCTTTTTACAACCGCGTTACTAGGGAGGGATGGGGGTTGCCAGCAGAGCAGGAAAGAAGAGGTGAAGACACTCAAGTGCTGGCTTTGCTTCCTTCCCTAATCAGTGTTTACAAGATGTGAACTAGCACAGCATCAATAATCTCAGGACAGCTATACCTATTTGCCACAGCTGAACAACATCTAATCCAACTATCTCTAGTTCCTAGTTTCCTGCAAAATTTGTTCATGAAAATGAATATCATAATGTTTTTGTTGCTTGGCTCCACTTCAAAACATAGACTGGTCTCACTTACTCTCTTTAGAAGAACTAGAAGAAGTGCTAATACTCCAGCTCCCGTTGATTGTCAGCTGAGCCAGTGGTCAGAATGGACTGATTGCTTCGCTTGCCAAGAAAAAAAAGTAAGACTTCACTGTAATGTATTCATTTATCTTCAGATGTGCCTGTGATGAGGATATACACACATTAATTATATATATTATACATATTCATCATTTTTGAAGCATCCAGTAAACTTGTCCAAATATGATAAACACTCTCCTGTACTAGAAACATGGGGCCTGAGTCCCCCCGTCTCACATACACTGACATCAATTAAAAGTAATTTCACTGGAGCCGATTTAACTTACAAAATATAAAACTAGTTCAAGCGAAAGAAGAATGAGGCTGGAACATTTGGCTAAGATGTTCCTCCTTTCCTACCTGGGCTTTACTTACATTTCATAGTTTCATAGTTGGCTGGGTCAGAAGGGACCTAAGTAGATCATCAAATCCGACCCCCTGCCATGGGCAGGAAAGGATGCTGGGGTCAAATGACCCCAGCTAGGTGATTATCCAGCCTCCTTTTGAAGACCCCCAGGGTAGGAGTGAGCACCACTTCCCTTGGAAGTTGGTTGCAGATCCTAGCTGCCCTGACAGTGAAGTAGCGCTGCCTGATGTCTAGCCTGAATCTACTCTCAGTCAATTTATGGCCGTTGTTCCTTGTCACCCCCCGTAGTGCTCGGGGGAACAGGGACTCTCCCATAGCCTGTTGGTCCCCCTTGGCCAGTTTGTAGATGGCCACCAGATCGACTCTCAGCCTCCTCTTGTGGAGGCTGAACAGGTTCAAGTCCCGTAGCCTCTCCTCGTAGGGCCTGCCTTGCTGCCCCCTGATTATGTGTGTGGCCCTCCTCTGGACCCTCTCAATGCTGGCCACATCCCTCCTGAAGTGCGGCGCCCAGAACTGGACGCAGTACTCCAGCTGCGGCCTGACCAGTGCCACATAGAGGGGGAGGATCACCTCCTTGGACCTGCTCAAGATGCATGTGTGGATGCACGACAAGGTGCGGTTGGCCTTCCTGACTGCATCCCCACACTGCCGGCCCATGTTCATCTTGGCATCAATGATGACTCCAAGATCCTTTTCTGCCTCTGCACTGACAAGAAGGGAGTTCCCCAGCCTGTAGGTATGGTGCTGGTTCTTCCTCCCCAGGTGCAGTACCCTGCATTTGTCAGTATTGAAACCCATCCTGTTCTCATCCGCCCACCCCTGTAACCTGTCCAGATCTAGTTCCTCTGACTCCTAATGCAAATATTCTAATAGAAAGTCCTTTCTTTGACAGCTCTGCTATTTTCTGTAAAATTTCATATATATATATATACCGTCATAACCTTCATAGCATAAGCCTTGGCCATAGCTTATATGTTATACTCACTTTATATTCCCAGTTCTGTTTCTGTACCTACAATACATAAAATAGATAGGGCCTTCTGTAGCAGGGGCTCCTAAGCTCGGCTACTTGAGAGATAGGAAGTCAGCATTGCCGGGCTGCAATTAATTAAGCAGCTGGGCTGGGGGCCAGCTGAGAAGCAATATTCAGCCAGGGAAACCCACAAAGGGCTACAAGAGCATCAGGGGAGAAGGCAGTGATGGCAGATCAGGCCTGAACTGCAACATCCAAGAGCAAGCTGCGGGCTGAACCACAGCCTACTTAAAGCCTGGCTCCTAAACCAGAGGAGGCAGTCTGGACCAGATCCCACTGCAGATAAAACTCCTACTGCCCTGGATGCAACAGAGGGGACTCTGGGCAGCACCAGTACCTGGGGAAGCTGCAAGAAGTAGCAGCCCCAGGGTAGCAGTGGCTGAAACCCTGGGAAACCCCAGAGGGGATTTAATAGGGTGTTGGAGCTGGCACAGAGTAACACTGTGTGTACTCTGAGCTGGCACAGAGTAACCAGGTGTGTCTGAATGGGGTGGATAGGAGGCCATCGGGGTGCCTGAAGGGCACCCAATTTAGAAACTGGGAATAGCAACCCCTGCAGAGTCAGGGATTCAGGAGCATGAGACCAATTAAGGAGCTGGGCGGGGTGGGGGGCGGCATATAGAGAGAGCATCTTTGTCCTGGATCAGAGGTGCTAGGAGGGCTGAGACAGATTGTGAGTAGCTTTGCATGGGCCAGGGATCCCAGGGGCCTAGAGATGTGAAACCCCTACAAAAGCAAAATCACATCTGCGAGGCATGGATGTGGCTGTAGGGGAGGCTGGAGGCCACACATTTAGCCCTTGAAGTGATTAGAACCAACAGGATTTGAGCCCCAAGGCTGAGAGACTGGGTGGTAGGATCGGAGCCCAAATTCGGTGGGCCAAGGTGAGCCTGGGAAAAGAACTGAGTATGGAGAGAGAGAGCACCTAAAGCTCTGAGGGCAGCCTCCCTTCACTATCTCTAACATCAAACCATAGCAGGTGAGGCAGCAGGCTCAGGAGCTGGAATGAGAGCAGGGCAGGACTAAGGCAGCCACCAGGGGCCATCACAGCCAGCCTCTGGGTGCATCCTGTAACACCTTCCTTTTCAGTTCAAGAGACATCAAAATCTGCCAGTATATTTTGTGTGCCTCTCTGGTAGGATTTTTGCTTCTATTTCTGCCTGATATCCTCACAGCTTGCACTGCATCCACTACGCAATACATGTACATTTAATACCACTTGGAAAGCACAGAACTAGACAAAAAAAATCCAGAACATGGAAAAGTCAGCTAGCATTACTGGACTATTTTCCACTCCTGATACAGGCAGTGATTCTGAATGGTATGATGAAAGGTAAAATTTCACTTTGCACAAACTTCTTATTTCTGTATCCTTGTTCCATTTATTCAAGCCTGATAAATCCTAAGAGGAATCTCCAAAATTAAAGTGTCGCCCAACTTGAAGTTTTTTATTCCAAATTCCCTAAATGTCAATGGTTTGGTTGAGATCACACCTAGTTTTGGTTTTATTAAACCTAACTCCAATGATACACTTTTGCAGAAACCCAAAGTAGCCTAATTTATGCTTAACTGTACGAAGATGAGATAAAATGGAAACCTAGCACAGTCAATATTTTGATCCAGATCTCTTCTGGGCTTTTTGATTTTTGCAGGGCCAAACCAGAAAAAGACTCTTCATGGCCCAATCAAAATAATTATTAGATGGTGGCATTGTAGATTTAGACAGTTCCTCTGGAAATCGCCACTGCATTCAACCTAACAAATATTTGCTGCCTGGGATTTTTAGAAAAAAGGGATGAATAAAAGACCAAAGCATTCCATAGGTATCTATTCAGTGTTTCATAACTATCCAATTGCCACTCAGGTAGAAGCTGAGTCATGGGCTGTGCAAATACATTTCCTTCACAGAATCCTGCATCCACTTAGCTTTTTCTTAGAAACAAACAGTTAGTTAAAATATGTAAGTAACAAAACTCAAGAACTGAAGACTCCATAGTCACAAAGAGCTACAGCTGTACATAATGTACACAATCTAGTTAGATGCCTTAATACAGCCTCTCCATTCAAAATAATAGGAATTATTCATTTCAAGCTTAAACCAGGAGTAACTGCTAAACTCAATGGACAAACATGCCTGAGAGGGAAGGGAATTGGCCGTATTGCATCTTGCTTGATTTTTTTTTAGCCTTGCCAAGCGATTCAACTAACTTTTATAGATGGCAGCAGTAACTCTACTGATAAAGTTTTAGTGTGTGCTTTATTTTTATGCCCAGTAACTAAAACCCTTTAAAAATAGGGTAAATTATAGGAGATTTTTTTATCGCTTCATCCAGTTAATAAAATCCATATCTTTTCTGGGTATAACTGTATTTATTAGCTAATTTCTTTCTTTCTTTATATCATGATTTAGTACAGGCACAGAACTTTGCTACAGCCTGCTAAGTTTAAAGGGAACAGATGTGCTGGACATTTCTGGGATGAACAAGCATGCCGAACCACCAAAACATGTGAAGCAGGAGGAAACTGTGGAAAAGACTTCCAGTGCAAGGAGACAGGTGAGTGGAGGTCTATCAAAAGGTGTGGAAAAATTAAGTCAGCTCCCATGGAAGAGGCTGAATTCTGAGAGCCATGGACCAGTTCCTCAGGTGGTCCAACATGTTTTCTAGTGGTTTCACTGAAGCTTTGGGGTGATTTTCATTGCTAGGGGAATCTAGACCCATGGTTCCCAATCTGTGATATGCGTACCACCAGTATCATGCAGACAACCTGTCAGTGGTACATGTTAACATATTTATTATAATTACTTTATATGACAAAAATTTGCTGGCAGTACATAAGGTTGAACTGAAAAATTTGCTGGTGGTACTGAAGGTTGTATTGTTTTAAATTGGTGGTGCGCAATCTGTCAGAGTTGCGCAGGTGCTGATCCAGATTATTATTTGGCCAACAATGTTGGCTGTCCTGGTGTAAGGAAAAAGAAGCGTCTGTTTTATATAGTCCTCTTTTTCCAGGGGCTCCATGTATGCCATAGTTTAAGGGCCGAAAAAGAATGGCTTCATATGTAAAACGTACATTATTCAAGAGCATACAGGAAACTGAAAAGTTTCAGTTCAAAAGAGCACTTCATGGGAGTTGTCATTTGGATACCTTTGTTTCTATTCCTAACTATAGTTGACTATCTCTGAGTATACTACATTTCCCATGGTGCACCACTTTCTTCCCCCTGAATAACAGGAAGGAAAAGCATAATGGGAGATATATAAACTTACCCGCGTGTTGGTTTTTTGGTTGCTTCACAAATTCTTGTATTTCAGTCATTTAGGGTATTTGTTGTTGTGCTTCTGATGAAAACCTGAAAGTAACTGTGGAAAACAGGCAATGCTTGAGAAAAAAAGTCTAGTCGGAAAAACATTTGACTGTCAGAAAACAGTTTTGACAGAAATGTTCTCGACTAACCCTGCCTATGTTGAATGCCCACAATAAAGTTCCCAGCAAAATTAACTTGTATCCACATATTTTTATCAACATACCCTCTTGTTCTTAAAAATTAGATGTTCTTTTTATAAAAATTACAAAATGTACCATAGTTAGTCCTCAGGGTGGTGAAAATCAGCGTCACTCCTCTGGTTACTGGAACAATGCTGGTTTACGCTTGCTGAGGATTTGGCCCTTCGTGTTTTAGGTTTTTCTGGCGGCTGTCAGTGGTGCGCACAGTCTCACACGGTGCTTCCCACAGATGTTCATTTCTGAAATATGTTTATTGTAGCCAACTCCCGAAACACCTTCTGCAACTTGAACGGACATAGCTGCACATTAATCTGACAAAGTTAATTCCATTTAGCCAACTGGAGAAGCGATTAGTCCTTTTCAAGAACACGTTCTTAGATAATGGACTCATACTGGAGCCTTGGCAAAGCAAACTTGACAAGATTCCCACGCACCAGATCCATTTTTTGGAACATAGCAGGTGCCCGATGCAGGCTTTTCAGCTGTGCTCCGCTGCACACGGCAATGGAAAGCTTCGGAATGGTTCCAACTCTGGTTGTCTCTGTACACTGAGGACCAAACTCCTGTCCTGGCGCTGGGCCTAAGCAAGAGTAAGGAGATTCAAAGGTAGAGTGAGAGAGGCATTCTCCCTTTCACCCAGCCCATGAAAGCACATCAAAAATCACTTCAGCCTCAATACTGAAATACCTCTTGTGGCTTTGTAACCCAGGTACACCCAAGGGTGTGCCCTATTCTCAATAGGATGGGATGGGTAGGCAGTAGTGGCTGCAGTGAAAGGGATGCCAGCATTTTGAGCAGGTCCCTCTTTCTTCTATAGAGTTATCCCAAGCCCAAAGTTCTTAACTAGATACAATTTATTGAGTTATAATATACATAAACATAAAACTAAATATCATATGCATATATTTACAGTGAACATTAACCAATATCCAAGGTCAAACTCTAAATAACACTATTTACAACATAACAACACAACCTTTCAACTGCAAAATATAGAGTGCCAATATAAAGGGCATAGCTCAACGAGGTCTCCTCTGCTGGAGCACTTCTCCAGGCCTCTCCTGCACTGCTGGGCTCCTCTCCAGCCCATGCCCTGCTCTGGGCACTGAGGGCTGAGCCTCTCTTTCCTTCGGGCAGGGGGCTGGACTCGACAATCTTCCGAGGTCCCTTCCAGCCCTAATGCCTATGAAATTTATGCTGCACCACCGCTGCTGGCTCATGGGTGCTGGGCCTCACGCTGCAGCACTACTATTTCCCCATGCCCTGTCTTGGCACTGAGGGCTCTCTTAGCACAGGCCGGGCCCTTCAGGCTCTGGCCAGCCGTCCTCATGCCAGGTGGCTAACCCAAGCAGCCTCTGCTGCTCCCTGGCTCCCAAGACTCGGGCCTATGCGCCACCCTGCGCACTGTGGGACCTGGCTGATTGTTGGGAGGTGAGGCCTGAGCTGCCTCACTGTGGGCCCCAAGGCCCTGCCGGGGTTGCAGGCTCAAGCCTCTGCTTGCAGCTCCCAAAGCCTGGGCTCCATGCACCGAACTGTGGGCCAGGTCCGCTAATTTTGGAGCCAGAAAAGGTAAATGAGCACACCCTCCACCCACTTGGGCTTTTGTGCCAGATGGAGATTTATGCTGATTGTGGCTTATGTGATTTTTTTTTCATGCATAGAAGACAACTTACCATGTGGAGTCTGGATCCGATGATCTGTAAGGTCCCTTCCAGCCCCTAACAACTATGAAACTATGTTATGGAGGAAATGACCTGAGCCAGCAGTTTGCAGGATGCGGCTTCTGTAGCCAGTGTTGCTGGTGTTAGGCGAAGGCAAATTGCATTTCTTTTGTGCAACCTTCATCTTCTCCCATGGGGACACTTTAGGCTTTGAAAGGGCCTCTTGGTCCCTGGACACTGATCCTGGGACTACCCAGAGGGTCCTCAGTCAACCAGAACTCCCATCACTGGGATACTTCTTTGAGTAAGGAAGAAGGAAATCAGATTGATTCAGCTTTAATAGTTTGTTTAAGGAAACAGGAACTTTAAAAACCATCCAGTTAGACTACACACAGACTGTAAAGATAAGAAATATTAATATGCAGCTATGCATTTCAGGTCGCTGTATTAAACGCCACCTTGTGTGCAATGGAGAGACAGACTGTAGGGATGGGTCTGATGAGAACAACTGTGAGGATGCCGATACTGAAATCCTCTGTGAAAATATGCACCCAATTCCTGGAGCTGAAAGAGCAGCGCAAGGGTAAGTAATTAATTTATATTTCTATTCTTTCAATCAAACCAGGATTTTTTTGTGTGCGCTGCTCAAATACCATAATACCATAATTTTTTTTTCTAATTTGCTGAGCTCTGACAATATAAATAATGTTGTACAAACAGAGGAGGACAGATTGTCTCACAGACTTTACCGTCTAAATTGAGACGCCAATGAAATGTATAACCATTATATAGCCTCTATATTAGCCTGATCCAATGTCTTTTGAAGTCAAAAGGAAAAAACTCCCAAGTAGTTAAATAGGACCCAGGAATAGGACGTGAGCAAGTCTATCAATAACTTACCCTGTCTTAATTTTAATTAAACGTCAACTTTTACATTTTCTTCTGATTTGTTTGTCTTAGAGCACAAAAGTAATGGCATTTAGCCTCTTCCCCTTAGAGAGGATTTCCATTCAGAGGAGTTGCACTGATATCTACTTGGACTCCGCTGGATTTAGGAGTGAGTAACAAGGGCAATCATGGGTCATCCAATACGCCTTAGCCTTAGGTCCCCACGAGTCCGTTGGCTGCTCTGCCTGGAACAGTGCTTTCATTTTGGGGCCGTCAAGTTACCAAAGGACATCGAGAAACTAAAGGGAATTCAGAGAAGAGCAGTAGAAATGACCAGCGAGCCAGAGGGAATGACTTGTGAGGAAAGATTAAATAAGACAACTGTGTTTAGCTTGGCAAA
Source organism: Gavialis gangeticus (assembly GCF_001723915.1). Lineage (NCBI taxonomy): Eukaryota > Metazoa > Chordata > Crocodylia > Gavialidae > Gavialis > Gavialis gangeticus. The sequence continues at coordinate 12,973,847 of NW_017728993.1, read as the reverse complement.
GTGAAAACAGCCTGCAAAGATACAGAGGGCTGCAACTCCCCATGGAGGAAGAGGTAAATGGGAAAATAAGTAAGAGGAAAGAAATGAGATCAAGAAAGATATCAAGGAAATGCTCTAGTGACAGTGAGACGTGCTATGCTGTAAAAGTCTCCTGAGGGACACGATGGGCTCCCCGCTGATTAGGACTTTTAGATCTGTGCTAGATAAAAAACACTAGCAAATGTTAACGTAACTGGTTTCCTGCCATTGCAGTAGCAAGGCTCTGGCTCCTCCTTTTGGCTCACCCACTCTTCACATATGGCACATTTTAGGATTTGATCGTAGGGCACTTTGTGACCCTAGGGTGTGAGAGGGGGTGGAGTAAAATGTTCTTGTGCAATTTGTGGATAATTGGTTGCTGGCAAATATACAGAGCTAGATTTCTTGGCACCCACGTTCCTAAAATGAAAATCATCAGAACATCATCTTATGCTGACAGACAGAGATGGACAGGATGATTTAGTTAGTCTTTTCCATATCTAACTTAAGATGCTAGGACATTACCTGTGAAATAACTGGGGCTATTATTAGTCTGTCTTATTTTTTACTTGGAGATAACATTATTCTAAGCTGGTTTCTGCAGGACACAGCAACAATATAGAGTGGGGAAGCATGTGTCTCCCCCATTTTTGAAAATGAAGATCTTGAGTTGTTGCTACCGGTGGTCCAAGAGCTGATGCGGAAAGCCAAAGCAGGGGTGAAAAAAACCATCATGATAATTGTTTAACAAAAAAAGAGAAGCAACAACTAATTTCCGCATGATGTCTTTGCATTAAAGATACAATATTCTTACACAAGATGAAAGACAATATATATATGATCCTAATTTTTATGGAGGCCAGTGCGAGTATGTTTACAATGGAGACTGGCGAGAACTGAAATACGACTCAGCCTGTGAACACCTGTATTATGGGGATGATGAGAAATATTTTCGAAAACCCTACAATTTCCACTTTTATCAATTTCTAGTGAGTATTTAATATGTTCATATTTGGCAATATTTTCTGTGCTAAAACCAAAGCTTGCTTTCATGCTTTGATGCTAAACGGATTTCCTCAGGAAAATGTATGCAAGTTTCTTCCAGAGATAGAAAGATATTGCTGAAATGCAACTTTTATGGATGAGCAACTTCCTATGCTCTTCGACTGTCATTGAAAATATGCATTGTTGATACAAGAGATTACTGGAATGGTATCCTGCACCACTTGCAAGACACTCAGTTCTGGTCTCTTTTATAAATCCTTCTTTACAACCCAGCTTTTCCAATGGTTTTATTTCTAATTATCTGTAAGCAATTTGATAGCATAGCATTGTTTTGCAAACACATACATGTATCAAGGAGCTCGCAAGCTCCAGAATTGCACCCAAGCAATCCCATTACTTATTCTGGTCTAGCGGACAAGGCATTAAATTGGGAGCTAAAAGATATGAATTCTTTTCCTAGATCTGCAGTGGTGGGATACTGAAAAGAGTTTCAGTGCCTCTGAGACTGGAATGGGGATGGTCCTACTTGCACACTATTGTGCGGCACTTTGAGAGCTACGGTGTGGATGAAAAGTGTCACCGAGAACCAAAGTGCCCCTCCATTCTTCCCCCTTCATCTTGCTAATTGCTTCCTTCCTCCACCCCCTGTACATCTTGTTAGTTGTCTGGTTAATGCTGGAGCTATAAAATTCCACCTTGTTCAATCTGTGACCCAGTCCTTATCTCCTGCACACTATTCAAATACAGCTCTGAAGACAGAGTTATTAATTTCCTCCCAGGCTTTTCTATGGCGCTTTACAAAACATCAGTTAATTTATTTTCATCCCTGTGAGGCAAAGCAAAGGTATTAGCCTCTTTTCACAAAGGCAGATCTGAACTGGAGAGAGATTCGTGTTAAATATTTCCGCTGATTTTGGGTGCCCAATCTGAGTTGCCTCCGCCCTGTTTTTTCAGCCCTTTCATTTCACTGTTACGATGTCTCCCTTGGTGTTATCAATGCACAGCTCCCACTCATGGCCTTTTCGGCAGTGAGTGCTCAGCATTTCTGCACATCAGCCCCCGGTGTACCTAGTTGGGCACCCAGAAAATAAGGAAGGCACGCATACTGAGCAACCGCCCAGGGAAAGTCTGAATTGTGCCATTTGTCTCGCGTCATGCAAGAGCTCTGTGGCCGTCACAAATGGAAGCCGGTCCTCCAGGGCAGCATTTAGCTGCCTTGATCAAGGCTAGAAATAGATGGCATCGAATGCAATGGATCACATCCTGGAGCAGCTGATCTGCTTCATTGGGCAGAACACGCATTGCCTCTTGTCCCTCCTGTTGATTTGTGGGAGAATGGGCAACACGTTTCCCCGCTTCCAGAGATTGCTGGGGCCACATCTCTGGAAGCAAAGAAAACTGGGCAGGTGCTTCTGGGGCTTGAGGGCCTTGATCCTGCGCAGGAATCCCAGGATGCACACAAGCAGGCGTCTCGAGCCTCAGGAGCGCCTGCTTAGGCCAGTGGGAGATTGTGGGCACTCTGGCTGCCCGTGCTTTCCCACCGTAAACCAAATAGATGCCCACTGTAATAAAGCAGCACGATTTATTACTACCTTTTGTTGCAGTCATTGTAGTGCAACAAGAGGTATGTACATCTATTTGCTGTTGCTTTGTGCTACCATATAAATCTTTATGGAGGCAAAGGCAATTTTTGTTTTTACCCCAAGAGTTCCTCCCTTCTCTTCCTGCAAACCCCAGCTCCATGCATTACACACCTTCCGATTTCAGCAACCAATAAGGCAGGGGCCCCACAGACAAGTTTTCTGTGCCCTTTACCAAACAGCCTCGATCCATCTACAGAGCAGATTTGTCCTGTATACTGAATGTGGATGGGGGTATCTTTTGGAAAAATAACAGTACAGGATCATACAATTAAAGACTATACCATAACGCATATGCACTTTAATTACAGCATTTGCTAATCTTTCATAGATT
>NW_017728993.1:12943731-12970535 GCF_001723915.1 Gavialis gangeticus | reverse complement strand
TTGAACCACCTCCCATGGCAGGCTATTCCAGACCTTGGGGGCTCGGACAGTAAAGAAATTCTTCCTTACGTCCAGCCTGAAATGGTCTCGCAGAAGTTTATGACCGTTTGACCTCGTCATCCCTTGGGGCGCTCTGGTGAACAAACGTTCCCCCAGATCCTGGTGGTCACCCCGGTAAACTTATAGGTGGCCACCAGATCACCCCTGAGCCTGCGCTTTTCCAGGCTAAAGAGCCCCATGGCTCTCAGCCTGTCGTCGTAAGGTCTGTTTTCCTGACCTCTGATCATGCACGTGGCTCTTCTCTGGACTCTCTCAAGCTTCTCCACATCCTTTTTGAATTGCAGAACCCAAAACTGGATGCAGTACTCCAGCTGCGGCCTCACCAAGGCCGAGGACAACGGGAGAATGACGTCCGGGGATTTGCTTGAGAAGCATCTATGGATGCAAGCCAGCGTTTTGCTCACTTTACTAGCCACAGCATTGCATTGGAGGCTTATGTTCATCTTGTGGTCAATCATGACCCCCAAGTCCTTTTCATCCATAGTGCTAGTCATGGGGAAGTGAGGCTTTGGCAGAGCTTGAACCTAATTTGGGTCTCCAAGAACCGTGCTACGTTTTGGGCTCAATCAACCGCTGGTTCAGAATTTCTCACAAACCACCACTTTGCTCTTCATCAGGCTTTAACACTACAAAGCCATTGGCTGTGCTACCTACAGGGACCTTTTATGCATGGGGTCCAGTGCATGTCATCAACCAAATGTGGCTTACTTATCATGGCCTTATTCTAATACTACCTTAACATGGTCTTGTGGATCCCTGCAGACTATACTTGGGGTTTCTCTTTTTGTCTCTTCCCCAGGGGCGTCCCCCCCATTAAGAAATTTAAAATATTTTGGTTTCATCCTGATGTGGAACACTTTTGAAATCTCAGTACTACATTTATTCCCCCATCCAGCTGTAGATGAAGCACACATTTTGCCAATAAGTGTCACAGGTATTTGTTGAGGGATGGTGAGAAACAGGGTTCGAGCCTGGTGGAGAACATGCTCAGGAAGTAGAGGATCTTCTGCCTGTTCCTCCAAAGCTACATCCTTTCTCTCTTTGCTCTGTCCCAAGCTGGTGTCTTCTTCAGTCCTACTCTTTTCTGCACTCTCAGTGCCTCATCCAGTTTGTCTCATTCACCTCCTCGCTCTACCCTGTTCTTTCCCACATATCTTGTCCCAGTCTCTGCCCAACCAGTCCTAGTTTTCTCCAACACCCATCTCTGTCCATTTGTCTTTCCTATTCCACACCCTGTTCCTTCACTGACTTATAGTGTTTAGTCCCAATGACATAGGGTTGGAAGGGCCCTCAAGTGTCATCTAGCCCAGCCCCCAATCTTTATCCCACCTCTTGGACCTCATCTGAATTCAGTATGTGTCGTAAGCCAGAACTGTCTGCTCTGCTCAGTCGGTCAGTTGGGACGGCACATGCAGTCTGATGAGGACGTAAGTCCTCTGCTTATGGAAGCTTATGCTACACATCTCTGATTTAGTTAGTCTATAAGGTACAAATTTACCCTGCCATCTACATGCAGTCTAATCACAGAGAGGAACTGTGAGAGTCTTGGGGATGCTCAGTGCATATAAAATTAAGAAAAAATAAAAACAATTCCCCACCCCATCCTCCCAACTGGAAATAGATGAGGCAAAATGCTTAACTTTAAATACTTTTCTCCCAAAGCTTAGCTGTGATTAAGTTTCCAAAGTAAAAGGCATTTTTCTCAATTTGTTATCCTGCATTATGTGTAGTCAGGGACAGTGTTGTTGATGTTGCCATTGGTTTCAACAGGAGTGGGATCAGGTCCTTAAATGAGAGAGTGGATTTAAGGAGGAAGCTGATATGTAAAAAATTAATGCCTCTTCCTTTTATTTCAGGCTCACGCTGATACTGGATTCTCTTTCGAGTTTTACGATGATTCAAAAGACTTGCTTGATGCATTAAAACGTGAAAAATCCAGCAATTTTGGCCTGACTTTTGGAATAGCTCCCAAAGAATCACCTATCAAATTTGAGCTTGGTTTCAGTTTATCAAAGGGAAAGGGATCTCTGAAGAATTTCACACAGTATAATGAGAAGGTAACGAAAACACGATGCACACATTGTCAATAATGTCTTATATGATCTTGGCGTAACTTATGTTAGTTTATTCCTGTAACTGCATTTTTTAAAAAACAATAGTAATTGTACCTTAATTTGTTCATGTAATTGCAAATGCGAGATCGTTAGTAAGCCTGTTTGTTGTTCTTATTACATTTAAGCAAACAGGGAATGGGAATAAAATTGAATTATGGAGTATGAGAACACATGTCATTTCACCCCGTCCTGTTTCATGACTACATTAAGCATATAAATAAAGAAATACTGAAAGTGGTGAAGAGGGAGGGAAAAAATCAAGATGTTCATCAAGCATTTGTCCTGAGGGAATGAGCTCCAATGGCAAATATATCTTTTTCAAATTAATACGAGCTGCAATATGTTGGTAAGATGAGCCACAATTGTGTCATCGGTTGAAAATACCATAGTACAAATCATAGTACAAGTAATACTAAGAAAAAGGGTTTATTTTTAGTAGAAGGCTTATGTCATTGACAATTATGTGGTGACCCCTTTCAGATGTAATAATATTAATGGTAATAGTACTATTTCACATTTATACCATGCCTTGCCTCTATTTCTCTCATGGAAACTACAGGAGAATTATTTTGACAGTATCCTTGTTAAAGTGCCTTCAAAACTGCTACAAACTGGCCCCATTAAAGTATTTAGTATCTCTTTGTTTCCAGCAGTGAAATTCTCAGTTATTAAAAGAATCATTAAAAGGGCCCTTTTCATTGCTTCTGATTCTGAGACTTAGTACAATGAAAGACCTTGCAAGAGAAAGCTCACCAGTTATGTGGATTTAAGGGACCAGCATCATCCGCTAGTACTAATCTTATATCCTGGGAAGTTCCCACAGTGATGCCATATCCAGTTAATGCTGAGTTGAGGAAAGAAAGGGAGACGGGACATTTTGCCAACCAGAAGTTTGGTAGTTATAGATACACACACTACGTAGACCTTTATAGAACGAGCCACTGACATACTTTCTCTTCCCATTTCAACGCATTGCAGAAAACCACAATGCAACATGCTAATTCTCTTTTATTGGCTCATCTAGCCCAAGAGAAATGCAAAAGTGAACAAAAAACACAAATTTCTGGAAAAGAATAGGAGATGCTGGCACCTTATTTAGGCTTTTGTACGTTTAAGGTACAGCTTGGTCCCACTTTCAAGATTTCTATACAACTAGAAGGGGCAGATTCTTATATGTTTTCATGTATTATTAGAGCTGAGATAAAACTGTGCATATTGGCAACATGACTTGCTGCAGTTTTAAACTAAAACATCTCCATTGATTTCAGTGGAGATGCTCCTGATACACAGGAGTTAAAACTCAGGCTCAGGTAATGTATCTTTATAGGTCTCTCAGACAAATGAAAGCCAGCTGATGCTTTTTTTCCCTGATCTTCTGCAAAGTGAACTTGTGCATTCTTTGTCCTTTAATATTTAGTTTATGCGTAACTTCTGCTAAATATATTTTTTTATCTGCAGAATCTAGGATTCATTAGAGGTGTAACCAAGGTACAGACTGCACGTTTCAAAATGAGAAGGGATAACATAGTGCTGGATGAAGACATGCTTCAGTCCCTCATGGAGCTTCCAGACAGATACAATTATGGAATGTATGCCAAATTTATTAATGACTACGGTACCCATTTCATGACGTCTGGGACTATGGGAGGCATCTTTGAATATATCTTGGTTGTTAACAAAGACGAAATGACGAGAACAGGTTAGAAAAACACTACAAATTCTGTATGAATTGCTTTCTACTCTACTCTCCCATTATGGTTAAGATTACAGATAATTAAAAACTCCTATAGGGTTCTTTCCTCATCTGCATCCCAGGCATGGAGCACTAATACTATCATTGCTGCAGTGGTGTGTACCTCACAGGTGTTTTGGCCAGAAATGTATATAGTCTTCTACCTGATGGCATCGCCCAGTATTGACCCAGGCTACATATGCTAGATAGAGCTATGGATCCATACCTGGCATTCTGGTCTGGTTACTCAAGCAAAGAGTCCACAAAAGTATGGATGGAAATTAAACAAGACCTTCCTGGTTCTTTCCAAAATAAAACTTGGTTCTTTTTTTAGTGTAGGCATCACCTTTGGCTCAGGGGGCAGGGAAACCTGTGGGGTGTCTCTGGTCAACAACCTGGGAGGATTTTAACCCACACATCTTCTCTTTGTCCAGGAGAGCGTGCTAAGTCCTGCACTATAGTTCATCCAAGGGTGGATGCCTCTTCATCTCTTCTGTTGAGGATGTTCCATTTTGCACAAATATATAGATAGGCGTCGTTCCAAAGCATTCACGTTACCTACCCTGACCCTCTATACTTTGCCCTCCCTGCTGAAGAACAGCTGAGGTGAAGATAGACCTCATGGCCTTGATGAGCCTGGTCAGGACTTAGTTCATAATGGCTAAACCTAGGCACTCTGAATAATTATGGCTGCTTTATCATTTGAGGCTTCAGTACATTTCATGGCATGCTACATTTCATGGCAGGTTCAATGTCATGGGTTGTATCATCAGCTCACATATTTTTGGTACAGAAATGGAGCTGCCCCGATAGACATCAGTTGTCCCAACTCTCCTATGGGTCACTCTGTGGTATATGAGCAAAGTTAAGATGGAAAAGTCCCAGGTTAGTTTATTTAGCCTCTATCCTGCTGAGAGATGTCAAATGAACCAGACAGGGACCACTTTCCCTCCAGATCCCTCACTGAACTGAAGGAATGTAGAAATCCTGCCATTAGCATCACTGCCACAGGATGAATTAAGCAGAAATGAATCCATCCCTGGTATGTTTAATGCCCCTCTCCCTCAGCAGGACCATTCAGGAGACTCGGGCATTCTATGCTGTAACCCTACATTGGAAAGGATGTGACCCACGTAGAGTTGGTGATGTTCTCAGTTAAAGTTAGGCTAAATGATTTCAGGGGTGGCGAAGGTGCCCTCCTCAAGCACCACTCCAGTGTCCCTCTACTGCCCTAGCAATACTTGCGCCCCACTCACCAACCCCTTTTTACGTCAGTGCTTTGGGGGTCAGTAGTTTCCAAGTCCAGATACAACCTGTAGCCAAATTTTGCAGCTTTAACACAATGCCAGGAGGAGGACAGGCAGGTCTCTCTGGAAAACATCTAGTTAAACAAGCAGGTAATATCTTCTATGAAAATAGGATGGTCACCGACAGGGCTTCCTGGCCTGTTTTTTCACATCAGACCGCCGTGGCAATAACTAGCTTAGGGAAGAACCTGCATTTCCTTCACTTCCTTCCTTTGCTGTGTCAATCTTCTGGGGTTTCACCCCTTCCACCAAGTAATTGGGCAACAAGCAAGTATCTTATGCCATCTTTGGCACTGGTGATTTCCCAGATCTGAAACTGTTCTTTTCCCCTTTCCCTAACTTAACACAATGGGAAGAGAGATGACCACCAGGCTGGGGGAAAAAATCCATTTTTCAGGGGAGAGACTGGTTGAGAATGTCAAAACTGGTTCAGAATGCCAAAATAGATTTAAGTCCATATTTTGAAGCCTGAAAACTTAATAACTGACTGCTCAGGAACAAAACAAATGCGGACAAATAGCCAGAGGAAAGAAGGATACCTCACTCACACTTCATCTATTTGCTAGTGAAGGTCGCTATATGATGGAGCCCTTAACGGGATGCAGTCTAATAAACAAGCTCTTCTCTAAAAGGGTTGGGCTGAGCGACAAAGATGCAGGTGCATCAGGGGGTGAGACTCCAAGAAATTCCCTTCACTCTGCCGGCAACAATTGTCACTCCAATTATACCTGCTAGCAGAGATGGGGAGTAAGAAAGCATCACGCAGACAGATCCAGATGAGCTCAAAGGCATTTGTTTGTTCTGAATATGTAAATAATGCATTGTACTTGGCATTATACCTGCCATTTTACACTGGCTGGCTTTTAATCTGAGGCAATGACAGAGTTGCACTTGTTCTAGCTTTCAAAAACTGAAGGTGTGCAGGACTGCAGAAGGCTGCCTGTAAATCTTGTTTGTGTAACACATCATCCACAGCTGTTTGGATTGCATGCACATCAGTCTCTGGAAAGTCGACACATAAAGTCGTTGCTAATCGAATGTATGAAGCGTAGAAGAGTAACAACATAGTACGTCGGCGCCCTAGCCAGATTCTTAGCTTCTGCAAAGCCATCTGCAGTGTGATAGAGACCACGGCCCTGACACAGCCAGTGATACAAGCAGGCGTGCAAAGTGTCAGCCCTGGTTACCCCAGTCTGGAGGGGAAAGGGTAGGGGCTTACTAGGAGACTAGGCTAGGTGACAATAGCAATAGTAATACCTAAGAGGAATCAGGGGCTGAACTGGTGTCTGTCTCTGGTATAAATTAACATAGCAGAACTGTGGTAATTTACACCAGTTTGAGATCTGGGCTGGAATAGGCTGGTTCCATATAACTCCATGAATTCAATATGTAGCGCCCACCATAGAGAAGAGAGATCATTCCCAGTTGAAGTCATTGGCGCAGCGCTCTGAAAGCAGATGCCCTTATTCTTGAACGCACTCTGTGTCCTCACCCCTTTTTATTTGACTTGAGGGTTGAGTGATAAAGAGGCGAGCAAGATCTTGGCGAGCAGGACTTTAAGCAGCAGACTGCCAAGCTAAGAGGAAGAATGAATCAATGACAGGAGGACAGGGGCTATTATTTCACTTTATCTTGTGCTTACCGTATATCTGAGAAGAGAAAATTTACAGCTACATCGCACTTTATTTTAGGAATGAGGGATGTTGAAGTGCTGCAAAAGGCAAAAATGTGCCCCTGAAGGGATGTAATTTTCACTCTAATTTAGGATACTTGTACAATTTCCATCTATACTGGAGACTATTAAAAAGGCAACATATAGTCACACAGCACTGTATGGTATGCTAAGCACACAGGTGAGGACACTGCTGTATCACCACCTGGAAAGAGTTGAGTTAAACTGATCACTCGGTGTCCTAGAAAACTGGGCTGGCCCTTAGATCCAGATCCACCAAACGATGTAGCCACCTAATGTGGGATTTAGGTAAGATTTTGCTTTTCAACTCCAAAACTTAGATCCTCAGAGCCCCCATTCAGTTGCTTCCCAAACCTGGAAGTGCCTGTGCTGCATAGGCATGTTGGTCTTCAGCATCCAGTTTCCCCTGGTGCTTAGAATATGCTCCTAGATCTGCTCAAAAGAGCATAAGTCTTGACAGGATTGATTCATTTGATGCCTGCCTTACACTCAAACCCTGCTGGAGCCCATCTCTTTCACCCAAGGGCGCAGGAGGGGTTTTGATTCAGTATGTCCTCTTGGAGGCCAGCAGCTGTATTCTAGCAAAACACAACTGGAGGAGGGGTCCTCTTTTTATTCAATACCTCAGTGATTATAGCATTCACCCAGTACAAGGCCCACATCCTTATGCTTCTGGAGAGTCATATCTTCAGCCTATCTGTTCCAAATACCACATCCGTATTTTATCCATTAACATATTTAGGTAAAATACTTAAACACCTTGGAAGGAGGGCTGGCCTCTCCACCAAGTGAGCTCTCTCACCATTAAGCTTTGGGGTCATGTTCTTTCTTGGGCACTTTCTTGCTCATGCTCTCTCTCTGGCCCAATAAATCCTTAAGCCATTTCTGCAAACTGGAACAAAGTCAGTGGTACAGATGTCAAATGGCCCCCAAGAAGGAGTGGATTGCTTGGTGATGGGGATATTCTGGGAGGTAAGGTTCAAGGGAACTGAAAATAGGTCTCTCACATCCTGGCTGGGTATCTTATTACTGTCTTATTGTAAAATAGTACATAACGCCCTGTAACATTGTCTAAAGAAAAGTGGTAGCTGGCTGCCAGTGCATTTTGATGCAGGCAGTATGTAGTAGGTATTTTCTGGCTGGCTGGAGCTCCACGAGCTTGGTGAAAAGATGCTTAAGTTTCTGGATCTCAGTGGGGCTTAAGCATGAACTAAGATGGAGATGCTTGACAGTTAAGATTGAGGCACGCCTGGATGTACAGAAGTAGACGTTTAGATATCTGAGATATTTTACATTCGAAAATGAAGGCAGATTCCTCCAGAATTAGGTGCCCATAAAAGGTGGATCTGGGTGAGGTGCCACCCTTGAACTGTGTAGCACATGTACACCTTTGTATCACCAACAGCTCCCTCTTTACACAATCCTAGATCCACTCCTGGTGCAAGCTAAGCAAGGAGCTACAGGGTTGCACCTAAACTGTGCATAGCTCCCAGTTTTAAGAACCGAAGGTCCTTTTCTTGGCTCTGGCCCTCAGTGCAAGTGAATGGGAGACCTCAGGTGATGTCCCTTATTAATTATGCCATTCATGTTGTTCCTTCCTCCTTTTTAAAATAAAGTACTATTGTTTGATTACTTAGCAGAAAAAAAAACCTGTAATTTGTTAACGGTTATAACAGCATTTAAGGGAGAAACATTCCACAGAGAATAACGTGGAAAAAGCCTTTATACATTATGATTAATTCAAAATACAGCAATAAATCTAATGACTAGAACACGTTTAACTATCTGAAATTATATCAGATGATAACCAATAATGGTTTCCCCTCCCCCAAAGTGCCAATATTTTGTATGACCACCCCTTTGCAGTGATAACCACTTTACATTTATCAACACTGGATCTACAGTTTTGCTCCAACCAATAGCAAATTGTATTGACAGACCCTGGCTGAACATAATTACTCAATGGGAGCCATGGTGAATCAATTAATCAGGGTGTTACTCAACTTTAATTTTATGGCACTCCAACACTGAGCTAAGCAATCATTCGTGCTGCTTTGGGTGAATGAATTTTACCCACTTCAATTTACAGCTGTTGAATATTTTAGTTCACGTAATTGAATGCTGCGTGTTTAATCTTTCTCAGGGGTCCAGGTTTACAATGTGATGAGACCCTCTCTTGGCACAAAAGGCCATGGGCAATGAGGTGTTGAGTACCTTCTGAAATGAATGGGAATTCAAGATACAGATTGCTTTATTTGGGAAACTTCGTACCTCACGTGTTCAGCATCTGCTCCAGCACCAGTGAAGTCAGTGAACCAGATCTTGGTCTTAGTTGCCCTCCACTGACTTCAGTGGAATTATTCCCAGTTGATATGTGATAGAAGAACAAAGTCTGGCTTAAAGGAGTGTTGCTGTAAACTTTAATGGGAGCAAAAGTGGGTCCCACAAGACTGTAGCAAATAGGAAGCAGTGTCACACTGTCTTGACAATCAAAAAGGCTTGGGTTCTATTACTGTCTTTGATATTGGATGACGCGCTGGGTGACTTTGGTCTTTTCAGCAGTATTTGTAAAATACTTTGAGATCTGTGACAAAAAATGGCTGTCTAAAAGTTGGGACTGTACTATGAGTCTCATCCTCATGCCTCCGCTGACATCAGATTGCCATTAATTTCTATACAATTTGATCCTCAGTGGGCATGTCTACATGAGGCACTACTGTGCAGTAGTGTTGGCATGCACTGACCATGATGCACTGCTACAGTGCAGTAGTAATGAGCTCATCGTTACTGCACAGTAATATCTGAAAAAAACTGTCTGGGGACAGTACTGCGCCCTAATGCTGGTTCACTGTGCAGTCGTTCAGTACTTGCTTATGCAAGCACTAGGTGACTGTGCAGTAACGACTGCGCAGTCTGCTGCTCGCGTCGGCGCAGCCAGTTTGTAATGTGCCAAAACTTCCTCATAATGAAAGTATGTTAGCCTACATCTAGAAGTAATTGTTAAGATAGCACAACAACATTTGTTTGTACCTAGGAGCACTTCTACAATCTCTGCTCCCTCCTGTGCCTGATGAAGGGCGAGTGTGCCTGAAAGCCTGCAAATAAATAAAATCATTTGTTTGCAAATATCTAGTTGGTCTAATAAAAGATATCATCGGCTTTTCCACAAGTTTTGATTCCTTTTGCAACAAACAGGTGCTTGACAAGTTGTTACTGAAGATGATCTGCAAGCCATTCATTTTTGCCTCATTCAATAACCTGTCCACATTAATCCATCAAAACTCTTGCAGGCAAACTATTTTACTATGACCTTTTTTCAGCATCCTTATGTTTTAGCTCTTAACCATTGGCCAAAAAAAAAAGGAAAGAAAAGAAAAGAAAAAGAAATAGGGTCATATCCACAGCTAGTTAAAGGAAATATGGCAAATTATATCTGTGAGCATCTCATCTGTCTGTCCCAGGCAGGCCTACTTGGTGAGACCAAATAAAAAGGCGAACGTGGATTTCAGTTTGTCAGGATCTCTGCATCTCTTTATTCGGATCACTTTCTTCTGCCAGTACAGGATTTTAGCTTAAAAATTACTACCAGGGATATCATATAGGTGTGTCAGCTCCTTAGCTACTGAAAATTGGCCTCTAAATGCATTGACTTCAGTGGGTCAATTCAGATGTATTCCATGGAACGATGGTGCCTGTATGAAAATAGAGTTTTAAACAGGTGGAACAAAACCTGACATAAACACTTGCATTTTTTAAAGCTGACACTTTTGCTTTCTTCTAATACATATAGAGAGAACATTTTTTTGCCCTTTGCATCACTTAGGAGCTATGCTTGAGACACCCAACCAAACCATTAGCACCACACATGAATGGAGAAGGCTTGTGCAAAACAGCTTCCAGAAACTCTTAGACATCAATAATTATTTGGCTTCCACAAATGTGTGTGTGTGTGTGTGTATATATATATTTTTTTTTTTCTGGGTGACATGTCCCTACCAAATAATATTGAGAAAAACAGCATCTTTCTGAATAATACTGTAATTCATTATATTTTTGTTTTTTTCAGGTATTAAAGCTGAAGAAGTAGGTTCCTGTTTTGGTCTGTCACAAGGCTTCTCCATCAGTAAGGCTGATATAATCGGAAAAGCAACACTTTCACACAGTGAATGTCAACAAAAAGGATCTCTTCAAACTGGTATGAAGTTTTCAAATTAATCAGAATATATATTTCCTGCTAATAAATCTCAAGCTGGTTTCACTCCTGGTGTTAGTGGTAAAACTGCATTTTTAGAAATTCAGCCATTGATGCTGCTTATTTGGCTCAGTATTGCTGTTGCAGTCAACTGATTGCTGACTGCTTGGCTTTTGAGGTTACATGGTAGTTTAAAATAGGAATGGATGAAAATCAAGGAGCTTTATGAACCTCTCAACATAAATGATGGGTTGTGGTATTTGTAAAATTAGTTCATATCTATAACATTTCCCCCATGTAATTTAAATTCAGTTTTTGTCAAGGGAAATTCCTTTTAAACTCTACCTCAAAGTTAAGTCAAAGTACCCACAACCTCAACAGCTAACCAGAGTTAAGCACAGCCTCAAGAGCTATCAAATGGGTTTGCTGCATTCGGTATTAAGATCCTTAATTGATGCAAATCAGCATAAATCCACTGATTTTAGAGATGCTATTTTGGTTTACCCCAGCTAAGTATCTGGATCAAGGTATTTATTTTAGTTAAAGCAAAGTGCTAATAGCAATTCTCATTCCAGAAGTAATTCCAATATTTCAATATTAGCTTTTATGCCGAATCAGAAAAAAAAGTTAATGAAAGGCATGTGTGCACAACACTTTAAAGCGGGCTAAATGCTTCTGCACCACTTTAATGGTGTTGGTGCAGAGGCATTTAGCCCGCTTTAATGGTGTTTGCACGCCTCGGTGGCGCATTGCACATTAATTCCAGCCCCTGTAGAAAATTTGGTGGTGTAATATGCCTTAAATGACTTGGGGCACAGCAAACTAAAACACCTTTGAGGAGTTTTAGTTTGCTGCCCCTACAGCCGCAGAGTGAAGCACTGGGCTCCATACGGCTCCACGGCTCTGCAGGAAGCCCTGCAGGCAGCCTGGCAACAACCCGGGAAAGCAGCTCTGCCTAAGAAAAGCAGCGAGTCTGATCTTTTTTTTTCCCCCTGGAGCCTGCCTCCCGGCGTGAGCTACTCAGGGGCCTTGTGCTTCCCTCCGTGGCTGTGGTGCCCCCTGGGACTGCCCGAGCTGGGTGCTGTGGGTGGGTGCCACCTGGGTGGGGGGCACTGCTGCCACGAAGGGAAGCACCAGCCCCCCCGCAGCCAGGGACCACTCTGCCTGCCAGTAGCTCGCCCTCCCCTCCCCACCAGAGAGGCAGGTAAGTCAGCGGGGTGAGTGCACAACACAGGGGTTTTTTAAAACCCACCACTTAGATGTAGGGCCCCCATTTCGTCTACACACGCCCCTGCAGATTAATATTGAACTGACTCATAACGGTATATTGGGTCAGTTCAACAAAATGAACTGTTTTAACTCAGATCAAAATCATCCAAATGAAACATTTTGTGTGAAAATGTTGGAAAATTTGAAATTTCCCTATAAGAACTTTCAACTTTATGGGAGTGGCATTTGCTCTCCAAAGCCGTTCCAGTGTAACTTTCTCAATGAACTCTAATGTTTAGATTAGAAAGTTTGTCTGTTCCTTTCTATTTTATTCCATAGTCCCTTTGAATGCATATTTTTTTTTATCTCCACGATCTTTCTTTACACTCTAGAGGTCTGGATTTCCTTCCTATATGATAACTGCCAGTAACTAACTGCATGACCTTGCACTAATTGCTTTTTTATCTGAACCTCAGTTTCCACATCTGTAATACAAGAAGTGGATGCTGGGGAAAACTGACACCTAAATTTGTAAAACCCTTTGACTTGTACAGATGACATGACAAAATTACATTACTATTAACATAGCTCTTATTATTGCATATATGCTGGGGAGCATGACGGTGATATACGACAGTGACTGTGTCTTATATAAATCTAAGCCAGATAGAAGAATTAGAAATGAGGAGTTCATGTAAGGTCCTTAACTCTTATATTACCATGCTTATGTACTGCTTAACTCATTAGAAACCAGCTTGTGGTAATGGGAAAGGCTGCTTAGCTTCGCTTACCTCATTTCACTGAAGGCAATGGAAAAGCTTGCACTGGTTAATTGTCGAGATCTGGGCTCTTCTGGGTAGGAGGGGACATAGAGTCCTGTCGATTAAGTACTTTTTACTACCCTAGTGAATTTGTGGCAGCACAAACTAATGTGTAAGTATAACTTAACTTTCCAGATCCTCAAACTAAAAATGCTGTTGTGGAAGATATTATTCCTCGGATTAAAGGTGGGGATACCGGTTCAGCCGAAAGCCTTTTAAGCACCCAGAACACCAATATGTATCGTCACTGGGGAAGGTCATTAAAATATAATCCCGTGGTTATTGATTTTGAGGTAAGACTTCTTGCAGTTGAAGAAACGCCACAGCTAAAAGGAATGAAAGTGTAGCAGACCAGATCATTTCATATTTTTATTGTGATCCCATCACAGAGCAAAATTAAATGTAATGGGCCACTGATTTGGTAGCCGCTTACATTTCACAATGGGGAGGGCATTTCTTTGTGACAACATCAAAAGGTGAGACAGACAAGAAGCTTCATGCTAGATTAGCATAGAGGTTAATTTTTGATGCGTTTCTGGGCAGAAGTAAGCAGTTTCTTGAAGAACCCTTTTCAGTGATCACATCAATCACTGTTACTCTCGCTACGGCTGAATTGTGCATCTTCCCAAGTCAACAGGAAACCACCAAGGGGCTAGAAGGGAATGGGATCCTCTCCCAGCCCTGGAGGCTCAGTACATAGCTCCCACACTGTCACTACAAAACTCATGGACTAGTAGTGATACCTTGGGTTTGTTGCTTGTGGACCGAGACAGCTTACATATAGATACTAGAGTGGATGCTGCTGCAGTGCATGCTTTTCTGCATCCCAGCTTTGTGTTACTCACCTGTCATGCTCTGACCCAAAGAAAAGAAGAAAGAAAACCTGAGTTTTGGCACACTGCCCTTTGAGGCTGTAAACATTTGACATGGGAATGACTGTCCCAGAGTTTGATGCATGCAAAAAAAGACATGGCACAATCATTTACACAGGTAGTTCTTCCAAGCTGCCCTGCTGCTTCCCCATCAGAGAAGAGCACCCTGCCTGCCTGACTTGTCCTGGGAAAAAAGTGCAATCATCTTACAGATGCACACAGCCGGGTCCTGGGAATAAGTGGAAGCACATTTAATCCCACTTACTTCAGAGTGACTTGAAGCAGGACAGTGGACTTGTATGTCTGCAGAATCCTGGGACAAGAGGCTTTATTCTGGGACAAATATGATGTCTTTTTGCACCCTATAATGAATTTTTGCCCTTCAATGCCATGAAATAGGGTCTACTCTTCTAAAGGAAACGTAACAGAGAGGAGGTGGAGAATGGTATTCTCTAGTTAGGGTACAGAGATGGTTTTACAGGCTATATTGCACTGCTAGGGTATAATGAGGTGCTTTGACATTTTTTGGCTTCACTCCCCCTTTTTGACTTTCCTGCTTTTACCACTGTGTAAAACATAAAGCCACCTAGAAAGAAGAAATGTCAAATACCCCAAGTTTCTTAAAAAAAGACTTGGATGGATAGGTTTTTATTTCAGCTTCTGGCCAATCAATTCTGCAGAGATTTTTTTGTACCGCTAGGGAGCTATCATTCTCAAGGGAGATGTCTCCAGGCTATTACTGCTTTGGGCAAAATCTGTAAAATTGCTCTTGGTTGTAATACAAAACTCTTCATGAGGAAGAGTGCCAATGTCAGGGGGCTGTGCACAAAAAGGTTGCCTGCAGATTGTTTTAACTTTGGTGCAAAGCTTATATTTGCTCACTGACAAAGAAGGTTTTTTTAATAAAAATCCAGGGACAGCTTCATGTTAGGTTGGTAGAAAAGCTGTTCTAAAAGTTTATTTTATTTCAAAAGGCTGAAAGAAATTAGCCATTGCTGAACCCATGCTTTCTATATTCCCTGCTTTTGTTAAAGAGAACAACAAGAGTGTTCAGGTAGTTCAAGGTTTCAGGCTCGGATTATAGGATTAATTAAACAAACAACCTGAACTAGGAGCCTTTTGTAGGTAGGCTTTCATTTCAGAGTGGTTATGGACCATAGTAATCAAATATCGTCATTTGATAGCCTGAAAATATACAGCGGTGTTGGTGCTTATGGTAAAAAACTCAGCAAATCATAACTCCGTCTGCCTCTTTAATGTCAGCTACAATGCCAGATACATGAACAAGCAAGCAAGCAAAAAGCTTACCCCAATAGCTGATCTCTGCATTTCTGATGGTCAGCACTGAAGCAGATTGGTACAGCAACCTGAGACTGCTGCTGCCCGTCTCATCTCTGGTTTCTATTATTTTGTCTTGGTACTAAAATGCTGTTAAAAATAGGATGCTAGGGCCATGTTCTACAAAGCACAGTGTTCAGGTGAGGCTGAGTCTGCTCGTGTTCTCAGACCGGGCCTCCGGTTTACACGCCCTGGAAAAGAAGTCAAAGAAAAGTCAATTAATTTAGCTGGATTTCCTATTCTGGCTAGCGAGCCTCAGTTAGCACAGCTTTATTGACACCAATAAGCCCTCTGCACTTACTTTCTTGGTAGGATTTTGGTCGTATGTAACTGTGAAAGTTTGGGGGAGAAAACCCAAACGTGCTCCGAATCTTCTGTGCCCAACAACACGAAACAATCTGCTGAAACATCCCAAGTGGTTTCAGAAATGGGGCTTGGAGAGGGAGGAGGCAGAAGGGGAAAGCAGGGGGAAAAATAATTCAGTGCTATCAGACACAGCAGCTTCTACATCCATCAGCAAACCACTGCCTTTTAAAGGAATTTTCTTGCAAGAGTGTGGCAGTGGGGAGCAGATTGGGCGTTTCTCTCCGTGCAGTGAAAGGAACAAAAATCTTCCAGGAGAGGTTATAATTGCCAGGCTATTCAGGGACTACAGCTGTGAGAGGAAGTGAAGAGGAGCTAGGTAATTTTATAGGCCTGCAGTCATGCTAGTCCAGGTCCATTCCCCTCATGCTAATTTAAGAGCACGTCTGCCTCTGACTTTGACAGCAAGAGGGACAGAAGTGGGGAAGAAGATAGGAGAAAATGAGGAAACAGGAATTATCTACCCTATTAGCAAAGCAAATGGGAAATTGTAGGACATTCTGGCCCATGCTGTATTGACAAAAGGATCTGTTAAAATAGAAGCACTTTCAGTAGCTCCTGAGCAGTCTGCTGCAGGTTATCCACCTTGCAGCACAAGTTCCCAGTAATTTCTGGACCAAATTTACTGTAATTTTCCAGTAACCCACTCAATGACCTCTCAGCTGGCTGCTCTAAGGGCTCTGCAACTGCTCATGGAGCTGGAGGGGGTTCAGGCCGCTGATAAGCACCCGCGTCCATTTGACCATCTCTTATCTGTAGCTCATTCCAGTTTGTTAAAGGCCCTTGTGCAAATTTGTCCAAGCACTGTTTTCAGAGCCATCGACTGCTTCAGAAGCCCTCAGGAAACACATTCTCTTTCCCTCTTGTAATAAGAGTAAATCCCAGTTTTCCTGCAAAAGATTTTCTTAGATGAGACATGTACATAGGTATGTGTACGTATATCTATATACTGATATGCGTATGTAACTACATGCCATTTTGCATGCATCTATAAATAGGGTGACCGTATGTCCCAGTTGGGCTGGGACAGTCCTGGATTTCAGAGGCTGGTCCTGGCCACCCAGTGAAAATTCAAACGAGTGTTCTGGGCATGGGGTGCAGGGCAGGGAGGTGGAACAGCACAAGCTGTGAAATAGAAAGTCCTAGCAGACAGCAAAATGGCACTAAAATAGGTTCACTTGATTAATAGAATGACAATTAAAAAGGGGGGTTAATTATAAACACCTGTGAAGTAAAGAACAATGGGTTGTTAATGAGGCATTGATTCCCTTAGCTGCCTGAATAGTAACACCAGAGATGCACCATGCTGCTCCACCCCTGCCTCTGCCTGCAGCAGCACCATTGACCTGATGGGGTGGGGGACAGTGACCCAGATCTCACATTGTCTCATATGGTCACCCTATACGATAAGCCACTCGCTGCAACTTTGCAATCTCTATTTGAACATCCATATGAAGGCCTGGTTTTCAAAGCACTGCCATAGGAATTGGTATGATATTTGCAACTAAAGCAGGGAAATCAGAAAGTGAGGGTTGAAGTTGTTTGCCTTAGAATATTTTGACCTAAATATATGACAGAGTTAGATTTTGTTGGAAAGGTTAGCTTTCTGGTGTTTTAAATGTTATATGACATAGCATAATGCCTTTCAACTGTACCACACTGCACAGAGATGTAAAATACTGCACATTCATATATATACCTGTATATGTATTGGCACAGGATTAATAGTGCTCTAATCAAAATGCAAAGTAGACAGAAATTTAGATTTGACAACACTGAAATCTCACAGGATCCTATCAAAGGGTTTTGGTCTAAGGAATCAGAGATCATGCAGAATGCTTGTACAATGGTTGCATCATCAAATCATGAGACCAATAACTTTTGGAGTTGTGGATCTGAATGTGGGATCAGTTTTGCAGGATGCCTTTAATGATGGGCCTTCAAACTCTCTCACCAATTAGAAGGGGTTGGGACCAACTGTGTTATTATGTTCACATAAACATATGCATCTATCTAGGAAAATAGGTTCTTTAAGTTCAGATTTTCTCCCATAGGTACCACAATACTATGATTCTAGCATTTAGCTAGCTTGGATGTGCTCATGAAATAAAGTAATTATTGTAGATCCACTGAAACAATTATAAAGACCCCCCCACCATATTCTCTTCTTTCCTATGCAGCTACAGCCAATACATGAAATCCTACGTAGAAGTAATCTGGGTAATATTGAAACAAAAAGGCAAAACCTGAAACGGGCTTTCGATGATTACTTATTGGAGTTCAATGAGTGCCGCTGTGGTCCATGTCAGAACAATGGTGAACCTGTGCTGATAGGAAATACCTGTTTTTGTCATTGCCCAGCAGGTTATGATGGCCCTGCGTGTGAACAGACTAGACGCATAGGTATGATGTTGTACATGTGTGGTTGGGTGTGGGGAGAAGACGGAAACAATGAAGTGCTTCTCCCTCTGCAATGCTAATCAGCAGCTATTTGAATCTATCCATCAATCAAACCTTCACTTCTATATCACCTTTCATGCCAAGCAGTCTTCTGGGCTTTACAAAGGAGTAAAATTAAGAGCTTAAGTAATTACTATAAATATGCCTAGCTAAACAAGGAAGGTTTTAATAGCTGGAGACTTGTCAGCATTGCAAATCGACAGAGACAATTGAAGAACAGCAGAAGGGAATAGTTCTGAAAGCCAAAAATCTTGCCCTGCTTGCTGAGCAACATCAAGGGGTGTTTTACTAGGCCTTGGGCACCATTCAGGGTGGTGTGTGTATCTATGTATCTATAGATCTATATCTATATATAGATATATAAAGTTCAGCATTCTTAACCAGGTTGCCATGGTATTCTGCAGTGCCACAAGGTCCTCTTAATGGTGCCATTCAATATTAACATTGATAGTGTGCAAACATGGCGCAGGATTTGGTCAGGAGGCATGGGGGTGAGTAGGAGACCCCCGGGGTGGGGTAGCATGGTGTAAAATCACTGCTGTAGTCAAACACATTGTCAACCAAAGCCCTGATAACCCAGGGCTTATCCAGAGCCCAGTAGAAGGGTTATAGTTACATTAGATAAAATAAATCAGTAAAAAAGTTTGTCAGAAAAAAGTCAGATTGTCAGTAAAAAAAAAAAGTCTTGGGGTGACAACCCTGCTACCGACATGTCAGAACATATTGTAATTGAAAAGTCCTGGAATGACCCTCCAACATAGAAATGTTTCCTAACACACCTTCACTAATGTGACCTGCCTGGCATGAGACAGAAATGTATTCTTTTACCTTCTTGTCAGCAAGTTGCTGGCATGTATCACTGAAGGATACATGCCAAAGGAAAGAAAGGCCAAATTGTAATCTTTCAAATGATCAGAAGGGTAGCAAAAAACAACAGCTACCAATTTGAATAGCAAAATGCTTCTTAATATAAGTGATCTTCAAAATGCCCCAGAAACATTGATCTGCACAACAGTCCTACATGCCAGTAAGTATCAAGGTTGCCGAGATTGTCAGTGCCAATGTTAGGGTTAGAGCAAGAATCATTAGTTTATCATGGCAAGGTCTGACTCCTCTTTAGAAACTGCAGCTGACTGCTCCAGCTTTTAAGTGCAGCTTGCCACTGTACTACAACTTAGCTTTCTATTGAAATGAATAATAAAATTGTTATAATCTAATGCATTTTTTAAAAAATCATTTTTACAGGCAGTAAGACAAATGGTAGATGGAGCTGCTGGTCACCCTGGACTCCCTGCCAGTCTGGAACAAAGAGACGTACAAGGCAATGTAATAACCCAGCTCCACAAAACGGTGGGATATGGTGTGCTGGAAGGAATGTGGAGACAAAGGCATGCTAATAGCTGGATAGGACTGGAATAAGTAATGAAACTGCTTAATGCAAGTAGATGGTTGATAGTGTTTTGTATAGGAGATCTGAATTGGGCTATTAATACCCTTGGCATAACTCTGCTCGGTGGAATTACACCAATGATAAACAGTTTTGAACTACTGCATTTACATAGTTGCGGATTCACACCCAATAAAACCCAATCATTGTTCAATAAGCTTCACAGTCTAAATTCAGTATGCACCAAAATACACACAGGCCATTTTAATGCAATAACATTCATTTTACCCTCAACTTGGGATGACACAGTAGGAGAATCAGGACCCATGCGTTTACTGAATAGCAGTGGGGTTATGACAAGTCATAAAGCATACTTCCTATAACTGTTTGCATAGTAAGCTGTGCTAACCAAAGGTTTTTTGTATTTGCCTTTGGAAAACAAATTAAACGCTTGTGGTTTTTGCACGTGTACATGTATTGTTTTGGCACATTCATTATCTCACTTCTATCACTGTAAAACAGACAACAAGGATCTAGTAGATTGCCAATGTCAGAACTTCAAGCACAGCATAGTGGGCCGGTTCCTGTTTCCAGGGAAGGCAAATGGTGATTTCAATAGGCCCAAGGATGCTAAAGTTATCTGATGAACTATTAATAAAAACTGATGAGGAATTTTAAAACATGGAGGCAAATGAAACTGTTCTTCAGAGGACCTTCCTGCACAAATGAGACCATTCCTCTTTAAGATTAGTGATGAATCCACTATTAGAACAGTGGCATTTTATCTCCAAGGCGCCCAGAGTTGGAGAAGATGTTAACAGGCTTGTTGATTTAAGACCTCTTTTTTGAACGTAAAACGTAAATCTTAGCACAAGAATACGTACAGTATTGAACTGCGTCCAAAGACTGCAGCGAGAGCCCACAGCTCTGCATTCGTAATGAACTGCTGCAAAAACCCGGGGTGGGGGGAAAGTGAATGGCACCGAGTTTTCTTGTGCTCTTCAGTAAAAGAAAGAAGAAAAAGGCCATGAGAACAAGTCTGGTCTTATACAAAATAAGAAGTACAGCCAGGGATACTTCTTTACATCTTTGAATGAGAAGGAGGGCGAGAAATGGGGTCATCATCTAGGGAAAGAAATTGTTTTGTTATTGCTGTTTTCTTAAAACACGCTCATTTTTTTCCAACAGTGTGCCACTATTGAGTTAGGCCCACATGCTCAGAGGGTGTAAATCAGCATAGCTCCAATGACTTGGCTGACTTAGAATAGCCAAAAATCTGTCCGCATCATTTTTTTTGTAAGTTTGGCAGAAAGACAAATATTCATTTCACTTTCTCC
This sequence comes from Gavialis gangeticus, assembly GCF_001723915.1. Lineage (NCBI taxonomy): Eukaryota > Metazoa > Chordata > Crocodylia > Gavialidae > Gavialis > Gavialis gangeticus. The sequence goes on along the minus strand of NW_017728993.1, from coordinate 12,949,650 downwards.
TTGATCCCCCACTTCCCCCAGTAGGTTCCACCAGCAAAAGCTAGAAGCAATTTCTTTTCTAGGAAGGAACAGCCAGATGGTAGTCTTCTATGGAAATGACAAATAACTCCACAACGCTGGCAAATGGTTGATAATTCAGGATTTGGCAACTTTTTGTCATCGTTGTACCCAAACACAAACAGCACTTGACCCTGCTGCGGCAGGACATGCAACCACTGAAGAGCCCCATTGAAAACTGCCTGATGGCAGGGATCAACCCATGAACAGGGCTGTAATACTCAGGCTTTTTATTTGAATAGCCTACCCTACAGTATGGTAACTAACAGGCAAATGGCAAATTTGGTGGGAAAATATAGTGCAATGCAGTTCCACCACTGATTCATTTAGTGCTTAGCTTTTCTCTTTACCCTGGCCTTTTATGGCTGAATAAAATGATGGAAGGGGAGCTAGTATGAAATAGATTTTAGATAGAAGGCGGCAAGTGTGGACCATTTGGACAAGGGGAAGAATGAACTGAATGGACTTGATACATTAAAGAAAAAAAGGAGACCATTTGCCCTGTCTTTTCAACCACGTCATAGAAGAACAAATCACAGGGTTGGGAAACACAAAACAGGAACAATGACAAGTGATCAAAGAAATGGAAAGTGCAATAAAACCCACCAAGTGGGTATCTAGGCAACAGGAATAAACAAGGGCAACCCCCTTAAAGGAGGGCAAACTCCTGAAACAGGAACTGGGAATTCAACCTGAGTTTTCCTTTATCCGCTCTGAATGCTGCAATATTTCAGTCTGGTGATCAAGACAAGGCAACACACTGGAGAAAGTGTTTGTCATTCGCCTCGCAACACATGACAGCAAAATACAAACACCGAGGCTTTGTTCAAATGTCCAAGAGAAAAATACCCCTCTCCCTGTACTGCAGTTCTCCCCCTTTCATCTGGGGCTCAGATACGCTCAGTGCTAAAACTCAGAAGTCAGAGCAACGAAGCTGAAGTGCAGAGAAGAGAGAACCTGCCTGTAAGGTCTATAGAAGATTACGAACAATTACACATTTCCAGTGATATTCCAAGAAACTAATATGGCTCGCGCTGAAGTGCTCAGCCCATGAGTTGCATCAAATGAGATTTTAAAAAGTCAGTTGCTTGCCTAAAATAAAAGCTTCTGCTGTACATTAAACCAGTGCAGCTCTAGTCTGCTTCTAATGGATGAATTTTGCCCTCGTGCACGCTGACATACAGTTGATGTAGCTATTTATCCTATACATTTCTTCTGGGATATTTCCTGGGAGACCTTGTTTATCTCTCTTATAAGTACATGATGGATGTATGGTGCTCTGGATAAACTGTATAACAATCCAGTGTTTTTATGGATATAGGCAAACTGGTTTATTAACAAAGGAAGGGCAGAGAGGAACCAGTACACAACAGAAAATAGCAAATGATTGATGACAATACACCTTAGGTTGCAAGGTGCAGACTCAAGATAACTGGGTAACAGAACAGCAGATAATGGCAGAGCTTGAAACAGAGATCTGTTTTCTACCTGGAGGTCAATGCCATGCTGACTACCTGACTAAGCCCCTTTGAGGCTGGGGTTTTACGGCAATCCAGAATCCCCAACACTAACTGCTCTAAAATTGCTGCCTTCCTTCTTGTGTACAATGCATTAATGATGTGCATAAGCAAATAAGCTGGCCCTATAAAAGAAATTACACTCTAAATCCTCAGCAGAGGAGCTGAGAGGTTTTGCTGCATGTTGTAGAATTTGCTGAACAGTTGGGCCCTGCTCTCTGCATCACAAATGAGGAAGATGAAGAGAAATATTTTTTATTTGCACTGGAGTTTTCCAAACGGGACAAAGTTAAAATGCAACTGTACCACACAATGTCAGCAGTACAATTTGGCCAGCGTTATGGCAATTCTGCTGGGCACCTAGCAAAAGACGGGATGTCCTCATGGTTAGAGGCAAAGACTTGGAGTTCAGAAACATGGCTCTACTAACAGCCTAAGTAAGGTCCTTGTTGCACCTCCCAGCCATGCAGGAGGTGGACAAGTTTATCCAGCTAGCCTGAGGCATCCCATTTGGCCAGTCAACCCAGCAAGGTTGGCCTGTTTCAGCTCCTGCCAGGCTGGAGCTGAGGCCCAGAGAAATTACTCATATAAGGTGACAGGGGTGGGATTAAAACTCAGGGGGCACTGAGTTTTACATTAATTGCACATGTAGATACATGTGCAATTAATGCAAAGCAATAAACTCAGGCTAGCTGGATAAATGTGTCCACTTCCTGTGTGGCTGGGAGGTGCAGCAAGATCCCTACTTAGGCAAATTTATTGCTCCTGGATGCACCAATTGAACGTGCGCCTAGGACTACCGCACATTGAACTGGGTTGGAGCAGCCCTGGCCAGCAGCAGGCCCCAGAGGTCTTCCTGCCAGCCCAGGGCTGGCTGTGGCACAAGGCTGCTCCAGCACAGGGCTAGCCAGCAGGCAGCCCCCATACTGAAGCCCCATCAGCATCTATACATGCACTGCTGTGGAGAGAAAAACAAGTACTATCCTGCTGCAGAATTAATTAGTTTACTCCAGCCTAATGGGGGTGCACATGTAGATGCGCGATGTATACTGTGGAGCTAGTTAGTCTACTTTGCAGCAAAAACCTGATGTAGATGCACCCAGGGATTCCAAATCTCGTCCTCAGACCAGCAGACCATGCCTATAATACATGCCAGCCAGGCAGGATACATGTGCAGGTATCTATGCAGCTCTCTAGCAAATGAAGGCGATGCAGACTTCCATGCTACGAAAGCGGTAGCAAGGGGATGCAGGTTGGAGAACAAGCTGATATGTTCATTCCACAAGGTGTTATGAGAAGCTAGTAGTAAAAATTTTACTAACCCCTTGGTTAGGTTCAGAAGAAGCACTGACGGGATCTAGTAGAAGCCATGTTTGTTTGGTGGCCTCAAAGAGGGAGGAGGCAGAAGTGTCCTCTACACTGAGAGCAGCAGCCTCCATTTTTGCACGTAGGTTTAAGTGGCACTTTCTGATGTAAATTAGCTGGTAAGTCAGGGAGCATGACTGCCTTTCAGGTGACTAAAGCCCCAGTTTTTGCATGTGTCAGGATTGTGCCTGCCAGTGTGGAGCTGGGCTGAGACATCCATGAAAATCTGACCCTCTGGTTTTAATGAAGGAAATAGCTACATGAGTTGCTGGGAAGGCTGTTGTGGGAAATAAGCACTTGATACATTGGATTATTATGCTCTTGAGCCCATTTCTCAGGACAGATTAGATGTAGTCAAGAGTAACTAGCTGGTTCTCAATTACTCTGGTTTGATATCATGGATACCTGGGATGCAAGACACCTAAACTAAAAAAATGTAAAAATTAAGGAAAAGGACTAGAGGAGTAGAATAGATATGGGCCATGAGCACACACTGTATACATTTGGATTTCTCACTACAGTGCTCTCATGTTTGCATATATGAGATATTAATCCAAATTTCCACAGGCATTAGAAATACCAGTAAAAGACTATAGAAAAATTTAATATGTAGCAAAATGAAGCAATAAAAGCTTCAGCATTAGTACTTTTATTACCCCAGATCATAATAAATCATCAGTTAGTTAAGTCAAGCTCAAAATCACAAGGACAAGATAAAGTTCTGTCCTTAAAGGTTTTCAAGGCTCACAGGTTCACAAATGAACCTCCAACATGAATTATGCTTAGATAAAAATATCCCTGTTTCCTTCTTTCCCTACAAACCCCCCCAATCCCCAAATAAAAGCAAAAATACAAATGCAAGGCCTATTTCACTCAAAACTCTGCCTTGTGTTGGGGGGGGTTATTAAAGAGCAGGTCAGTATATTGGTGACTTCAAGTGTTGTTGATGGATGTGCTGTGATCTCCCGCTCTGCCTTCTTCCCAATCGGGAGTTTGGATGAACTGCTTCAGAGCAGGGATCCTTGTCTATTTACACCTCTGCCTGTTCAGAGGAATGGATAATTCAGGTGCAGGATAGTAAGCTTGCATGGGTACTGACAAACCAGCCATGTTGGTCAATATGAGTCCCATTTCTAACTGCCAGGCAGAGATGGAACAAGCAAAGTTGTGCCCTGGGTAAACCCTGCAGCAGGCGGAGGCGGGGAGTGCGGGGAGGAGGGCAACACAGGTGGGGAGAGTGCCAGGGGGAGCCCAGGTAGGAGGTCTGACCTAAGCCATGGGCTAAAAAACAGCCCCTGGCTGCTGCTGCCACTGCTACAACATGGTCTGTCTGCCCCAGCCATGGCTCTTACAGCATGAGCAGGGTGCCTGGGCACCTGGCTGCCAGCACAGGAGCTACTCTTGCTGCTGAGATACAGACTTCATGGGAGTGGGGGCAATTTTGACACCCCTCCAAAGTTGGCACCTGGGGGTGGTGCCCTGCTTGCCCACTTCTAATTAGGCTATTGCAGTCATGCTTGTATCTTTTTAAATTGCAGAGAAGATCCCTAAACTCCTTCAGCCCACTGACCCCTACCCCATGCTCCTCATCCATGTGGGCACCAATGACACGGCTTGGAACCCTCCCAGCCGGGTCATGAGGTGCTACAGGGATTTGGTAGCGGGTCTTAAGGGGTTGGGGGTGCAGGTGGTGTTTTCCTCGATCCTTCCAGTTTTGGGCTACGGGCTGAGGAGGGAGAGGAGGATACAGGTAGTGAACCAAAGGCTCCGGCACTAGTGTCATCAGGAAGGCTTCGGCTTCCATGATCACAGCCCGCTCTTTGGCGAGAGAGGCAGAGAGCTGCTGGGAAGAGATGGCCTCCACCTCTCTCCACTGGGGAGGAGGCTCTTCTCAGCCAGATTGGCTGATCTGCTCCACCAGGCTTTAAACTAAGCCCCGCCGGGGGACGTGGGGGGACTACCACTGCTGGCCTGCTAAGCAACCCTTGCAAGGCCAGCAGGCCAAGGCACTTAAGGAAGCCTACCTCTGCCCCAGCCCTAGAGCAAGATGCAGGCAAGGCAAGGGCCCCCAAGGGGACACTTGCATGCCTGTACACCAGTGCCAGGAGCTTGGGGAATAAGCAGGAGGAACTTGTCCTCCTGCTCAACACAAATAATTATGATACCATAGGGATAACAGAGACCTGGTGGGACTCCACCCATGACTGGATCACGGGTATAGATGGCTATACACTGTATAGGAGGGATCGAGTGGACAAAAGAGTTGGAGTTGTAGCTCTCTATGTCAAGGAGAACTACACATCCCTACAAGCTGACATTGGGGGTCAGTCATCCCAGGGTGGATGACTAGAGACCCTCTGGGTTAAAATCCATGGGGAACATGACACAGGAGATACAATGGTGGAAGTCTACTACAGACACCCTACCCAGGGTCAAGACCTTGACCAGGAGTTCACCAGGGAATTGGCTGAGGCTGCATGCTCCTGGTCCATGATTGTCATGGGGGACTTCAACTACCTGGACATCTCATGGGAAGAGTTTCCTCACATGCATGGATGAGCTCTATCTGACTCAAGAAGTCTATGGGCCAACAAGAGGCAAAGCGCTGCTTGACTTGGTACTGGCAATCGGGGACAACCTAATCAGTGACCTAATGATCAAAGGGAAGCTGAGTGACAGCAACCACGAGCTGATCACCTTCACCATCTGCCAAAAAGCTGTCAAGTCAGTCAGTACAGAAGTCCTCGACTTCAGGAGCGCTGACTTTGACAAGCTCAGGAGGCTCAGGGAGGGGAGTCCAGGAAGACTGGTTGCTCCTCAAGGGAGCAATCCTAGATGCACAAGCTAAGGCTATTCCATCTCAGAGGGCACAGCATCCCCCACGGCTCTCCAGGGAACTGGTGGTCCTTCTGCATCTAAAAAGACAGACCTACAAAGGATGGAGGATGGGATCCACCTCCAAGGAGGAATACTCTGCACT
>NW_017728993.1:12937699-12937926 GCF_001723915.1 Gavialis gangeticus | reverse complement strand
ACCTCTCTCCACTGGGGAGGAGGCTCTTCTCAGCCAGATTGGCTGATCTGCTCCACCAGGCTTTAAACTAAGCCCCGCCGGGGGACGTGGGGGGACTACCACTGCTGGCCTGCTAAGCAACCCTTGCAAGGCCAGCAGGCCAAGGCACTTAAGGAAGCCTACCTCTGCCCCAGCCCTAGAGCAAGATGCAGGCAAGGCAAGGGCCCCCAAGGGGACACTTGCATGCC
>NW_017728993.1:12937276-12937688 GCF_001723915.1 Gavialis gangeticus | reverse complement strand
ACAGATTCAAGGGAGGGGTGATATGTCATAACCAGCGGTGTGCCATTTGTGGGGGGTTTTATTCTGTACTGCAGCAGTTCTTCGTGTGGTATCCGGGTGGCTCTTTCAAATGTGCGATCTATCTCTCTGGAGGAGTATGCTTGTTGGGTGAAAGCCGTTTTAAGATTGGTGAGGTGGTAATCCCGGGTGTTCTCCTCAGTGCAAATTCGGTGGTATCTGAGGACTTGGCTGTATATCACAGCTTTTTTGGTGTGTTTAGGGTGATTGCTGGTTCTGTGCAGATATGTATGTTGGTCTGTTGGTTTCACCCAACAGGGACAGTCCTCCAGAGAGAGAGGTTTCACGTTTGAAAGAGCCACCCAGATACCACATGAAGAACTGCTGCAGTACAGACGCAACCCCCCCACAAATC
>NW_017728993.1:12936337-12937203 GCF_001723915.1 Gavialis gangeticus | reverse complement strand
GTCCCATGGTTGGATATGATTGGTCTGCCAGGGTTCCTTTGTTTGTGGATTTTAGGGAGCATGTAAAAAGTCCCTGGGTTAGGTAGTGGGGGGATCAAGGTCTGCAGTTTTTCTTATAGTCTTGCTGGAAATGATTTGATGGTATTGTTGAGTTTCTTGGTGAAAAGGGGAATAGGATCTTCTTGTAGTTCTTTGTAGTAGGTGGCGTCAGGGGGATGTCTGTTGGCTTCCATTATGTAGTCTTCATGGTTTAGGATGACTATGGCTCCTTCTTTGTCTGCTGGTTTTATTACTATTTGGTGGTTAGATCTTAGAGATTCTATGGCCTTTTTCTCTGGTAGAGAGAGGTTATTATGGTGGTGTGTGTTGCTGATTATTTCATTGTTCATTCTTTCCCTGGAGTCAATGTAGCAGTCGAGGTTAGGGTTTCATCCACTGTTAGGTGCCCAATCTGATTTTTTGGGGGTTTTTGGCATTGATCTTTTCCTGAATGTTGTCAGAGGATGAGTTGTTGTCGGGAGTGGGTTCAGTTTGGTCGTAGAAATATTCCTTGAGGCAGAGGCGTCGGAAGCATTCTTCTAGTTCTCCACATTGAAGTATTTTATTAGGGTATTTTTCTGGACAGAAATTTAGGCCTTTAGAAAGGACAGATTTTTCAGTTTTGGTAAGCATGTGTGTGGAGAGATTGATAATATTTGTGGGTTGGTTGCTGCTTTCAGTTTTATCAAGTCTGAGGTTTGAAGGTTGGAAGCTATTGGTGTTGTTCCTTTGATGGTTGTTTTGTGGCTGGGGAACTAAATATAGACATGCACTAAATATAGACTAAATATAAATCATGGATTAAATATAGACATTGGATTTATGAC
>NW_017728993.1:12930888-12931337 GCF_001723915.1 Gavialis gangeticus | reverse complement strand
GTGAAAAGGGGAATAGGATCTTCTTGTAGTTCTTTGTAGTAGGTGGCGTCAGGGGGATGTCTGTTGGCTTCCATTATGTAGTCTTCATGGTTTAGGATGACTATGGCTCCTTCTTTGTCTGCTGGTTTTATTACTATTTGGTGGTTAGATCTTAGAGATTCTATGGCCTTTTTCTCTGGTAGAGAGAGGTTATTATGGTGGTGTGTGTTGCTGATTATTTCATTGTTCATTCTTTCCCTGGAGTCAATGTAGCAGTCGAGGTTAGGGTTTCATCCACTGTTAGGTGCCCAATCTGATTTTTTGGGGGTTTTTGGCATTGATCTTTTCCTGAATGTTGTCAGAGGATGAGTTGTTGTCGGGAGTGGGTTCAGTTTGGTCGTAGAAATATTCCTTGAGGCAGAGGCGTCGGAAGCATTCTTCTAGTTCTCCACATTGAAGTATTTTATTAG
>NW_017728993.1:12920167-12925888 GCF_001723915.1 Gavialis gangeticus | reverse complement strand
CCACAATCTACTGGCTGGGGAATTGGCTCCGGGGTCGGACCCACAGGGTGGTGGTTGACCATCAAGGTGCCCTGCGACCAGTGGGGTCCCTCAAGGCTCTGTTCTTAGACGTATTTTGTTCAACCTCTTCATTAATGATGTGGATATTAGAGTCAGAAGTGGACTGGCCAAGTTTACTGATGATACCAAACTTTGGGGTAAAGCATCCACACCTGAAGACAGGGGGGGTAATCCAGGCTGACCTGGCCAGGCTCAGGAAATGAGCGGATGAGAACCTGATGGTGTTTAACACCGAAAAATGCAAGGTCCTCCATTTTGGGAGGAAAAACTTGCAGCATTTCTATAGGCTCAGCAGTGCAACGCTGAGTAGCACTATGGACGAGAGCAACTTGGGGACCACAAGATGAACATGAGCTTTCAATGTGATACTGCAGCTATTAAAGCAAGCAAAATGCTGGCTTGCATCCATAGATGCTTCTCAAGCAAATTCCAGAACATCATTCTCCCCTTGTACTCGGCCTTGGTGAGGCTGCAGCTGGAGTACTGCGTCCAGTTTTGGGCTCCACAATTCAAAAAGGATGTGGAGAAGCTTGAGAGGGTGCAGAGGAGAGCCACGCGCATGATCAGAGGTCAGGAAAACAGACCTTATGACGACAGGCTGAGAGCCATGGGACTTTTCAGCCTGGAAAAGCACAGGCTCAGGGGCAACCTGATGGCCACCTATAAGTTTATAAGGGGTGTTCACCAGGACCTGGGGGAATGTTTGTTCACCAGAGCGCCCCAAGGGATTACAAGGTCAAACAGTTATACACTCCTGCAAGACCATTTCAGGCTGGACATAAAGAAGAATTTCTTTACTGTCTGAGCCCCCAAGGTCTGGAATGGCCTGCTGCCAGAGGTGGTTCAAGCACCTACTCTGAACGCCTTCAAGAGAAACCTGGATGTTTTTCTTGCTCGGATCCTATGGCCCCAGCTGCCTTCCTGCCCCTGGGGTGGGGTGCTGGACTCAATGATTTTCCAAGGTCCCTTCCAGCCCTAATGTCTATGAAATCTATAAAATGTACTAGTAAAAAATACATTTAGCTTAGGCTGGGCCTCCTTTGACCTGTCTTGAACCTCCTGGCAAAATCCCAGCACACAGAAGCAATAACAGTTACAGTGTAAAACGGAAGCGTTTTGTGTTGGCAGCTCAATTGCACATCCCATTAGGAGAACAGAGCTTTCTGCTTTTACATATGCAACACGCTTTTCCTTTCTCAAAGCTGTCACAAAGGCTTTGTCCATAAGTGTGTAGGCAGCATGCGGCTTAAAACCAAATGCGCCTTCCATTGTTTGAAATGTCGGTGAGCCTGGGTTCTTTTTAATGGGATTGGAGAGAGAGAACATCGACTTGGAGAGCAACCGATGATACGAATGTATTATCTTCAGGAGCAGGAAAACCTCAGAAGGAATATTTGACCCTGGAAATGTTGCATAAGTTGTAATATTTTGGGAAAACAAATGCACATTTGCATAATCACTATAGTTAGAGTTTTACTGGAACACTGACATGGCTACATTTCATATGTTGAACTTCCCCTCATTGACAAATATCTTTGCAAAAGTTACCACTTAAGAAGTTTCAGAGCCAAACCAGAACAATCCTGCTCAGGTTATTGGCTAATTCCAGAATGAGGTTCGGGTTATTTCACGTGGAATTTGATATGAGACTTAAAAAGTCTATTAATAATAGGCACATTAGAAATGCATGAAGAGAATGCATATCGTTTTAGCTTGTTTGATAGCAAAGCCACTCTGTATTTCAAATATTGGACCTGACTGGATTAGCAGGAGCCCGACTGAAACACGAGGCATTTGGGAAGTGAATTGCACTCTCACAACTATGTAAGTTTATTTCTTCATATCCCCAGTGTCTGCTGCCACAGGACACTGGGATTTTTGGGGGAGTGCAGAGTAGAGTGCTGACTAGCAGATCACAGAATCATAAAAAAATAGGGTTGGAAGGGATCTCAGGAGGTCATCTAGTCCAACCCCTTGCTCAAATCAGGACCATCCCCAACTAGACCATCCCAGCCAAGGTTTCATCTAACCCAGGAGTTTTCAACTTTTTTAAATAAGTGTACTCCTCCTAACTCAAAGTTTCAGCTCCTTTACCCCCTTACATTTTCTTCTTGTTTTTAAGAGGTGGGGGGCAGACTGAGGCCCCCATGGTGTGGGAGGGGCTGGGGCAGGTGCTGCACAGCTAGAGCAGGGTGGGGTGTGGGATGGAGCTGTGAGTGACTTGCCTGGGGGGTGCAGGGAGGGGGTGGAGGCTCCTGCTGCTGCATGCACGTTGGGAGGGAATGGCGGGCATTTGCCCCTGGAAATGCACGCAGGGTGGGGCGGGCTGGGCTGCCTCAATGGTGGGGGGAGGGAATGGGGCTGGGGCAGGAGCTGCCCAGCTGGGGTGGCACAACTATTGCTACTACATGCACCCCTGGAAGGGCTTGGGGGGTGCCCCCCCATCTGTGTGGGTCAGGGCAGGCTATGGCCTATGCCCAGGGTGGCACTGGGCTCTTTCTGGCAGGGGCTGGGCTGGACTGTGCCAGGGCAGGTAGCGTCGGCACTGGGAGGTGGGTTAGGGGGACTATGGCAAATTCTGGAGTGGCTGCAACCCCCGCCCCTGCAATAGCCCTGCTCCTGTAGGCTCCTGCAGTGAGGGAGGGAGTGGGGCAGGGGCAAGGTCAGGCACAGCACACCTAAGCAGAGCCTGGGATTGAGCTGTGCATATCCAGGGAGGGCATGGGGAACAGCCCAGCACAACCCTGGCCACAGCCCCAGCCTGCCCCATGCCACCCCATTAGCAGATCCAGGGACGCACACCCCCCATGCCCTCCCAGGGCATGTAGCAGCAGTACTGGGGGAGGGGGCCGAATGGGGGGAGAGCTCACACACTGCGGCCATCACTGCCACCCACCACTGGCTATTGACTGAGGGTGGTGGCCAACCAGGAAAGCAAGCTTGGGTGGGGGGTGGAGAGGTGCCGCAATCTGCCATTGCGGGGGGTGGGGGGTCGGTGGTGCCTGGTGTCTCCCTCCCTCCCCCCTCGGTAAGTGGCGAGGGCACCAGGGGAGATGCTACCACCATGCCCTGGGGCATGCTCAATCCCTGCCCACCTACCTGTGCATACCCCCTAAAGACCTTTCTAAATACCCGTAGGGGTATGCATACCCCCAGTTGACAACCCCTGATCTAGCCAGGTCTTAAAAACCTCCAAGGATGGAAATTCTGCAACAGCAATGGGTAAAATACAGCCTGCAGGCTGGACCCAGCTTGCCAAGGGATTTTGTCTGGCCTGTGGTGGGTTCCTTGGTCCCACCCAGCCCAGGCCCGAGGGGCAGCCTGGGCTGTGGTGCATGCAGCGGGTCCTGCTGCCCCAGGAACAAAGCAGGGCTGGGGTGTTGCGGTGGTTGGACTTGTTTCCTGACAGTCCTGGTGGTGGTGGCTCCGTCTGGCAGCTGTTGCCAGACCTAGCCCTGCTGCCCAGGCATCCAGGCCCACCCACCTGCCCCACACCCACCACTGGGGGCAGGTCCTTTGCAGGTAGGGCACATGGCTGGGTGGATAGGATGGGGCCGTGGGCAGGCAGGGAGCAATGTCCAAGAGTGGGACAAGCAGGCAAGGCTGGGATCATGGGACGGGATCATGGGGCAGTGCCAGGGCAGAGCTGTGATCTACTGCCCTCATAGCCCTGTGACAGGTGCAGGTGCTGCAGGCAAGGGTGTGCAGGGAATGGATTGTGGCTCTGCCCCAGGTCTTGCCCCCATGCTGCCACCACCCCAAGATCCCAGTCCCAGCCCTGAATGAAGCTCCCTGCCCACCAGCAGACCCATCTGGTCTGCCCGGCCACACGCCCTGCTTGCATGGGTCCTGGCTGGTTTCCATGGAGACCCCAGGTTTGCAGGGCAGTGACAGCACAGGGCTGGGGTGGGGCTGGGGCTGAGCTAGTATCTGCTCCCCACACATTCCTTCCTGCAGAACTGGTGACTGTCACAACAGCGTGCAGGCAACAGACTGCAGCTTTGCCTTAGCCCCATGCTGTCACTGCCCCATGATCCAAGCCCTGTCCCCACACACTCGTCTCACTCCTGGATGCCACTCCCAGGCCACATAGGGAGTTTTGGTGAGGTGTTGCACTGACCCAGCCTAGAAAAGCTCACCAAAACTCCCTAGGTGGCTCTTGAGCCAAAATAATTGACCACTCCTCTTCTACAACCTCTCTGGGTCGCCTGTTCCAGTGTTTTACTACCCTCTTTGTGAGAAACATTTTCCTAATATCCAACCTAAACTTCCCTTGCTGCAACTTGAGACCATTGCTCCTTATTCTGTCACCTGCTACCACTGAGAATAGTTTAGTTCCATCCTCTTTACTCTTCAGGTAGCTGAAGGCTGTTGTTAAATCCCCTCTCAGTCTTCTCTTGTTCAGCCTCTCCATATAAGTCATGCCCCAACCCCCTCACCATTTGCACTGCCCTCCACTGGACTCTTTCCAACTTGTCCACATCCTGTCTGTAGCGAGGGGCCCAAAACTGGACACAGTAATCCAGATGTGGCCTCACCAGTACTGAATAGAGGGAAAGAATCTATTTCCTCCATCTGCTGGTAACACTCCTACTAATGCAGCCCAGTATGCCGTTAGCCTTCTTGGCAACAAGGGTACACTGTTGGCTAATATTCAGCTTATTGTCCACTGTAACACCCAGGTCCTTTTCTGCAGAGCTGCTGCTTAGCTGGTCAGTCCCTAGCCTGTACTGGTGCATCAGATTCTTCCATCGTAAGTGCAGGACTTTGCACTTGTTCTTATTGGACCTCATGAGATTCCTTTTGGTTCAATCCTTCAAATTGTAAAGGTCCCTCTGAATCCTAGCCCTACCTTCCAGCACGTCTTGTACTCCCCCTAGCTTGGTGTCATCCACAAACTTGCTGAGGGTGTACTACATCCCATCTTCCAGACCATTGATGAAGATATTGAACAACACCAGCCCAGGACTGACCCTTGGGGCACTCCACTTGAAACCAGCTGCCAACTAGACACTGAGCCAGTTTTCCATCTACCTTACAGTCTATTCATCCAACCTGTACATCCTTAGCTCACTTGCAAGAATGTTGTAGAAGACCATAACAAAAGCCTTGCTGCTAAAGTCAAGGTATACCACAAGTGTTCTCTCCACATCCACAAAGCCAGTTTTCTCATCATAGGGCACCTGTCCTCACCATGGGTATTAATCCTCATTAAATTAAATAGGTTTATAAAATTTAAACTTGTTTATTTTGGAGCATCACATCTGTGTTTACACGCACTGGGTTTTCAAACGAATTAAGCTGGGTCCCTGGCTGGTACCCCCAGAGAGCATGACAGTCCAGCACTGCCTCCCAGCCCAAGGCCCCCCACCCACCCCATGCCTGTGCCTTGCCATGCACCTGTGGAAGCAGGGAGCAAGGAAACAAGAAAATAAAACAGGAAAAAGCCACACAAGAAAAAAAAAAAGTGGAAGCAATTCGAAAGCAATTTGAAGGGGTGAACTAAAAAGAAGTCACAGCACCATCTGAAGGACAAAGAGGCTCTAGAAACATCTTTGAGTGCCTTTGTGTTTTCATGCAGTGAATCCATGGATGCAACACTTTAATTCTGGGCAAGCCAAACTAAACAATGTCCAAGGAGTTTTAGTTTAATGCAGAAGA
>NW_017728993.1:12909908-12915167 GCF_001723915.1 Gavialis gangeticus | reverse complement strand
ATTCTAGGCAAGCCAAACTAAACAATGTCCAAGGAGTTTTAGTTTAATGCAGAAGAAAGACTTTTAAAGCATCAGGATATCCTGCTCATGGAAACAGATGCTCAATTGCAGTACATGAAAGGGCAAAAATTGTGGAGTGTACATGAGCCCATAGAAGGCAATCAGATTGGTCAGTTATGACTTTGCCTTGGTGAATCCAAGCTGCCTGTTCCTAGTCACCTTCTTCTCCAAGTGCTTAGAAATGGATTCCTTGAAGACCTGCCTCATGATAATTCCAGGGACTGAGATGAGGCTGTGCAGCCTGTAGTTTACTGGATCCTCCTTCTTCCCTTCTTTAAGATGGGCACTATATTTATCCTTTTCTAATTACCCAGGACCTCTCCCGATCACCACAAGGTTCAAACATAATGGCCAGTAGTTCTGAAATCACATCAGCCAACTCCCTTAGCACCCTTGGGTGCATTATGTTCAGCCCCATAGATTTGTACACATCCAAATTTTCTAAATAGCCCCTAACCTATTATTTTGACACTGCTGGTTGCTCACCTCCTTCTCAAACTGTGCTGCCAAGTGCAGTAGCCTGTGAGCTGACCTTGCCTTTGAAGACTAAGGTAAAAAAGGCATTGAGTACTTCAGCCTTTTCTGCATCATCTGTCATTAGTTTGCCTCCCCCATTCAGTAAGGGACCCCCACTCCTATGTCCTCAGTCAGGTTTCATTAAAACACAACCAGGATTCCCTTCCTAATCAGACTGGCCCCCCAGGGGATCCTGCTCATGAGTTCCCAGATGCTATGACATTATTCCCTAAGACCTTGTTTTCCAGACATTGTACTTTTGATTTGGTCCCTAGATGCAGTAGTTCTTTTGATACCCACATGTGATGCATATTTGCCAAATATTTTGACATCCACCATTTTCATTTACTGTATTTCATTTTTATATTGCACTCTAGCTGCCTTCTAAACTTATTTTTTCTATAAAAAGTCCATGGGGGAAAGCTCATCCCATGAATAGGAATGCAATTATTACATGGTTTAGCAAAGCTTTGGTTTCACCAGGGTATTCAAGAGTACTTCACAATTCAATTTTCTCTCCTTCAAGACAATTTTCTAATAGGATAGATAATTTATGTTAAATGAAATAAATTGGGAACCTGGGCTAGCTTGGCACATCTGCCTCCAATATCACATTAGATGCTACTGCTCTGATTGAGATTTAAGTTTCAATTTGCTGTATTTTGTTCAACATGACACAGCTGTCTTCCCAACAATCACATCATCCTGCTTTCCTGTACATGCAAGATAAAATATTCTTTCCTATCTGGAGGAACCCTTTAAAGATGTTATGCTAAGACTTAAAAAAAACATACAAATAACACACCAGATAAAGCTTCATTTAATTAACCCACTGGAACAGAAGAATGCAGCAATTCTGAATATTAAGGATGTCAAATTCTAAAGGACAATTGTGTAGCATGTCAGACCAGAGCTCACACATTGAATATACTAGTTCTGGTTCCTCTGCCATCCCCATTGTTCCAGAACCTACTGGGCCATCCATTGACTTCATTGTGCATCGAATAAGGCCCTTAAAGTGTAATAAAGAGGAAGCTGATCAAGTCAGTTAATATCTTCCCACAAATTTTGCAAGGTGGTCTTTTTAGTGTCTGAACTTAGTAATTTTTTTTAGCAATTAATAGTTTCAGCGTCTGGCCCTGAGCACGGCGTGCCACCATTTTCTGGGGCAGGGTTGTTGCACTGTCGTCTTCTTGTTTTTTGCCTTGCAGAGCATGTAGACCAGTTGGACCAACAGCCCCAGTTTCCATCAACAGCAGCATCTGGAGAAAACATTAACACAGAAACAGGTATCACAACAGAACTTTCTTTTCAAAGAAGGCACCGTCTGCTTACACAGATCATATTTAAATATAGACAAAGCCCTCTCCTTCAAATTTTTAAACACATCCTAGATCGGGGTAGGCAAAATGACAGATCCAGCCAGCAGCCAGACTCCATTTCCCAGCAGCCCCTGCCTCTGTGGCTCCCAGTTGTGGAGACCCTGGGAGTGTGGGGCCATGACAGTGTGGGGCTGCTGAACTGGGGCTCTACCCGGCCCTAGCCTCATGCTTCTGGGGCGTGGAGACCGGCTGGGAGCCACACGGACAGGGCACGTGGCTGGACAGGGAGCTGCTCTGGGGGTGTGATCCCTGCGTGCCTCCGCCTGTGGAAAATGCTTTCATCACAGGAGCATATGGGCAATGGATCACGGCGCTGCCCCAGCCCTGCACTGTCATTGCCCCAAGATCCCAGGATCTCTCTGGCCCCACCCACCTGTCTCACGGCCAGCTGCAGCCCCATCCCAGCTGCCCAGCTGCACACTATGGCTGTGGAAAGCTTTGGTCCCTGATTCGATTTGGCGGAGATTCAGCCCAATTCGGTGGCCAAATCTCCAAATCTGAATTGAATCAGGAGACCTTTTAATTTCTCCAAATTGAATCGGAACCCTCCAAATCAGTTTGGAAAGATTCAGCAATTCAGACATAGACACAGCTTTAAACATTTTTTCTACATACCTCTAGGTAGCAGGGAGGTATGCATACCTCTAGGTAGCAGGGTGGCTTGTGAGTGCTGTGATGCTGGGGCGCATGGAGCGTCTCACAGGAGTGGGGCGGGGGGCTCCCCAGTGTGCTCAGCAGCAGACCTAGAAGTAGACCAGAAGTACTTCTGGTCCACTTCCAGGTCCACCAGGGACCATGCAGGCCACCCCCACCCTCTGTGCCCCCTGGGCTCAGCAACTGGTGCCTCCTAGGTCTGACTGATTGGCAATCCAGGAGGGTGCAGGGGTGGGGGGCCTGCATGCTCCCCAGCAGACCCAGAAGTGGACCAGAAGTACTTCTGGTCCACTTCCAGGTTCGCCACTGAGCATGCAGGGAGGCTCCCGCACTCCTGTGGGGCACTCCATCCACCCCAGCATTGCAGCATTCACAAGCTGTGCCTGGTACCTCATGGTATATCAAAAAAACATTTAAAGCTGTCTCTATGTCTGAATCACTGATTCTCCGAATCAGCATCAAATTTTCAGATTCAGCCAAATGGAATCAGGGACAGTAATCTGAATCAATGAATTGAATCACTGTCCCCAATTCGGGCTGAATCTGAATTGAATACGGCCTGCTTTGCACACCCCTACTGCACACCCTATCCGTGTGGGTCCTGTCCCCCACATTGGGTGCAGGGTGGATGGGCCAGGGTGCCCAGGCAGCAGGGCTGAGTCCAGTGGTGGCATCAAGAAAGACTCGTCACCACAGGGGCCTCTGGGAAATGGAGTCTACCCTGGGCCTGATATGGCCCACGGGCCAGACTTTGCCCAACCCTGTCTTACATCATTAAAACTTTTGAGATGGTCATTCCAGTCATTATCATGTTTGTTCAAGCTGCATTTCACTGAACCAAAGATGAAGACACACAGCACAGTTATCCCAGAGCACTTTGAAGTAAGGAGGAGACGCTTGCCTGCAAACACCCACCAGCAAAGAAAGAAAGTTGGCGCTGATGATTGTGGGACAGCTACGTACCAGATATCAATTACTTTCACTTTTGCTTACAGTCAGTTTCCCCCTCTGGTTGAGACTAAACGAATCTGTGTAATGGATGCCTAAAATAGTGTCACTCATGTTTGAGGAGCCCAAAATGAGGATAGTGCACTTATGTTTAAATATCAAGTGGCCTGCTTTAATTTTCACCTCTCTATCAATTACTTCTCCTGCTGTGTCCCCCTCTTCTGAGTGTGAGATATATTAAACCTCCTTAGATGCAGTGAGCCAATAAGAAGTGTTGCATAAGGGACTGAGGGGACATAAGTTATATTCCAATAAATAGATGTGAGTCTAAGGGAGTCTTTCGTGCTTTACCATATACAATAAACAAACCAGAACAAAGTAGAAGTGACAATTTCAGACTCTGTGGACTTAGATTCACCTATGAAGTTAAACCTGTGCTCCAGGACATCTTAGCTGACAAACTGGCATGGGTAGGAGCACAGTTATATTGAGTGAAAAATGGATAAAAGACCATAAACAAAGGGCTGTGATAAATGGCAACATATCAAATTATGGGGAGGCATTTGGTGCAGCTTGGCAAGGGATTTGTGTGTAAGCAGCCTTATTCAACAGCTAAATTAATGATCTCGGAGAAATAAACAACAAAATAATTAAATTCACAGGTAATACTGAACTGGGAGGAGTTCAGAACACTCATCACACAAGAGAAATAATACAAAGAGTCCTAGAGACGGTAGCACCACAGGTGGAAAATAAAAATATAGGATTTAACTGGAAAAAGATTAAACCGTGCTGTGCTATACCTGGGGAGGCAATCTGTGACATATTAACTCCATCGAAGAGAGAAATTTGGGAGGCAGAGATATGAAAAGGAGATTGTGCAAATAAAGCATGAGTTTATGATAGTATGTGACTGCAAGAAAAGTCTACGCAGGTTTAAGCTGCAGCTGCAGACACAAAATCACCTTCCCATGCCACCTCAGATCATAGAAGTAATGGGCTTTGTTGGGAAATCTCTGTAACTTGCCTTCAGTTCTGGACACCGCAAGAACAGACGTATCTTGTCAAATTGAAGGGACTTCAAAAAGATGAAAAGGGCCATAGTGATGGACTTGCACAAGGTGGTCAAAAGAGTGTGGATGGTAAATAAGTGTGCAGATGCGTGTGCACATGTGTACCTATGTGTGTGTAGAAGTAAGTAGAGATGATGATGTCAATGGAATACTAAAGCCATATCCCTTTCATAGAGAACCAAACTAAGGTGCAGAAAGGTTTGATCCAAGGCTAGACGGCACATCCGTGGCAGAACAGAAAAGGGATTGAGGATCTTGATCGGCTTCCTTTACTCAGTGGCAAAACTTCTACAGATTTAGCGATTCAGGATCAAGCTCCAGGGGAGAGATACAGTATCCAGTTCCTCTCTCCAGCCCAGGAGCCTGCGGAGGCAGGATCAGAGGGGGGTTGATTGTGTGCAGACTCCAAGCCAGGAAAGACCTGCCTGCAGCCTGGTGACCAGCTGGGTGAGCACAGCAGAGCCAGTGGGGAGGGGACTGCTGGAGTCTGCCCTGTTTTCCCTAATGGGTGAGGGGCTCCAGGGGCAGGAAAAGCCCAGGGAGGGGCTGTGTTTGCTGGGCTGTGAAGCTGTGCGTGACAGGAGAGTTGCTACAGCCTGCAGCTCAGACACTGCTCCCTGCTGAGC
>NW_017728993.1:12901909-12904908 GCF_001723915.1 Gavialis gangeticus | reverse complement strand
TGCAGCTCAGACACTGCTCCCTGCTGAGCCAGGGAAGGGGGTCAAAAGCAGGGGAAGGCTGTCTTGCAGGGACTGCAGAGGAGGAGCCTGATGCCCGGAGACCCCAGGAGCACGGAGATGGACACCAGCACCAGGGAGCGTCCACAGACCACGTGCAGGGACACAGACAGTCCCACTCCCTGAGACACCCCGCCAGGGGCAGTGCACACGGGATCCCCAGTACACCATGTGCAAGTGAGAGACTATGTATGAAAGTTCTTGAGGGTTTATTAGTTGGTATATCAATGTGTTTGTTTAATGGTAATTTGTTATGTTGTAAATAATTAAATCTTGTCAATATTTTGAGAATTGTCTGCGAGGGTGCTTGATTGTAAGGGGAGGCTCTCTGCTCGGGGGCACTGCAGCTGCTTCCCAGCAGGGCTGGACAGGGCTACTGGCTACCAGGTACCCCAGGATCCCTCTATTCAGGTGAGGGTGCATGTAGTGTCGCGCCCAGGGTTACACATCTTTTTCATCCCTCTTACCTTTCCTTTTTGTGATTTCACAGGCAGTGCCGCGGTATCCCAGGGGACAGATACATTCACAGTGAGTTCCTGAAAGAAGAACAGTACAAGTTGGATTTCTGTACTTCACTAGCATGTGTTACTATACTGTACATTTTTCTATAGATTCCAGTTTCTTTTTATGCCTATAAAAAGGGGAAGAGACTATTTCGTCATGTAAGTCTTCCTATTACCTGTATCCTCAGTGCCTAATGGAACGGGGCTCCAATCTCAGATCCAGGCCTCTAGGTACTGATTACTATGATCATTTTAAAACATCTTTCATGGAAAATGGCCCTAAATAGAATGCAAACAGGGCTTCACTCCTAATAAGTTATTTAAACAAGGGTAATCATCAGAGGAATCAGTTAAGTGCTATAATCAAGCTAGCTGGTACCTGAATCAATAGTTTCTGCATTAGATATATTTAGATGATAACTCAAGTCTCATCAGGATCTCTGCAGATGCACATTTGAATTAGGTATTTGAAAAAAACCACAACATTGCTTTTATTAGAAAAACCCACGCATCACATACCTCCATTTAGGGGAGAAAAAGTGTTTTTTTATTCATTCAATTTACTTATTTTCCCCTTCCTTTTTAAATCAATGTGTGCTTCAAAATGAGAGCAGCTTCTATTAAATAGGCAGCGGGGGGAGGGAAGAAGTATACAAAACTGAGCTGTTGTTGATGATCACAGTCATGATCATGAAGATAACAGTGGTTGGCACTTATATGGTGTTTCTCATCTTAGAAACACTAATTAATGTTAAGACAGTCGGTCACTTCCCTCTGTTGATGGCAGTTATCTTGAAAGCAAAGAAGGAGACTTTAAAACATCAACTTTCCTTTTAATGTATAATTGAGATGGGAACAGTTTCTTCAACGTAACAGATAAAGATGGTCGTTTTTGCTAAATTGGTGAAGTCCTTTATCTTTGCTGTTCCTGCTGCTACTATTAAACAATGGTGATTTATGAATGAAGCAATTCTTTTTAAATTCATTTTCTGTATAATGTGAAACAGGAATCAAATGTGAAACTAATGAACAGATTACCAGCCAGTTAATCTTTCTATATATACCTCTGTTCAGTTATATTAGGAAAGAGAGGTTAGATGCAAGTGTCTCCTACCTTTCAGAAAGGGGATGCCATTGCCATGGCATGGAGCACAGTGGCAGGAACTGCTCTCCAGCAGAAAATCATCAAGAGCACGCTTCATATTTTCCTTTAGCTTCTGTGCATTTGCAAACTCTGTTGCAGTTACCAGTTGGTAGAGTGGCTCTGTCTAAGGGAAAAAGCAACATCCGGATACATTTTGGAGGTCCTTCTGTTTTCAGCACCCACTGTAGGAACATAGCTTCTGAATTAAATGAGAGTCTGTGTTTGGAGAGCTATGCCATGACTAGAAAAGTTTTCCAAGAGGGGAACATTTTAGCCATTGCTAGCCACATGAAAATGAAATGGACCCCTCAACAGCCCTACGTTGTCAATACATTTATGTATAGAGCTGGCCAAAAGAATAGGGCAGCAATTGTATTATTTTTTTTAGTTTCTTACCCTCCGACTTCAAAACATCACTGAAATTTCAAAGTAAGGAAACCAGCTGGCTAGAAACCGAAGGAAACTTTCACAAAAAATTCCCATTTTTTTTACATTTTGAAGTTTTTAAAAAAAGATCAACTGTACACACACACACACACACACACACACACATCCTCTATCTCCCCTTGAAGCATGCCTGCTACCATCCGCTTGACCACATGCATATATAATGATGGTTTGATCTTGTTTTTAAACTACTGCAAAACCACCTGTTCATTCAGAGGCTGACTGCACTCTTTATGAAGTCAAACATTGGTACAGACATGGCACTTTTACTGGTATAAGTGATTGGAAATGAGGTTATGCCCATAACAGAACAAAGTTTGACACACATAACCTATCTGTACCCACAACAGAACATAAGGGGTGGAGACAGATTTTTGCCGCCTCTGATTTTTGCCAAGTGACATTTTTTTGCCTGATCTGGACACAGAAAGCAGTTTATGTCTGTGACCAAACATGGCTGCAAACAGCTTCAAAGAAGGCCGACTGGGTGAAAATCTGACTCTTCGTTGCATGAGGTATCAGATAAAGACGTTTCAAAATGTAGTGTCTACTGTAACTTCTGTCTGCGGACCTCCCAGCCTGTTGCTGTTTTCAGAATGGGAGTGGGGGAAGGGAGCAGAGGGAGTTCAGTCTGGGTTTTTTTCAGCTCACCCCCCGCCCTCCAGCGGATGGGGTGGGTATACTGAAGCCCCTCCAATTCACCCATCCCACCCTTCAGCACTGGCTGGGGAGCCTCAAGAACGAGCTCCCTCTATTGCCTTTCTCCCTCCCGTTCTGAAAACAGCAAGCACTGGCAGAGAGTTGTGACCATTGCTATGGGAAACTGGCTGCAGGTTTCCAGACAGCAG
>NW_017728993.1:12895453-12896909 GCF_001723915.1 Gavialis gangeticus | reverse complement strand
ACGAGTTCCCTCTATTGCCTTTCTCCCTCCCATTCTGAAAACAGCAAGCACTGGCAGAGAGTCGTGACCATTGCTATGGGAAACTGGCTGCAGGTTTCCAGACAGCAGCTAGACTGTCCTGCGCCCTGGAACCAACAGTGAACTTCTGTTTGGTCTGAGGTAATGCTATAACTCAGAACGCTTTGTACCAATTGTTCTGAGTTACAGCTGGGAGCTGCACTTCTGTCTGCACCCAAGTTTGGCACACACAGACTGGTTTAAAAATGGCAGAACCTGGTCTACGATTTGAATCCCCACGCCCCTACCAAAGGGCAAATGTGTTTTTCTGTTCACTATCCATCTAAAATATGCTGCTTACAGAAAACCATATCATTCAGATCGATTCCAGCTCTGGCTTTTTGAATGTCTGTAGCTAGTCAAAGCGTAACCATTGGCATTCAAATGTAGATGGACTGCAATCCTAGCCTGTAGGCTACTAGGCTGATACTGCAGTCTTTATCCGGAACATTTGGAGACAATGAGATGCAAAGG
Organism: Gavialis gangeticus; assembly: GCF_001723915.1. Classification (NCBI taxonomy): domain Eukaryota; kingdom Metazoa; phylum Chordata; order Crocodylia; family Gavialidae; genus Gavialis; species Gavialis gangeticus. The sequence continues at coordinate 12,896,378 of NW_017728993.1, read as the reverse complement.
TATAACTGAATTGAGGGCACAATCTGAACACAGTGGTTATAATTTGGTAGAGCACAGAATCAGGTGCAACTCAGAGTAGGAGTTGGTCCACAGACCACTTGTTGCTGCTACTGACACAGTAGCCAGTAAGAACATAACTGGAAGGATCTCAGCCTGAGTCTGCATGGTTAGGAAAAAGGGGGGTTAAAAATAGTCCAGTGCCAGGGAGGAGGTAGGAAAAGTGCAGCCCCAGGACTGGGGCCAATGGCTGCGTTTTCACAGCCCTGGACCTGTGCTGGGAACTGTACAGAAATTCAGGAAAGTTAGAGTGGCCTAAATATGACCAAGACAATCTAAAATGAGTGTGACTTGAAGGCAGGGTTAACTTTGATTGAGTTGGTCATTTTTAAACTGCTCTGAACTTCTGTACAGTTCATGCCTAGATCCACCTAACTAGTGTAAGGTCCACACCTGGGGGAACTAAGTTGATCAGGTGCCATTTTTAATGCAATCAAACCTCCCTATAATGTCTCCAAACATCTGTGCCTAGTCAAGGAGAACCTTTCCATCATCCTCAATGGGCTGTGTTTTAGTCCTTTAATGAAGGCATTTACAGAGGAAATGTACCTCAGAATAAAAGTTAAGTATTAGCCCAAAACAAATAATTGGGTCTGAATACAGGTTTTGAATACCCCAATGTTCCAATGAGCTTGCATTATGGTATTTGTGTTCCTACTACAGGTATTCAGAAGTTCAGTTTCTTTTTGCCTTTCTATGAACAATTTTAGTGAAAAAAATTCAGAGGTCTTGACAGAAAGGTTGACAAGGTTCTTTGGGTAAATCTGATATCTTTTATTAGATCACTAGATCATTAGATCACTCAGCCTGATGAAGGGTATTTGTACCCGAAAGCTTGCAAAAAATAGTTTTTCCAACTATTTGAGTT
>NW_017728993.1:12884068-12890453 GCF_001723915.1 Gavialis gangeticus | reverse complement strand
CTAGATCGTTAGATCACTCAGCCTGATGAAGGGTATTTGTACCCGAAAGCTTGCAAAAAATAGTTTTTCCAACTATTTGAGTTGGTCTAATAAAATATATTGGATTTACCAAAAGAACCTTGTCTGCTTATTTCCTTAGACCAACACGGCTACAACCTATATCATAGAAAGGTTCAGTAGAAAAAATCAGCTAAAACCTTAGGACTTCAGTCTGGAAATGCCACCAGGGTACCATGGGGACTTATCGCTCAGATGCTTCATGGTCTCATTCTCTAATCTGAGACAATTATGGGCCGCACTTCCAGGATGATGCACATGGTCTTCCCTCTTCATCAGATACTGCAGCACATTAATGTGAGTCTCTACCCACAATGCACTTGGGAGATACAGTCTGCCTGGGGTAATCCAGAGAATGGAGGCTGAAATATTGCTTGCCTGAGGACCACCCCCCAGTGACATTCCAAATCCACATTTTTGCTTTTCATTAAACTTTGTGGCATGTGCGCACTTAGACTTTTCTTTAATTCTCTCTTTTTTTCTCTCAGCAAAATAATTTTGCCAAAATCCAAATTTTCCAGCGAAACAACACTTCACCACAAGCGTTTGATTAGCGATGGTTCAAACCCACTTTTAATAAGATGCTTCCTTTCCCTTGGTAATATTTAAGCAAACTTTGAGTGAACTAAATTTGATTTTCAAATTGATGACACCCAATTATCATATTTGTTCCCTGTTATCTTTTACTTTTCTCCTCCTCGGAATTTACAGGCCTTGACACCAGCCAATCAGAAGCTGAAAGCCCAGTACAATCTTCTCTTCCCAGATCCCAGCTGTTTTTTCAAATTTATGAAGTTTGAATAAATTGAACATTCACCAAGACCGCTTGTTCTCCCAAAAACAACAGAATAGTTTCTATTAAGGACCTGGCAAATGCAGAAGGCAAGAGAGATTCAGAAGAAAGAAGCACATTTTATTACACTCTAATATTAGATGCCAATAGGTGTATTTCTAATACAGCACAAATTACTTTCTTCAAACTTTAATTATCCAAAATTCCAAGTTAGAGACACCAAAAATTTCCCTGATTATTCACACCCCACCTTACCTGCATCCATCCAAAGTCCCTCAGAATTGTATGGAGTATTTTTTACGGTACCTTCAGCTTTATAATTTCCGGGTTGTACTGCACTGCATCTCCCCACTCCTGCATTAGTTTAGCAGTTGGTAATTCCTTGTCGGCCAAAGCTGCAATATGCTCACTTCCTCCTCCACGAACAAGAGTTATGAAGTCTTGCACAAATTGCTTTTTTGTGCTACTGTCTACAAACGGTGTAAAGTGACAAGCTCTATTTTGAGATTTCTTCATGCATCACAAATAAAATAAAATAAAAACTATAGCCAACTAGACACTGCAAATTATGTGTCTCACTTAGAGGGAAGAGGAAAAGTAATCTTGATCACATTATTAATAACAAAAAATGCTTCCATACCCATATAAGCACAATACCCTCTTTCATTAAAGAGAGATTGGGGTGACTCCAGTGGGAATGAGCATTGCAAGATTTACCCCATAGGTCTCCTTTGACATGATTATGAGTGGAAAACCAACAACAGAGTCATCCATAGATTTTATTGCCAGGAGCTCACTAGAATTATAAATCAGCTTCCCTCTGTGTGTGGGGCTACCTTGAAAAGCCCTGGGAAGCTTCAGCTGCATTTCTTTGAGTAATGGGCTTTTTCCTGCTTTCCTTAAAGCAAACAGTATAAGTTACATTTACCCAAATGGTGTGGAATCAAGCTCCATAAACACATAACGGTCATTTCACAAATGTAAATACAGTTTACTTCTAAAATTGAGCAAAAACTGCCTTAACATTAAACAGGAAAAACAAAACCACAAGGCTATTTGTTGCTTACCTCCAATTTCTGTCAACATTTGACCACAGCCACCAACTGACAGACCTAAGTTCAGATAAGCTACTGCGATATTAACACCAACGTTAAATCCTTTTTGTGCACAGGACTGGACATCACTTAAAGAGTAACCTTAAATGAACAAAACATCACAGCTTTACTGAAATAACATTCCACTTAAAGTTTTTGTTAATGATTTCTCCACTCAAGACGAGACATTTAGGGCTTGATGATACTCATAAGAAGTGCCGGACCCCTTAACTCTTGACATCATCAATGGAGTTGACTACGCTGAAGATCCTGCCCTTAGAAAGGGAAGAGGCCCTTCTCAAGTGTTAAGTCATTTGCTACCCCCTAAATCAATGGAGTAAGCAGATCATACATCATTTTGTTTTGGGGGTTATGTCAAAATGACAATTTATGTTTTGCTTTTCAAGGCCAGGGATACTTTTATGTTAGGTGCTCACACAATACCCAGAATGCTAAAAAAGACTTCTAGGTGCTACTAAAATAAAATACATAAAATGAGCTCTGCAGGTGCCTGTAGTTGTGCGGAGACATTGCTCCGACATGCTGGAGCAGACTCAATCATGAACGATGCATGCCCTCGGTGGCTGGGGGGAGGGGGGGGCACAGTAGTGGCAGGAGCGTGGCAGCAGTGACGTTAAGTGGGAGCTCCCGCAGAGGCCGCTGGTGCTCTTGGCAGTGGGGGGCGGTGGCGAGCACCAACTAGGGGTCGGCGACCACCCACAGATGCCACTGGCAGCATCTGAGGTGGCCAGCAGTGATTGCAGACCGCCCACAGATGCCACCGTAAGGGTTGCACTGCCATGTACATGTGAACCTGTGTGCACCCCCTATGCATTACCCCTGGATTCAATTAATCGAGTTGGCTGGAGTGTGCTAATCAGTGCTCTCCAGCAGCCTCTGTGTGTTGTGTATTCAGGGTACCTGCACTTCAAAATGGTGACCAAGCTTTAGTTAAAGTGTTCCCGTCACCATTTTGAAGCAAGCGCAGGAAGCTGAATACATGAGAGGTTGGGGGCGCTTTAATTAGAGTGGCTCTCAGAGATAGTGTAATTAAAGCACCTCCCCCTGGCCGGTAGAGCACATGTAAGGACAACCTGTGCATGTGCAGAGTAGAAGCATATTATTATGGGAAACAAGGGGCTAGAAATGAAAAGATCTAGGTTTTCAATCCAGGTCTGACATTAATTCACCATGCAATGCAGGAAACCCAACTCATGAAGCATTCAAATCTAGTGCACACTCTTAAAAATTTAACCTGTGTGTCTCAGTTTCTTATCTATAAAACAGAAGTAGTGATGCATTCCTATTAATATGAAGCACTTGGAGATTTGGGAAGAAAAAGGATTAAAAAAAAATTCCTAATCATTATAAGTACTAATTATTGTTGCCTGTATTATAATTACTGTCTGACTATGGGTGAGGCCCCTCCCTGCTTCTCAGATTCCGAATCTATGAAATGGAGTTGGTAATACTCAACTATGCTAAATGCATGGAGGTGTGATGAGAAGCAATTAATTGTTTATGGAGCGTTTGGAAATTATCACACTGAAAGTTTCTACAGAAGTGTTAAGTATCATGATAGTCATTATCCTAGCTCTAGAGGAGACTGTCACTTCACTTTCACAAAATCTGTACGTTTTAAAAACATTTTCAAAATCTGCTATGTAAACAGACACTTAATAGGCCACAGCCGCTCCTTCTTTGGGGTGGATTATCCATGGTTTCTATTTAATTACTCTGATCATAAACAAACAGGAAAATTGTCTACAGTTGAATTTACTAATCTTCACTAATGCTTGTAAGATCTGACACAAACTGTTGGCATTTGCACGAGTGACTAAGCCTCAATTCTTCAAAATATTTTTATTTCAAATTAGGTGCTTCTGCCCTCAAGTGGAAGGCTGAGCCAATGGGTCCTACCCTGCACTAGCTGGTGAATACAATGTTTACCATACAGAATGGCTTCAATGAGATTAATTAGGACAGTACAAGCTGCGTCCCATTGAGTTTATTTGCTGAATTGGTCCTGAATGAATTAGCAGTTAAGGACCCAGTTCAGCGGCACACTTAACCATTCTAGCTTTATTTTAACACATCTATAGTTTCACTGGAGTTAGATATGTGATTAGGTACTTAGCTAAATGGGCATCTTGAGAAAAAAGCCCCAAAGTAATATGCACTCCCCTTCACTTCACCAGCAATGACAGCTTGCAGTTATTCAGTTTTTCCAAGAACTGCTGTATGCACTGAATACCTTCACAACACCTATTTGCAGAGCCACAACCATGATGCTCTCTCAGATCCCTACTTGAGACCCACCCCTCTCATGACACACATGGTAAACTGTCCAATGACGGTGGGGAGGTAGATGATCTGCGTAGGGTGGTAAATGGTCTGCAAGTGACTATCTTTCCCCCAGTTGTCTCCTTTATCAATTAAAACCAACTTTTTAACTTCCAAGATCTGCATTTTGCTAAGAAAAGATGTACCATCTTAATGGTTCTGTTAGTGCCATTTACATGTCTACCCTCCCCCACTCTCCTAATATATTGTAGTCGAGGGTGTCAAATAAATGGCCCACAGGTTGCCTGTGGTTCATGGAGCTGCACAAACCAGCCCCTGGTGCCTGGGACCCACATCACACATAGCTCCTGCTCTAGGTGGCTCAGGTCCTACACCACTCATCTAGCCTCTGGAGCCAAATGAGTTTGACACTATTGGGCATGATGAAACAGGGACCCTAAATTGAAACGGTGGGTTTTAAAAAACACCACTTCAATTTAGGGCTGATTAAACCCCTGTGTCATGCACACACTCTGCTGACCTATCTGCCTCTCCTGCGGGGAGGAGACGGCGAGTTGCCAGCAGGCAGAGCAGTCCCTGGGCGGCAGGTGTGGGGGGGCTGGTGCTTCCCTCCATGGCAGCTGCGTCCCCCCCCCCCGGCAGCATCTGTCCACAGGCACCCAGCTTGGGCGGTCCCAGGGGGCACTGCGGCCGTGGAGGGAAGCACCAGGCCCCCACGCAGCTCAGACAGGCAGGCAGGCTCCAGGGCGGGGAAAAAAAGATCAGGCTTGCCGCTTTTCTTGGGCAGAGTCTGCCTTCCCGGGCTGCTGCCAGGCTGTCTGCAGGGCTTCCTGCAGAGCCATGGAGCTGCATGGAGCCTGCTGCTTTGCTCTGCAGCTGTAGGGGCAGCAAACTAAAACTCCTCAAAGGAATTTTAGCTTGCTGCACTCCAAGTCATTTAAGACACATTATGCCATTGAATTTCCTACAGCGGCTGGAATTAATGTGCAATGCACCACCGAGGCGTGCAAACTCCGATGCCATTAAAGCAGCGCAAAAGCATTTAGCCTGTTTTAAAGTGTCATGCACACACACCTCTTGTTTCATGTATACACGGCCTCTATTGTCTAAAATTTGAATCAAAGACTCATAACATTAGAAGGCATCTGGTCCAAGTCCCTGCTCAAAAACAGGAACACGTCAAATTTTTATTCAACCTTCTTTTGAAAACCTCCAGTGAAGGAGGTTCTACAACTCACCAGGGGAAACTTGATTGTAACATCCTTTTGACAGGGACTTACTATAAATTTGTAAAGACTCTATTTATTTTGGCAAGTGAAGTTTAGTTTTCATTTCTCCATAAGGCACAAGCAAATATCATGTAGTTTGCAGGACGTTTTGTGAAAATAAGGACTTTTCAGAAACCAAAACAACCTCACTACAGTCTTTCATGACAAATCAGTGCAGAGGTGGCTGTGAAGGTCATCATGCTATCACCAAAGCTTGGTTAACAAATGTCTACTGCAAATGCATCCATTGTAGTGGAATGGCTAAGAAGTAAGTTTCTTAGATTGTAAGCTCTTTGAGGCGAGGCCATCTTTTTGTAGGGTTATAGTCCATAATCAGATCTCTAGGCACTAACAAATTAATAATAATAATCAGATATTGAAAACTAAGCTTCATTCTTACCTTTGTTCATATCTATGTGCCTTTTTAAACAGGCACAGTCATGCATGATATGTTACCCCTCATTTTAAATGTCCTAAACTGGCAAGGTTTATATCACTACTATATTATTTCATCATGCAAGCACTTTTATGGGGAAAAGCAGCATGATCTAATGGTAGTCTGGCTGTCTGGAGACCTATTTACTGCACGGTCTATTCCTGGCCATGCCACTGTCTTACTTTTTGATCACAAGCAAGTCATTTCATTGTGGGCTGCTATTGCCCGTTCTTTCTCCTGATAGGCCATGTCTATTTAGATTCATTAAGCATCTCTCATGATGTAGATGTACAGATCCTAATGCTGCCAAGTCCCGAATTAGTTTTGATCAGATATGTGCCTCTATAAAGAAATATAACTAACACTGGGTCCAAACCAACACCCTAGCTCTTGGACCTCCCTAAAATTCTGAACAACTGAAATCCAGATCGAA
>NW_017728993.1:12874399-12879068 GCF_001723915.1 Gavialis gangeticus | reverse complement strand
TTACCTTTTGATCGCAAGCAAGTCATTTCATTGTGGGCTGCTATTGCCCGTTCTTTCTCCTGATAGGCCATGTCTATTTAGATTCATTAAGCATCTCTCATGATGTAGATGTACAGATCCTAATGCTGCCAAGTCCCGAATTAGTTTTGATCAGATATGTGCCTCTATAAAGAAATATAACTAACACTGGGTCCAAACCAACACCCTAGCTCTTGGACCTCCCTAAAATTCTGAACAACTGAAATCCAGATCGAAATTCGGTCCCTTTGGGGCCTGATACCATATAGCAGAATCTACCGAGTTACTAAGCAGATGAGTAAACAGACTGAGCGTCTTGCAGAACAGTCCACTGAATACTTTTGCAAATAGGCGGTTCCTCCTCCTCCCCTGCCAGGGAAAACATAAGCGAGTGCAGCTATTGATCGTTGTTACACAGCTCTCTTTGTCCTACACAACAAACATCAGTCCTTGTAAAAGAAGTCCAAGTCAAACAGCAAGAGCAGTGTCAGACAAAAGAGTCATCCAGTAAATTATTGACTGTTTTCTTTACTCCTGCACTCTGGAAAAGCTTTGGAAGCTAAAAGAGTTTCAAAACTGTCATTTGAAAGCACCAGGAAAAGAACGGAGACTGGGATTTTCAAGGCTTGCCTAAAATGTGCCTGCATAGTTCTCATTCATTTTAGCATGTAGTCAGCTTTGAAAATGTATATGTGAAAATATTAACTACAGGGCCTGTTTCCCACCCCGCATTTCTAAGTCAGTGGTTCCCAACCTTGGGGTCGCAATGATAAAAAGGGGCTTGCAAAGACCACCACAGATTTTCTCTTTTAAAAGAGAGAAAAGGCAGGAAGTGGTGGGTTCCTTTTGCAGGCTGGCAGAGTTCCAGCCTGTCAGAGGTTGCTTGGTGCTGGGGGAAGTGAGAGGAAGGCGATCAGGCATGGGGCTGTATGGAGAGCAGCTCCCTCCAGGTAAGTCTATGTGGGGGGAGGAAGGGCAGACTGAGGCCCCCATGGTGAGGGAGAGAAGAAGGGAGTGGGGCAGGGCTGGGGACTCTGCCCAGTTGGCACCATGGTGCATGGGGCCAGAATGTAGAGCTTGGCTGGGGAAACAGGATGGAGCCATGGGTGGGGTGTCTGGGGGCCAGTGTGGGGTGGGAGGGATGACTGGCTCCCCACTGCTGTGTGCATTCCCAGAGAGGAAGGCATGGGGGGGCATGTGCTCCCCAGATTTGTGTGTGAGGTGGCGGTGGATGTGGGCTGCTAGTTGTGGGCTCAGGACTCTCCACCCTGCTGCAGCAGAGCAGGGTGCGGAGGCTCTGCTGCTGCTGGGAGCCCAATGCTGGCAGGGCCACCACGGTGAGGCACTCCCTGCCTGCCTGGCAGCAGCGGGAGGTACAACTCCATGTCATCAGCGCTGCTCCTGCCAGGCAGGCAGGGGGTGCCTCACCATGGCAGCTTGGCCAGTGTGGGGCTCCTGCCAGTGGTACTTAGCCTCCCTGCCCTCCTGTGCTGGGTCCCACCTGCTAGGCCGTGGACCCCCCAGAGGAAGAGAAGCAGGGCAGGGAGCTCCGAGCCTACAGTGGGCAGCCTGCATCCACTTCTGCCCATGGGCTCCACTTGGGCTGTGCCACCCACAGGTGGAGGGGGGCAGTGGGGGAGCCGGGCTTTGCACTCTGCTCCGGCTGCAGCAGCTGCCACCGCTCATGGGAAGAGGCTGGGGCTCAGGTACTGCTGGGGGCAGGGGGCTGCGGGCCCTGGTCCCATAGCCCTGGCAGCTGGGGGCAGGGCTGGGGGTGGAAGCGGGCTGCGGGTCACAAGTGAGGGGTATCAGTAGGGCTGGGGGTGTGGGAGGGCTGAGGGTGGGGAGCTATGGGTCAGGAGTGAGGAAATGGAGTCATAAATGGGATCATAGTGAAGAAAAGGCTGGGAAACAGTGCCCTAAATGATGCCAACATTTTGATGCTCCGGGATGTTGATACACAAAACGCAGAAGGCCACTGGAGCATAGTGATTACCACGCTCAGCAGACTCGACTAATTGTAATTGTAGCATGGTGGAGCCGCCTCTGCACTTGTGTACAGGCTTTTGATTGACCACAGAAGGGAAGAGCATTTCCTTACACACCTATTTCCTGTAGGTTTTCATGGAGACAATCCTATAGGCATCAACAGTTTTCCCCTGTCTCACCTCCTCTCATTCTTAGGTTTACCTCGTCTCTGACTTCTCATTTGGAAGCTTCTGTGGGTTCGTACAGTAGGGAGGCAGTGATTGGTGTTCCCCCTCAATTTTTGAGTCCTTAATGTTTGTTGAAGCGGAAGAAGCAAATCCAACCCCACAGCTTAAATAGCCCTTTCCCCAAATGCCATGTAAATAGTAGCTACACATACCTGCCTTTTGGAGCTCATCGCCATTTATAACTAAAGTATATTCATAGGTGCCTCCAAGAGTAGCTTCCGTGATGTAGTGTGTCCCGTAGTCCCTGTAGAGTTCTCTGTATTCCCCGTAGCTGTACTCCAAAGGTAACTGATGGAGTCTCTGCAGGAACTCATAATGCAGCATCAAACTCTGAGGCTTCAGCTTGTATTGAGCTACATCCAGTTCAGATCGGGCATGAACAAATTTGCTGGACTACATGAAATGCAGAGACACAAGAGCATCCAAATGAAATGAGGCCTCCAACCTACAACACGCTGTTGTTGTTTGGCAACAAAGAGTAAACAGGTCAGGACCTTGCATTGAAACCGTTTTTTTCTTGGAAAATAAGAATTTGACAAAACTAAAAATTACATCGGGAAGGTTTATCAGGTGTGCTCCCGAGAAGAGGAACATTTATCAGCCGTGCAGTTAAACAGCTGGCGAGAACTAGGCTGGTTTACAACAGGGAAGGATGAAAAGTGGAAATCAAATGATGTTGTGTGCTCCCCCAAAATGAATGCCATATAATGGGCCTAAAAGCTATAAATTAAAGCGCCTCCTGCCAGCTTGAAGTGTATACCAGGCCACAGCAGTGGCTCAATCCCTAAAGAAAAAGAATACAAGAGTATTGTGCTGCCTGCCTTGTTCTCTTGAATGATGAGTTCAGTAGACGTATCACATCTATCAAAATGAAATGGCTTGTGCAATTCTATAATTAAACCACTGAAGGCTGGCTAGCAGTTTTCATTTTATATTACTGTCATCACAGCCCTACAGTAGAATAGCTTGGTTTCTTTGTTTGCATGATCATTTTCTGAAGTGACAGCTCCTGTCTTGCTTAACCCACCTAACAATGGCATGGCTTTTAATGTGCATGATGACATCCTGTTGTGATTTCAAGGACAGTAGTCCTTCACTGCACAGACTGTTCTCCAGACAGTGTATTCATAAGTACCAGCATCCTGAAGCCTTAAAAATCTCATGGAGTTGATCCAACAAAAGATATCACAAAGCAAACCTTGCTCTAATCGTAGGCGGCAACTTTTATTTTTGCTGGGGCAGGGGCCTAGGATCATGTCCCCCCTGGCAGCATGGCCAAGCTAAGCCCATGGTGGGGGCAAGGGCAGATGCAGGCTGCCTGCTATGGGCTTGGGGCTCCCCCCCACCCTGCTGCATCTGCCCCCAACCTGTGCATAAATCTGCAGCTCCCCAAACCCAGTCCTTGGGAGTGCAGGCAGTAGCAGGGAGTTGCGCCCCCCCCTGCTCCAAACAAGCTGCCCATGGCTCTGTCCCACTCCCTGCCCTGGTCCCAGGACCCATGCACCACCTTGGCTGGGCAGCACCCCTGGACTACCCCTTGCCACACTCCTTCCTCACCATGGGAGCCTTGATCTGCCCTACCCCCCCAGACTTACCTGCAATCAGCTGGGGGAGCTGCTCTCCACTGCTGCCTGGGGCTGTATTCCTGGCCACATGCATGTGTGTGCACACAAATGCAGGTGGCACCCCCTGCATCGCACTCCCCGCAGCCCCTTGCAGAGGTCCACAGCAACCTGGGTTTACCAGTCTTCAATTAGGGAAGGGTGGTCACCCAGGCCTTTTCCCGAGGGGGGCCAGGGCCCTTGGGCCCCACATACTCAGCACTTATGCTTCTCAGACTTTTCCTGGACCATCATGCTTACAAACACTACAACTCTGCTGAAGGAACGGAAGAACTTTTTTGTGGGAACTCAGAGCTATTCAGTGGATGTCAGCTCGTAGGATGCATGACATTTCAAAGTTTCAGGGCTCAGTGTCTAAATGACATTCTCTCCTGAGTGGTTTCCTTTGAGGTGTTCAAATTTGAAGGTCAGAGCTACTTGCTCCCCTGAAAGATTCCCATCTGTGATTACATTTACACTGCTGTTCACTGTTGTGCTCGGCATGTTTCTGCTGATGTGCTCCTGGGTTGGGGTGGGTGCCATGATGCACAAATTGCTTGGCTAGGCTACCTGCTAACTTACGGTTACTAAAGCCACCTTAGCAAAATCCTTAGCATAAGCAACATCATTTTGTGCCTTGACATAATTAACGCCGCTAATAAAAGCAAAGGAAGTGAGTCACAGTTTAGGATGACCTTTTTATAACTCACGCCAGCAAAAAGTTAAAAGAGGATGTGGTTTAACAGTCCAAGACAGCAGCCTAACAGGAAGATGACCTTTATGAAAGAGGACTGGTGAATATGTATGGCATGCATACAGACGAGAACTATAAAA
>NW_017728993.1:12870052-12874314 GCF_001723915.1 Gavialis gangeticus | reverse complement strand
AGCCTAACAGGAAGATGACCTTTATGAAAGAGGACTGGTGAATATGTATGGCATGCATACAGAAGAGAACTATAAAACAGAAGTATATAAAAACCTAGGGGAAAAGACCCTTAAAGTTAGGATATGCAGGAAAAGAAACAACCACTATTCAAACCCCAGTGCAGTGATGGATGCCTGGCCAGATGGTTTCACTGTATGCATTGGAAGACTCAAGTAAGAACAGGTATGCTGGCTCTTAGGGCTTGCTTAAATACCGGTATTGCTCATGTGTCCAATAAGTTAGGATCTGAGACTGGAATAGCCTCACTGATCATTTAATTCCCATTCACTCGATGTCTTAACTAAATTTAGTACAGCAGCACAAGCCACATGAGTAATCATTTCAATGGTTGGGATACCAATGTCACTGGGTGCAACATCTGGTAGTTCATGTATGGGACTGTTGTGCATTATTGGTTCTTAGCCTACTTTGATACATGATTGCTCTTTGAAACCAAAAATATAATTTGAGCATCCTCCCCTCCACAACATTTCTACAGGCTTTGTATCAGCCTGCCACTTTCACTTCTTATTTACAACAAGGATCTGTTTTACCAATCCTTAGCTTTAAAAACTGGTGTAGTTCTACAGATTTCCATAGACCTACACCATTTTCTGATACCTAAGGATCTGTTCCTGTACCTACATTTTTATTTGCATTGGTCTACAGTTATGTCAGATTCAGTGCACCTATTCTTGTCTAATCTTAGAAGCTAAGCAGTTGTGGGCCTGACTTGCATTTTGATGGGAGACGACCCAGTAACCCCAGGTGTCATAGGCATAAACCAAAGAATTGTGGTTGAACACTTGGCAAACAGACCATAGGAAATGAATAATTGGAAGGACTTCATCATAATTGCTGAGCTGACAGACAGGAACACATGCACTCGCAGATTAAACTACATATATTTGATGTTAACTATTAATCTGAACAGAAAATTAAGTAGAACATTGCTTACTGTGCTAGAAAATCTTTTCACTCTCCGAAAAAACTTCTTGAACCTGTTGTCATTAGAATTGTATCCAAGTTCAAACAATTTTGGTATTTTTATACCAAAGCTAAAGCTACTCTGTGAAGCTTTTGCCTGCAGGATATTGTGATCAAAACTCGAGTAGGATTCATATTCAGTCATTGTAAATTCATATTTTCCTTTGGTCTAAACAGAAAACAAAGCAAGAAAAAGCATATTTTATTTTCCACATGGTGACTGCACAGCTGAAATAGAAGCAGGGAGCACTGTTACATTTGCAACAAATATACTTGTGAATTAATGATCGCACCTTGAAGATGAAAAGCCGTATATAATTGCTAAACATTATTATTACTACTATTGCTACTTCTTCAATAGTGCTTGATTCACAGTAGAGGTTAACAGAACACAGAACCAAGCTACCATCTCCTCTGGATTGCAATTACTCATGTATGCCAATCATATGCAAACTGTATGAAATCTTAGACTTCGGTGAAGTCTAAACAAGTTTAAAATTGTAAAAGGAAAAAGCTTTCTTAATGAACAACACATATCAAATCACACTAGCCTGTGCACATCATTAAAGTCAATGGATGCTGAGATACAGCTTTGATGCCCATTAAAGGTGAGGTAACAAGTGTGGAGATGAGTCCGGTGCAAGTGCCTGGTGTTATTAAACAATAATTTGCACATTGGCAGCCTCCTTTCCCTAGATAGATCTCAAGGCACTATACAAATATATTTTTTTAAATTAGCTGCATAATATCCAGTGGAGGTAGTCACTATTGTTCCTTCTTTTCCAAGGGGTCCATCAGGACAAGGGGTGCATCTTTAAAATCAGCTTGAGTTTTGCCACTGATTTCAAGGCAAAAAAAAAGATCAAGGCTATAGCAAACCTGCCTGAGCTCATTTTGGAAGTCTGGGGCAAAACCAGAAGTTGATCCCAGATTTTGCCCTTTCCACTCATATGCCTTAACCCAGAAGACCCATCCTTCCCATCAACAAGGAAGCATCTCCTTTCTCTCACAGTTTCCTCTCTAAGAATCATGTTCTTTATATTCTGAACAATACTATTACTATTACTCCTTTATTACAGAAGAGTGGCACAAGGCTGGTTCATGGACTGCATCAAGCCCTGAATGCCAGGGTCAGGACCTGGGGCCTGGCACTGCCCCCTCCCATTCCTGCATACTGGGATTGGGCTCTGAGGCCCAGCCCCACCCCTACTCAGCCCCATGTGCTGGGATTGAGCACCCAGTCCAGTGTGCAGGGCCTGGGGCTCTCCATGGGTCTGAAAAATTGGTAGCAGGGAAGCAATGCCACCGCTTCCCCACCACCATATTTCAGGACCCATGGGCTGGATGATCGCTGGGGCTTGAATGTTCCTGTTTAGTGCATCGCTGCACAGTCTCTGCAAAATAAAGTTCACTCCCTTTTAGCTAATCAAGGAAACTACTAAATCTAACAGGGGATAAGTGCATTTACAGAAATGTACTTTTTTATTTTTACCCATTATCCAGACAATAATAAGACAATACATGCTTGTGAGTATTAGAGAACAATAAACACTTATGGTCCCTGCTTCAATGACAGCCCTTTGCACTCGTAAAAAACCTTATATCTGAAGACTATGTTGGATTTTTCCGGAGTTTTCTAATTATAAGATACTGTAATGATAAAAGATTGTAATTATAAAAGGTAATCTCCAGCATTTTTTAATTCTGTTTTATGTACCACACTGTTTATAGAGGCTGCAACATAAGCACTGTTTTTGGCCATTCTTTTCTTCTTCGCTTTTGTTATAGAGTGCCAGGCAATATAGTTTTGCCCCCCCCCCCTTTTTTTTTAACAACATCATCAATTATATCAACACTCCTCTAGGGATGGGGAGGAGATTTTCAAAGGCATAAAAGAGAGTTAGGCATTCTCACTAAAGTCACTGAGAGCAGGATAGCCCTTTGTGCTTTTGAAAATGTCCCCTAGGATTTAATAATTAACATATGTTCTCTCTGCTGACTGCAGCAGAACAGAAATATAGAAAGATTTCTCATAGGTAATACCACAGTTATTTGAAAACTGGAAAATATTCTCTATGAAATGAAAACTTTTTAAAAGTAGGTCAAAATGTAGTCCTAAACTAGGGAGGCTGTGTTTATATTAGGCACTGAAAATTAGTGAAAATCTCATTTGTTTGCACTAATTAACCTGAGACTTACCTCTGGGATGTAGCTTTCTACATTGTATGGTTTTCTAAATCTGGTGTCCATAATGTAATGGGGAGAACACGCACCGGCATAATATCGATGATCAAGAACCAGTCCTTCCAGGTTGTTTGTAATACCGTTTACCCTGTATTGGATGCACACAAGTGAAACACATAAGGTTTCTAGTTTAGTTAGCAGTGCAATACAGGGTGTGACCAAGAAAGGTAAGACATGTCATTTCCTTTATCTTTCTTTTGTCTTAGTTTATTTGGGGATTCTACCATCAAAACTTTCCTTTCTTCAACCATTCACTCATGTATTCTTGCAATTCTGTAGATAATATTAATGACAGAAAAAGAAGTGCATCTAATCATCTGGGTTGGTGTTGTCTTACCAGTGCTGGCAAAATCTGTAACTCACTATTGCCAATAACATTAGTAAAATTAAAATTGTGATGAAAAGTCAGGGTTTGGAATAGCTCTCTGACAAATGACAGTAGAGACAAGGGTCAACAAAGTATGTACCCAGGCAAACCACTTCACAATCACTCCATACTTTCCTAGATGACAGCAGGAATCATAGTGTATTCAGATTATTCATTCTTTTTTTGAATAACCAGATTCAGTTTTAACCCACTTTTCTTTTCTCTCTCTTTTATTAATCGCATTTTCCCCTTGTTTTAAATTATAAACCCTGAGCAAGGCTTAACCATTCAGGGTATTGGGACCTATTAAGACGTGAATCAAAAGTTCATTGAAGCCAATGGAAAACTTTCTATTGACTTCACAGTAGGTCATGGACTAGACCTTAAGTCTTTCTGTCTACAGTGAATGTTTAGTATGGCAACTTTTTTTTTAATCAAAGCAAATTTTTTTTTGTGGTATGTGGTAACCTGAGGTCAGAAAGAATAAGATCCATTACTATCACCTGAGGGTGAATGCCCCGTGTCGCATAGTTACAGGACAATGCTGTAATTTGAATGCACTCACATTCGAATGGCAGTGGGTGTCACTGATGGAATGTGCCCCCCCCTCCTATCCCCCCCCCC
>NW_017728993.1:12854172-12870040 GCF_001723915.1 Gavialis gangeticus | reverse complement strand
CCCCCCCCCCAAATACTATTAGTAGTCACTTCCTGAGGACCCATACCTGCCACATAGTGCTCCAGGTCTTTGTCATACTTCCTTCTCATAAAACCCCCCCCACCTCACATAATAATGTTTCTTAAAGCTGTTAAATTAGCTGCAATTTTAGAACAGTGAAAAGCATAGAGCGCCCTTGAATTCCCATTATTGAGCAATTGAGGTTTTATAGAGATGAGAAGCATATTTCTATAATTGTTTGACATAATCTTAAAATTTTGATGAAAGTTTAAAAGAATGGTTTTTGATGAAAATTTAAATGTACTGTTCTTCTCAGCAGTTCTGTCTTCAGACAGCTAGAAATGATCATTTTCCCTTGAATGCGATTTTGCAGTAAAAAGCGAGTATGCCTTTGGTATGCAATGGGATTAGGTGACTATTTTTCCGTGGTAGAACCTGGCAGGCAGTTACCATGCTCCGGTCCAATGGGAGCTAAAGCACTGATTCAGATCAGGATCTGGATGTCAAATACCCCAAAGTTTAGGGTTGCTTAGATGTGGGATGAAATCTTGCCCCACTGATGTTAATGGCAAACGTTCCATGGTCATCAAAAGGGACAAAATTTCATCCTAGGAGTTTTGGTGCAGCCCATTACAAGTACAAGCCACCTGAAACAAACACAAGCCACCTGCAAAACAAACGGATCTTCCCCCTGGTCCAGAGTTCAAGCAAGCCAACGTTTCAGGACATCTGGACATGGGGTTTTCGTTTGGAACATTCTCTTCTGCAGCTGTGATACTCTCTGTTCAAATAGCAACTTCCTCACCGGCGTGGTTTTAGAGCCATGGTTTTGAACAGAACTCTTCCCCATCTCAGAAAGGCCATGCGAACTGTTTCATACAAACTGAATAGTTATTGGGCCAGGGTCTAATTTGAATTACCCACAGGTAAAACTGACGGAGAAGATCAAACTATAAACCTTCCCCACCCTCATGCTATCTCAGGTGTCACATGGTTCAAATAACAATCGCCTGGAGCTTGGTGAGAAGGTTTTGTTCTTTGATCCCTCCCAATGCAATTTGGGCAAAATTGTCCCATTTCAATAGAAAATAGGTAAACATGGCGGCCCATGAATCAGTACCCTTGCTATGCCTACTAGCAGGCTAACTCTTTACGAAGTACAATTGTGTCATTCATTCAGTGCATACGTTGCACACTCTCTAACACCTTGTTGACTGTTATTCATTAGTAGGGGTGTGCAAAGTGGGCCAATGTCGATTTGGATTCGGTCTGATTCGGGGGACAGTGAATCTACTAGTTGATTTGGATCACTGTCTTGGTTCGATTCGGCCGAATCTGAATCTGAAGATTCGATGCTGATTCAGAGAATCAGCAATTTGGCCATAGACACAGCTTTAAATTTTTTTCTACATACCTCAAGCTACTAGGTGCGACTCATGAATGCTGCAATGCTGGGGCAGATAGAGCGTCCCACAGGAGTGCGGGGGGGAGGGAGGGCTCATGCTTGGCAGCAGACCCAGAAGTGGACTGGAAATACCGATGGTGGACCCGGAAGTGGACTGCAAGTACTTCCAGTCCACTTCTGGGTCCATTGTCAAGCACACTCCCCCTGGCTCAGTGATCGGCCATGGGGGGACCCTGGGTGCCCCCCAGACCCAGGAGGCACCAGTTGCCAAGCCAAGTAGTAGGGGGGGGGGGGGTCCCCTGTGCGCTCTCCACCAAGTGTGCTGGGGACCTCCTCACACTCCTGTGGGATTCTCCATCCGCCCCAGCATCACAGTGTTCATGAATCGGCTGGTACCTTGAGGTATGTAGAAAAAACATTTAAAGCCACGTCTATGTCCGAATCATTGCATCTCTCCAAATCTCTCCGAATTGATTCAGAGGGTTCCGAGTCGATTCGGAGACATGAAAGGGTCTGATTTAATTTGGATTCAGAAATTCGGCTGCCAAATCGAGCTGCATCTCCACTGAATTGAATCAGCGACTTAAGCTTCGCACAGCCCTATTCATTACATTCTGATTAAAAGCCACTTGGGTCTCCATAATATTTGGGTCATCCTCAAGAAGCTATTTAAATTAAGCCTCCTGCGTTTGTTTTATGCAAAGAATACAGACTTACCCTTTTGCCAGGTTCTCTATTGCCCAATATTCCTCCATCTTCTGGTTGCATTTTCTATACACTTTTCTACAGTTTTTTTCATCTGATTGATCCCCACAATCATCATCCCCATTGCAAAGCAGCCTCCGTGTAATGCATCTTCCTAGGAAGCCAGTGAATATGACTTATTTAAAAAAGCCATTATTGTTTTATTAATCACTATGCATTGACAGTTCCCAGAAAGCTTACAATCTCAATAGAAGATTAAAATATATTGAATAAAGCTGGTTAGAGAATATTCTTCCCACTGGAAAACTTTTACCCTTTAGCTATATAAAAAATAAAAAAATGCTGGAAAACTACTACAGTTGTGAATTGTTTAGTCAAACAAGGAAAAAAATCCAATAGAAAATCAGAACTTTAACTGAAGGCAGAAATGACCTGGTAATAGTTTTGATTAAACAATAACCTACTTTACTTTTGAGAAAACCTTTGTTGAAGGAATGTTGTGTGGTCCTAATACATATGCATAAGAAAAAAGGTTTATTATTTGTGATCAAACACAGGAACAAATCACTTGAGATTCTTTTAAAACAAGTTTAGGACATTTTCATTGGAGGGAATTAATTATGGTGAGGGAGAAATATGCCAATAGGATGCTTTAAAACAAGTTTTTAATAAGCTGAATAATAGAAATAAAGACTATTTATATCTATCTAGCCAGTGATCTGTCATTAAAATTGCTCTACAGAGATCTCTAAAAAAGTCAAGGCAGAGAGAAAACAACATTGTGATCTCAGGAATGTGCCAGCATCATAGATGCACGTTTTGCTGCTGCTGTTCTGGTTGCTGTCTTTCTTATTTTTAGTTTCCTGCTTAGAAAGAAACCTCCCAAAATGTAAAGCACGCTCAAGACTGGCAGGCTGAAAACTCAGCTACAGCACTAGAGTTAAAATCAGTCATTTGCAGACATAATGCAAGTGCTGATAGACCTGTGGCTATATTCTGACATATGGTATTTTTACTCAGCCCAGGTCCTATGGAAGCAAGAAGTTCTTGCAACGCTGTTGATTGCAGTGGGAGCGGGGCTGTCCCCAAATTCAGTATGTACTTACCTGTAACTGCGCAAACAAAGCCTTCACATCTAACTCTATTCCTGCAAGGACTGTTTGTCAGACAGTCTTCTGTTTCTTTGTCAGAGTAATCACAGGCATCTCCACTGAACTGAGAAGGCCGTTCCATGCGGGCAAATCTGTACTGTAATGAAATAGAGACTATTTACTCGAGTGTGTAAAATTCATGAATTGTTATGGTTCCTATGTAACAATACACAGTTCTTGTACTGGGGCAGATTTGTTCTAGGAATAATGCCAATAAGATAATGAATGTGCAGAGATTCAATTTGCTTATAGCGTAGCTCACTTAAAAATATCATTTGAGATCGTTTTGATGGGGATAAACAAGGCTCACCGGGCACGACGGTGACCATGTTGTTAAGATTGTAATTGGGACAGATTGCGTTAAAGTAGGACTAACTTCACGATATGTAGGTGAAAAATAAGAAAGGATTTGATTAATGAGCCTCTTTTTGGTAGAGCAGCATATAAATCTAATAAATAAATAGATTACTTGTCCGCTCTTCCAATTAACAGCTCCTTAGTGGCCTCAGTTGTTATTTTCTATCTATGTATTTGTGGCCTTCAGCATCACTATGAATTCTTTTCTCCACTCTGTTTGTCATTGGATTCATAAGGTCATTTCCTCAGCTTGAGGATACTCCCTAAGTATAATATAGATAGGACCAAACAATGAAAAAGAGCCTTGGGGCCTGTGTGGTGTTGCAAGCCACTGAAATGCATTGTTGAGGCTGCTTGTGGCCTTGCAGAAGACCTGCAGAAACTCACCTGCTCTCCAAAGGCCTGTGACCACTAACTACACATCCTATAAAACGAGTAGGGGATTCAGGATCTGATCCTACGCTCCCCAAGTGAAACAAACTTACATGGAAGTCTTCTGCGCTCCTGAGTCTCTCATGATGATATTTCCATGGTATCTTGGCTTTGGACTCCAAGCAATTTCACGCCACCTTTTATTCCTCTGCAGATTTGCCCTGCGGAAGCTGGGCATGGCCATGGACAATGGGGAGGACTCTGGCAGTATCAATTTGCCCAGACAATGCCACTGAAGAAAATCTCACCTTCTATTTTTCTGCATCTCATGTTTAATACCTGGGCTGCAGATACTCACCCTTTTCTTTTGACAGGGGTCACAGGTGCTCCATGATGACCAGCTGGACAGCACACAGTCAATGGGCTGTGGAGGGCTACTTACTGATCGAGCCCATCTGCCTTTGGCTAGGCTCACGTTGACATTACTTGGCTGAAGGGGTTCCCTTTCATTGCTGTACGTGAACAATGAATGACAACTTCAGTGTGTAGTATCACAGAGCCAGGAGTTCAGAACAGGGGCTCTAGGTCAATGCCTGTGTGTGTCCATGTGAAAAAAAAAAATCCTGTGTTGTGCTCCACTAAGTCTTTCATGCAAAATATAGATCTGGATAGTGATCTCTCTCCCAGTCACTTTACACAGGTGCAACTTCCAGGAGCTGAAGCAGGCCAATAACATTTCTAACACTGCAAGCAGGAAGTTTGATTAAAGTATGCGTAGACATACTAGCCAAGCTAGCTTTCATCTAGCTTCAGTGTGGCTGTACAAGCCAACCTTGAGCACTGGGTATGTATATAGGTGGTTTCTAGTAGTAAAATGCAGGCTGTTGGTTTCTGCAAACTTTCCTTTATCTGTTTCTGGTTTCCATACATACATATAATTCTTTATGTAGGTAGCACCAACTACAGTCCACAGGAGTAAAAAGAAGCCAGTGAATGTAGCTGATACTGATCTCAGAAACAAGGTTACTGATAGTCATTTCCTGGCCCCACGTCACGTGACACTGACTCATGAGTTAGTATTCTAGCATGGATGAAACTATTTCTGTCACTGTGCCGTGTCTAGTATTCAACTATCCTAGTAATAAGCCTTCCTGCACTTAATGCAAAGTCCTCCAATTTCATCTTGGAAACCTGAAGAGCTCTTGTGTTCTAGTCCACACCCCCGCTTGCCCTTCCAGACTCCATTACGTTCATCTACTTTTTTGTTTTGCAGAGCCTTCCAGTCCTGTTTCCTATAGGTCAGATGGATTTTCAGGGAGTGACGTTAGATGCTTCCTCCTCTCGCCCTGTCAGTAATAAACAAATTATCCCTATTGATGCCCTTGGTGCCTCCAGCAAAGTGGAGGCTGGATCATGGGGGCTGGTGGTACAGCCATCCACTCTGGTGACCTTCAAAAAGCGTCTCGACGTCCATCTTGCTGGGGTCATCTGATCCCAGCGGTCTCTCCTGCCCAAGTGCAGGGGGGCTGGACCTGATGATTTATAAGGTCCCTTCCAGCCCCTAACAACTATGAAACTATGAATCTATATAAACATTGTGAGCAGAGCCCCTTGCTTAGCAGATTGGTCTTATTAATACTGTGCATTTAGAAATTATTGATCCCACTGTGAAGGATGTTTGTATATGGGCAATAAACCCTCAAAGTTATTAACACAGTTGTCAAATTTAAGATCCCAGTCACTAGATACATAAAAGTTTTGCTGAGCCCATGGCCTGAAAATGCCAATCAGTAAGCAGAAGCAGAGGTATCAAGCATTAGCCTTGATTAGTGTCCTGTGCAACCCCAAAGAAACCCGGGACCATAGAATGCGCACAACACTTTGCAATGCAAGCATTTTCCCTTCATTACAGCAGGGCTATGATATTTTGGCATATAAGTTTATCAGACAAGATCATTTTTTTTTATTTTAAAACCAGTCACTTTGCACTACAATAATTTTTAAACCCGCATCTATTGTTACGTGGCTCATAACAGAAATAGCTCAAGATGACATTCCTTATTCACCGTACAAAGTAGAAGCAGCCGATCATCATTATAGTCCATTACCTTTTACGTTGTTGCATAGATATTTATTTAAGAAAATTCACTTACCTTAAGCAATGTACCTTTAGCAATCCCAATACCAAACCAACCAGAAACAGCTTCATTAGGTAGAAAAGATGTCTTGTACGTGATGTACTTGTGATTCCAAGGTACCACCAGCAAATGCTCTCAGCAATCCTAAACAGCCTAAACTCTAGTTCAATGTGTTATGGGATTTGAAAGTGGTTCAAGTAGCAAAGGGTAAATCAGGAGGGAGCTTTTCCTACCTGGCAAACAAAAGCTGACCCACCTCCTGACAACTTCACAAGACAAACTTTATAACTGTTAGCACAGAGCTTTCTGCTGAAAGCTCCAAAATCTATGCTGGGGGAGCTGGAGAAAGTGAAGACCAGCTCAGAAGCAATTTACATTTCCCCTACATTCGCGAGGAATGTTACTTTGAAGACACTGCAGAAAAAAAATGAATCTTTCACCAATAAAGTAAAATATTTCTCTCTCTGTTCCAAAAGCAGTTCAATTGAAAGTGGGAAATATGTTAAAAAGGCAGTGCCTTATTGTTGGGAAGATTGTACTTGTTTTTTAACCTCTTGTATTTATTGTTCTAAAGGACACACGGCACCTATAACCTGCACAAGAACCTGCCAGATTCTGCAGTGAAACTCTTTCTTCTATGGACGATAGTCTAGTTTCTGAGGAGTGCTCAGTCCTTTGCTAGAAGTTACAAGTGTTTGGCACTGCGTTCAATGTGGGTCTAGGATGCTATCTGGGTAAGAACTGCCGTATCAGACTCCATGATAGTGCTTTTCGAAAAGAGATCTTTCAGTTCAGCCAGAAATTACTGAATTTGATGCAAGCATGACTTAGTTTTGTTCCATGACAAATAAACTATGAATCATCCTGAGCATGATGCACTGGATTTTCCTTCTTCTTATGATGTCGAAGGTCTTACAGTGAAACCCAAAGTGTATATTATACACAGTGGGTTTCATTTTACTCCTTCCATGCCCTCCCACTTCTGTTTTTCTCTATGAAAACTCTGAGCTGTCTGGGAAACAAATAGTTTTATTTATACCTCATTTGATAGCACTGTCTTTCACCTTTGGGTCAGAAGACGCAGACGGCAGTTATACGTAATGTCTTGAGTTCATGAAAGTGGCAGCTGCCCTGCTGTTTGTGTTTGCGGGTTGAAAGGTTTCCAGTTGAAATTTAAACGTGCCCTGGGATTCTTTGGAAAGATTACGAGGAGGCGGGGGCACTTCCTTGTCATGGTTAATATTCTCTCTTCCTCAAATAGTGTCACTGAAGGCCATATCTCAGTTGTAAACTCAACATGCCCAGCCCCATTGTTGTCGAATGTGCCATGCATTTCCCCCAACGTTACATTAATCCCCAATAAGCACTGAGAATGGGCTACCTGGCACTGATTCTCAGCAGTGCTAGCTACCCTTCCATTCTGGGAGGCAGAGATCAGAAACCATGTTAGGGGACAGTATTGTGAAGAATGGAGTTTGTAATTTAGACATACATAGCCTAAGGAAAATCCTGTCAGGGACTGAGTTCCACAAAGTAGTCCCAAACACGTCCGTATCTCATTGGATTCGAAGGGTGAATTCATCCTGAATAAAGGGCAATTAGCGCTTTGCAGAATCAAGTCCAAAGGCTGCAGACACGTGCAAAATGGCTGTAGCAGCGGCCTTCACGGTTACTTTGGTTCTGGTGTCAACTATAAGCCCCCTGTATAGAAGGAAGTATGACCTTGAGGTGAAGAAGCTGGTTTGGGTTCAGTTCCCGACATGACCAAAGACTTCGCGTGAAACTTGAGGTGAGTCACACTGTAAAAACAACTCAAAAGCTCCAACTTAGGCAGCCAAATTAATGGCTAAATTTAACTCAGAACTTTGGAAAATCTGGACTCCCCTAGGTTCAGTTTCCCTACTTTAAAATGGGAGGAATAGCCATCCTTTTTCCAATTTATGTCATCTCAGCTATCAACACTGTAAGGTCTTTGGAAGAGAGTCATTCACTTGCAGTCTATAGGATTATGCAGCCATACTCTCAGGACTACTTAACTAACAGCAGCAACAATGATGAAACATGGCACATTAGCTATTACAGGAATGAAGGGGGACATACAAAAATCATGTGCATTAATGCTAGCAATACAGATCATGGTTAAAAGACAACTTCAGTTTAACAGAGTGAGGAAACACTGTTCCTCTTTGTACCATTAAACAGGTATCCATAAGCATCTGAAATATTAACATTTCTGCATCTCTTGAATTAAGCTATTTGGGTGCCTGTACACAAGTATGGAGGCTGCTCTGACACGCTGTAATTACAGCACGTTGGAGCAGATTTGATTAATCAAGTCTGCTGGAGCATGGTAATTACCTCCTGCATCTCGTGTATCAGTGTCCCTGCACTTCAAAATAGCACCCGGGGGCTTTAGTTGCCAGTGAGCTTTTCACCTGATGTTACTAAGCACACAGTTACTAATTAACTGCTCTTTCATCTCTGACTATAAAGGATAAATGATGAAGAAAATGATGGTTTGGTAAGGCTTTTTTTTTAAAAACCTGTTTCAAATGACTGTGTTGCAATATAAAACTAAAAGATGCCTACTGGATACAGCTCAACCTTTGATACAGTTTATTTAGCTGTTAATCATTTGCACACAAGTAAACACCATTTACAGGAAAGGTCTCATGGGACCTCGTGGAGAATGACACTATGCAGGGCTGTGGTGCCAAGACGATACCATGGACACGCTGTATATCTTACAAGAAACAATCAAGTGCAGAGTTCTGAACTCGGGCTCTTCATCTGTGCCATGCAGCCCCTCAAAGCACTCAGATTTCTGACCTGTGTGTTGACCATGACTATTGCTGGATCAACAAGGGAGGAGCTGGTCTTGATCACAACAGAGGTTGGAATTCAGGCACCAGGCAATGCTATCTTTTCCAAAACATTTTTAAAGACAAAACTAGGCATTTATTGTAAGTTGTAACTACTTTCCATTAGAGATGGGCCTAAGATTGAAAGTTGAGATCCGGATCTAGAATAGCATCTCTCCATTCCTTGTAGTCAGGCTACAGTAACTACACATTGCTGAGAATATCACCTCGTACCCATTCTCCTTCTCTTGGGTGTCCCATTTCTGAAATTTTATCCTGTCTGAAACCATTTAGCACACTGGTGGTGGTGCCCAACCTTCTAGCCCCATGGACAAGGAGTGGCACAGGACTGTGCCACTGACTGTGCATAGAGTCAGTACGTGGGGTCAGTTTCTGGGGACGATCCCGTGTACCAACCTGGCCCTGCACACCTGGATCCAGCTGCAGAGCCATGCCACGCATTGGTCTGGCTGCACCCTGGCTTGATCTAGTGCACAGGGCCACATTATCCAGCCCCGGGGGCTTCCCACAGGTCTGGAAATTTGGCAGCAGGGGAGGGGCAAAGTCTGGACTCATGAGGCATCCTGTGGGCTGGATGACAAAGCTCCATAGGCTGGATCTGGCCTGCAGGCCAGAAGCTGAGCACCACTGATTTAGAGGATTAGCCAGTCTGGCTATTCGTACTTTTAGATTCCTAAGGATTTAACTCTAATAAAGTCATAAAATGCTGGATGAGGATTTCATGGGACCTAAAAATGGAAACTTGCTAACTGCCTAATTAATTCGATAATGTCCTTAAGCTCATAGCTGGAGGTTTCATGACCTGTGTAAACTATACTTTCAGTCTGTAGATCACACACCTATAGTATGAGTTAACAGCTCTGGCCTCTGTATTGTTAGTCTATACATTTATCCAAAGATAGTCCTATTTATTAGCATGATATTTTCCTAAGTAAAGGAAGAGTTGTGATACATATTGATTCATAGATTCATACATGTAGGATTGGAAGGGACCTATGTAGATCTTCAAGTCTGACCCCCTGCCCTGGGCAGGAGAGAATACTGGGCTCATATGACCCCAGCTAGGTAATTATTATTGAGGATAAAAGGTTTTTCTATCCAAAAACTAGGCTGGTGCCAACTGAAATCAGTGCACAGCATTAGAAATTTTCTCTCCCCTCCCCCTTTTTTCCTAGTTTCTTTTTTTTTTTTCCACATTTCCACTCAGTACTCTATATTTCACCATGTGTTTTCTTCTACAGAAGCAGAAAGCAAACACAATATTTCCTGGCAAAGGGAGAGCTCTCCTATTGACTTTAATGAGGGGAGGATGGAGTCATTAAATTGAATTTCAAATCTATGAAGATTAAATGGATTTGAAACAGATTATTTTCAACACTGGCCAATGTCTTATAAAGCAGTGGGTGTCAACTTTGTGGCAGGCATACCACAAAATAAGCCCCATTCCCTCTGCGTGCCACTCTGATCTTCTTCCCCGTCTGATCTGCTGCTCTGCTTTCTGCGCCCTGTCCTATCTGGCTATCTGGAGCAGTGCTCCCTGCCCTCTCCCCAGTCTGCTGCATGCCACACACAGAAGCTGCCTGTGCCACTTGTGGCATGCATACCATAGGTTGGCCACCCCTGCTCTAGAGTATCTTTCACTCCGGAGTATCAGCCTTTATTACTTACAACAAAGTATATTTACTGTTATGATGTATATTGTATGTAAGGAATTAAAGGGTTAGCTTAAGATATCTGATGTAACAAATTCCATGCTACCACCATTTTTGCTGTTACTAAAGTAATTCTTTGGTGGTGAAACTGATGCTTTGACAAGGTGTTTAGGAACAGCTAAGCGATTTCTGAAGAGCAAATCATGCTTAACCAATCCAATTTCCTTCTATGACAATGTGATGTGTTTTGTGCATAGGGGTGGGGGAACAGTAGGTGTAATATATCTTGACTTTAGCAAGGCCTGTGAAACCATCCCTGTGACATTCTTATAAGTAAGTGAAGGAAATACAGCCAAATGAAACTACTCCAAGATGAGCACATAACAGGTTGGATAATCATGCTCAAAGAGCAATTATCAATAGCTTAATGAATGTCTAAGTAGGACGATGCATTGAATAGGGTTCCCCAGGGGTCTGTCCTGTCTGGTACTATTCAATATGTCCACTAATGACTCAGAGGATAGAGTTGAGCGTACACTGTGTACATTTGCAGATGACACCAAGCTGGACTAGGCAGCAGACACTATGGAGGATAGTGTTAGGATTCAAGTTGAACTTGATAAAATGGAAAAAGTGGTCTGAAATAAATTGCACAAAGTTCAATAAGGATTAATGCAGCATACTATATTTAGCAAGGAACAATCAAATGCTCATATACAGAATGAGGAACAACTGCCAAGCCAAAAGTGCTGCTGAAAAGGACCTGGGGGTTATAGTGGAACTCAAATTGAATCTGAATCAGTAGGGTAGTATTGCTGGACAAAAAACTAAAAGCTACCTGGCATGTATTAACATGGAAGTGAAGGGAAGAGATTCTTCCTTTCTTTTGGCACACATCAACACTCAGTGGGAATACTGCATCCTTTGGGGGACTGCATTTCAAGGCAGATATGGATAAATTTGGAAATAAAGGATAGCAAAAAAAAGTCTGATTTGAAGGTCCCAACAACACAACATACAATGAAAATTTGGAAGAATGAGGTTATTTAGTTTAGAAAAGACTAGGCTGAGGGGGAACTTGATTACAGCTTTCAAATACTATATATAAAGAGGATGATGATTAGTTGTTCTCTGTATCCAAAAAGGAAACGACAAGAAATAATGGACTGAAATTGCAACAAGAAGCATATAGGTTGGCTATTAGGAAAACCTGTCTAGCTTTGAGGATGGCCAACTACTGGAACAGATTATTTAAAGAGGCTGTAGAAAAATTGCTAACTTCTCTCTGGTAATGAAGGAAATGGGAAGGACCTGTCCATTAGTCACTATTTCTTCCCCTTTGTGAGTCCAGAAGTGTTTTAAAGTAAAAGATTTTAAAGTAATAGTTTTACATACACAAAGATGCATACATACAAAAGATCTTATTTTAAAATGACTTACCTTTCTCAAAAGTACACTGAGTTTCTCATATAATCGCATGACTCCAGAAGTTGGGATTTTAACACGAATGCTAAACATCGCAAGACTTAAACTAAAAACAATAATTTTGCATGTAATTGTCTATGGAATAGGCCTCTCACACTAAGGCCATTTCTGACTCCAATCAAGTGATCATTTATTGTCCAAGAAAAAAAAAAGTTGGTTATATCATCAGATATGAGAACAGCTAAAATGCTAAAGCAACAAGAAACCCTGGTGCTCCCTAGCCTTTCTGAGTACTAGGAAATGGGTCTTTTCTCATCATCCACAGAGCTTTTTACCTGGCCTCAGTTGTTTATTTTTAGGGATGTCTCTGAATCTGAATGAACATTGATTTCCTTTCTCCTCAACCCCATATTGCTTTTTAAAAATATGGTGTGATTTACTTTCCTAAAAACATAGTGTAATTTGCTTTCCTTTCTATTAAGGGGACATTGACATATATGGATAATACTCAAGAGGCCATGAAATGGGATTGAAAAGATAGAACATATCAGATCTTTAAAGACCTTTACCCCCTCTTCAATTTTTCCTTTGCAAAAAACCACTTAAACATAGTGTATTTGAGTCTATTATTCTTTTTGAGAATTTTCAGATCCTGATAAAACATTTTAGGCATGATAGATGAAGCACAAGACAAACATTTCCATTGAGATAAGACTATTTAGAGCTCTGAAAATTAATAGCTGGACAGTTGTTTCCCTAATAGAGCTGATATTTTCTACCACCAGTAGCATAATTTCAGAAAGAGATAGGTAATGATACTGGCAATCACGGGAATGGTATCGGGCTATCTCCCCATATATATTTCTCACTGTCATGTAGCTCTGCAGTGAGATGTATAATTTAGTTTCTGCACACCTTCAGACAACAATGGCAAGAAGTAAAAATACCCTTTCCCCCACTTCTGGATCAATCTTTGTATTTATCTGAAGTTATTTATGAAGCTTCCTCTTCTGCAATCCTTTAGGCAGGGCCTGATCCTGCCAACATGTAATTATGTAACTCCTGCTTGAATAAGGTCTACTGTGAAAGAGTTTACTGCCCTGCAATGAGGAAATCTGTTATTGTAGTGTCAGAAGCAACACCAAATCATAGTCTCAGCTCTTCTGTGAATGGTGGAGCCCCATTGAATTCAGGGAGGCTTACTTAAGGGTCGACCCACCCACACTGATTCAGGAACAGAAGCAGAGTCAACATGTATTGTGTCCTGCAAATTTGGGCTATGATGCCAATAAATTCAATGGAAACTTTCACAAAACACAGTATCATGACTGACCTAGCTCAAATATTCTTCCTGGAGATTTCTCCTAAAGGGTGCACTTGGTGGTTGGCTTACAGACTTTTATTCTGTTCCTTTGATTTTAGATTGTTTCATGTTTATTAAAGATGCAAACACATAACATGGAATGAAATCTCTTCCATGGCTACTTGAGAAAGGCATCCTCACCACCTCCTTTGTGATGACTCTCTTCCAACATCTAAGAGTTAGGGCTGTGCGAAACGGCACCATTCCATTTTGCCTTGAGTTTCAACGGTTCGACAGAACAGTGTTTTGCATCGAATTTCATTTCAAGTCAAAACAGCTGTTCCTTTCAGCTCTGTTGAAACAGAAAGGCTGTTTTGATGCTGTTTCAATGTTTCGCTGGGGATGGGGAGTCAGCTCAGCTGATCTAGCGTGGGGGACCAGGTAGCAGTCCAGCTGGGCTGCCTTGCTGCCCCTTACCGCATCTTGCGCTGGGGATGGGAAGTCAGCTCAGCTGGACTGACTTCCCATCCCCAGCCTATGGTCAAAACGTTTTGACCAGCCTCGTTTTGTTTCGAGGCTATTTTGATGTCCTTTGTTTCATTCTGATTTTGCTGTTTTGACTTCGAAATTGGTTGAAACAGTGTCAAAACACAAGAGCAGGCGCAACTTTGCACAGCCCTATTAGGAGTCATTTGCTGGAAAAATACTAAATGTGAAACTCAATGATTTTATGAAGGACACTAGCCAAGCAACAAATTGGAGCACTAGAAATTCTAATTGCAGCCTAGAAACAAACAGAAGAAATTAGTTTATTTGTAAAAGCCTCTAGCCAGGGGAACAGACACAGGTAACTTTTAAAAGCACTAAAAAAGTGTTGCTTACCCTGTACCAGCATGCATCAGCTGTTATAACCTAATTGTTAAGTCTGCATCTTCCTATAGTGATACAAGTTAGCTACTGCTGAAACTCTAGCCCTGCATGAAACACCATTAAAGTAGCAATGGTTTTGCTATGCCTGTATCGTTACTGGAGGATGTAAACCTAACAGTTATATTACAACAGCTTATAACACTAACTTTTGATATAGTTTTTACATCTTTATATAACCCAAAGAGTGTTGGTTAAAGTAAATAAAATTGTTATATGACTCCAACACAACTATTATACATTAATAAAATCAAAACCAAAAATTCCCAGTCAACACTATCAATTGCTGGTTTAGAATTCACTGACAAGGAAAGAGAAATCTATTAAAGCTCAGAGAGAGTTTTACATATTCAGTGATTTATTCTGTAGGCCTTCTGTTAGTGAGACCCTCAGCATTGTATGAGATCACATCTGTAAGTAGTACTTATTAAATTACTATGACTAGCTCAAACCTGCAGAACATCTGCAATTAAATTTTTATTGCAATGGTATTTCTTTAAATACAGGATTTTTAATTATCCTTTGACTGAATACTTTAACGGAAAAGAAGCGGTGAGGGGCCTGATTTTTTTTTTTTTGTCCCAGAGCCTGCTTGCATTTTCTGTGGTCAGGGAGTGAGCTGCCAGCAGGTCACGCAGGTCCTGAGCAACAGGGAACCCTGGTGCTTCCCTCTGCAGCAGCAGCACCCACCCACTGGCACCCTGCCCAGCTGGTCTTAGGGAGTACCACTGCCAAAAGGGAAGCACCAGGGCTCCCCACAGCTCAGGGCCTGCCGGCAGCTTGCCCTCCCCATCCCGCCGCCGGCCACTGGAGGGGCTATATAAGCTGGCTATATAAAGAATCAGGCCCTTCCGCTTTACAAAAGCATTAGATATAAAGAAGCTAAAACACTGGAAAACATTAGTATTTTTGGCATGCTTATTGTGACAAACCACACATTCAAATTAAAGCTTGACAGAAACCAGCTTTAAAAATGTTCTACATTTTTCATGTAACAAATTCATGGCTTTCTGGCCATTTTCATAGCTTGATGGCCATTTTTATTGTGTGATAATTTGCATGTGTAGCATGTCTAAATTTATTTTGTAATTAGCCAATTAACTGCACAATAGATGTAACTTATGAGGGCCCTTTGCATCCCATAATCCGATAGCACTTTATTTCTTAAAAGAATCAGCTTCAAAGCTTTACATTGGTAGTTATGTAGCTTTTCAGTCTTGGAAAAATTCCCTTTGACTTCTAAACAAAACTGTTATAACTGCATTCCAGCGGCTGCAAAGTACGTGAACGCAAAGCACGTGAACTTTGCGTCAGTTTTTCACCAGTCCCATGGGACGGCCCTGCCCACTATGGGTCAGAGAGGCCCAGGTGAGGGAGATTACTTGCCCTCCATTGAAGCTGACCTCACGAATGAACACCTTGACAGGCTGGATACTTTCAAGTCAGCCGGCCCTGATGGGTTACACCCAAGGGTACTAAGGGAGTTGGCAAGCATCATAGCTCAGTCCCTGGCAATGATCTTTGAGAGCTCTTGGTGCTCTGGTGAAGTGC
>NW_017728993.1:12853878-12854161 GCF_001723915.1 Gavialis gangeticus | reverse complement strand
GAGCCATGGGGCTCTTCAGCCTAGAAAAGCACAGGCTCAGCAGGGCCACCTATAATTTATCAGGGGTGCTTATCAGGATATGGGGGAATGTCTGGTCACCAGAGCGCCCCACGGAACGACAAGATCAAACGATCACAAACTCTGCCACGACCGATTCAGGGTGGACATAAGAAAGAACTTCTTCACTGTCCGAGACCCCAAGTTTTGGAATAGACTGCCGCCAGAGGCAGTTCAAGCACCCACTGTGAACGCCTTCAAGACACATTTGGATGCTTATCTTGCT
>NW_017728993.1:12838326-12848878 GCF_001723915.1 Gavialis gangeticus | reverse complement strand
CCCTGCTATCTTCCTGCCCCTGGGGCAGGGGCTGGACTCGATGATCCTCTGGGGTCCCTTCCAGCCCAAATGTCTATGAAATCTATGAAGTACTGTATTACAACTCCAATTTCTTCTTCCTCCACTAAGTGTTTATAACCGGTACAGAAATATGTCAGTAGGATGTTACCAAGCACATTCATCTCTGAAAAGATTTCTCCACTCTTGTGGACTCTGTTTTGACTTCCCGAATGCCAACCAATTCCTTTTAGAAATCTCCTAATTATGCATGCAAGTTTTCTGCTCACCTTTATACAGTACACAGTATGCTATGCTACACTATGCTACGCTTCTTCCTACCTGGGGCAACCCCTGAATATGTTTTCCCACATTTCTGGTTTGGATTATATTTTTTCTTTGGAACTTTTTGTACTTTCTAAATGAAAACCTTCTTCTACATATAGACTTTTGGAGAGTCTGGGTTTCTGCAAGATTTATTTGCAAAATAATTCCTGTTAATATAACAACAACATATTAGTTCATTAGTAAGAATAATATTTTATAAATATTATCCTTATTGTCTTAGTACATAAAGACTCTAATCAGACCAAAGGTGCCCCCTCAATAGGTTTGTAGTAGTAGTGGTTAAGATTTGACAGCCAACAGTATACCATGGAGTGATATGGCCTTCTGGCTGCCTTGCACTCTTCTGCCTAAATGACCAGTGAGCCTTTAACTGCTGGGTTAACTGGGATCAGCCTCTGGTACAAGCCCAGAGGACAATCAAACACAGTCATAAGTTATAACATGATACCTCCACTGCTATGCAATCACAACTTGTGCAGACACCCATAATATAAATACTGTCCCAAAACTCTTACAAGCTAAGCAAAAAAAAAAAAAAAAAGCACACCAGGTTATTTGTTCTGTGAAATACTAGGATTCTCATATGAGGACGGACCACAAACCTGGGTTCTGCAGGTCAGATTAAGGGGTAAAGTCAGTTCACTCTAATCTTAAGCACTATAAAGCAATGCCTGAGCCAATTTTGCTCACATTTGCATATGTGCAAAATCATGCAATTAAATGGGGATATGTGGATATAAATTAGCCTAGAATTCAAGTCTTTAATGTAAGATAAAGATCAAGTTAAACCAATACATTTCTTTTTTACTATTATAATTTATCTGATCAGAATTTTAATTTCACTACTTTTGCCAAGCTTTTATTAAAATGAAATACAAACAACACTCCAAGCTCTCCACGGCAAGCTGACTAATATTTAATGAACATTCAAATACAGTAAAATCTGTGTTATCCGGCACTTTACCATCCGGAATGCTCTATTAACTGGCATGCCAATCGACGTGGAACCACCTGCTGATCGACACGGCAAAAGTGAGACTGGAAGTCCCATTGTGGCACTTCCAGTTTCGATGAGTCCCACTTCTTCATCGTTTGCCATTGCCTGGGGCAAAGCAGCCTGCATGGGGCCTCCGTCCCTGTCCCCCGGCACACTGATGAGAGGGAGTGAAAGCCCGGGTGCACTGGCCGTGGCAGAAAGAGTGGCAGCCCGAACAGGCAAAGACACCTCTCAGATAACCGGAATATTTGGTTATCCGGCACCCCCATTCCCCATGGATGCTGGATAACAGAGCTTTTACTGTACTGCAATTATAATAGCATTAACATGCACATACTATAAGAAAATGAACTTTATCTTTGAAAGGATTAAAAACTCTCAGCTGACAATATACACTCATACAAATAACTGCATGCATCAGTATGACATAGAGGAAGATTAAACTTTTTTTTCTTTAGGGAAGAGAAAATAGTGCCAAAATATATATTTTTCCTCATTGAGTTTTGCTTCTTCTGTATTTAGCACTACTCATCAGAACAAACAGGTCATCCCACATGGAATCTACATTACCTTCTGCTGCCTTGTGTGTTTAGAGTTGGCTAAATGTTGAGCCAATCTAATGAAGGTCCTGCCATCCAGCAAAATGCTTGAAACTATGCATAACTTGGAGCTTGTCAAAAGTTCCACTGAAATAACACAAAGGCTATATAGCTGCTCTGGTTGTACGTATGCTAAAATATTTTTTTCCAAACAATAGGTCTGTATGCCCATATTTGAGTACTTGTGCTTCAAAATTTTTGCCAACCAAGTCTATTTTTTCCAGTTCTTCCTGGATTTTTTGCCATAAGAGTTGTCAAGATTATGAATGCAATGGGCTAGTTCTCAATCCAAGATATTTAAATGGAACTTACTCTTAGGCATCTAGTCATTAAATATGATCCTAATGCATTCTGAACTATCCATCCATTCATTAGGATACCCAGATTTCATACGTCTCTATTCTGGCCTATCCCATATGCTCAGAAGTGGTTTATTGTGCCATGGTACCGTTGGAGTGATGTTGTAGCTGAGACGGTCCAGGAGTTATGCAAAAGGCAAGGATTTTTTGGAGTCATATCTTTTCTTGGACCAACTGCATGATTGAAATAAAATGTCACCTAATTCTGCGCTCACACTGTTGCAATCCTAATCCATCTGGGGAAGTCTATAAATGTTGTATGAATGGTGCATGTATCCCTCAATTGATAAAAAACTAGTTGGGAAAGGGGAAGAGCAGGAAGAATCTAGCCACTTTTTAGCTCATTAGTTTAATGATTAGGGCATATACCTAGAAAATATAAGAGCAATGATTTAGGCTTTCCTCAGCCAGACTGGATCCAAGTCTCCACTTCTCAGCCAAACACCCTATCCACCATGCCATGGGGCAAATGAGGGCTTAAAATATCCATATCCTGTTGCTGATCTTGTGCCATTGGGTAGTCAAGTGTTGAAGAGTCAAGAGTCCAGAAAAAGAGTATCCATGAGGGAGTTTTAGTCCCTAGCCCAGTGAGGAGAAATCAGTGAATTGTGGCATCCACTCCCAATCCCTATTCCAGCCCCCAATGTTGTTTTTGCATTCTGCATCGAATAGTCATTGGATACAACAGCTAAACAGCATGAGGGCCAGAACTGAAGGCTTCTTCATCTCTGGGCTTACAGACCCATACTCCTGTTTGTTCGTTCTCCATTGGCGTCCACAACCCTCATATGCCTGCCTGCCCACTGGATGAGTTTCAACAAGGATATTTTCACCCTGTCTACCCTATGGTTAGATAATCAGGACACTTGGCTGGGAAGACAAAGTCAAACATCTTCTGATGAGCATGACCTAGCAGCTGGGGTCTCGCTTCTTGGCCTGTGCCCAGACCATTAAGTAACTGAACTAAAAGAGGAACGGGTAACCCCCTTCTTCTGTGCATGTAGATACCCCTTCTTGGAGAGCTGGATTTCAACATGGCATGATGTTTTCAGTGAAGGAAAAGGAGAGCGCTTTGTACCTCATGGATAGATTAGGTTTGACAAAGGTTGCCCTTTCTTAGAATAAAACAGGAATCCTATGCATCTCCACGGGATGCATTAGGAACCGGCTTCTAGGGATGCATTAGTTTGCTCATTGAGAAAACAGGAAAGTTTTTCATCTCCCTAGGTGGATTAGAATTTGTCTTCTGAAATG
Source organism: Gavialis gangeticus (assembly GCF_001723915.1). Classification (NCBI taxonomy): domain Eukaryota; kingdom Metazoa; phylum Chordata; order Crocodylia; family Gavialidae; genus Gavialis; species Gavialis gangeticus. The sequence continues at coordinate 12,845,324 of NW_017728993.1, read as the reverse complement.
AGGTGTACTTTTGGGGTTATCCATGGCAAAGACCTGGACATCTTACAGGCAGATTATGATCTGGCTCAAAGCAATTTATTTGAGGAGGGACATTTCAGCAAGAAGATGATCCACAGCTTCTCTAGTCACAGGTTAACTCCAATATAAGATTGTGTCACATACCATGGTCTTTTTCACAGGATGGTATATCTGAGCAATGCTGAAATAAGAACCATTTTCTAAAAAATATTTATTTATAGTTATTGCTTATATTTAAACACCCCCCAAAAGAGCCTTATTTTGAGACACTTAGCACTGTGTGTTTTGTGTAAGGTGTCTCAAGTTGGGCACGCAAGAATTAAGGAACCCCAAAAATAGTTTTAGTCACCTTCACAACTCTTGGCCATGACAAACTGTACTAAAGAGAAATTTCTGTTCCTTCCTGGAAGCAGCAGAACTTGAGGCAGCATCTGTGGAAAAAGTCACTCAAATGATACTGCTTTTTTTTTTTTAACATTTTTATTTGTAACAGTATTACATGGTGTGTTACAGAAATTAATGGAAAATTCTAAAAATTTGTTGTTCTTTTGTTGAATGCATTATACATAAAGTTAAAAATAATGTGTCCATATATGTTAACAAATAATGATCATCATCTGAGGTAAAGTTAAAGTAGGTCTAGAAATGTACTGCAACAGTCATTTTATCTTTCTCATCTTTATTAAAAAAATATGTCAGAATGCAGAAATAAAAATGAATGAAAACCACAGAGTAAACATTTTTGCAAAGAAGGTGCCCAGTACATTATTAGAAGTTAAGTTTCATCAGACACTTGGATGACTACAATCTATCAAAATATTTTTCATGACATGTAAAGATCAGGAAACTACAGGGGATGATAACAGGATGGTGGGTGGGATTCCCTGGTTTAAAAATTTAAAGTGACAAATTTAGTGCTAGTGAAGGATGAGGGACTTAAACAATTGCACAAGCTGGATCATGTATTTATCTACAATACTGATACAGTGCGTACCCCCACATTCCTCTGCAAATCAGCATCTCAACAATGACAAGGACAGGCTAGGGCTATGGTATGGTAGCTCTGGATTTCTTTTATTTCCCCTAACGCTGATTAAAATGAAGAAAACAGTCAATGGCAATGTGGACTATCATCTCTCATGGATCATCCAAAAATCCCAACCCTATTCAACATTTACCTACTTTTTGCGTGGACTTCTTCCACCCAAAGGTAGGTCAGTCTGAACTCTATAAATGGAATGACAATGGATTTACTGAGCCATGACTTTGCTTTTCTTTCTCTTTGAACATTTTACTGCATAACTGAAAATGCACTGACTATACAATACTTCAAATGTTTATGAAGAATCAAAATGATTATCTCGATGGGCCCATTTTGCAAGAGAAAACCTAAAAGAGCTTGACTGAGGAAGAAAGTAGCACCACTTATTGAAAGCAAAAATAGTAAAAAGAAATGCCCCTCGGGAATATATTTTTTTCCTTATTTTAATCCCCAAACATACAACCTGTATGTTTTAATTTAACTCCTAAAGTTAGATAACTGCTTGCCTCTTTCTTCTGACGTGAAAATGACTTTGCTACCAGCTGTTTGCATGGACCAAAGAATATGGTGGATGGGGATAAAACACGTTTTCTCTGTATGTTCATTAGGTCTATCCACAGATAATCTGTCATTCGCATACATTCGCTCATGCATCTAATTCAACACAAGAGACTGGAATTATGTTATGAGATTTGGTTGTACAATGACTACCCCTGCTCGTCTTTCAGCTTTCCTTGTTTACAGCAAATAAACTGATTTCTAAACACTTTTCTAGTTTATATATAGATGACTGAAAGTAAAAAGTTTACAACTCCAGGCCTATTTTAATCAATGACAGAAATGGAAAGCCTAATGTTTCAATTTAAAAACAAAATCGGCACAATAACCCTAAAAACAGATTAATCATTTGATTTGTTTAAACTTTTTTTAGTGTTAAACCACTAAATTCAATACATTGTAACTGCATAGGAACATCAGGAAAACACATTTGACCTGTATAACAACTCTCTGTAGGGCAAAAATATAGTTTTTTTTTTCCTGAAAATCATGTGCTAAACATATGAACCCAAACACTGCACTTCTGTTTCATAAATGTAAAAAAAGGAAGTTTTTAATTCTTCTGATCTGTGTGTAAACAGTTTGATGATTTCCATGAAGAGATGTCAGAATCATAAAGAAATGTCCATGAAATGTGATTTTTTTTTTTTAAAGAAAAAGATATGGAATACATTTGTATGGAAAAAGCTAGATCATAAAAATCATGTGTTCCCATCAATTTAACTAGTCGCTGACAAGCTAACTGCTGTTGGCAAATGCACTTGAGCCTCAGCCCATTGTCATAAGCATGTGAGAAAACATACGTGATGCAAAAACCACCATTTGGGTTTGCCACACCTCCCAAGCACTGAAATTTGCTACCTTCTCTACTGTGTAATGGCATTATTAAAAGAACTTCCAGAACATTTATATTTACAAAAAAACTGGCAATTTTCATTCGAACTCCTTAAAGCCATTTCCCCTTAAACATTTAAAGAGTTTAACAGTAAGATTTTTTTTTCAAGTTATAAAATAAAAATCCCATTTGAATTTTCTGATGTACAAAAAAGTGATAAAGATGAACAGTTTGATCACAGAATCAGTTTGTTATTCCAAAATTCATGCCACTGGTGTCCCATTTAAAAGTCTGTTTTATCCAAATCCATAAACCAGAATCATACCAGAATTATTTGGCAAATGATTTTTCTTCAAAAATGGCACACAGAGAAGAAAATGCTTGTCTGCATAGCATTACAGCAGCAAGAGATTGAAGAAATAAAAAATATTCCTTTTACTGTACTTTTTTTTTTTAACGAGTTTCCTAGGAAATAATGTAGTTTTCATCTCTTTCATCAATGAGATCTGATGTCCTTTCTCTACCCACAGCATGAGTATTCAAACAGAAAAGTAGCATTTCTTCCTCATGATGCACTAATATAAAGGTCCATTTGGCAACATTTTTCGGTCAGGATGAACCATCAATGCAGTTTTATTCTGCGGTTTCAAGTTTGGACTCATTTCCACAGGAGGCATTTTGCTGTTAGACTCTGTCACTCATACAAAACAAACAGAACAGAAATACAAACAAAAAAAATGACACAGCCAGTATTTTTTTTTTTTAAATATACCTAACGGGGAAAATGTGTCAGGATCCGCCTGGTGTAAATGATGATGAGAAACATGTCACCATGTCATAAAAAGTGCCGACTTGTGCCTGAAAGGCTGGTGAATGATGATGCCGCTGCTACATACTGTTTCTGCTTTTTCTGCGTAAAAGAAAAAGAATGCCTAATACGTGATGAATTTCAAACGCTTAGTATTCATATGTGGCGCATAGAAGATAAAAGTTTAAAAGAAGAACAAGGAGTTAAGATTTCCGATTCTGTGTACTCAAAACTCATGGCGAGAGGGCTGGACTCTGTATGGTAAGCAGGGCTCGTTTTTATTTTTGTGCTGCCATAGAAATTTGCCATTGGTTGCCAAAAACCGTCAGGTAAGTTTGTAGAACGGATCCAGTCGGGCAATCATTTATCTTTTGTCAGACAAGATCAATTGCGGAAAAAAGCATGAGTGCCAAAGGCCTGTCAGGTTGTAGATTTTCATTTGAGTCTTGAAGCACCACAAGCCTGTAACAATGCTATTTCTTAGGTCTGTTGATCTGGGCGTAGAGAGGTTCATCTTCCTGAGAACAATAAAAATAAAATCAGCATAGATGCCTCAAAACATTTTTAGAACATCTGCTTGTGAACAGCAATATATCTAGACTTCAAATCCAAAGGGAACTTCTAAGGAAATGTTTGCTTTCATGCAGTTTGGAAAGAACATGGCATTTTAAAGAAAAATTGACTTATGTCAGAGAAATTTAACATCATTGTACTTGAATACGTTTTACAGTATGTCTTGTATACTGGCCCTCAAGAAGTACTGCTGAGCATGTGTGTGTGTGTGAAGAAATGAAAAGATAATTAGGTGATTAGATTATTTCAAGTTTATGGGTCAGAGCCCTACCCAGTACAAATCACTGTAGTTCCAGTCTTGTCAGGCAGAGGAGCTGGTCCAAACAGTATGTCACAGAACAAAGCTGAGTATTATTATATACTGTTTATGAAGAATACGTATTTGCTAACAGATTAATAGCTACTGCAAGTAAAATGAATGAAATTGTGGTTGGAGTTCTCTGCATGACATTTAATGGAAGGGATTAGCATTATGTCTATACAGTCATTAATAGAAATATAATCACAACTATTGGAAGGAAGGCATGATGATTTGCTAGCGGCTATTTTATTTTGAATTGCTGGGAAATAAAAAAGCCTGCCATGTTTTTAGAGCGATCTTTCATATCTGACAGCGCATGTTTTCATGGATGAAGCAAGTGTTCTCTCTCTCCTAGAATTCACCCTACTTCATTTCCAGAAAGTAATTCATTAAACTGAAAATGACACCTAAAAAAGAACAAGACAGGCAGAAAGGCTAATTAATACCATGCTACATTAACTTTCCAGTTTGATAAATACCAGTAGGATGGTGAATGTAATGAAGTTAGAATCAAATTTGCATTGCAATAAGGTCAGCAGTGGTGACCTGAACTAGAGAACTTCGAGGATTTGACAAATCTACTCCCCAACTAGCCAGTGAGGAGGTAGAAAACACCTCGGACAGGATAGTGGGTCCTTTGTGGGTTTCTACTCATTAAAGTTGCCACTGTAGCCTTTCTGAATATAAACCAAAACTGGGCTATTTTCTTGAACGTTCATGCATGCAGCCTGTGGTATGAACTATCAACAATTCACGTGCTGGCTCCACTGCAAAGCTCACCTTTGCAAAGCAATTCGCCTTTGAGTTAATGCATTGCTCTGGAGTTAAGAGAAAAAAAATCTTTTATCCTAAAGTGAATCTGTGCCAGAAAAGCTTTTCCATGGGTCCACTACTAGCCTCAGGCTGTCAGCAGGCTCTGAGGCCAGATACAGGCATGATGCTTTGACTGGTATAAGATAGCAGAAACCGGTCTATACCCACAACAGAATAGAAGTTCAGCACATACAGACTGGTTTAAAAATGGCAGAATCCAGTCTAAGATTTGCCTCCCCGACCAAAGGGTGAATGCGTGTTCTGTTTACTACCGATCTAAACTACAACGCTTACAGAAAACTGCATAGCTTAGATAGATTCTGCCTCAGGCTTTTTGAATGTCTGCATCTAGCCTATGCTTCCTCTTTTACAGAGCAGCAACAGCTGGTAGACACAAGGTGCAGACAGAAATGACATTTGTTGCATGATCGGCCCCTTGAAATTGCTCTAAAGCCATGCTGCAACAGAAGAGAAGGGCTGCAGAGCCCTCTGATCACACGACAAAATTAACCCTCATTGTATGAAGGTTCAAAACTGATTTTCTGTCTGCTCCAGCTGCAGCACAGTCACCTGCAGCTGCTGTCTCTGGATGGGAGGGTGGAGGAGGCAGGGGAGGGAGGTGCCTTCTGGGGTTCTCTCAGCCTTGGTGGATTGGGGGGGGCAGTGGATTGGAGCCCCAAACCTCAGCGGGGGACTCCAATCTGCCTCTCCCCCCACTCCAGTGGGGCTGAGAAAAATCCAGAAGACCTCCCTCCCCTGCCTCTTCCTCCCATCCAGAGATAGCAACGGATCGGGGAGGGGGGGGGAGGGCAGAGCCAGGGAAAGACACAGTCTCATTCACCCTCCTGATCCATCAGTGAATGTCTGCTGGATAGGAGTGATTGGTCTAACTCATAGCAATTTCTATGAATTGCTATGAGTTAGACTCAGGAGCTGCACTTCTGTCTGCTCTCATACTTGATGGCCAATTCACATTTCCCACTTGTTTCTATGTCTCCACTTGTTCCAGTTCCAATACAGGGTTGGTTTCTGCCCAACAGGCAGGAATTTCGTTTCACCAGTGCAAACTCAAAATCCTGTCTTACTGTTCCCATGCATCTTAGAAGCAGTCTTTCTTTTTTTGTGGCTTCATTATATCCCTTAAAAAAGCTGTATATCTAGAAGTTTAAGAGGTCTCAGCTATACTTCTCCTACAACTGCCAAGCCAGGTTATACTACACCCGCTAGTAGAAAGCAAGATAAATCTTCTTTGAATGACATAGTTGAAATGATCTACAGCTAGAAGCAAATCATTTGTGACCTTGAAAAACTGAAGATTATCATAAGCAGAGCTATCCCTATGGGGCCTCCACGGCCCGGGGCATATCAGCTTGTGTGGGGCCAGAGGGTGGAGAGAGGCCAGAGCATGGAGCCAGTGGCATGCGGAGCCAGCAGCGTGCAGAGGCCATGGCTGGGCCTGTACTGCACTGTCCGCAGGGCCCCCCAAAGCATGGGGCCTGGGGCAGTCGCCCCGATTCCCCCCGCCCTTCCCGGGACAGCCCTGATCATAAAAGATGATTGGGAAGTAAACAACTATAGTTTGCAAGCTCTATTTTGAGGAATGTCCTGCCACTGCCAGTTTTCATGTACTGCGGGCACAAACTTGGCAGAATGAAGCATCATAGCTAGTCCAGAGAAAATCAGTACTAATTAAAGGGGAAATCTGACACATGCAACAGGGTCCTTATCTGGCATTTCAGGATTTGCTGGGCCTGGGGTGAATGCAACAGAAAAATCAGAAGCAAGAAAGGGAGGAGGGGAAAAAAAAGAAAAAAATCCTTTAGAACAAAAAATGCCAGTTCTTAAATGCTGCCAAGAGAAAAATCTTTGAAAATGTCAAGTATGCTTATTATAGAAAGTCTCAAATAGCTTTATGTTATGCAGATACACTTAACTGACAGATATCCCAAGGCCTCACTGACCTTGGAATCACAAGATGAGATGGACATACATGTCAGGACACATTCTCCCTTGGAAACGTGTGTGTGTGTGTGTGTATATATATATATAT
>NW_017728993.1:12826851-12838222 GCF_001723915.1 Gavialis gangeticus | reverse complement strand
TATATATATATATATATATATATATACACACACACACACATACACACACACACTATTAGACATTGCCAGGCATGCCAAACTTTAAACAAATCTAACTTATTTCCACACAAATATTTGTCTTGAATATATACTGAATATGGGCAACGTAGTAATGGTCCCATTCTTAGAGTTAATTTATTCATTTTATTTTAGCTATCCCATACCATTAATGGACACAGTTTTATGCTTTCCTCCCAAATGCCAAAGCAGGAGAATAAATCTTAAATGTTATATAAGACGTTTCCCCAAAAATGTATTGGTTATGTCAGGGACCAAACTGACTTTAAAGAGTGGATGCTGATCATTGTCCATCAGTGAAACTAGCAACAATGAATTACAGAAATACTTAGGAGAGTATCAAAGGTTAGAAGAGAAGGGACAGAAAGATCCTGAAAAGGAAAGAAGGAGAAAAACAGAGTTTAAGCAGATATCTTTTATTAGACCAACTAGATTTCTGAAAAAAAAAAGGCTTTATTTGCAAGCTTTCGGGCACAAGCACCCTCCTTCAGGCATAGGAGAAAAGACTGTAAAAGTTCTCCTAGGCAGAACTTTCTACCTAGGAGATGTAGAAGAGAGGAAGACCATGGGTAGAGAGAGGAGGGGAGGGAAGGGGAGAAGGGAGGGAAATGTGTCAAGGAATGCAAGCAATCACGTGAAGGCCCTTCCCTTCCCTCCCCTCCTATCTCTACCCATTGTCTTTCTAACTTCCGCTCATTTGCCTTTTTGCAGACATGCTAGTTGTAAATCTGCTTCTTTTCTACCTTGGAGAACACATAACATCAGCAGAATCTCCCTATGCCCAATGAAGGATGTTTGTGCCCAAAAGCATGCAAAGAACTTTTTTCCAACTTTTTAGTTGGTCTAATAATAAAAGATATTACATCTATCCAAAGAACCTTGCCCGTCAGTGGCATAATCAAATACTAAATAAATGCACAGTAATCAGAGTTACTGTCCAGTAGCTCCAGAAAACACCTTTTTAGTGATGCTACTGTGCAGTAGCCTAGTAATACTATGCAGTAGCATATTATCACTGTCCGTAGTGTGACAAGCTATGGTGCATTATTATTAGGCTACTGTGCAGTTAGCATCTTGTGTAAATGTACCCAGTAGGATGTAAATCTAAACTGTCACTATCAGGTTGGGCTTCTGATATGAGAGCATGCACAACCCCCTGGGCGTTCTGCTTTCCATGGGATCCCAATTAGAAAGCAGCCCAAGCATTGTTTTAATTGTTGGTACCTTTCTGCAGTCCCCTTTAAGATACGCTGCTACACAGAATGCTGTATAAACTGCCCCCCCCCCAACTAAATTTTAAAGTTACTGTTGGCTTGGGTTTCTTTGACCTATAATGTAAATTCTCAACATATCAGCCCAGCCTTAGCAGATAAGCTTTATGAAATGAGACTGTGTATTCTGGTCATCCAGCCAGAAGGAAATCCTTGCACTGAGAAGCTGCATTAAAAGAGGGATGTTAAGGGAAAGTGGGAAAAGAGCACCATTGGAGTATAATGCATCTTTCATACAGCAGGCTATGCTGACTCAAAAGTTTTGGCAAGCAGTCAGCAAGTGTACACTATGCTAGTTATAGGAGCCCTATCTTATTCTTCCACTGATGCTTGAGTTACTCTGCAAGATAAATGCTATTCTGTTTGGCGCCTCTTGGCTCTGCAAATGCACTAACCAGCAAGTTATTGCATATGACTTAATATTCAATAGTGTGAGCATTAGAGAGAATATACTAGACTGAAAACATTTCCCAGCATGCAAAAATCTCACCTTGCTACTGGCAGTTTACAAAACAAATGTCTGTCACTTTGTTATCTTCATGGTTTACTCAAGACTGTAAAATTAAGAAGGAAATACCATCCACTGTCTTTTCAAGTCCTGGAGTAATAGGAAGTTGCTACCTATTATTGTACTGTTAAGTGTTTATTTTTTTCCTGCTCCAATCTTTTGGGAATAGAGGGGAAGAGAGAAGTCCTATTACTGGGCCTGAAGACAGAAAGGCAGCTCCTTTTGAATTCCTTGCAGTGGGTGTTTTAGAGGTGAGAAGCAACTGTATGGATAGGTCTACTGCTTCTAGGCTCTAATTGTCTCTGAGTGAGCTAGGTAAATGAAGTTGAAATGACCAGTCCTGAAAAAAAGGTTTCAGGGATATTGTGAATCTGTTCTACTCTGGGGATTCATCATACAATAGCAGCATCTTAAAATGGATGGAAGGCCAGGGCAGGTTTCAGATCCAAAGTCATGGCAATGCATTCTCTTTGGTTCATTGTGCTTAGCAGGTAAGATCCTGGCATGGTTCAGTGTCTGCTGCTTCTCTGTTAACCTCTGATATTGGAAGAAGTAGATGAGACCATTATGAACCATTGTTAACAAGAATGAATGGTGTTTTCTTGTCATCCAGAGAGGGAGCACAACAGATGGGCAGCCAGTTGTTTGACTCGTGATCCATGTGTCAGTGTTTAAAGTGTGATGACTTTGACTTGTTACTTCACAATAGTCCACACTCACTTCAGAGGTTGTTTAGGAACAACTGCTCCAAGAGTATCGTGATCTGCTCTAGCCATAAATGTTCTGAAGGTCTACTCAGAATCAACCATAGATCGACTGCTATTTAACATAAGGACTTGGCAACAGATCCGTGGGTGTATCTACACAAGACGTTTACTGAGGAACTGCCTAATTAGCTCCACAGTAAACATCTCTGTGTCTACATGTGCCAGCCGGGGCTGCAACCTGGTTCAATGTGCTGCAGTCCCAGGAGCACATTCAAATGCTGGGCCTAGGAGCAATAAACTCAGGCATAATATGCACTAGGCTCTACAGCTTTGAATTAATGTGTAGATGTGCCCAGTGGATTCACACTTTCTCTGTTGTTTTAAATGCCTTTGGTTGAAATATGTGAGCCCAAAGGATACCTAGCACTCCTTCCTGTAGTATAACTGAGGAGAGGCAACAGGGGTTGCAGACTTGGTTGCTATCTGGTGGGGGGTGCATAAAAATACCTCTGGCTAAAGTGATGGCCAATTGCATGGTTGGTCTAGGCTCAGAGATAAACTGCTGGGCCTCTGACTCTGCCAAATTTTACTCACAATCGTTATTTTTCTATAGGAATTAATCTGTAGTCTGTAAAGGATTGCATTACAGAATTTTATTTTTTGGGATATTAGATATTCTTGTGATATTAGGAATAGAGGCAAGATACAGGTGACTTTGATGAATATATTGAACGCTTATTAGGGACATGCAAAGCAGGCCCTATTCGATTCAGATTTGGCCCAAATCAGGGACCGTGATTTGATTCATTGATTTGGATCACTGTCCCTGATTCAATTTGGCCGAATCTGAATTTTTGATGCTGATTCAGAGAATCAGTGATTCAGACATAGAAACAGCTTTAAATGTTTTTTCTACGTACTTTGAGGCACCAGGCGCAGCTCGTGAATGCTGCAATGGTGGGGTGGATGGAGTGTCCCGCAGGAGTGCGGGGGGGCCCTCCACATGCTCGGCAGTGAACCCGGAAGTGGACCGGAAGTACTTCTGGTCCACTTCTGGGTCCACCAGGGAGTGCACTGGGGAGCCCCCTGGCACCTTCCCAGCTTGGCAATCAGCCGTGGGGGGACCCTGGGTGCCCCCTCAAGACCCAGGAAGCACTGGTCACCGAGGCAGGGGGGATGGTGCACGAGGGCCTCCTAGTGTGCTCCCCGGTGGACCCAGAAGTGGACTGGAAGTGCACCTGATCCACTTCCAGGTCTGCTGCCAAGCATACTGGGGACCCCCTCACACTCCTGTGGGATGCTCCATGCACCCCAGCACTGCAGCATTCATAAGCCATGCCTGCTACCTAGAGGTATGTAGAAAAAACATTTAAAGCTATGTCTATGTCCGAATCGCTGAATCTTTCCGAATCTCTCTGAATTGATTTGGAGGGTCCTAATTCGATTCAGAGAGATTAAAGGGTCCTCCAATTCAATTTGGATTCAGCGATTCGGTCACTGAATTGGGCCGAATCTCTGCCGAATCGAATCATGGACCAAAGTGTCGCACAGCCCTAATGATTATGTAATCAGGACATAAGGTCAGCCAATCCTGTTCAGCCACTGATGTAAAAAAAATTAAAGGTTTCTGATCTTCTGTCCACGGCCTTTTACCTCCACAACAATCTATTGTTTCTTTTCATGCTTTGTGACCCTATATTAATATATTATTAATATATTATTATGTACCTGCTAATGTTGAACTGAATTTGAGATGTACTGAGGGCATCTCAATGAAAGTTGCAGAGACCTGGCACATCTCAGATTTAGTCCCTTCCTTGTCATCTATAGTAATAGGAACCACATGTACTGAGGAGGAAGATGACTAAAAAAAGACTTTTCTAGCATTACTTAGAATAAATGAAGCTTAACCTAGACAGTAAAAAATGTAATTTCTTTCCTAAAACTTAGGTAAATACATATCTTTGTTTTTTCTCCCCTTTTACCCTCTCACACATGCTAGAGAAAGCAATAATATTATGCCACCTAAGCAAAAAAATCAAAAACCACCTAATGAAGGTATGTTATTCATTATTCTTTTTTTGCAATAATTACGCACATTTGGCTTTCTCTCAAGAGAGAAAATGACCGAATGTAATTCTATCTACCAGAAATAGCTCTGCAAAAGAGTCAAACTTCCTTTAGCTGTGAATGATCTATTTTGGTCTCAAATCATAGTGGTTCAAAGATTTAACCTGTCAATAAATGTCAGATTTACTGACTAGGCACTCAACAGTCATTACTAAAAAGGGTAGTTGTGATAATGGCTGCTGTTGTGATAAACTGAAGCTTTCAAACTTCTTAGGATTGCAAGAGGATGAGAGGAAAAATATAGATGTGGAGATAGCAATTGATAGGTGCCAAGTTATTCTAAATGAAGGACCCAAGAAACTGAACTGCTAACATAGAAACTCAGATCAGATTAGGAAACAGCAGGTAGGTAAGTATACTAAATACCCTGAGATAGAGGAGGCAGAGATAGTGTATGTGAACAGTAGATTATGAAGGTATCAGGAATTGAATCACTCTGGAAGTCTGCTGTAGTATTATCAAGATTTGGGGAAGTTCATTCGTCCCACTTGGATAACGTGCAATTCTTGCTCTGAACAGCTATGCTCTGAAATGTCCAGCCGATTGCAATTTGCCTTTTACGTACAAAAATAGCTCCCGTGAAGAAGGCAGTCCTATTCTAGAAGAACAAATTAAAATTAAGCAAAAAATGCTGGGCCTAATAGGCATGCTATTTTATGTCTCCTATTTACAATTCTCTGTGGAGACTGGGATAAGGACTTCCCCTGCCTTTCTTTATTATATAATGCTTTAGAGTTGGGGGCTTATTACAGGAGGCAAATTTCCTACACACTGTGGCACTGTGCTGAGATGCAATGAAATTTCGAAAATAAGCCCTCTCAGGCAGGAGCTGTCTTTCTGTTCCATGTTTATGTAGTGATGACTACAGCAGGGCCCTGGCCCATGGCTGGGCTCTTAGATACTACCAGTATACTTAATAAAAACAGTAACAATGCGTTATGTTGCTCAGAGTGACATGAGTGTTGTCAGCCACATGTTCAAATGCAAGAGGCAATATAGATGTCCTGACCATATGTTATTATTTAATATTTGTATTGTGGTAGCTCTTAGAAGCCCCTGTCCACACCATTTTGCACAGTGTTAAATAAGCACGGGTGTCGTGATATGTGCACTTTGCAATCTAAGGGTGGTATGTAATTATTCAACTTTCACTCTTGTTATAAGCAACCAGCCAGTCTTGATAGGGAAAAGCTATGTGAAATACTGGCTTCCAGATGACACAAGCCATTTTTGTGGTGGTCAACAATTCAAACCAGATGCTGTCATTATGATTCACTTGAGGGGTTTATTCAGGTGAGAGCTATCGTGAGCATGATACTTATATAATAAACAGATAATAAGAAACAAACATCCATGCATAGCTTTAAAGTGAGTTTGTAATTTGGATTAATGGCCAGACTCTCTCCCTCCAAATAACAGAAGAATTCTGCAGGGGCATAAGGAAAAACAGATGGCCAGCCTCTCTCAAGACCTCTGTTCTCCAATGTCAGTGTGGCTGGAGACAGAAAGGAGCAAGAGAAAGTAGAAATGAATTACTACGTGGGCTGCTAACCCCCATAACATTCATCATTTCCAAAGAGAGCAGTTCTAGCTGGTGTAAATTAGCCTTGTGACTGCTCTAACTTGAGCTATGGCTGATTTCACCTCAATACCTTTCTTTCCAGGATGGGAAAGGCAAAAAGGTAGCTTATTTCACAAAAAGTAAAGATTAAGGTACTTTTACTTCCTTCTCCCACAGCTTACGATGCGGCTGAATATTGGGGTCATTCTCTTTTTTACGCTGAATTAGGAAATGCTTCCCCAAGATGAAACGAAGCTAAATTACCTGAATATCTTTTATCATATTTTAATATATTAAATAAACTGTTCTCTAATGAAACTATCAATTTTAAGTAGAGATTAAAATATTTAAGCTTAAAACAGATACTAAGCTGTATAATACAGTGCAGTACCTAGACAAAATAAGATTATTCTACCTTTGTTATAAATTTACCTCAGCAGGTCAGTGATGAGAAACAAGCCATATTAAGTAATGCACCTAATTAATACAAAAATACAAGTACAATAGAGAACAGCTAATGAAATATATTCTTTAAATTGTGACGGTAAATTATATTTGGACAGAATGACAACGCTCAACATTCATTTTCACTGTAGCTTCACAAGGTCTTTGACAAAACACATATGTATAACAGAGGGAAAATATCTAAGCACCTTAGTGCACATTAATACATGCAGTGTTTTGTTGCATAGAAGTTGAAAAGGTTATCTTTCCACATGACTAGATTTAAATGTTTTATGTGCAACAGTAACTTTAAAAAAAGAATTAGTATGTCTATGTCAATATATAATCACTATCATTTTCTTGTGCCTTTAATTAGATGCTAGAGATAAAAACCCCCACATTTCAAATTCAATACTGCAATTCTTTTATGTACAGATATTGAGAAAGGCATTTCTCCAACTGACCTATTATATTGATTTGGGAGGTGGGGAAAGGTGTTCATGTGTCTTTATTCATTTATTTAAATTCCTTCCACTGGGTAAGATGGTCTCCTCCCCTTAGTATACGTTGCACCAAGGCAAATGCCAGAGTCATTTTTGTTAAATATAAGCTTTTGCCTGATGCATTCAATCATGATTTATCAATCATCTCTGAGTTTTCCTTATTTTTTTCCCTTAACAATTTTAATATTATTGAGAAACAAATCCACAAGTGCATTGTTTAAAGCATGCAGGCATCTGCAACACACAAAAACTGTACACTTTGCAACACTTAACAGATGGCAAAAGCCATGCAAACCATTGGGAGTAAAGAATAAATTGTGGGTGAAGGGGAGGAAAAGATGAAAAGGGAAAATAAATCATGCATCCATGGATGTGATGGTAGGCATTGGTGGAGGAATAAGCAAACACCTCAAGACAGTGAGAGGAAAAAAAGGACGGATACCTACCCAAACCTGCGCTATCTAGCTACCGACCTGTGGATTTATAGTATCACCACTGGGCTCACCAAATGGATCACTGTTGGATGAGGCCTGAGATCCATCAGGCTAGAATACAAGAACATAACACCTTTTTTTTCTCAACAATAAAAGTGAAAAGGCAGTAAGAGGTTATTTTCATTATATGGGCACATCCAACCATGTGCAGCTACTGTAGGTATTAAACACACAGTATGAGATCATACAACTGATACATCCTTAAATTTCCCATTGATTTCAAACATGTATTTCACGTATAAAGAGATTAATCTAAGGCCCACTGTAGATGATAGAAAAGCTGTTACTGACTTTGATGGATACTGGATCAGACTATAATGAATAAAACAAATCAGGTCCTGAAAGCAGACCTTGGAATAAATTCATAAGCAAATCTATGTGAGTCACAGATATTCTAAGCTTGTGTATTTTACACCTTTTTTTCTATACCCTCAGCATGTAAATCAGAGTATTTAGGCTCCCTCGAGACTTCTGTTGATTCACTTAGACTTACATTTGTTTAACCAGGCCAACTTGTGCCTTACAGTGCCCAGTTGGCTAATACCTCTAGCTTGGGCCCACTGAGTCTTTTAGGTGTAATGGAGTCTAAAGGAGAAAAATGGTATGCTGAGTGGCCAGAGTGCTGAGGAGCACAGTAAGAAAAGCAGCTGAGATATTAGAATCTGCAAATCAAAATCAGCCACCCCCTAATCAGCATACATACTCTTATGCTTCTTTTTGCTTCCTCAGCATGTTCATGACTTGGACTCCCTTATACATCAACACGAGTCCAAATTGGTCTATGGAATTGTGTGGGTTGCTAAATGAACCCCCCTCCCCCACATTTATCACATAGTCCAATTTTAATGCATATCTATTTAAATTCCATGCTAATCCTTTCAGATGCTAAAACCATGTACTTGGTCATTAATATTCTCTGCAGCATCCCTTTAAAAATCAACCAAAGGAGTTATTGTTTGTCATTACCAAGTCACTTTCAGTAATTCCTTTCTGCTTCCTAGTTAGAAAAAGTCAAGTTCATATTAAAAGTCATATCGCTACTCACAGCATCCTGCTCTTCACTTTTGCTTGGGCTTTCAAACCCCTCTTCAAAGAGGTCATCTGCAGTAGGGTCACTGGTATGAGATGCTGATGATTTGGATGGAGAACTCTGTCTGGGAGCAGGGGTTGGAGCTAAACAAAGGTGATGGTAATAACAATAGAAAATACAATGATTACATTTATTCAGAGAGTCAGGCAACTCAGAACCTGCTCATATCTAATATCCGTGTTTACATTGCCCCAAAATGCTATTTTCTGAGAAGCTGTATTCTGTAAAATTAAGCACCCAAAATCAAATAGCCTGCAGTCTGAAAAATCATAATAAAAAAGCCCACCAACTCCAAATTTTTATTCCATCCAGCCACTCTGAATTAAGATGATTCCACCAGCCAGTATTTGAATGTTGTGATTTGAAACAAATTTAATTTTAATATGATCTTCCTGTAGCTTTTTTTGAAACACGCTTCACAGGTAGGATATTTGATTTTAGTTGAGATGGATCTTGAGGGATTTTATGATTAAACTGATGATGAAATTCTGATATGATATTTTGATATTCCAAACCCCACCAAAATATCTTCATGATGCAGCTTTACATAAATCCAGAAAACAATGCTGTTGGATAGGCCATCATCTTTTACAGATTTCTTATACATCTATTATCACTCAAACATAACCAATTGCATTTATTTTCTGCCTCTACTTCATTAGAAATATTTTTAGACTTTCCGCTTTGATTTGAACAGAAGTTACAAGTTTCTGTTCTGTTCTTTATTTAACATCTCACACTGCGTAAGTTAATAATTGCCTATAGATGGGATTTTCAATGGTGCTCAGCCTTGGTTTAACACTGCACCTACAGATGTCAGTCGTTTTATCATTGACTTAAATAGGGCCACAGGGCTGAGTGCTTAGGGAAACTCCACCTGTAAAGTCTCTGGGAATCATACATTTACAAGACGTTAATCTCAAAAGGTTCAATCCAGCTCATACACAAGTCAATAGAAAGATGACTGATTTTTGTGGGAGCTTGATCAAGGTTCAAAAGCTGCCTGCTCCCAGCTCCCCTGCCACACTTCCCCTGCAGGCAGGGGCAGCAGCGAGGGCCACAACCCTGTGCTGTTCCCCACGCTACTCCCGTGCACGCAGGGGAAATGTGGCAGGGCAGCAGGGAGCTGGTAGCAGGCAGCTTTTTGTGCCCCCTGCTGTGCCCTGCCGCGCCAGGTTCCAATGCTGCTCTGCAGAAGTGGCAAGGACAGCACAGCAGGGAGCATTGCCAGTATGTGCTGCCTCCCTGGAGCCTAGGGCCAGGCCTGGGAGGCAGCTGGGGCCGGGGCAGAGAGGCAACAGATGTTTTCATCTGACCCAGGTTCTGGGTAGCTGCTGACAGCCACAGAGCCCAGGCTGGGGGGCAGGGGCTTTGGGTGCGGGGCAAGGGGCACAAGCAGGGCATCCTGCCATGTACATCCTGCCCTCATTATGTTTGCACTCTGGCACCTTCCAAGGTAACCATTGTGGGTTTTTTTGGCACTCTGGCCAAAAAATGTTGCCTACCCCGATACAGAATAAGCACATTTGTGCACCAAAACATGCACTCCCCACTACTAGGGCCATAGGAATGTCTTATTATCCTGTAGGTCCTCCTTAAAGGTGGCCTGATTGGGATGTATTTAGCTCCCTCACCACTGCTGAGTAAATATTTTTCTCATCTATGGTTTTAGCATTTTTCAAATAGTCTCAAATGTACTTAGCATAGGCTTATTTTAAAGAGCAGACATATTACCTCGTTCGTAAAATTTCGTATAAATTACATTTCAGTTCACTTGAAATCTGGATCACTCTTAATTCCAGGACGTGTTTAAAAAGCTTGATCATGCATGAAGACACTAAGTCTACATTTGTGATCTGATTTAGCAGGTCAGAGGAAAAGAAAATGCTCTAAGGAGACAGTTACAACTGAGAAGCATTATAGTTGAGAGGATTTGGGTGCAGAAAAATATGAACTTGATGTATGTGATCCAATTTAGTTCATCAGGGGAAAGGAAAACATTGTAAAGGAGACAGTCACATTGAAGAGCATTATGGTTGAAAGCACTAAGGTACTTACGTGAGTTTGTGGACGGTGTTGTAGAAGTCACAGGAGTCAAATTTAACTGAGAGATGTCAAAGTCATCACAATCATCTGCTTCCTGTGCCATCCCAACTTTGTTAAAATAACTTGAGAAGGCCTCTGAGGTACAAGTGAGGGAAGGCTGATCTGGTTTTCTTGATGGCACTGGAGGAGGCTGAGCCATCTGGAAATCTTTAAACATTTCTTTTCCCATTTTCTGTCTGGGCCTGTCTGTCTGTGGACTTGATCTGGTGGAATCGCTTGTGGGTGGAACAGTAGCAATGGGAGCAATGGTACCTTGAAACATGGCTGCTTGTATAGGCATAACAGTTTGTGTTGGCATGAAGGCAGTTGGCTGGAACTGACCAGCTACGGTTGGCCATGGTTGCTGGGTAGGAGAAAAAATACCAGGTTGGCCCCAGGCTATTGGCTGTCCTCCCTGCATCACCTGAGCAACTGGAGGCTGAGCACCTAGGGTCAACTGTTGTTGAACGAGTGGTTGCTGTCCCCAGAAGGATGGCAGGACAGCTCCCATTGCAACATAA
>NW_017728993.1:12820565-12821851 GCF_001723915.1 Gavialis gangeticus | reverse complement strand
CAGCTACGGTTGGCCATGGTTGCTGGGTAGGAGAAAAAATACCAGGTTGGCCCCAGGCTATTGGCTGTCCTCCCTGCATCACCTGAGCAACTGGAGGCTGAGCACCTAGGGTCAACTGTTGTTGAACGAGTGGTTGCTGTCCCCAGAAGGATGGCAGGACAGCTCCCATTGCAACATAACCTTAAAAGAGAACAAAGACAGGATAGCATTAGCATTTAAATATGAATAGTCAGTGAATAAACACACTTAGACTAACCACAATTAGTCAGAAATACACAGAGTATAAAAGGAGTCACATGCCTTTTACTGATTTATTTTGCATTCCTCACTGATTATTTTGTGCATTCTTTAATGTGTTGATCCTATGGTGTTGGCATGTGAACAAATAGTTTAATTAAAAGAGCATAATTGGATAGACATTTATAATAATAATTACTGCTGCAACCCATCAAAATGAAAAGAATTCCTTCTCCACTCCTCCAAATCATGAATGCCTCAGCCTATCCCGTTCCCAGAAACTAGAGTGAAAAATTAGTCTGTGTGTGACATGGAGGAGGTGGAGGGATGGAAATCAAGAAATCTGAGTTCTGTGAATTCCAAACAGAAAGTCCCTCAGGAAAAATGCCCTCTGGGTAAGTCAACTGGAAAGAGTGTGTTACAGGCCCCTTGCTGTGCCTGGCCAATACAAGATAAGAGTTTCTTACATCAGCAGCTAAGGCTCATTAGCTCGTGCAGCACCTGGTCATGCTTTCAGCTCTACAGTTGCCCAGCCAAGTCCCTTCTGTCAGTCAAGACAGCATGACCAGACTCTGGAGTAGACTCTCAGCAGGGGTGGTGCAGCCACTTACCCTGGAGATCTTCAAAAGGAGACTGGACACATGCCTTGCTGGGGTTATTTGACCCCAGCAGTCTTTCCTGCCCATAGCAGGGGGGCTGGATCGGATGCTCTTGTGAGGTCCTTTCCAGCCCTAAACTTCTGTGAATCCACCATACTGACAGCTCCCTTCCCATATACACCGGAGGACTCATAGCTGAAGGACCTTTTTCAACTACAATTGTTACTGTACCGGACAGTCCTCACAGTGAGAACTGATACTTAGCAAAGGGTAGGCTAAATTTCAATGAGCTGTTTCTGAGATATCTACAGGTTTTATCATAAATACATCACATGCAATAATCCAAAGATAAAACGAAACAAGTAACAGGGCTAAGGTACACATGTATGCATATACATATATACATCCTGAGGGATAGCCAGCACAGGTTTCTTGCGGGTAGGTCTTGCT
>NW_017728993.1:12805405-12820554 GCF_001723915.1 Gavialis gangeticus | reverse complement strand
CCTTCCAGCCCTAATGTCTATGAAATCTATGAAAATACAGCTGACATGTAAGAGTTGACAGTGGGGGCCACAACTCCATCCCGTTGCCACTGCCGTGCTGCTGATGGGTGTTGGCACCAGCCGGGCTGCAGCCCCGCACCCTGCCATTACTGCAGAAATTGTGCCACCACCATCCCTGCTACTGCTGGGCCCCAGCTCCAATCGAGCTGCAACTCTGCACCTCACCATCAGCACAGGAATCTGGGGGGACACATGCCCCTTGTACCCCTTGTGCATTGCCTATGCACATGTACATGTTATAACATAGCCAAATGGACCTGGAAAAGCAGGTTTGACCTCTACAATTTTGTGCAAAGACATAGTTAGCCATGTTAGCCTGAAGTCAACTAGAAGGCAGGGTAGATTTGTACCTTGTAGAATACCCAAATAAATACCATATTTACTTGAATCTAAGATCAGGCTCCCCCCCACCCCCCAAATGTATCAGCATGGGGGGAAAAGCCCTTTGTTTTAGATTTGTGTACAAAGCTGGAGGGGGTAGGTGCCTGCTGCGGCTCTGACTCTGGCCTTGAGCCCAAGTCAGACCCATAGCAGCCTCCTACCTCCACCTCCAGTTGTCCTCTTGCAGCTTCTGCCCCTGCTCCCTTTGCTTCCTCCCATTACTGTCAAGCACAGTTCAGCTCTGTCTCAGGCTGGGTTCTCTCCTGGGCACCAAGCACATGGGAACTCTGTCCTTTGCTTGAACAACCAGCATTGCCACTGCTGCATGGCTCCTGCCCAGCCAAACAGCAGCACTGACATTACTGCATGGCCAGCAGGGCAAGTGCTTCCACATGCTCTGCTTTGGGAGGGAAAAAAACCCACCAGCATGTGACACTCATGTTGTGGGGGGAAAGGGTCAAAGACTGGGGAGTGGTGGGAAGGCGCAGAAACTGTGGGGCATGGGAGAGGACAGGCAGAGGTTGTGGGCAGTTGGTGGGGGTGCTGATGGCAGAGAGGGGATAGGAAGGCTGTAAGGGGAAGAAGTGGGGGGTTGAGGGTAAGGGAGCCACTTGACATGCCCCCCACCCCAGCCACTGCTTTCCCTGCTGTGGGGAGGACAATTTTAAGAGAACCCTCCAATAATTAGATTTGATACCTGGAAAATTAAACAAATTTATAAATTGTCTATATATAGACTCTAATTTATCAGGGTCGACATTTTTAAATAAATATGATGTGTGTGTTTGGGGGCGGGGCAAGCTTTCATGAGCCCAGGTTCACTTCATCAGATGAAAAAAAATACTGCTCTATGCATGTCTTATTACAGCACTTCCAAAGCTCACGAAATCTTGTGATTACATATCTACCTTTTTTGTTAGCCTATAAGGTACAAATCTCCCCTGCCTTCTACTACCAATTACAGCAGCACCCTAAAGTGGTTAAGGAACCATGGAATTGATTTCAAACTGATTACGACCTGGAAAAGTAAAGGTCTGTAATGCTGTGCTTTGTATGCCAAATTCTGCTTTAGGGAAAACTTGTAATGAAAACCCAGTTAAAGAGTTGAAGATTAAAAAACACAAGTAAATAAATTATTTAAGCTTTGATTTGACTTGTTTTCAGATCCAACTTTCTTTTCAAACTAATGAAGGTTTTGACTGAATAAGGATTCTAGGATCAGACCTGATGTCATTGACAATTGTAAGGGAAAAGATTAATTGAAAGCAGCTTTCAACTTTGTATGTAAGAAAAGATTTCTAAACCTCTGCCCTGCAAATCTCCATTAAAGAAGAAACCAACGCACTTATGCTTTATGAATACAAAATATGATATATTAATACGAGACCCAAGTGCTACATTAACAATGTTAATTTACTGTTAATATTTTATATTGTAGCATTTCGCTTCTCTTTTTTCTGTTGTCATGGCATAAAAGAAACCTACTCTTACTCTGTATGTTTTTGTTTATTTCTAGATTTATGGTAGTGCAAACTCTAAAGGGGTATGACAGCCAGGTAAAAACCACATACAACTGATCTTGAAATCATTTAGCTGAGAGCAATGAAAGGAAATACAACACAGCTACACATGTACTTAAATATGTGGTTATGGATTTTCTTTTTTTGTGATGGAAGGTATTGCACAACCTTGTCAGGGCAATGACCATAACCATAAAGCCTAGCCCTGCTCCCACAATATTTCTTGCTGAGGGACACAGGATGGTTTTACAAAGTATAGCAATTTTTTTTGTTTATAAACACCTGACATGCAAGGGCAAGTATGAAGCATGTTACTTTCAAGTGTCAACTTAAACACGACCACTGGCAGAGTGAAAGGCTATTCACCATGTACCACTTAGAGACAGATGCTGCAGTACAAAAGAGTGAAAGGGCTGAGCATTTTGAAAGTTGCTGCTGCATGATTCAAAGCACTCCCTTTTTCTCCTTCCCAAATGGGTAAGAATGAGATGCTTCTGCAGTGGTTTAAACTCTTGCAGCCCCGAAAGAAAGAGATGGGGAGACCAGGAATCAAACCAACGTGTCCTGTGCCTGAAAGTAGATCATTCCATAGTTTCTGAATTTTGAGAACCAAGGAACAGTAGCTTAATGAAGGGTGAGCCACTGGACATAAGTCTCAGGTGCCTACTTAGATAGCGTCTAGGATGGGTAAGCCACCCTCACTGCTAATCCAACTGGCATTGCTTCTACAGCTGACCCAGCCCCTGCTGCCTCTCCTCCCTGGGGCAGACCCTGGCAGTTCTGCCTCTTTGGAGGAAGATGGGAAAGTGTGGCTAAAATATTACGAAATTAACACCTACCCACATCCACATGCACACTCATTCTTAATGTCTCACACCCTGCCCCTATTGGCTAGATGTAGTCCAGACTATCCCTTGTTAGTACTGCAAATTCAAAGCTACCAGTAAATATCCTCCTGCTATAATATCTCATAAGTATTTAAATAATATATTTGAACTTTCATTTAAGACCCAGCTCTCTTTTTTTTAAATCCTAAGAAGAATTTTAGCAAAGTCTGCATGCAGTCTCCGTCTGGTACATAACTGGATTGTCTTTGTTCGGCAGCACTTTACTGTGGACTCTTTGTAATTCTGTTAGAACAGACACGTTTCTGTAGTAGAACATTTTTTTTATCCCTTATGTTTTGGATATTGAGATACAAGCCAGAAAAGGACACATGGCTTTGTCAAATGGATACTTGCAAAATAAACGACTGCAAAAATCTCTCTTGAAATAATTCTACAGTTGTCTTACCTGAGGGTACGGCAGCAGTGCTGAACGGTACAGAACCAAACATGTCTGTACTACCAGGAAGTGATTGGGATGAAGATGGGATAAAGGCATCACCTGGAGTTGCAGGAGTCTATAAAATGAGACAGGAATAAAATACACTGGTGATAAATCAGCTGCTGTTTCTGCTGCTTGCCAGGAAGCTGGCATGCACTGCAGTGCCACATCCCTTTGTTACTTGTCAGCTCCGTGTTCCTGAAGGAGCCCTGGCACCCAGCTTGCTGGACTGAAAAAGGACTTTTTTAATTCCCCCCCACCACACACACTTCATCTAACCAGAACTAAGCAGAAGAAAAGTTTAATAGGCATCTTGGACTGTACATTTCCTGGTCCCAGTATGAGAGGCCTATTTAAACTTGATTGACTAAAACTCGGTTGCTGGGTTAGAGACTGAGTCAGAGCGGGTACAGGCAACATTTGAACAATGGTTGAGTGTTCATCACAACATTCAGCCCATTCGAGCCCTGACCACAAATGCTGTCATACTTTTCCTGGGATCACTGGTGGAAGTCCTCCCCACAAAGTTTATGAAAAATCCAAGTAATCAAGCCCCTTAAATCTGTTAAAAGATTACAGTAAGATCTAAAAGTCATGCTAAGCTGAGGCTTATTCACAACAGGTAAAATACAAAACACTGATGCTGACTTCACAGTGCAAGCATAGCTAGGCCATCTGAGAAGAAACAATGTGGTATCCCTTCTAGTATATCTTCTATAATCATAATAATTTCAAGCTGGCTCCTAGGTGTCTGGTTACTCCTTAAAACTTTATGTTTTTCCTGGTTGTTAACCAGTTTCTTGAGCTGTTCCAGAACAGATGAGATGTTCCAAACCTTGTCACTGAAAAAGGTAATTCATTTAAATTGAAACTGTTTCTATAACAGGATTTTCCATGTCAATGATGGCTTGGGACCCTCTTGATGTACACAATTTAAAGAATGCTTTGAAGAGGCTGGACTAAGGGTATAAGAAAGCTGTAAAGAGGCAAACAGCGTGCTTCAAGAGGGAGAAATCTCTTTGACACCGTCCGCTGTTGTTCTCGAGAAGCTGAAAGAAACGAATCATTTCTTTTGGTTGCTGGTTTAACCTTCAACAATCGTGCTGGGAACATTGCCTGTCAATGAAACACCCGAGTGCCCTGCAACGGTGAGATCCCAGCTCTCTCTCTCTCTCTCTTTTTCTCTCTAGGCATAGTTTTCTGAATCTGAATTTTATTAATTAAGCTTGAGCTAGGTTTCCCCAAACACTCAACTGAACCAGGGCAATATCGTAATTGTCTTTGTTTGTTTTTCCTTGCATGTCTATTACTACTAGTACCATCACAAATTTCATATATTTAGCAGTAAATAACTTTTATAGTCAAACTGGTGGTAACTGGGTGTATATTTCCTTCTCTATTTCCCCTTCCCCACTTGCTCTGCAGCAACACTTCTTTTACCTAAGCCAAAGATCCCTGTAAAGCCCAAGAATACTGTGGAGTCTGCTCATCAAGAGGCTATCACCACTAGGACAGTTAAGGCAAAAGATTGGGATGTATTGAGTTTGAGACACATAAGGGGATCAGCTTGTACAGGCTGATTGACCCAGTCTGGCTCAGAAGTGACTTAATGATCTGCATGCTGGACCATGCCCCCGCCCGCATGACTCCCAGCCTGATTCAGAGGTATTCTGTTCACCTGTGTGCTTGTGTCTGACTGCATTTTGTTGTTACCTTAATGAACTGATTCCTGGCATTTGAGGGTGTCAGCCTGTCCATGCTGATCAACCCAGTCGGGTCAGGCATATCACGAGAGAGAGAGAGAGAGAGTGAGTGTGTGTGTGTGCGCATTTGACTGATCTGGTGGCTGGAAAAACCCAGCCCCATTGAAACCGAGTCCTGCACGATAGCTCCATATGGGGTGAGGACTTGCAGAAGGGAGAGATACAGCTCCGTACGAAAACACAAGTAACACAAGCAGCACATTGATAGAAACGTTAGCAGAAGCCTGATCTAGTTGTTAAAGCTACGGATTAGGAGTCAGGAGAGCCAAACTTTATTTCTGGCAGCAGCAAAAAGTTCTGCAAAAGTTGCTATCCTTTCAGTGTTGCGGCTTCCCTGTCTGATAAGATGCCTGTTAATACCCCCCAAGCTCACAATCTGTTGAGAAACTTTAAAGTGACTTGGAAAAACACTCTTGTTGACTAAAAGGCAGAAAGCTTATCCAAAGCTCGTCTTCTGTTTAAAATATCATCTGCACTTTCCTCCTTTGTTTTTAGATTCTTCTTCTCTCTCTAACTGTAGTGCTTGGATGTCATCTTTAAAGTAACTGAAAAGTGATTTCACACAAGGCTGTAATTGGCACTGAGATTCTTCCTCTTATTGCAACTGCAGGACTGGGATGCTGTGTTTTAGAGAGGACAACAGAGCACATAGGAAGGAAATGCAAGACTACAGCCACCTACGGCATTGCCATAGTAGGCCACCTTTTTTCACTAAAAAGACCAGTAACATCACAGAGGAGCAGTAATGGGCAAAAAAGGAATCCCTCTCACCCCCTCTACTTTATTTGATTCACAGTTTACTTGTACTTTACTATGACTTGAAAAACATTTTGAAACCCTGCCCCCCTCCCCCCTCTTGGACGTCTTTGGATCCAGACATTTTTAAGCAAGGTAAAAGGATGACTGGAACTGTAAAAAGAGTTGGACTTTTCCCCCTGGGTACTTACTGGGGGAGAGGTTACATCGGGAGGAGTGGACATGTCCCCAAAAAGCTCTAGTTGGGTAACAGCCTGCAAAAAGAAGAATATATTGCTATTTAGTCTTGAGCAGAAGCACAGATGATGCATGCAGCACAGTGAAAACAATTAATAAACATGGAGAATTGATATGTTCAAAATAAAGATATTTTCCCTCTGTTGTCTTCTCTTACAGAGAGAAATTTAGATTGGGGAGGGTGCCAGAGACAGTTTTTTGTCCAAGGAATTCAGAAGAAGTCTTGCTTCTTCAGATTGTAACCTAACCTGCTGCCCCTTGCTAAGCAGAAGCTAAAATATTGTGAGCATGGTTCATAGTGATCTAACAAACTGTAGTGATTTCTTCTGCTTTAATCTGCTAAAAATTCATAGTTTATTTGGCATTAAACAATTTTCTCTGAAACAGCTACTTTATCTGTTTCTGGAGTACTATCGTAGCAGCATACGCTATGCGTTTATTTTTTGAGGGATTTATACAATACCGAACAATACCTGATGTATTTCATAAAGGCATATTACTCCTGTAACCATGCGGTATGAATTACTGTATCATTATCAACCTGATGTGATAAATCGGTCAGTAGAAAAATAAAAATAACAATTTATAGAGATAGTTCAATTTGTTTGCTTTTTGAAATTATTTTTCCCGCTAAAATTTTCTAACCTTATGGTAAAAAATGTAAAAACAAAATATATGCTGTTTCATATTTTATTGCAAAACCCCCCAAAACACAACAAGTATGAAAACACTTATTTAAAAAAGCAAGAATTTTTCTTTACTTTTTGTGGAACATAATTATATTCTGATAATTCTTGAACAATTAATTAGACTGGGATTCTGGTTTTAACCATTTTCCCTTACCAGCTAACATACCAATCATATCATTCTCCTTTCCTCATACACTAAAGCATCACAACAAAAAACTTATACTCTCATAGGCTCCCAGATGTGGGAGGCTGCCACTTGCCAGGGCAGGGGGCTCAGAATCATAATCCCAGGCTCCTTCTGCACTGGCAATAAGACATGATTGGATCTGATGCTAGATCCCACAATCATACCTCCTGCTATGCACATGTGGCATGGCAGATCACACATCAGATCCTATCATGCCTTTACTTGAATGCCTCGCGGGGCCTTATAATACGAATGTGAATGGGATTTGCCCATGTGTATGGGAAGAAGATTAGAACCCTTCATTTTTTAACTTGTTTCCTTTATTCTTTAGTGCATTAAATATGAAAGTCTGTTAGAAGCAACTTTTACAAAGGGCTGAGTAAGTCAGTGTGTTCTGTGTGCAAATGTCACGGCCATTTATTCTTACAAATGTCTAGAAAAGTCTGAATAATAATACTTCATGCTGACTGTTACCTGCGGCTCCTGGAGGTGTCTTGTGACAACAGCCAAACTTTATGTAGGCTATAAACAGACATTACCAAAATACGTTTCAGCACAGCTGATCTACTTCACTGGGTGCTTACTGGCCCATGGGATCAGTCCCCTGATGATTCAAAGTGCTATAGGATGTGGAAATTCATGGAAATTCAAGACTGGGGCAGAGGCAGGTCCAGAGGGAGATTGTGATGTGGTCACACACTCCCCCTTTGACTCCGCATGGCACGCACTGCAAGCTCAGAGTTTATCAGCATGCCAGGGCAGCTCTTGCTTTGAGCTCTGCATGTATGTGAGCACTGTGAGCTCATCAGTTGGTCAGAGCAGGGTTTGCGTTTAAGAAGCTCTGCAGTGCTGCTGTTGCTCACTCTTCCTCTCCTTTGTTCCCACAGCAGTAGGGAAGGAGGGGAGAAGTGGCCAGCACTGACACATAGCCCCTGCTTGCATGCAGTTCTGGAGGTCTCACCACTTCCTGTCTCTTTGTTTCTCTTGTTGATGAATTTTGGTGATGGTCAGAGATGGGGGGGAGGGAGAGGAGAGGGAAAGGAGGGAGGAGAAGAGCAAACAGCAGCAGGGTCTGGAGATGCTTAAAAGCAGGTTCTCTGGATAGACCCTGTGGCAGGGCATTGTTGGTGCCTGACACTTTAAGGGCAAGAAGGCAGCAGCTGCCAGGTGCCTGATTAGGGCAGCCATTTTAGATTCAGGGCTGCCCATATAATCAGGGCAGCTCTGCTGCTGGAGGCCAGGCAACAACATTGCCTGGCCAGAGGGCTGCTGGTATCATCTGGAGGTAAGAGAGAAGCTGCAGGGGTTGGTAAGGAGGCTCCTGGTCCTGGGCATGACCTAAAACTGCACCCTGCTAGGAGTGGCTTGGTGGGGCTCCCAGTGGTGTGGGAGCCCCCAGGAAATGCCAGGCCAGTTAGCACCCCGGTGAAAGGTGGTTGGGGTGCCTTAACCCCTAGCCCCCACAACCGGGTGGGTTACCCCTTGCTTTTGGAGGGCCCAGAGAGTGGACCCTTGGAGAGAGAAAAGGGACATAGACCCAATGCCTGTCTGAACTTCCCCTGACTGGCCCCTGCTGGGGCCAGGACTGGAAAGGTCAAAGGGCCGGAGGCCCAGTGTGAGGAATGCCTAAGAGCTGAGGGCCTGGGGTTTCGACTGGCCTGGAGGTGGGCCAGGGCTAGAGAGCCGAAGGTCCCAGTGGGGGGACCACACCTGGAAGGGGAAGTGGGTCAGGGAGCTATGCTGCCCAATATGAAGGTGGATGAGGCTGCCTGATGAGAAGACTCTAGGTTGGGGTTCAATCAGGAGGATTTGGGGACCCAGTGTAGGGGGGCCAGTGATGATGAGAACAACTAGATGCCATCTGCGAGGCTTGGGCTGTGGTGTAGAAGAGGAAAGGATCCGCAGACAGCGCCCCCTGGCATCAGGGCCAAAAATGGGCAGCTTCCCGCTTATTAACATCTACTAATTAAATATTAACAACAAGGCATGGCGGGTGAGAACGTGGGCAGTTAACCCACGAACAGGTGGGCGGGCCACAGAGAGATTGGCCCCGAGTAGGCCCCTTGTTACAGACCCCCATACTGACTAGTTGATGAGCTCTGAAGCCCGTGGCAAATCTGGAGCTCCCAGCAGGAGATGTGGTGATATGCCAGAGATCTCACTGACATTCAAGATCACAGCAAAGGATTGTGGTCATACCCCCTTCAGCTGAGTGGCACATTCATAAGAAACTCTTCACTGTGTAGGCACACATAGCCAAGGGTGGTGTGACCACAGCCCTGCCGCTATGATCCTGCATCCACCCATGCAGTAGGATCATACCATCTGCCTCCTGGCAAGGACGCTGGTACAACAGTGATGGAGGCCCAACAGCTGGACAGAGCAAGATGGAATGGCCTTAACTTTTTTTTATTGATTATTTTATAAATTCCTATTTGTAATGCC
This sequence comes from Gavialis gangeticus, assembly GCF_001723915.1. NCBI lineage: Eukaryota > Metazoa > Chordata > Crocodylia > Gavialidae > Gavialis > Gavialis gangeticus. The sequence continues at coordinate 12,811,190 of NW_017728993.1, read as the reverse complement.
CCAGCAGAAGAGTAATGTGTTCATAGGAGAATTAATTTTCATGCAATAGCAATCTTGCATACACCAAGGCCCAAGGAGCTAAAAAATAAGTAGGAAAATAATTTCATATACTATTTACTAAGAAAGATTTGAGTAGAGATCTTAGGATCTGCATTTAAAGGCCATCCAAATCTCAGGATCTGGCTGTGACATCCTGCATTCTGGTCTTAACCTGTTTCTCTGCCAGTGTGAATGAATACAGATCCTTTTTAAGTACGAAGAGTTTCATCCATTTATAACATCAGGTTTTGGTCAGCAATTCCTACCCTTTGTTTCCATAATTTAATACTACTTTTAGCCTGTCTACATAGTTGAATTTTTCCATCTTTTACATTAAATTATTCATATTCGGCATTAACTACATCCTGGTACAGTTAATCCTGAACTGAAAGTTTTCAAATTGTGTTACTCCTAGTAGCAATTTTAGCTACATTTCCTTATAGCATCTTTAGTGTCACAACCTTACCTGAGTCACCGAAACAAGATTTTCATCAATGTCCAGCAATAAGTTCCCATTCTGCTGCTGCTGCAAGGCATGATTTATGAAATGAAATGAATGATTTATGAAAATGACATGAATTTCTGAGCATGAAAATGATAACCTCTATAATGACTGACTTCAGTATTGAAATGAAAGCCCTTCCAGTCTTGTAGCAAGCTGTTGTACTCACTTCAGTAACTGCAAAACATATTACAAATGCTGATGATTTGAATGCCACTATTGTATGATATAAATGTATACTGCTCATGTGCCAGTTCTAGTAAGCTATGTCAGGACTGATGCTAAAAATAGCTATTTTTTGAGATATTTATAAGTTCTACAATAAAAAGTAATTGTCAGGACAAGTCCTGCTTCTACAGATGTTAATGGGAATCTTTAGTGGCCTGACTAGAGGAAGTATTTGGTACACTCTGCCCCCAAAATAACATGACTTTTGTATAAGGGAGGGCTAAAAAACCCAAATATTTCCTGCACATGGAATTTCTATTTGAGTAAGCAAAACTATGACTTTTGAAATGTCTATTTAAACATCAATAAATGCATCCTTAAGATTGCAAATACGCTTTTGAAATATTTTTATAACTAGTAAAAAAAAGAAACCAAATCATATTCATATCTCCAGGCATATACATAGTATGTGTGTGTGTGTGTGTGCGCGCGCACACACACACACACACACACACACACACTAGAGTATACTAAAAAACCAATTATCAGGTATAAAAATAATATCTGACAACATTTATTAAAATGTTATCTGAGGACTATATTTCAGATTGGTGATTACAGTGGGGTGTCGTGGGGAGGAACCGAGGGACAGACCCCGAGGAGCTAGGGCGGAATCCTGGGGTCAGGAACGCGTCGGGGAAGGAGAAAGAAAAAAGGAAAAAACAGAAAATCCCTCACTTGTAGCAGGAGCCGCGGCGAAGCTGGAAATGGCGGTGGGACCCGGGTGGCTCGTTAGCCGTGCCTTTATAAAGCTGCAGCCAGCTGATAAGAGGAGTGGCAGAAACTGGACGGGGGAAATAAAAAGAGGCGCTGGCGTGGAAGTGGGGGAGAGAACGGGAGGATCACCAGCTGGGAGGACGCTCCTGGAGACCCCACAGGGTGTAATAGGAGGGAGAACTGCCTCTTGCAGCATAGGAGGACTCTGTGAAGTCCACCATGGGGAGGATACCGGCGGCGGTGGCACAGGGAGTGAAGGAGCAGAGGCACCCTGCCCAGACCGGGAACTCAGACTGGAAGACCGAGAGGAGCAGGAGAAGTGGGACAGTGGGAGTTACCCCCAAAGAGCCGGAGAGACCCACAGAGGTCAAGACACCAGACCAGGTGGGACCGCTGTTGACTCGGCAGGGCTTGAGGAGGTGTCCCAGGTGGGGAACGAAGGGCATAAGCAGCGTGAAGGGCTGCAGAAGATGGGCCCCAGCAGTACAGAGCCACCTGGCGGGAGACGTGGGGGAAGACATAGCGAGAGGGACCACCAAGGGTCCAGTGAATGTACAGGCTGGGCGAAAACTGGAGGGGAAAACATAGCAGCCTGCAGTCCAATACGGAGCCAGTTCGAGGCCAGCTAAGGGCCTTAGGGGCCGGGGCCTGCCGGTGTAGAGCAGGCTGCAGGAGCAGGTGATAAGGGGGCAGAGGGCCTCTCCTAAGCAGCACGTGTATTTCTCTGTTGTTGGTATTTTTCCTTTGGTTTATTTTTTGGTTTCCCACTTTTGGAGGGGTTGCAAGGTACAGCAGAGAGAGCCCAAGTGTTGGCTAAACCTAAAGGGGGTGGGCAGTCTCAAGGGAAGATAGACAGGTGTGAGACCTGGTGGGTAGTGTGAGGGTTTGGTCCGGCTGACCCATAGCCCATCTCTGCAAGAGGACACGGGGCGCCAGCAGTCAGGGATCTGGTTGAAGGTCATCAGGAACTTGTTAAGGCAGGGTGTAAGGACGAGGTATAGGGAAGGTTTAGCCTCGCAGAAGATCAGCGTCCAGCAGTCCCATATGCGCGAGAACCCCCCAGTAGTCGGACCCCCACCACTGGAATAAGATACAAAGTCATGGCAGGCGAGATTGGGGGAGAAACTACCTAGGGGAGGGACATCTACGTGGCAGGACCACAGGAATGGATAAGCGGACAACCCTAAACAACCGGAGCCACACGGCATGTGACTGGATGTTCGAGACCAGACGGGTGCATGGGGTTATAGAAGTATGAAAGGAAACAAGCTAGATGACTTTCACAGCACAAAGAGAACTAACTCAGCAGATGAACTAAATTAAATTTCTGATGATTGGCTAAATAATTTCTGACCTCACAAACTTACCAGCCAACAATTCACTGCTCTCCTGAAAGACAAGAGAAAATTTTAAAATAGCCTAAAACCTAGTTCTCATCTCTCATTGTGCCTCTCTGACAATAACACTTCTGCTTGGCACCCCATGCCACTCCACCTCTCTGCCAGACTCCAGCTGGGGACTTTTGACCAATTGGCTGGGGCCAGCCTAAGGAAGCCGGCCAAACCAGGACATACAGTCACGCTATGCAACATAGACTTCCAGTCTCTAACATTCTTCAGGTAAAAAATGAAAGATATAAGTTCTTAATAATGTCTTCAAGATTTGACCATTAGTTTATGGAATTTATTTATTTATTTTCTGAATGTCACTTCACTTGGCCATTTCTACCAATCCTCCATCGGTCGTGCAGCTTTGTCATTTTGAATCAGATTTTACCATCGGTCATATTGCACACTGACTGCACTCTGAAATCATTAGAAAGAATAACCATACCATACACACAGAAGGAACATGTGTAGCATTCAACAGACCATTATTAACAAACTGACTTTGCTACAGCGGGACCTCCCAGAAAACATTTGCGCAACATGTCACTTTGTGTCCCCAAGTGCCCAATTATCATGTAGCAGTTGGACTGCATTCTTGATCAGTTCATGTTCTGCATCACTTACTGTTGAGGAGACACTTCCTAAGGGTGAAATATTAGTGTCTATTATAGCATGGAACCGTCTTCAGTAGGAACTTCACTGGGGCTACAGCAGGGTTACTGAGGGCAGACCAGGGCCCTCGGAGATTTTCTGTGGTTAGACATTTCAATACAAAGGGTTTACCCGTCTCAATTAAAGTAAACAATCCTCTTCCCCTCTCCCTAGTGCATGATATAACCAGAAGGCTGGAAAGCTACTTGGTTCCTTGATCTTTCTGTAGAATTGTTGTCTCTATGGATTTCACCGCACGGTGGTGTAAAAACTGACTTTAATTACTGGAAAATACATCTCATTCTGGATGACCCCAACACATGCACATGGCTTACTCATCCAGGAACATATAAGTCAGTTGTAACCAGTTGCCGGGAGGGGAGAGAGAGGGGGGTGGGTTCTGGGGAAAGAGTATTAATCCTTATGCCTTGGTGGTTATAATGAAAACTGTATTTTCTCCTGTAGGCATATACTGTAAATCTTTTAAACATGAAATATTTAAATTTGGCTTCCAAGAGCAGCAACATCCTTTTAAACCACTCCAGTCAGTAATAAAACTTCTCATGGCATTTTCCACTGGGGGGGGGGGGAATGAGTAGAAGAGGGTATTATGCACAAGGTGGAAAATGTTAAAGAAAAGTATAGAGGTTGTGACTGTGGAGTTATGTAAGCTATAGCTTTATGTGCAACATTCTCTCTCAGTAAGGTTTTTGCATGTTGTTCATTGATTCCAGCAAAGCTTGGAAAAGCATCATTTTTTTAAATGTTTAAAACATTTAGAGCATTTATACACATACTTTTTTGTGCTGCGATGCATCAGAGATCCAACATATCAGATCAGATTCTATCAATCGAGTCTGCTCCGTGTGCAAGCTGATGGGCACTGCACTGTATCACGTGCACTTGTATAAGCAACAAAATGCATGTCAGCACTGAGAAAATGGTGCTGCTGCACTTCTGAACTAAAACACCTTTGATGTGCTTTAGTTCAAAAGTGCACCACCACCATTTTCTCAGTGCTGATGTGCATTTCGCTATTTATACAAATGCATGTGCCGCAGCACCAGGCCCTTTTAAAAGCGCCCAGAGTTGTGGTGCAAACATGTGTACAAATGCCCTTGGGTTTACAGATAAAAATACTGAGGCAAGGCCCTGAAAGGCATTTTGCACAATTTGGTGCTATATGAGAACGCTAGGCTGGAGACTGAGGCTACGGACAGAAGTTGGACATAAATCAGTATAAGTGATCGGAAACCAGTTCAAATCTGTAACACAACAGAAGTTCAGTGCACATAAACTGGTTCCAGTCATTTTGAAAGCAGTTTAAGATAAACCTGGATGGATATAGTATTAGACTTTATTGATTTAGGTTAAATCAGTTTATTGAATTTCTGTCCCAGGTCCCCTCCAGATTCAAGTTAACTCACAGTCTCCCAGCATCCCAGGATGCTTTATACCTTCCCTGCAAATTCCCCCTCACACAGTGGGCAGTATAACCTTGGCCCAAGCTGTCTGCTTCAGCTGAGCAGGGAGGGGTGCCCTAGCACCCCCCAGCTCCTGTCCTGGGCCACTGCAGGCATGTGGCTGAATTTCCAGAAACAAAAGTGAATGTCTGTTCACTTGCTTATCAGTTCAATCCACGCCGCTTAGACAAACCTGCAAAGATTGAATTGATTCAGCCTCGGCTTCTTAACTATCTGTAGTTAGCCTGAGGGTTTACTAATCAGCAGAGGCTACACAGAAATCAACAGGGCTACATTGCTTTATAACAGAAGAGAACCTGGATTATTATTTCCATGGTTTTCTTGTAAATAAAAGTTGCCTTAGGAATCATGGCACCAAAGCCTGAGAGAGCCATGCATAAAACACTACTCAAAAAGAACAGAAAATGCATGACAACTCATCATGTTCTCTAATGCATGGTGTAGTGGCTAGGGACAGAAGTTACACATAAACCAGTTTAAGCAATCAGAAACTAGTTTAAACCTGTAACAGAACAAAAGCTCAGTGCACATAAACCAGTTTCAAAATGGCTGAAACTGGTTTAAGAGAAACGGGGTTGAATGTAGTATCAGAATTAACTGATTTGGGTCAAACCAGTTTATGAAACTTCTGTCCCAGACCTCTTCCTGGTTCAAGTTAAATCACAGTCCCCCAGCATGCTTTGCAGCCCTGGACTGGGCCATGCTGTCTGCTCCACAGAGCAGGGCTGGCCCTGGCCCTTTGCTCCCCAGCTGGATCAGTGAGGGCTGGCTGATGG
>NW_017728993.1:12755511-12790121 GCF_001723915.1 Gavialis gangeticus | reverse complement strand
TTGCTGTGATTTTGGGACTGCAAATTCCAGAGACCTCAGGGGCAGGAGGAAGAGGAAGCGAACACACAGCTTATGCTGGCTATATGCCAGAGAGCCGTGCTCTAGCTCTCCTCAGCTTCTGGCCTGAATGAGTGCAGGCATGTGGTTGCATTTCCTGAATCAAAGGTAAATACTTGTTCACTTCTGTTTTAGTTTAATCTCTTCAGTTTAGACTAATGTGCAAAGACTGCATCAATTCAGACTCAGGCTTTTTGATAGGGTTGTGTGAAATTTCACCGGCTGTTTCATTCCGACACTGCTTCGACTCGTTTTGAGCTTGAAACAGCAAAATTGAAAAGAAATGAAGGGGTTTGAAACAGCTTTGAAACAAAACATTTCAAAAGTTTCAAAATGTTTCGAGTTTTGAAGCAGCAGCCAGGTGGTGCGAGGCAGGGGAGAGCAAGGGCTGTGCTCCAAGCGGCTCTGCAGCCCCATGTAGCTCAGCTTAGTGGGGAGCACAGCCCTAGCTCTCCCTGCCTTTCGCCGCCAAGCTGCACTCTGTGGGGCTGGCGGACCCAATGGGAGTGCAGTGATGGCTCTGCCAGCCTCCCAATGTTGGGCTGCGCTTTGATAGCTCCACCAGCCCCATGCACCCCAGCCCGGTGGCGGGAGGTGGGCAGACCCGGTGCTGCACTCTTCCTCCCGCCACCAGGCTGAGTTCCACGGGGCTGCAAGCACTGGGAGCTGAACCTGGTGGAGGGAGGCAGAGCGCAGCACCAGGGCTGTGTTCCGCCTCTCTCCACCGGGCAGCAAGCTGCTGGGTGGTGAGCCCAGTGGAGGGAGGTGGCATACTTTTAAGATAAGTGTCCAAATGTTTCTTGAAAGAGTCCACCTGTGGAGAGATTCTATTCCAGGCCTTGGGGACTCAGACAATAAAACAGTTTTTCCTTATGTCCAGCCTAAAATGGTTTGGAGGAGTTTGTGACTGCTGGACCTTGTCATCCTTTGGGGCACTCTAGTGAACAGGCGTTCCCCCAGATCCTGATGCACACCCCTAATATAGTTATAGGCTATCACCAGGTCAGCCCTGAGCCTGCGCTTTTCCAGGATGAAGAGTTCCCCCTCCCTTATTGAAGTATAGGCACCTAACTGTCATTACACTAATTCAATATAGTTACACAGTCTGTCTGCATAACCAGGATATCTATGGTGTGTGTGTATATGCATGTGTATAGTTATTAAATGGCAGTTCGATGCTCACCACATTATCTCAGCCAGTATTCCAGGACTTCTGTTATACCAGAGTGGAGCAAAGGGAACATCAATGAATCATGGGCTTGGCTCACTGATCATATGGTAAAGTTCTATTATGTGCAGTGACTTTTTCTTTTACGTGATTCAACTGATGTAGATTTTTTTTCTGGTGGCTGCTGAGGTATTAAATTGACAACTGTACATAGTATTGACCTTCTACATTTTGATTTGCTTGAGGCACAGCTAGCTCATAGTATTACAGCTGTTAAAGAGCTCTTTAATGCCTATTAAGCAGCTGAAATTTATAATTTTATATCTAGTCTGTGTGTTTGCATGTACTCGGGTATGCACAATGCATAATATTGTGTTGAGAGAATATAATTGTTGTTATACAGATGATATTCCATGAATTTTGGGGCGATTCCATTGCTCATTAGTGATGAAACCATCAGGGAATTATGTAGATCATCCCATGTTATGCCATCATGTAACTGGCAGAAATATGTAGATATTTGATTATTTTCTATATGTGCATATGCACACATGAATATCAGGGTGTGGAAAAGATCACACTAATGTACCATTCAACCTCACAGGTAGATATAATGGATTTGATTCTCAAGCACAGTCATATATTGACAACTGCCAACCACCATTATACAAAATCCTAAAATTAGCTTTAAAATCTTGTTAATTAAAAATAACTAACTTGAGGATCTTTGAGATCTCCTGGCTTTTGACCCTTTAGACTGCATTCACTTCAAGTTTCAAAATTTTTCTCTACTAGAAACTTCCTTTTTTAAAAGTGAAAAGTGAGATTCTAACATAATTGCTTGACTCTTGTACCTGTGATCTTACAAAAGTGGGACATCATGATAAACGCACAAGAATCAGCAATACCGATGCCTGTTTCTGTCAACCTGGGGAAATGAATATGCCATAATCCGGTGGGAGCCAACCTTTTTAGCAGGTGTGCCACAAGTTAGACCTGCACCCTCGCCAAGTGCCACACTTTCCTTTACCCAATCTGCTGATCTGCTTTCAGATTCCTGCACTGCCTGCCACTGTGCTGCCTGTCCCCTCCCTGATTTGCCGCATGCTACATGCAAAAGCTGCCCATGCCACTTGTGGTATGCATGCCACAAGGTGGCCAGCCCTGCCATAATCTAATTTTCCCCTGTGATGAGAGTATTCTGTTCCAGTTCACCCAAGCTGCTCTCAGGACCTGCATCTCTGCACCCCATTCATAGTGTAAAAGGATGGGAAATGATTGCTTTCCTTTCACTGGTACTTTAGTGGATTCATTTACCTCACTGTGGGTGCATCTACACATGCAATTAATGTACAGAAAACTTACTACATAGTAAAATACTACTCACTAAGCTTTCTGTGAGAAAATGTTTACACGTGCAGCAGTCAGGAGTAAATCTACTCCCAATAGGAGCAGTTCAGGGCAGGGATAGGCTCCCTCTAGGCTTCCCTAGGTGCCAGCGCCACACTGGCAGGGAACACCAGGGTCAGACCTGGGCTGTAGGGGAAGGGGGCAGCTATTTCTCAGCCCCATGCTCCAGGGCTGGGAAAGTGTCTCTTCCCCTGCAGCTGTTTGCCAGGATCCTGCCACAATACACTGATCAGGGTAGGCGGCTGGGAAATTGTCACCTCCCCCAGTCTGATGACTCTGGCAAGGGACTGGGAAACAGCCGTGGGGGTGGGGACACTTTCCCAGATCCCTCCCCCAATCAACTGGTGGGGCAGTTGGTAGCAAGTCCTGGGCTGGGTGGGGATCCCCTGCCCAGCCTGGGGCTTGCTGCCAGCTGCCCCACAGATAGGATAGCTCTCAACCAGTCCCTGCCTGAGCAGTCCCAGAGCTTCTTAACTCCCCACTCCTGATAGGAGCCAGGAGCCCTGCAGCGCCGAGACAGGGGGTGGGCAGAGAGGTACCCAGTCCCTGCACTGATCAGCTCCCGGCTCCTGTGGGGAGCCTGGAGCTGAGCAGCACTGGGACCGGGCCCCCTGCTGGTGTGGCTGACCAGAAGCAAATCTGCTCCTGGTCAGCACCTACACGAGACCTCCTGTGCAGATTGGTCTGCTGCACAGTAAAGCATCTCATGCCCTGTGATTCTAAATGGAATCAGGGCTGAGGTTAGTCCAAGGAACTGGATAAGTGGAATCAGGGTCAAGAAACCTTGCCCTACTCAGACATACCCTTCTCTGTGCCTAGTTGAAGTCCTGAAGTCTGCACAATTATATACCAAAACTTCTATTTATGAGCTATGGCATGCCAGGTGTGACTAACAGCCTTCTCCCCCTGCCAAGTGCATCTCCACTTACCTAACTGAAAAAAAATGAAGGGGGAATTCTCTAGCAAGTGGAAAGATGTATTTTAGTTTAAAATACTGTTTTATTTAATTGCCATTGTATAGTAAATTGAACGCTATATGCTAATGCAGTGCATAAAGAAAATGGATATACTCATTTTTTTCCTGAAACATGAATCTCAGGATCTATTAGTACATGTTAAATATAAATTACGGTGGCGAGAGGTCTCTGTAAACTTTTAAAGGCCTGACTAATGTGGTTCACCCATTTAAATGGCATATGCTGGGTTTGCAAACTTTTCTGACAGTTCACTGTTAGAGAACAGTAGATTGTTCTGATAATATATTCAAAATAGAAACTAATTTCAACAGCCTATAATTCTAGTGAGGTACGGATGACAGATACATGTCATATTTGTATGTTTTTAATTTTGTTCAAGATAAAAGGAAAACTATATACTGATCACCGGTTAATCCTGTGCATTTTTTCTTCTGCCATATCTCATCAGGCTTAACCTGCTTGGAGTTTTTAAATATTCTCTGCATTCATAAGTCAGTCTCAAGTATAGGACTATTCAGGAGAAGGAGTTTGAGGAAATAGGCAGGCATGAATACACAGTATATTCAGCTCTAGGGCCAGAGTTAAATATGAGATTGTGATTTTGGTCCCTATTTTATGTCCCTATAAAAACTGGTCCTCCATTTTGCTAGGCATTGTATATGTGTTTAAAAAAAAAAAATCTGTTTTCCCAACAGTTAGAGCAATTGGTTTGGGCTAGGTCGGTGGGGGAAGATCTAAATAGCTTAAAGGCACTTTCTAAAAATAAATAATAAAACAAAGCAGAAGAAAGTTAAGGTATTGAGTACATTTTGTATAAGTAGATACTTAGATTCTTGATTGAGTGGAATCTGTCAGAGGCAACATCCAGGCTGATTGTTTTGAATGGCATTTCCTTCAAAATTAAACAGCTAAGGCATACACGGAATTCAAAATTAACTCAGCTTTGAATCAAATAGATTAAAAGAAGCCTAAACAAACCAATATATGTATATTTTGATAAGCCAAGGAAATATTTTATTCAAAGAAAACAAGTGGGAGTGAATCATTTTACTTAAACATTTCTTCAATAATATACCTACTGTGTCAATTATACCTTAGACTTACCACTTTAACACCAGGGCTTTTCCTTATAGACATGCTTTTAACTATTACTAATGTAATTTCTCAGTAAATTAGTAGAAAGAAATAGTGAGACTGAGAGTCTACCCAAAGCTAACTGAGTACATGGTACTTTACAATTTAAATCATGGCAAACTTGGGCTCAGGTATACTATTCTAATGAGAAATTTCCAGAGGAGGAATCCCCCAAGTGACCATTACATTTAATTTCTGAAACCAGAAATAGGAGCCTCTTAGCAGAAAGGGTTTAAGGCAAGATTTGAACTGTCAGGTAACCATTTGCCAGACAATTCTGGGCTTTAAAGATGATACTTGCCCTAAAGATGATACAATGCCTTTGCACCAAATGTGTAAATGATACAGGATCAGGTGCAGGTGCTCTGCATGTTATCTCACTTAAGCAGTCCATAGGAGCCAGGGGAGCTAGGTTAATTTACACCAGCTGAGGTGTAAATTAGTACTAAGTCCTAAGTGCTCTTAGCTATCTGCTCCATTAAGGGCATCAGCTGCTGCATTCTGCACTAACAGAATATGCCAGGTTATGTTTTATTACACCTGCAAATAGACTGGTAAAAACACTATGGTGATGACAGTTAGTCTGTTTTAACTGAGTGCAGGATCTGGCACTGTGTGAGATCTTAAAGACAGAGTCGGGAGCAAAGTACATCACAGAAGCTTTTTCTTGGCAGGCTTTGATGCTGGATGAGAAGACTTAAGGACATAATTACTTTTTCTTACAACTCTGTTCTTGAATGTGTAGATTATAGACATTGTTTTACTCTTCTTTCGTAGCCTAATGACTTCATAGCAGGACTCACTTTGGTCTCCAGAACTCTAAATAAGGGTAGCTGAAACCCTGACAAGTACCTTCTGTGCCATGTAAGAGCCACTTTAAATTATTTACTCTAAACCGCAGGCTCTGCTCCTTATCAGAAGACAGATGCCTTCAACCTCAACATCCACTTCTTGCAAACAAGTAGTTGTGTCAAGTATACATCCTCTTATCAAAACCCTGCTCTAGAGGTATTTTGCTTGTATTAGCTGACTAATATCTTGCTCTTTGGAGTCCTTATGGCATTATTCTCAAGAGCCCAATAAGAGGCAAGGAAGAAGAAATAAAAAGTTAATTTTCTTACTTACTAGTTAATTACTGCTCTTACTACAGCACTTTACTCAGTCAATTTAACCTACTGGCTAAGTACAGACAGTCACAAAGTAGGGCTGTGCGAAACAGCACTGTTTCGCTTTGACTTCTGTTTCAATGTTTCAACAGAACAGTGTTTCATTTCAAGTTTAGTTTAGTTGCTAAAGCACTGTTCCCTTTGGTTGAAACGGTTTCTCTGTTTCAATGCTGTTTTGAGTTTTGCCCACACCCCGGGAAGAGTCTGGCAGAGTATGGGCAGGAGGCTGCTGCTGCCGCTGGGAGCTGAGCCCGGTAGAGGGAGGTGGTGCGCGGCACTGGTGCTATGTTTCACTTCCTTCCACTGGGTTCAGTTCCATAGGACTGGGAGCCACTGGGAGCTGAGCCTGGTGGAGGGAGGCAGAGCACAGCCCCGGTCCTGTGTGCCACCTCCCTGTACCGGGCAGAAATATGCACCTACTCTTTTAAGAAACATTTGGACACTTATCTTGCTGGGATCCTTTGACCCCTCGGTGTACCCCTGCCCTTGGGGAAGAAGGCTGGACTCGACGATCTTCCCAGGTCCCTTCCAGCCCTAATGTCTATGAAATCTATGAAGGGTTGTTTCCTGGAAGGAGATAATAGCTCCTATATAAGAAAACCCAGCACACCTTTAATAGAAAACTGGGAAGATTTATATACAGTCTCCCTGAAGCAGAGAACAAATAAACTGTTTTCAAACCAAGTGCCACCCAGATATTATAGGTGAGAGAAGCTTAAGTGTAAAAGGAGTCTCATGTGGAAAACAGATAAATACCTGTTGCACCAGATATGCACATAATCAGCTGTCTGACTAACTAATGTCTGTGGTCAAAGATCTAGAGGAGTATAACTGCTTATACTGATCTGAGGTTGGCATGCTTTGGTAATTCTGGCCAGTATTAAGGAATTAGGTTTGGTTTCAGACAGGGAGAGTAGCATGATACCACTGTGATAGCCAACCAGCAAGATATTTCTGTAGTGTGGGAGAGTGCCCACCTATACTACCCTTTTCTGGACTCCCCTTGCACTCAGCATCAATGGGTATTCTGGGAAAAAGGACAGGGTTGAAGCATGGTATACCCTGGAAATTTTAGGATCACTCTGGACCCCCTTCCTCCAGTTTCGTATCAATCGGAAGTTGGCTGGATCCAAAGATGAGGCTCAATGTTTCCGGTACCTCATACTCCCATTGTCATTTAGTGCCACTCTACGACAGTAACCGTTTCCATACTATTTCTAACCTAATCACAAATACATACATTAAAACGTCTCTCTGGCCACAAATTGTACAGACCATTGCAAAAAGATGAGAAGAACAATATGGTTTAAACCTCAAAACATGCAATACTATAAGATAACAATGAATGAGGGGAAAAGAGGTAGCATTCTAGCTAAAAGTTCCTCTGTCCTTGAGTTTATTTCAGTGCAATGAGACATCCAGCTTCCATAGTAGAGAAACTGGGTAAATGTTTATGAATTCACACTTAATATTAGCTGAAGCATAGCCGTTACTCTATCCATTAGCCATGCATAGCCGCAAAGTTGTTAACGGGCTATGGTTGGTAAACTGTGTTAAGTGGAAACGTTTACTCCGTATGAACAATTTTTGGGTTTTTTTAAACATCAATCACCCAACCATGCAATTAAAAGTGAAGAAACGACACCATTGCTTTTTATGTCAATGTCAAATTGCAAAACTCCAGAAGAACTCTAGAGAAGTCCCTGAGAAAAAGGGAAAAGTGGAATGAGACCCTATGTATCAATGGTAGCTAATCCCAATCCTGAATTTGCAATATTCCATGTCAAAGGACAAAACCAAGTAGCTTTGCACAAGTGTAATGCAGAATAAATCCAAGATGCACCCTTCATTCCACATTTTTTTCCACATCACCAGATCAATTTCTGCAGCCTTAGTTTGCCTGTCTGCTCCCTGCTGTATGTGCACTGTTAGCAATGTACAGAAGGAAAAATTGATCAAAGGAAATGCAGTTGGAGCATACTTGAAGGTGTATAAATAGCATGTCCAAGCTGAATGCTTAAGTCCAAAGTCCCTAGAAGCACTACCCTAGAAAATGGAGGGCTGTGCCCAGTGGGATGTGAAATGTGGCAGACTAGGATACGAGACTGACCATTTAGCCGCAGCGTTAGTTGTGTGGTCCTAATTCCAAAGAATGAAGGCAGCTCTGCCAAGCTCTGATAAGAGGTTTTAAGGACTCTGTCCTTCAATTATACCATTCCAGGAAGGCCTGTATTTGAATGGTGATCTTAATATTCAATTTCTCTGACCTTTTGCATGGCTAAATTGTATTCCGCTCAAAAGGTTTATAGAACGTGAGCACAAAGCAGGCATGGACGCAGCCAAAGCAAATTCATTTTAAAACTTGAAGCATGTGGTAATAGTAAATCATTTGTTCAGCATTACTCCCAGATAAGTAAGTTAGGTCACAAGACAATGAGTGCTCAGCTACATCTGATGTTAGGCAGGACTGAATCACTGTAGCAACACACTTAGTTCTTTAGTAAGAATTAATAGAAAATTATAGGACTGAACCACAGAAAGAGAAAGGGCTGGCAACCTGGTGACTTACCCAGAGAAGCACAATTATAGAACCAAGAGTGATCAAAACTATAAGATGTCCATATAGATTTACGCAGAAACTGATATTTCATTTGGTTCATTAGCACCAGTTAGCATTACCCAAGTGTGTGCTTACTGTACAGCAAATTCACAGGGACACACATGAATATATAATTGCAAAAATCTCTGCGTGTGTTATGGAAGGAACTAGTTCTGGCAGAGAATGAAAGTGAGGGTGCTAACACTTATGAATTCAAATCTTTACTTCTAGCAAAGAGCACGAGCATATTAAAATGTCAAAACTCACCATGTCAAAGTAATATTTCTCATCTTTATAACAAATGCATTGCATTTATTCCAAAGTAATCAACCAGGCTACTCCAGCATAGCAGGTACTGGCTTTATGGACTGTAGGCTCCAAATAAGATCATAAACTCTATGGGATGGGGCTGTAGCCTTCTATGTGCCTAGTACTGCTGACTCCTGAATGGGGCCTTTAGGCAATACCAGCAACAACATATGCTTTATTGTGGTACAGTCTCGGAAAATGAAATCTGTGGTTCTTAAAAACTAGCAAATCTATGTCCTCACAGCTTTACCTTACATCCTCTAAGATGAAATACCAGTTTTGTTTGCTTTTACACTTCTTCTAGGATACATATAAAATGCAGAAATTGATTTATTTGATCTTTTAGAAGAAAGATCAGTAGAAATGTTTCTCTTTACTGACAACTGTATACCAGTTATAATAACGGCTGTATAAGGTTGGAAAAAATATCAGGAAAAGTGTCTTGACCTTGCAAGGAAAAAATTTCTTACAGTTTTTTCTTTGACATCAATAACTAATATTGTTCAATGAAACACATGTCTGAACACTGAGTAAAGAGACTGAGATTATCAGTTATAATGATACTTTACCTACCTCACACTTTATCTCACAATAAACTGGACACACACTCAAAAGAGAGATTACTATGGAGTGAGATGTTGGCCACTGCTAGGTTTTGAGAATACTTATTGGAGATGGGGAATTCATGGACACACTAAGGGACTAGTCTTTCATATTCACATGCATAATCCCATTTGTGCCAATGGGATTACTGCTTTGGGAGAGGTCAACAAAATGGCTGCATCCAGACAAGTGTGGCCGTGTGTGTCGTGGCACAGCAGATGCTTCTCCAACACCACATACCGCATGTTTAGCTGTTCTCCATGTTTCAAGGGAGCAGCATACAGGGATGGGGGTGCAGACTGGCTTCTGGATATCCAGAGGTCAAAAAAAACCAGCAGAAAAAAAAGTGAAGCAGTGCACCCAGGGGCAACATGTGCTGCTCAAAACCAGAGCCTGGCTATGCTCTTACTGCCGGCCAGGCTCCACGTGGCAGAATTGCTGCTGCTGCTGCCCTGGGAGGCCCCCGCGACCCCAGGTAAGCTGGCCCCAGCCTCCCCTACCCCATCCGGGGTAATCTGCTGTGTGCCAGAGGGCACATGGCACAAGCATTCCCCAGGGACAACTAGCAATAGCACCAGGTGCGCCACTGCCTAGTTGTCCGAGGGGAATCAAACGTCTGAACTCATGTGGACGCAACAAATGAGGGGAGGGGCACTTTGAAGACAATGCTATAAAATATAGCAGCTTGTTCATGGGACTTCACCTCAAGTTGCGGTACCATTTCCATTTATGCAAGAGTCCTTTTCATGGTATTTAGGTATAAGACTATGGATGGACCAAAATTAGACCTCTGTACACTTCCATGTGTGGGGGACGTGACTTAGATCTACAGCTATAATTTGTTAATGGCCCCACGGATTTACAATATTTTTACTTGAATATGTTCCATGTTGGAAATCAAGATTTGGCCACAGACAATATTTCTGATCCATGCCACAATTGATTTGAAAAACCTTTCTAACACACAAGTGACACAATCCTTACAGTTTTTTCCATTCCATTTTCAGAGTCAAGCTGGCTTTGAAATGTTCCCCTTTTCCATTATTTAGCAATATTTTCTCTTATACCTCATCTACATAAACTTCTTTTACACCACTTGTACTTTTCTTTTGGTACTTAATATGGAAAGAAAACAGACAAATGCTCAGATTAGATTTAATCCAGTTTTATAGTCATCTTAATCAAAGTTTTGAATCAAAGACTACAAATGTAATTCTATATGCCACAGAAACACAAAATTAGTGATGGTTTCCCCAAGAACTATTAAAATATTGTAACAGCTACTGTGTAGAATATTTACCAGAAAGCTCTGACCCTGCTACACACAAAGATATAGGCAAATTACCCGATTTATAACTCTTACGGGAAACTAAACAGAACGCCTTTGAAAAGCATCCATATGAGAGAAGCTATGGACACAGACTAGGGATTGGCAACCTATGGCCCATGGGCCAGATCCAGCCACAAAGAGTTTGAATCCAACTTGGGAAAGTCTGGCTGGAGGATCGGGTGGCAAACAGCGGATCTGAGCTGTCCTTCCCCACCACAGCACTCTCCTCCACAGCCCCCTATGCTGCTGCCTCATGCCTGTGCTCCCCCTCTCTGCAGAGGGGCAGCTCTCTACAGCGAGGGCAGCATAGGCAGTTTGAGCTCTCCAGTGGAGCAGAGATTTTTAGTTTCTGAATGTGCCTTATACTTAAATGAGGAAGATGCATAACATTTTATAAATGTCATTTTATAGCTTTTCCGTTTAAAGAGTCTGCTGCAACTTATAATCCTTTTCTTTTTAAGAGAAAATAGGGACAGAAATCTTGTGTTTTATTTCCTAGGCTGCTAAGTCTTTTTATCTTGAATTAAACTAATAAATTGGTTTTCTATTTGGTAGATGTGCATTTAAAAGCAAACTTATTTTAACCCTGCTATTCTTCAAAAGCACCAAATGCTATAGAGTTTGAAGGAAAACACCAAAAAGACCTCCGCCTCCTGGCTGAGCACTCTTGGGACCATACTTACTACCATAAGCAAACTATTTGCCTTCAGAAATCCACTTTGGGATGGGGGCCCTCCCTGATGTATCTAGGTGCTGTAAGTGCCTTGATAAGCAAGATAGTAAAGCTCCCCTGTCGACTTCTGCTCTGGCAAAGAGGACAGGGCGTAAGGCTAAGTACAGACATTCAAAAAGCTTGAGGCAGAATCAATCTAACTTATGTGGTTTTCTGGAAACAGCAGCGTAGATTGGTAGCAAACAGAACACACGTTGACCCTTTGGTGGGGCAGGGAAGCAAATCTTAGTCTGGGTCCCACCATTTTTTAACCGGTCTACATGTGCTGAACTTCAGTTTTGTTAGACCACTTTTGTGGCTATAGACCGGTTTCCAATCATTTATACCAGTAAAAGCTTAATGCCAGCACCTGGGCTAAGTGACCTCTGTAGAGATGCATCTAACCATAGTGTGTACTGATTCTGATCCTTTGTGAACATGGTTTCTCTAATGGGATGTGATGGAATAACAACATTGGAGTCTATTACAGATAAATGCACAGGATTCCTGTTTTCAGGGAAGTCAGTGAGTATGTTGACTCCAATTGGGAATAAGACAGCAACTGTAAACTACCATTTAGCCAAGAGAAAAAGATTTCCAAGTCATGAAAAACATGTGTCATTAATATTTTATGCAAGATAAGAGTTAATGTTGCCTTCATCAATACATCCTGCTCTTTGTTTGCTTCTTTTACTGGGTGACTCAAAACAGACTGCATCAGTTCTCATCATTATCTTAGCAAGACAGAACATGAAATTAAGCAAAAGCAAACTAACTTTATTATGAATAATAGGGCCTGGGTTATCTCCCAGCAGCTTGCCCCTACGTGCTTGCTAATTTACTAGCAAAAGGCTTCTGGATATTAGGAAATGGTGCAAACTGAGATTTTCATGTGGTCTCAGTCCTGTCTTCCTACACCTTTAAGGAATCTCATTCATACTTAATGTGACACAACTCCCATCGCTTCTATGTTTCACTAAATCCCTCTGGACATCCATAATGCTCCTGGGGAGCTAGACAGGCAGGATAAAGGCTGAAGGAAAGCCCTTTTTTGTTGGGAGGGAAGCATAAAGGAACCAGTTCTTTATCTGTTTACCAAACACACCCAAACTGTGTAGATCTGTTATACCTGTTGGTAACACTGTGCCAAGAGAACCCAAAGTTTGCTGAACAATGTCACCGATGTCTGCTTTTTGGAAGTTTGAGCACCAAATAAAATGAAATAGGCAGTATTTTGTCATTTCTGTAATACAGAAGTGGAAGATACAGAACCATAAATCCTCCATGGTAAATATGATTGGGGCAGCAAATGACGTGGGTTTGGAAACAAGTTGCTTGGACTGTCTGTCCAGTCGACTTCTATTTCAGGTGAAAACTGTTGTATTGCTGCACATTGAAAGGAAAAGAGAACTCCCAAAAGGGCTTTTAAGAAGCTCTGGAAGTTTTCCCCTTGTTTTAGTCTTTAGGAAATAAATGGAGACAAGGCTTATTGTGAAAGAAAGTGTCCTTGTGTGTCTAAATCAGTTATAGGTAAACTGGGTAATCTGGCATAAAATGAGTTTTAGAAGGAAGGCAATTTAGGCCCAAATTGAATTTTAGAGGTTTATGTAATAAAGACAGCCATAAATTACAAAAATGATCGCAAATGTCTCAGTGACAGAGAGTCTTATTTAAATTCCCTTGAATCAAGATGGAGCCCTGGATACTGGGACCTATGCCAGCCGTGCCTCTATTTCTGATGAGGGCAGTCATAGCTAATAGAAATGTAAAAACACAGTATTTATCACTTTCATGATATTTTTCATCTGCAGAGCACTTACATTATGAGCTAATTAGTTCCTGTGCTTTCTTGTGAAGAACTCTATGGGCCGCATAAGACTCATAGGCTGCTCTTTATTTACAGCTGAAATAGTGTAGCTGAAAATGGAAACTCTTTTACAGTGAACTTTTTAGAACAATCCCATATGTCAAGCACAGAATTATGACTTTGCTACACAATGCCAAGCAATGGTTCAAAATGCAATAGAAAATGGTGCCATATTCTTTTGTCATGATAGTCAACACACTTCTGGGGGTAATTCTTCTGAACCTGATTGGCTTCTTCCCTATTAAACTGTTTAGGATTTTCCTATAGCGTCTGCATAGTTAATAAGAGCAATTTTAGTCCTGTGTCTCTGTACAATCACATTCTAACTTGTATCAATAGGAAATATGCCAAAACATGGTAGATATTAAAGGGACTTGTGAGATGTGATGCTAAGCACTAAATACCAAAGTTTTAGGTGCCTGGCCCCCTGGAATGTAATCCATAGTCCTTGGCTATGAGCCTACACTCCCTAAACAGTCAGGCATCTCAGACTGTGATCCCCAGGGAGCTGCACAATAAGGCAGTAGGAAAGGATTTTCTGAACAGGGATGTTATCTTCAGCCCTGCCCGTATATGGTGCATAGGTATCTGGCTCAAGGTACCTGCCTCAGGGTTGGTATTCACAGGCCAATACCTCTCCTGGAGCTAGGTGTCTAAGTACAGGCGTGGCAGGAAAGCTCCATGTGCCCAGGGCAGTGCCAGCTCATGGCATGCCAACTGCAGCAGCACCATCAGCCACCACTGTGGCAATGGTTGCTTTTGTGCCCTGCCCTGCCACCCCACAAAGGCAGGGCCTGGGGCTGCTGCCCTGGTTGTTCCTCCTCAGTTATGCTACTGTGTCTAAGCTGCTTGAAGAAAGAGTTAACCAAAATCACTCCTCTTTTTTTTAATTGGACAACTAGAGGTAGAGGTAGCACAACCTTTGTATGAGAGCCCCTTTATATACGGGCATTTTTACATGTTCTAGAGGAAGTGCAGGGGGGGAGTGTGCTTTAATTAGCGAGCCACGCTTATTAAAAGTGCCCAAGCGCCATGTGTATCAGCATCCCATGCTGAAAAATGGCAGCAGGGCGCTTTGAACTGAAGCTCACTGAACAAGCTTTAGTTCAAAGCAGCTGCCGCCATTTTTCAGCACAGTGACACTGATACACGTGATGTGGGAGGCTGCTGGAACGTGTTTATTTCTGTGCTCCAGCAGACTCGATTTATTGAGTCTGCTTCAACGTGCTGGATTTCCATCCAGCTCCCTCCACGCCTCTAGGAGCCTCAAGAGTTCAGGAGTTGGACCATTAGCACCAGGATGTGGGAGATGTAGATTCAATTTGCTCTTCTCCTTCAGGGGGTTAAAATATACAGCCTCCACTTCCCAGCTCAGCAACCAAACCAGGGTCTTGAAACAGTCCCATTTTGTTTGGCATCCATATAAAGACTTGTTGGGCATGACACAGTAAACATGACTCGTTACACAGAGAGTGAAAGCACTCCCCAGGGAGAGAGGACATCTGGGCTCTGATCCCTGTTCTAAGAATTGATTATACATTTTATCCAATGATTGTTAAATGCAAAAAACAAAACCAAAGAAAACAACCCCCCCTAAAAAATTCCAAACAAAACCCCCACGTAAACAGCCCTTGGTGCAGAGACTGGAGCCCTGCCCAGGTAACTGAGGCTACAGCAACTTCAGCGGGAGGGCTGAGACTGCTCTACCAAAGAACAGTGCTTACCCTGTTGGTTATAGCTTGAAGCCTCTCAACCTAAATCTTGATGGGTTCTCCCATCACTCTTGTCTAGTAGGGCATTACTTCCTCTATCCAGTTTTTTGAACTGAAGTGACAGTTGCCACTGCATTTTTTGTGTAGAGCCTGACTCTCTCGATGTGCCTTAGACAGGCCACTGATTTGGTCAGATCCCTCAATTCATGGATCATAATGGGGCTTATGCTAGATGAGTAGTTCCTCTCTGATGAGACTGAGGCAGTTCTGGGCATGGGCTGAGGCTGAACATTACAGCTAAGTACAGACAATCAAAAATCCTGAGGCTGAATGGATTCGATCTTTGCAGGTTAGTCTAAACTTCATAGACTGAACCGATGAGGAAGTGAACAGGCATTGACTTTTGATTCCGGAAATGCAGCCATGTGCCTGCAGTGGCCCAGGCCAGAAGCTGGGGGGTGTCAGACTATGCTTCTCTGTTTGGCTGGTGCAGACAGCTTGGGCCAAAGCTAGCCCACCCACCCTACAAGGGGAGGCTGTGAGGGTCATGCAAAGCATCCCAAGATGCTGGCGGCCTGAGAGTTGACTTGAATTTGGAGGGGTCTGGGACAGATGTTCAATAAATGGATTTAACTTAAATCAGTGAAGTCTGATACTACGTCCACCCAGGTTTATCTTAAATTGGTTTCAACTACTTTGAAAGCACTTTATGTGAACTGAACTTCTGTTGTGTTACAGATTTGAACTGGTTTCCCATCACTTTTACTGGTTTATGTGTAATTTCTGTCCCTAGCCTAGGTGCCTAGGGAACTTTACCAGGTAAAACCTAGTCTCTTAAATCCTTTTGTGTGTTGGCCAACCCTAAGTATCTATTGCTCTGCACATTCTACAGTCATTTATGCCACAGCAAAGTGATTTTAAAGGCATGACCACCTCATTTTGCACAGGTATGCAAATGACCATGAAAAGAGCACGACAGTGAGGAAAAAAGCCCCTGAGCCTCACTAAGAGGGACAGGAAAACACTTTTTAAATCTTGATGAGTCTTTTGTGAAATTCCCACAATGTGGAAGAATTTAAATCTTGGATAATGTTCACCATGAATAGATTTGCAATAGTCATTTGGCACATTGAACACAAAAGTTGAACAAAATAAATGGGATCACTGCTGGCGTGACAAAATAACCTTCCACACAAGGACATTTTCCTCCCCATCATTTCAATCAGCTGCAGTGTGTGACATTAGATTGAATGCAGATTCTTTCTAGAATGTCATCTGTCTACTTTTGAATCCAAAATACGGGAAAAACACATTTAAACAGAATAAGACATGACAGTGCAGTGTAAGCCATCAAATACAAGTAGTGTATAGTGAGATATGCATCGAAAGAGGTCACTTAGCAACACTGCATGAAAACATGAATACTATGACACAAGGCTGATGACACAGGTCGCAAAGGAGATGGTACTCATACATGGACTAGAAACAAATCACTCTAATGTGGAGAGGCTGTTATAAAACGGCCTCTTGTTACAGTGCAAGTCTTACGACTAAAGACATGTGACAGTTACATTTCACCTTTAGTGCTGAGACTTTACCTTTGAAACACTGTTAAATATATCCATTATAAACCACTGTTTCTATTAGACCTAACAATGGCACATTCACAACAGGAGTGAGTGGTCAGCATGCCTGTCTACACCACACCAAAGAACACCAATCCTGACAGAGTTAACATTAGCAACATTTCTAATCCATGGAAGCATTAGTAATTATAGTATGGGCTCATTTCTTTTTTCTTTTTTTACAAAATTAGTTTCAACCAAAACATTACTGAAACTTACACCACAAAAAAAGGAATACCTGAATGACAAACTATCTCTTATCCAAATGTAGCTAAAACGAATGACATCTATAAAGTACATTTTTATGTACTACATAAACAAGGTCCCACCCCCATCTACATACTGAGTCATGCACGTGACCATGGAAGCACTTATCTGTAAATACAGATAAAAATTCAGGGCTCTGCAAACACAAAAGGCTTACATGCAACTTGTGGAGCCTCCCATATGATCACCCGGTAAATGCCGATTACGTGGACAAGCGCCCCTGGTGCGCGATTTTAGCAAATACAACTAAACCCTTCAAAGTTAAAATTGGTTGTCATTAGCCTACTAGTTATTTCTACATACCCGCTCCTAATACACTCTGGTTGCTCCAGGTAAGTGTAAATGACTTCCTCAGGCCTGTGTCTGAATATGAATTCTCTCCAGAGCTGGACAAATTTATTGCCGGCTACTACAAGCATGCCTCTTCTCCAGGCAGCATTTCTTACTTCTGGGGTTATCTTCCCCAGCTGCATGTCCCCTGACACCAAAGGGATTATCTATGTTTGCACTACTAAAAATGGCTCTAGGAAGACTGTCACTACAGGGGTCCCTGTGCTGACTTAATCCCAGAAAAGATACTGCACAGCAAAGCAGAATGAAAGTCCTTGAGATTTTTCACCGCCTTTTACCTCAGATTGCCACAGATTCCTATGCAAAGCAAGGGTAAAAGCATATAAATCAATCTTCTGCTAGTCTAAATGGAACTCTGTTCCCTACACTGGTTGAAGACCTGCCCTTTCCATTTTGATTTGGTCACATTTTCCAACTACCTGCCACGAGGCAAATGAACGCTCACGGTGTGAGGCACCAGGAATCGGGCTTTGAATCTTAATATAGCACTAAGATGAGTTGTTTGAAAGCCTTCATAAAATTGTAAGCAGATAGTTTAGACATCTTGATGAGAAGAGTAGGGTTTATTGTGACTTGACTGACAATCTTAGTGAAGGGTATTTACAGTTCAACTCTTGTTACTAAAAACACCATGACAGGTAGAACCTGATGTGTATGTATAATAGGGAGACTGCGGAAAATACTGACAAAAAAGAGCTCATTAAACAGCCCCTACTCCTGGAATGGTTAATTTCAACTGCTGAAATACAATTTCTAAGTGCAGTGCATGCCACTTAAACCATTTGGGGAAAGCCTGATTTGTTTGTTTTGCTCTATGTCCACTTTAAATGGATGCATGGTGTGAAGTTTTGTCTAGGAAAGAATATCAGGGAAGAAGAGCAAGATGGTTGGTGGGACTTGAAAAGGAGGAAGCTGGCAGTCATGAAAGGTATAGTTCACAGGGGATTTATCGGGGAGAGTACAGGACAACGGATCATAATGCTCTGCGTTCCTAAACCAATTTTGGTCTCACAGGGCATTTTTATATGTGCAAGTGTCACAGCACCAGGCACTTTGACAAGCACCTGGTGCTGCGACACTTGCAGTTTTATAAGCAGTGAAATCCACGTCAGCGCTGAGAAAACAGCGGCAGCGCATTTTTGAACTGAAACGGATAGAAAGTGCTTTAGTTGAAAAACACACTGCCGCCATTTTCTGTGCACTGATGCGCATTTTGCCGCTTATACAACTGCACAGGGTGCAACACAGTTTGTATCAGCTTGTCTGTGGAGCTGTGGAGTAGTGGATCTACAGTGCGTTGCAGGACAAAAAAGTATGTGTCTAAATGCCCACAGTGTCAGACAAGGTGACGTGCTTACCGGCCACATGGCACAGAACTAGGTACCAAGAGGTTTGCGTTCTCTTACTTGCGGTAGAGACATTCAAACAGCCTGAGGTGAAATAGATCAAACCTATGTGGGTTTCTCCAAGCTGCATGGGTTGGATTGGGAGCAAACAGAGCACATGTTCCCCTTTGGTGGGGAGCAAGGGGGGCAGGCATGTCCACCCCGACCAAGTTTGGGGCACTCCTGCATGCCTCCCAGCATGCTGAGACTGCTAAGTGCAGCTGAGTGGGAGCCACCTCTGATTGGTTGTTAGGCACATGCTCTCACCCCCCTGCTGTCACTCCCCCAGGTCCAACCCTAGGTTTCCAGGAGAGCCACAGGTGAGTCACCATGGTACACTCCGTGTGCCCCCAGCTTCCAGCTGGGTGTGCCATCGTGATGTGCTCCAGGGCTCTCCTGGAAGCCTATGGCTAGAAGTGGGTCAAGTGACAGCAAGGTGTTGGGTGGGGGGGTGGTGTGCCTGGCAGCCAATCAGTGGTCGCCCAGGCACTCCATAGGATGAAGGACTGTGCTCCTTGGCTGCCACTGGTGCTGAGCTCTGAGGGACATGATCCTTCCTTCTACAGAGTGCCCTGTCCCCAATGCCCAGCACAAGCCTCTCAGGCTGCCAGGCACATCTTGCTGGAGCTTGGCACCAGCAGCAGCTGACAAAATGTACCCAGCAGCCCATGAGGCTTGCGTCATGCAGCATGAATGGGGGCACTTACTAGAAGGAAAGACTAGACCCCTCAGAGCTCAGCACCAGCGGCAGTGGAGGGGCCTGATCCTTCCTTCTACAGAGCACCCCTGTCCGCACTGCCCGGCACAAGCCTACTGAGCTGCCGGGCCCATCCTGCTCGCTGCTGCTGGTGCCGAGCTCCAAGGGGCCCAATCCTTCTATGAAGCAAACTTGTCTACACCACCTGGTGCAAGCCTCCCTTCCCTGCTCTCTAGCCACCTGTCTATATCTGTGCTGGCTTAGACCTGTGACTGCCTTGAGCAGCCAAGCACCTGGCAAATGCTAGCATATCTCCTTGTATAGGGGGGCTGGTGGGGGAGGGTGGTCTGCCACAAAGGCACCTAGGATGCTGGAGGACAGTGACCTAATGTAAACTGATAGGGGATCTGGTACAGAAGTTCGTTAGACTCGTCTAACCTAAATCGATTAAGTCTGATACCTCATCAATCCAGGTCTATCCTGGACTGGATTCTACCATTTTTATACCAGTCTATGTTTCCCAAATTTCTATTCTGTTATGGGTGTCATCTGGTTTTTAGTCACTTATGCTGGTTTATGTGTAATGGCTATACCTGGTCCTAATGACACTTCTTCTGTCCTACTGTGAGTTTAAGAACATCAGCACTTCTCATAGTGTTTCATTTTCACCATTTTTAATTGGGGCTAATGACACCCAGATCATGTAGATGCCATGAGGCTTGATCTTATAAAGCACACTGTTATCTTCTGACAGAAGATGTTGCAAAGAATTTCCATCCCAGTCTCACCCATGTCTCTTTTACCAGTTTTTTTCTTTGTCATTGTCTTCTTACCAGTCTATCACTCCAGTTGTTAAGCAACCGGCTCTACCAATGTGATTTGGACCAGGTGGCTCTACCTCTCTTCATTATTTTAAGCACTGACCTCATGGCAGAGGGGCAGGGACTAGAGAGCTGTCACCCTCTGAGTTGACCAGTGATGCTTTTTAAATTGGCTGGTTAGCCTTAAACAACACCTGCCCTGATTGGACCTGGCAGGTGTGGTCAGAAAAGTTTATTTAAGAGCTTCCTTCTTCCTGGAGGGGAGGGAAGGCATTTTTTCGAGGGGGGAAGGGGGGACATGTGAGTAATTGACCAGGCAGAGAGATGGGTATCTCTGTGGAAACTCAGTGACACACCCTGAACTTCCTGCCTCCAGAGGAAAGCTCAATCAGCCTCTGGATGATATTTGTGAGGTACTTACCTGAAACCTACCTTGATATATAGCTTACTGTGATATAGATGCATGCTCAATGGCTACTTAGCCACCCTGTTTGCTCTAAGGTTGTTGTTTGATTCTTCTTTAACCTGCACCATTCCCCAAGCCTTCCCTCTTTAACCAATAAAGTTCTTCACTATACATAGTGTGGTGCACTGGCTGGGAGAGGGACTGGGCTATGACTTGGTGCCCCCTTGCTTTGACTAAGGGAAGCTACTTTTTGTGCTTTAGGCTAGAGGAAGCACCCCAATTTTTCACAGTGGGTTAAGTATCCTCAAGGTCTACAAGGCCTGTGTACCTCATGGGACACAGGGCCATAGACAGACTAGATCCCCGGGTGTTGGCAGCAGTACCCCTAGGCTGGCGGGTGTGCTCTGGCAAGGGGGTTGGCTAGATGTGAGTTGCACCTGGGGAGGCACTTGGAGCTTAGTAGGTGGTCAGGTGCAGTGAGGTAGGTGGCTCAGCACAGGAGCGCCCCCTACTGGCTCGCCACAGATGCTACTGAAGTATTATCATAGTATATTGTTTTATTATGGTTGTCTCAAAGTCTAAACAACAATAATTAATTAAGCTTTATGAAACCACCATCAGGTTGTCATCATAATCCTTGTTCAGCTAGGATGACAAATGCATAGCAATCCAAATTACATATTAATGAAATTTAGGTTCACTAAAGTGTCTACATGAATTTAAAAAACATGACTCATGCACCTATCTCACTTTTGAAAACTTTAGCTTACGTGACTTGTATAAAGTCACACAGAACTGTCTGAAGCAAAACTGAACAAACCAAGGGAGATGTGCCTTTCAAGCACATGTTCTAACAATCACTGCTTTTCAGTTAAATAACCACAATAAAAAAAAACTATTGGAATTTGGAAATGAATTGTTGTCTAGACTATCTAGCCAACCCAATTAGAGGCAGCAAAATCTAGTGCATTTTTGTGGAGTGGTGTGTATAAAGTCAGAAGAGGGAATCCACAATGCCAAAAATGTATGAGAAGTCAGAAGTATTCCTCTCTTTCAGCCTTTAAGAAATTAATGGAAGCAAGGTCTACTAATAAAGAAAGTGTCCTTGTATGTCTAAATCAGGTATAGGCTGCTCAGTAATTTAGGCACAAATTGAATTTTAGAGGTTTATATAATAGGGACAGCAATAAATTGAAAAAAATGATACCAAGTGTCTCAATGACAAAGTCTCGCATGCAGAAGGATGAGTAATAAAACCAGATGGGAAGTTGAATATTACATAAATTTAACAACTGCTTCAGTTTTCCATTTTATATACCAATAGAAAGGTGAGACACGATCACAGATGCTTATACTCAGTTAATGCCTCTTTTTTTACTTCTTTTCCACTTTAAGGTAAAGTACGCAGTAGCACTTTGGCTGTGGGGATCTAATCATTTCTAATTTTAGTGAAACAAAGTTTATAACTAACTTCATAGAGATGAGAACAGAGGTACAGTAAAAGCTCTGTTATCTGGCATCCCTGGGAACGGGGGATGCTCGATAACAAAATATGCCGGTTAATTGAACGACCCTGGCCGCCACTTCTCATGCCGCGTCTGGGGCATCCCTCTGCCTCTCCCGCAACATTGCCGCTGACAGAGAGTTGGATCCCGTACAGCCCTGCACAGCCTGTTATGCCCCTGGGCTGTGGGGGCTTGGCAGCGCAGGCTGCTTTGCCCCGAGCCATGGGGGCTCAGAGAAACCGGAAGTGCCACAGTGGGAACTTCCAGTTTCACTTTATCTTACAAGCCGGCATGCCGGTTTGTGAAGCATGCCAACTTGTAAGATGCCGGATAACAGAACTTTTACTGTATATCAATTCTACAAGCTGAAGCTAGAGGCCAGCATGTTAATAAAATCATGCTGTTTACCAGAGCAGTCTAAATGCACAGGTGTTTGCAAACATACTAGCAAGTATATTGTACATTCTTTCACATAACTGGCGCACAGAGCAGAATCTGACCATGAAATCTGAAATGCCATCAATAGGCCAAAAGAGTGTACCAGCATTGTTCCAATTAGAAACGTTCACAGAGGACATTCCAACACTGCACTCCAAAAAATGTATAGCTATTTCTTGCCCACAACCACCTTAATTAATTATGCAGCATGAACTGTCTTATCGTAATTTGCTTCACAACAAGCTGATCTCTCACTCCCCCTAGTGAACTATTATAAAATGTTTAAGGTGAGCTTTATTTTTGATTGTTGTACATGCCAATGCAGTCTGGGGTTCTGAAAATATCACTACTGTATTAGGAAATCTCTGTGCCCAAGCTTCTCAGCAGTGCTACAGTACTTCCTGTATCTGAGCTAGCTCAGTTATGTCTATGTTACCACACATCCACTTCCTCTCGAATATGTAGATTCTCCTATGCTTACACAATAAACATGACTGGTTTTCCTTTGTTTTTCTATACCCTTGCAAACTCCTATTCAAAACACTTTTCCCACCAAGCCTGCAAGAGTAAACTATTTTGCAGACTTTTAATGTCCAAATATAAATGCGAATCAAACCAATGCAAGCCTCACTTCAGCACAAACAAAATCTTATTAAAGCCTCTGTCTTCCAGTGCCTCTTAATTATGTGTCCCCAGCCTCTGCTACATTAATTTAGGGAAAAGTGTGCCAATTCTCCAGTACCTTGCACTGTATTCACTTAGGGAAAGATAATGTTGAAAGATTATCATTTTGATTTGGTAGCATTTTATAACCATGGGTGCAACTGCTTGACTAACCATAAGACTAAGGAGGCAATGAATCAAACCACTTACTGCACTGTGCAAACAGAAGTAAAGAATTTCGCTAGTAAAAACCATGAAAGAAATGTGCTATATATACAGCAATGATTCTCTCGTTTGGGGGATTTGTTGAGCAAGGGCCTTGACTATTTCCTTTTTTGGAGTTGCATACAGTTGTCTAAACCAGTGACAATTATACATATCTCTACACTACAATTATATAGTGATTATGATGTTAAGTTGCCGCAGAGGTTAGTTTTATTGGAAAAATAATTGCTTTTCTGTCCTAAATTTTAAGTGGAATTTTCTATGGCTTTTCAATTTAAAGAACTGTAATTTTTATGCAAATTCCTGATGTTTTATCTCTGTCTAATTTGAAGCTGCTCGTGCATTCTTTGCACATCAGCATATTGTATTTGCCAAGGATGATTCTGAAAGGGCTGCAGATGTTGCATCTGCAGTGTCACCACAGGGGACAGAGGGAAAGAGTTCTGTGGATGCTCATCATGCCTCTTCCTAATGCTAATTTGTGTTTAAATTCCACTCTTGTCAGTATCTGCATCCACTGCTGTCCTTCATTTCGTGAAAACTTTCATACACCGTACAGTTTGAATGATAAATATGGAAGATGGAAATGCAGTCCCCACCCACTTAGCATGGACCAATGCACAGTAGCTATACAAGTATGTCTCATTACAAGTTGTGAGTTTTGGTTAGGAGGAAAAGGGTGAACGCGGATGAAAATGGTAGAGGGAATTTAGATGTTTGAATGAGGTGGTCTTCAGCAAATTAGTACATATTAAGGATACCAAAAGGCTCAACAAGGCATCCTGGTGGATTTGAACTGGTCAGTGAACACTGTGATATTATAAGGAATATCCCATATGATACAAAAATTATGTACACCAAAGCAGACGTGCAACATACCATCTCAGCTGCATATAAACAGGGAAAATACTTACACTTACAGGTTGACTTTTTGGCACATCATAAACACCTTCCTTTTTTTGGCTGGTAGGAACCTGTAATGGTAAATCAAAAACAGTCATCTTTCAAGTAGGAGGTTGGAAAACGTCAAATTTATAGGCATAGTTTAACTTCAGAACACGACTTCATCACTTTCATGAATGAACTCAAGGAAGATCCCATTTAATTCAGGGGATAATATTAAATGGAGATGACCCCAAGGAGAAAAACACTGAATCTCAATTTTCACAACCCTAATTTCACTGTTGTTCAGAAATGAGGTTTTCATGTTCCCTATGATAGAGATAACGTGGTCTAGTATAAACTTTCATGAAGTCAATGGACATCTGGATCCCACTCCTATATAACAGATGTTTTTTTCTTTTTTTCTGAAGGGGTGGCAGGTGCAATGCAGGGGCCATACTTCAGTGTAAGATCAGAAGCCAAGAATCCTTATTTAATAAGTTGCTTTTAATTTTGTTCTTCCTTGAAAGAAGTACAAATAGTACTAGAGAAACTAATGTTAGACCATCTTCATTAAGGCATTTCTCTTTAATGAAAACCAACGCTGCCTATCATTACTTATTTTACTGACTTCCATAACAAGGTTATTTGATTAAGTAAAGGATGCATATATCAATTATTGAGACCTGAGGTGTACTGCACTCAACTCGGTGTTCTAATCATACACTGCTCACTGAAAAAAAAAACAGGTGGTGGGGGTGTGGGGAGAGAAAATTCAATCTTCACTGCTTTTGAGGGAGAAAATTATCTACTTAAACACCACCCACATAAACTCTTCCAGGAATCACAAATGGCATTGCACACCTGCTCAGTGGCCTCCTGCTCATCATGTATTTTAAAAGAAACAATGGTGTCTATGTACTGTATCATTATCCTACTCTTGTACCCCTGCTCTAGAACATTTCTACTATTTGTCTTTTCTTCCTCAACACCCAGATCTATACCTCAAGTATCCTTTGCCATAAATAAAACCAACTCTTCCTTTCTGGCCTCCCTTATTCAAGTTCTCTTCCTGAACCTGCTGCTTACAGTACTGATGGTTGTGTTACGGTTGACATTGAAGTTCAGATTCCACGTACCCCTAGCTCAAGGCTCTGAAGAGCACAGGGCTAGCCTCTACCTCAGCTTTCTGATACTATGAACACAATTTTAATGAAAATATCATGGCAAGCTTAACAAAAATATAAAAGTACAAACATTCACAACTTTAACAAAGTTTCCATTTTTCTAAAAAATAGAAGTGTGGGGGAGGGGAACTTTTTTATCAGAAATTCTTGTCACGTGAAATATTTCAACTAGTTTAACTCATGCTTCTGGACCTTTATTAATATTGTCTCTAATGTCTGAAACAGTGTCCTCTTTACATTTTCCCTCTCTTCCTGTTCCAAGACTTCTTTCTTTGCACATTTTCCATTACTCTTCTCCACCCTGGTACTATTATTCTGTTCTATCTCTGACATAATTCAAGACAAACATTTTCATGTTTGTCTCGTATCATAATACAACACTGTCTGAGCTCCTGCTGGGAATATTTTCCAGTACTACTTTTCCCTTTTCACTTCATTTCTGTTGTCTTCCCTTTGCCCTCTCCTCTCATCTACCCCCATATTTCAGTGTATATCTTAATAAGGAATCTAAACTCCTTAGAACAGGGACTGTGCCCTCTTCTTTGGCTCCAAAGTACAATAAACACCAGTGGTGCTAAATAAAATTAAAAAAAAAATACATAATGAAAAAAATAGCCCATTAGAAACCACACCAACATGAAAACAGATGTCATAAGAGCATGTTATGAGACGTCCACTACAGAGTGGGAGGATTGGCACATGCTTGTTGGTCTTATTTCACAGTGACTAGTACATCAGAAATAGCATGAGAGACGAAACAGAGGAGACAGAACAAGCAGACGGAGAAATTTTGAAATAATATATTGGAGAAAGAAAATGAATAGAATAGGGGAAGGCTCATGCACAATCATATTAAACAACAGAACTGCAACAGTCATGTTTAATAGTCATGTTCCATCTTTAATCAATTGCTCGGCAGGAACCTGCTTACTCCTGGGGGTAAGGTCTTGGTACACCAGCTTACCAAAGAAAACAAAAGTAAAGGTGTGGCTATGAATATCATAAAAGACTGTGTAAGATACAAGAAACTTCTTACGGGGGGCCAGACAGAATAGAAATGACCCAAAGTTAAGACATCACTAAGTTAAAACATCACTGTGGTCTATGTGGTATTTATATAGCTATTCAGGGATAATAAGGGTGTGCCATTTCAGAGTCTTGAAATGGAAGTTACTGAGGAGTTTGTATAAGAATGTGCAGGAATAATAAATATTTGGAGCTAGAGACAGTTGGGAAAGAAGAAAGGAAATGGCTAATATTATTAATAATGGTAGACTGGTGCGTTCTGAGTTAGCCAAGACCACGTAGGAGAAACAGCGTTCTCCAGTAATCCAAGTGTAAGCTCTACGATGTGGGAAATCAAGATTTATAGCAACAAGGGAAATCATAAAGCGCAATGATATTAGAGTGCCAGTGGCCATGGGCAAATCTGTTGTAGTGATACTTCAATCATTGTCAGCTGCAACAGATAACTAAATAAGATTCATAGTTAGCTAATCTCAGAATTTGCTGTATTCAAGGTAGCACCTCCAGTAAATAGTGAAGTATAAGGGAACATTTCATCTATTGAGGTTATTGAATACATTTATCAGAAGTGAAAAAAAAATTCAGTACTTTCTCGCATGCCCTGTGGAAGGTAGCGTTTAACTATGCCCTGATGCTGTTGAATGAAGCTATGAGCAACTCACTGGTGACTTACAGAGGTGGCAGCAGCTCTTTTAGATAAGCCAAGTGATTATCACTTGTTTACCATCCTCTTTTTCCATATCATTATCTTCTTGTAACTGCTATCTTTTTTCACTCACATTCTCTAGGCCAATTTCTCCAAATGTTGAGTATGGTCTTGTTTCTATCCCCTCTGGAATGGAAACTGCTCATGGTACCTCTGAGGCTTCTTCTTCCTCATTCTTCTTGACCTCAGAGCCTTATCAGCTACCCTCAACCTCTCTTAGCGACCTATAGGTTCTCCTGCTTTGATGATCACATGTTAAAAAGCCTTTTGACTGCATTAATTTGACAGTGGAGTTAGCATGTGAGCATAGGCAATGCATAGGTGGGGCATGGGGGAGCACAAGTCCCCCTGAGACTGGCCGCCGCCAAAGCTGCCACTGGCTCCTGCGGACAATCGCTGCTCGCCACCTGCTGCCCACCCTTGCCACTGCCATGGCTGGTGGCATTTGTGGGTGGTCTCCACTTGCCAACCCTGCCCCCCCGCCACTGCCACTGGCTGTGGGCGGTCCCTGCTTTCCACTATAATGCCCTGCCAATCTCATGAGGCACCAGTTGTTCATGAATGTGAGCACAATCATGTCAATTAAGCAATTGTTTTTTATGCAGTTGCTTTCCTACAGTGGAACTATGCTTTCAGCAGCATGTGCCAGCTCATCTCCAACCGGAAAACACTATGGGCATTTTTCCATATGTTCCAGGGCTTGGGAGGGGGGGCACCTGAATTAAAGTAGCTCCAAGACCTGCTCTAATTAAAGCTCCCACAGTGTCTCAAAGTGCAGCATCCCTGAACTTCAAAACGGTGGCAGGGGTGCTTTAACGAAGTCTCACTGAATGAGCGTTAAAGCGCCCCCACCACCATTTTGAAGTGCATGGACACTAATACACAAGACGCAGAGGCTGCTGGAAGCATGCTAATTAACATTAACTTGAGCTGTGATTATAGTGCATCGGAGCAGCCTCCCCATATGTCTATGGGCACCCTATGTATGCAGGAAAATATGAGTATCTTCAGTGGCTTAGCAGGCCTTGGACTAGCTGCCTAGTTACCATGTTTTAATTATTATTTGAAAATCAACAAAGATCAAGGAGTTTAGATAAACCAGAAATTAATGATCAAATTAGAGGATTTACAGGACACTAATTCCCAGCCTCTTACTTGTTTTTCCTTCTCTTCCCCATTTTACTCCTTTGTCTTCTGGCCTAAATACCATCCTAAACACTTGACCTGATATAGCTGGAGTTTCACAGCATTTACCATCCCACTTCTTCAAAGAACAATTAAAGAAGCTTCACAAAAAAAGAAAAAAAAACCAGGAAGCGACAGTTTAATGGGTGGTATGGAATACACAATGTTTAGTGTCCTACATAATTGATAAAGTTGATACATCTTGAGAAGGCTGAAGAGAGAAATGAATGAATAGAGTAGTCATGCTGAGACTGGGGAAATTATTTATTTAGCTTGACTGAGGATGAAATTTCAGACATTTGTGTGATGAATGAAAACTAATAAAAGTGAATTCCAGCATATGAAATGTGCTTGGCTAAATGTTTGCATGGGGTGCGATGGAAACAAATAGGTAGCAATTTTATACCTGGTAAATGTTTTCTTCTGTTTCAGGCTCACGGATTGGCTCATGTCCAGCCTCAAACACAATGTACTATTACATCAGCAGCCAAAGAGGGAAGAGGAAAGGTGAAACAGAAAGGAGAAAAAGGCAATTTGGAATTCCAGATTTAAAAAAAAAAAAAGCAGGCAGGGCATTAAAGAAACAAGTTCAAAGTATAGTTTGGCACAAGGATATCTGGTTTGCTGGAAAGCACGGTGTTATGTTGTTTTATTTTTAATGAAAGAGCAATAAAGCAGACCTGATACTCCTTTAATGAACATTAGATGAACTTCCTGTGGCATTTGCACTAGGGATACAGCCTGATGCCCAATTTTGATCCTACTCAAAATCACTGAGAATTTTGCCAGAAACTTCATTGGGCAAGATGCCTCTGGCTGCATAATCATTAGTTTTCCACACGTGTTTTAGCTGTGAATAAAACAGCTGCCCCAAATTTGGAGAACACGTTGGTGTTTAACTAACCAGTTTCACAGTAACAGTCTGACACTTCACTTAACTTCTTTAGCTTAAGTGTTTTCAAAATATCATTCTTGGCCAAGTTCTCCAAAAGCGAATAGTGACTTGTGATGGTGCAATTGGAGTGCCTCAGGCAAGTCCCCTAAAGGGGGGCAGATTTTCACAAAGACTTGAACACATTCTTTGTGCATCCGGCTGTTGGAAAGAGTTTCAAGTCAACGTGCCAAAATGGAGACCTACAAAATCTCGAGTTATTCTTGGAAACTGCAATTAGCTGCAATTGTAGAATCAGGTCATGCTATTAGAATCTTTTTTGTTCAGCAAGAGAAAAATAATCTGGGACTAACTATGGTTAAATTGCTCCCAAGAGTTTCTCTGAGGAGACTGAACAGCTGTACATTTTCCCCTAGCTTAACTCCTCCTGGGGTCCAGAAGGAGTGGAGCCAGAGGAAAGGCTTCCATGCCTGAGACTTAGGTCACCCTGGTCTGGAGAAGACATGGGGGTAGTTGTTCCCACTCCTCTGTAGACCTGCCAACTACTCCCTGCCTGCTTCTCATTGCAGAGGTCCTGGTGTGAGAAACTGGCAGGAGCTCTGTTAGATCCTCTGCTTGGCTCTGGACTGGAGGGAAGGGAGATACAGGGAACTGGGATCAGGGAGGCTCTCACTTGTGTAGTGGGCACAGCTCCATGTTCTCCTACACCAGTCTCAGGTATGTGGAGCAGGTGGGGTCTTTGCCCCACTGCTCCATCCCCTCGATTCCCCAGTACCAAAAGCCAAGTAGAGGGAGCAGCGCTGCGAGACTCTGGCCTGCTTTTTACCCCCGTGTCCCCAAAGTGAGAAGCGGGCAGGGGGGTTGTGCTGCTGCACCCTCTGCTCCACTCCTTTAGACTGGGAGCAGAGTGGAGGAGCCGCTGCTCTGGGCAGGGGCTTTGCCACGCTGCTCCCCTTCCCTCTTGGATGGGTCCAGGAGGGGAAGGGGACAGGAAGGCACAACTCCCAGCCCCTTCCCCAAGCCAGTGCTCCCTCTGCCCTGCTCCCAGGGCCCCCAGTTCCCAAGACCCTGGTTTGGGGCTGGTACAAAAAGTTATTTCCACTGCTCCATTTCCCCCCACTGAAGACCAGGGGGAATAGACCAGGCACTGCCCCCTTTGCCTTCTCTAGCCCAGGGTCAACTAAGAAGGCATGGAGAGCAGGGCAGAGGGGGCAGCTGCAGACTGGACATTTGTACTGCTCCCTTTCCCAGAATTTGTATCTGTACAAATGAATGTCTGCTCATGGCTTAGGTTATTGTAGTCAATTCGATACAGTTTTTTTTGGCACAACTATTGAGTGTCGAGATGAAATTCTGGGCCCGTAAAAGTCGATAGCAAAGCTCCCACTCCCTCTTTAGTTTTCAAAGTAAGTTGCTTTGTTAGTTTTCTTGTAAGAAATACTGAGAGCGCTCTGTGGGAAAACTCTATTTCAGTTTTTAGCTTACATTTTAAACAAGCACTTAAGCTTTCCTTCGTGTGTCATAATATTAGCATTATTACTTAGAGCTTTTCTCTAGTAAATATTCTGCTTTATGTTGAAGTTTTTATAGCTCCTTTTAAATTGATATCTCAATAAACTTTTGCAACACCTTGTTACAAGGTTTGGCTGTGTTTGAAAATAAAAGAACATATTTGCAATCATTTCTGAAACTCTGAGTCTGTGCAGCTTCAGAAATTACCTGGTATACAGGATCTTCTACATCTTCTTCCAAAATTGTCTACAACAAAGTAAGAGGACAGGCAGTAAAAGCAAAGAGCATAAACAGCACAGATATGAGAATTGTATTCAGAAGTTAAAGGACAGCAAAAAAAAATCAGTTTATTATACAGGAAAAATTGATTTTTTCTTTTTTAGTTTATAGATACTGTTGGCATTACTGTACAGGATAACTTTTAATCAAAGCTGCAGCAAGTTTGATTTAATTTAAACAGATGCATTTAGAAGGAAATTTAATCTGCACTAAAATTAGTAGTTGCTCTTAAAACTGACCTACCACACACTGGTTTTCACTACAATTTGCATACTGAATTTAAAGGAATACTTTTCATGGGAAATGAGTGGATTATTTCAGTTTGCTGAGGTTTTTTGTCTTACGCAGTTATATGGTTTTCATCAGTTTCAATCCTACTTCTGAGACAGAGCTGCTAACTTCACATTTGTCCATGCTGAGAATGATTCAGAAGAGTGTTGAGTACTGTTCAACACCCACTGAAGATAAGAGGTGTTGAAAATGCTAACCATCTCTCATGAGGTGTTTTGGAGAAATGCATCCCTCAGACCCACACTTTTTCTTGACCATAGTTCAACTCCTCTAGGTACCTGGTACACTGCTTGTTCACACTGCTTGTCCTTTTGTGCCTTTTTTTCCATTTCTTCCCTTTGTTTCAATTCATAAATGAGCTGAAACAGATCTCGCAAGTCCAGAATTACAGGTTCAGCCTATTGAAACAAAAAAGTAAGTTTTAATACAGGAAAGTGGCCTTTTCTCCTGTCCTGTTGAAAGAGCAGTTATATTTATCTTTAAAGGGAAGGAACTTCACACTGAATTAATTTCTACCTTGTTTATATTAGTTTAGCAAATTGCATCCAGGCTAAGGTTCATTTCTATAAAACTAATTATATTTGCAGATTAATGATAATTATGATTATGAGTATAAAAGAAATTGCTTATATTTATTAGTGGTTTCTAATACAATGAAATTAGGGTAGATTTTATGCAAAGTAGCTATTTGGTTTCTATCATTTTCTGTTTAAATGAGTCTATGAACATAACTAAACTTATTTGTATTCAGTCTATGTATTGAGTTTAATTAGAAAAGAAAAAAATTACTAATTAGAAAGAATACATCAAGAAAAATTGAGAAGGGTATATTACATTCCCTTCTTCCCAGTAATCTGGTAATCTGCCATGTAAGAACATCTATGCAGACACTTCTGTTAGCATAATATATTGCACAATGTCCTTTTGAACAGCAAGATTATAGACATAACTTTCAAATCGAGTTAAACTACAGAAAATTACAATGATCTGATACTTACTGCCTGGGCTGTTTTTATTGCCACAAATCTATGATTTCCCTCTTTTCCACACACATATCCAAATGCTCGGTGATCTGTGATATCCTTTGCAATATATGAAATTTCATGAACTGCATGATGGTGCTGGAGTAGCTATTAAAAAAAGCACAATAAGATACATCTATCAAAACATTCCATTTAAGCTATAATTTCATTTTCATCGAGACGTACATTTTACCTATCATCTGATATACCTATTGAATTGAAAACACCTGGTGTCAAAATGAGTAATTGTGTTTGGAAAGTGCTCTCTTTAGGCCTGGTATTTTTAAATTCTTTAACCAAAATAAGATTTGCTTTAATGTTTTGAATAAATGTTTCTTCCAATACCTTATGATGAAACATACTACATTATCTTTATTGAATTATCATCTAGTTACTTTGTATAAAAGCACTCTAAGTACTAAATTCTTAAGATTTAGAAAATGAAAAGTAGTATGTCTCCATTAACTATATCAGTTACGGCCTGCAGCTGACTGGTGGATTCATGAAGAATGAAACTTGTGCCAGTATTGGCAAACCTTTTACCTACCCAATCGGAACAGCCTCAGACTACAAATAGTATCTGGGGAATTTTACTTAGAGTAATAGCAAAACTTAAAAAAATATTCCCCCCCCAAAAGCTCATGAATATGGACATTTTCCTACTAAAATGCCACCTATT
Source organism: Gavialis gangeticus (assembly GCF_001723915.1). NCBI lineage: Eukaryota > Metazoa > Chordata > Crocodylia > Gavialidae > Gavialis > Gavialis gangeticus. The sequence goes on along the minus strand of NW_017728993.1, from coordinate 12,757,033 downwards.
CACATTATATTTATGAATCCCTCTTTGTTTTTGTTTTTTTTTAAAGCTTAATTTCACTCAAAATACATTTTTGGTATGAAAATGAATTCTTTTTAGTTGAAAATAGTCCACTTTTATTAGGAAAATTTGTGGGTAATTTTGAAATTGAAGAATTGTGAACATTTTTAATACTTATGTTAACTTTAATACAGATTTACTACCCATATCTTGTTTAACATCCTTCTTAAATTAAAAAAAAGACTTTAAAACCCAGTTACAGAAGGTAAGTAAAGGTACAAGCAATTGTCTTCTTGTCCCAAAAATCACACAAACCTTTCAACCATAAAATGTTCTGTGTATCAAGCTAAAAGTACAAATGTATAGGTCATTTTTGCTCAACTATTTAAAGTGACCAGCAGCTGTACTAATATTGACTCCTTAAGTATAAATCAGGAAAAGCCGAAGTTTGCAACAACTGATTGTAGGGCTGTGTGAAATTTTGCTGGCTGTTTTGATTCAACAATGTTTCGACTCATTTTGAGCTCATAACAGTGCAATCAAATTGAAATGAAGGGCTTTGAAACAGCTTTGAAACATAATGAGCCTAGTCGAAATATTTCATAAGTTTCAAACTGTTTCAAGTTTCGAAGCAGCCAGCAGCCAGGTGGTGGGAGACATGGGAGAACTAGGGCTGTGCTCCCAGTGGCTCTGCAGCCCCATGTGGCTCAGCCAGAAGCTCAGCCCTGGCTGTCCCCACCTCCCGCAGCCGGGCTGCTGGAAGCCAATCACAGCACAGGGGAATGCCCAAGCTGCAATCAGGCTGGGGAAGGCAACTGAGCCTAATCACTCAGTTCCCCTCCCCTCAGCCCTACAATTGGGCTGGGGAAGGCAACTCAACACAGCTGAACTCAGTTCCCCTCCCCAGCACAATCATCGTGAGTTCCTTTCCCCAGCCTGATCCTGCTGGGGAAGGGGGCTCAGCCCAGCTGAGCTGAGTTCCTTTCCATAGCCTGATCATAGCACTGGGGAGGGGAACTGAGTGATCGGGCTCAGTTCACCTCCCCAACTTCCCAGTCCCAGGCGGCAGCACCTGGCTTCCCTCCCTCATCTCGCAGGCAGATCAGGGGCCTGCAGCCCCCAGAGGACTGGCACAGCCCCCACAGCCCTCTCAGGGTTGCGGGCCCCCATCTGCCTGCCAGATGATTTCATAGATTTCACAGACATTAGGGCTGGAAGGGACCTTGGAAGATCATCGAGTCCAGCCCCCCACCCAAGGCAGGAACTCAGCTGGGGTCATAGGATCCCAGCAAGATAAGCATCCAATTTCCTCTTGAAGGTGTTCAATGTAGGTGCTTGAACCACCTCTGATGGCAGGCTGTTCCAGACCTTGGGGGCTTGGACAGTAAAGAAATTCTTCCTTATGTCCAGCCTGACATGGTCTTGCAGTAGTTTATGACCGTTCGACCTTGTCATCCCTTGGGGCACTCTGGTGAACAAACGTTCCCCCAGATACTGGTGGTCACCCCTGATAAACTTCTGGTGG
>NW_017728993.1:12742795-12755384 GCF_001723915.1 Gavialis gangeticus | reverse complement strand
GGCTGACTTGAAGGTATGCAGCTTCTCAAGGTGTTCCTTCACAAGGTCAGCATTAATGGAGGGCAGGGGATCTCCCTCACCCAGACCACCCTGTCCCGTGATGGGCATGGGCATCCCATCGGACTGATGAAAGACCGACGTAAAGTACCCATTTAATAGGTTTGCTTTTTCCTGGGAATCGGTTGTCAGCTGTCCCATCTAGTTCAGCAGGGGTCCAATGTTGCCCTTGTTTTTCCTCCGGCTCCCCACATATCTGAAAAAGGACTTTTTATTGTCCTTGGTGCTCAGAGCTAGTTGGAGTTCAGTTGCAGCCTTGGCTTTCTTGGTTTGCTCCCTGCAGGACCAGACCAGTGCAGAATAATCCTCCTTAGAGGTGAATCCCATCCTTTGTAGGCCTTTCTTTTTAGCCTCAGGAGGTCTGCTAGATCCCTGGAGAGCCAGGGGGGCTGCTGTGCCCTCTTGCTGCCTTTCCTCTGAGATGGAACTGAATTAACTTGTGCATTGAGGATCACTCCCTTGAGGAGCGACCACTCTTCTTGAGCTCCCCTCCCCCTGGGGTCATAGTCCCTTAGGGCCTCACTGACAAGCCTCCTGAGCTTATCGAAGTCAGCTTTCCTGAAGTCAAGGGCTTCCGTGTTGCTGACTGACTTGCCAGCTTTACGGCAGATGGTGAAGGTGATCAGCTCATGGTCACTGTCACCCAGCTTCCCATCGATCGTTGAGAGAGGCTGTTTCGATCTTCCCCATTATAGTGTACGGGCAAAATGCCAAAACAGTGTTGAAACAGCATCACTGTTTCAATTAAATGAAATGGAACAGTGGTTTCAAATCAAAATGAAATTCTAAATGAAATGCTGTTCTATCGGGCAGTTGTTCGATACCCTGGTTTACATCAGTTATTCTCAGGACATCATCCATCAGGGTAGGAAATTAGTTTATGTTAGAGCTGACCAAGAAGTAGAGTAAAATTTGTTTTCAGGAAGAAGTCAAGTCACTGAAATGGGAACTTCTTCCAGGAACATAACAATTTCAACAGCATTTTCATCAGCTCCTCAACTTCAAAAAGGAATTGCTGGTCAAAATTGAGAAGGGCCTACCTAAAAATAGCCAACAGCTTGGTGGGTTGGGTACTCTCCTAGAATGTGTGAGATTATGTTCAAACCTATGCTCTGTCTTTTTAAGACTAGGGACTTTAACCTCAGTAGGTGAGCCTACATAAGATGCATTAGTGCGTTACAGCAATGTCCCTGCTAATGTGCAGTAGGATACGTCTACTGTGCATTAGTATCACTAAAAAGGCATAAGCCAGTGCTACTGCACAGGTGAAGGCACTACCCCTACAGCTTCCCCACTGCCACTGTCTGCCCACCCAGTGGCTGACTGCAGTTCAGCGGCTCAGGCGGCACCTACCGGTATGGCCAGGGCGGGCCTCCCTGATGGCAGCAGCAGTGGGGAAGCCATAGGGATAGTACCCTGTGCCTGTAGCCTGGTACATGGGGCCATGCTGTGCCACCACTGCCAGGTAAGGGAAGCATTAGCAGTACACACCCAGCTTGGCACCTGGTGGCCTGGTGGATGCAGGCAATAGCACTCAGAGCTAAGGGTACTGTTGCAGGGGCTGGGGCCAGCCCGGGTGACACTCTCCAGTATGTAGAAGGGGCTGCCAGGCAGAAGCTGCTCCCTCAGCTGCATGCTTGGCTCGGCTCTGCCATGGGCTAGCGCAGACACACTCAAGCCCCTTCCCTGTCCCCCCACCCCCAAGCCTAGGTCCCTCTTCTTGGTGGGGCTCATGTCCAGGATGCAGCCGCTGCTGCAATCTCTTTGTGCATGTCTGCACCCGGGCTTGGAGCCATTACCCTCCCTCCCGATCCAGCCCCAAGCAAAACCCCAACCTCTGTGGCTCAAAAGGTGCAGCAGGATCACCCCTTTGCTGGAAATAGGACTCTGGCAGTCCTGGGTCATGCTGAGCCATGAGCAGGGGTAAAAAGCTGGGAGCACCCCAGCTGGGGTGCCTGGTAGTGGGAGTGGGGAGTCGGGGGAGTTTAATCCCCCTCTGTCTGTCCCATGCCCCCAGCCGCTGCACTCCAGCAGGAAAAAGTCTGGCAGGGGCTGCTTCACCCCCACCAGGCAGACCGGGCTGCGTCCCCAGCACACCCATCCCTTTGTCTGCCAGCCCTTACTGCTTCAGATAGAGAGCAGAGGGGCAGGGCCAACCCTGCTCTGCTCCAGTAGGCAGCCCAGCCCAGCCCAGGGCTGCAAAGCATATTGGGATGCTGGGGGACTGTGATTTAACTTGAACCAGTAAAGGGTCTGGAACAGAAGTTCCATAAACCAGTTTGACGCAAATCAGTTAAATCTGATACTACATTCAACCAAGTTTATCTTAAACTAATTTTGGCCATTTTGAAACTGGTTTATGTGCAGTGAGCTTCTGTTCTGTTACAGCTTTAAACCAGTTTCTGATCACTTAAACTGGTTCATGTGCAACTTTTGTCCCTAGCCATACAGACCTTCTTATTCTTTACAGTCAAAGAGGACAGTATTCCTGAGCAGAGATGAAGAGCACTGTTAGAAAATCAGATTCCTGATACATTTAAGAAAAGCACATATTTATTACCAGTGCAGCAACTAAGTTATTTCTCAACAATCAATTGTATTTGCAGTTTACAGCTATTTTCAAATCCAAACACTGATGAGGGTATTGTCGTGTTTGTGTGTAGATTGGGGGAGGGGAGACAGAGGAAGAAAGTGCACATAGGATGGGTCACAATGATGAGATTTCTGAAGGAATGGTGACTGAAATTAAAAAAGAAAGGGACCATGTAGTAGGTGACTGCACAGAGGACAAAAACTGGTGATTTTTGTCACTTTTGTTTGTTAATAAGTGGCATGCAACTTCCTGGGATCGAGATAGCTCACACTGAAGCTAATGAGAATACTGCCACTGACATCAGATTAATCAAGCCTGGGAATTCAGAAGACTATTGTTCACAAGAGCTTCAACTTCCCCAATGTATTAATGATTTAAAATTGATGGTAGGATATTATTATACAATAAAGGGATGCTCATATATTAGTTGTTTCTTTTTTCTTCACTTGAAGTTGCATGTTGCCTATAATAGTGAAATGAAATCTTCCTCTCCCCCTCTCTCTATTCTGCATATTATAAGGAACGTTATCACTGGGTCCTGTTAAATCACAGTTCTTTGACATTGCTTTATTGATTGCCAGGCAGCATTTTGTATTGAAATTAAACTATGATCAGACTCTTTCCTGGTGGGATTAGATTGGAAGATTATTCTGCCATGGAAAAATATCACCTACAATGCAAGACAGCAGATGGAGACATTCTAATTTATTTGGAAGCCCTCATTAATTGTTCTAAAATCATGACATTTTTAATGGCTGATGATGCCCGGTATTGCCTTGCTAACTGTGTTGCAGTATGCACAAAATGAGTAAAGGTGTCTGCAGTATTATTCTTTTATGTATTTAACTCTATGGAGTGTTTAGTAAGATTGCTATCAAGAGGTTTGAGAGATGCTGAGCTGGAACATATACATAAAATGCAATGTGGCATATATGGTTATATTGGAATGCAAATGCATACTACCTTTTGAAACTGCAGAGAGCTGGGTGGAGATACTGCTTGAGGCTTCTTTGAACAATTATTTGCAGATAAATTAATCTAAAGTTCTGACTTAATGAAGAGGTGTTTGAGTTCCCCTTTCAAGTGCATTTGCACTGTTTTAAGTTGGGAGCTAACTCCGCTGCAACCGGTAATTACTGTGAGAAACTGGAATTGTGACACTCTTAAAAATCTCTTCTGTGCTCTTGCACTTTGCCTTGTGGGCTCAGTCTGACTAACACCTTGCGTAGCTATTTACACTGGTGAAATGTGGCTCTGATATGGATGCATTTAACCCACTTTGGAAATTATCTCTTCAGGTATGAAAAGATGACAAATATGGCCCAATGTTTTTTCTTTCTCTCTCAACTACACAACAGAGAGTGAGGACAATTTATGAGTACATGGGCTTTGTACGCAATTATTACATTTGCCTCTGCTATGCTCTTGTTATCCAAATCAGTTTCTTAATGCTGCTTACATTAAGCGACTACTCTGATAGGCTGTTCAACAGCCCCGTAAAGGCAGCAAGCAAAAGACGATCCCCATAGCTTTGTTGGAGCTGCTGTTCAGGACTCAAGTACTAACACTCATACTCTAATCTGCTTTTTTTTTTAAATCTCCAAGGCTTTTACCATGACTTAATCCTGCCTCCAGGAGATCAGAGGCACGTGAAACAAGTATTTCATAACCCACTTGAGGGATGCTCAAAACACCCCCATTTTATTATGCATCCTCATAGATTCCTTCATATGCTATTTGACATTTTTACAATATCTTTGCTGAGTGCTTCTATGAGCCATTTACCAATTTATAAATGAAGTATCAAATTGTTTGGAGAGCTGCAGTATGACAGAATAAATTACAGAGAAGGCTTAATTTGTATTATGGTTCAATACAGTCAATTAAATACTGCATAGATTAGAAAGTAATTTGCTTTACCATTTAAGCCTTAGTTGTTTAAAAAAAAGCCACTATACATAGTCTTCATATTATTGTTCAAGTCTCATATGACTCTATCCACAGTGGAAAATACACAGGAATTAAGAAGGCGATAAGAACGTGGATAAACAACCTCTCCCAGGATAACCAAGAGGGGTATATACACTACTCAGTGCAGCAACTGTTCACAGTACTTCCAAACTCACAAGGCTACGAGAAACAGGACTTTATCAGTACAGCCCCATGTTTTACTTCCATTTCGGATGGATTTTTCTGAAAAGTCAGAGTGATTAATCACTGCTCTCAGCCATAGGTTGCAGGCCTAATTCTAAATCACATGCAAAGACCAAAAACGTACAGGTCTCTGACAAGGGCTCCAAGAAGGAGGGTTACGGGGGGACGTAATCCGCCCCTCAATCTGTGGTGTAGCAGAGGGCCTGCCCCATTTCGGTAATTGCAATGTTCACAGACCCTAAACCCCTCCTCTGCAGGATGTTTGCCCAGTGTCTCCACCTATCCATGACTTTATCTCCTTTTCTACATTCTACCCCCAACCCATTTTCCTCTCCCAGGTTACCCACTCTACATCATGCTGAATTGATCCAGCTACCGCAGAGCTCTCGAGCATTTCTAATTTCCCTCAGGCTCCTTGGAGCCTGTTATAAATTTGTTCACCCCTTATCCTCATCTTGCCCCTTTTATTTCCTTGCAGTAGCCTCAAGTCCCACTGAATCAATTAAGCTAATCAATTAAGCACTTGAAGGAGCCAGCAATCATGTCAAAAATGAGGGCTGGGTGGTGTGACAAAGTCATGGCCGTATTATCGCTACTCCCCTTTTAATGAGGCAGTCTATTTATTGAGGCCTGGGGCACAGTATTAAGACCCACAACAAAAATTATCCTGCAGTGAAAGCAGCAAAGCAGCTTATAAATATTGCCCCGTCAAGAGAAGGAAGCACATATAAAATACTCACATTTATGTGGAAAAGCTCCACAAGGATTTAACATATAGAGCCTTTCACGTTAATTGATTTACCCTGTAAGCTTGCTTCAGATCAGTGGTATCAGGTGACCAGAATTATGTGCCACTATCGCCACCCCCCTGCTTTGAGCATTGTGTGATGAGTGACAGACCTGGCCCATCCACTGCTTTACATTTCTATCCTGTGTCAAGTGTACAACCTATTGCATTTAAACAAATGATTTTAAAGTTTAGCAAGATGCACTTTTAGGTGTTGGGTGAAGTTCACCTAGGCCAGGTACAGACATTACACTTTTACCAGTATAGGTGATTGGAAACTGGTCTATACCTGTAACAGAGCAGTAGTTTGGTGCACACAGACTGGTTTAAAAATGGCAGAGCCCAGTCTAAGATTTGCGCCCCCAAACTAAAAGGCAAACGTGTGTTCTGTTCACTACCAATCTAAACTATGCCGCTTATAGAAACCTGCATAACTTTGATTCCACCTTGGGCTTTCTGAATGTCTGTACCTAGCCCCAGGCACTGGGAATGTATTGAATGGTCCTCCATACAACTTTGCTTTATTACAGGTTCCTGTTTTCTATGTGCTAAACACAACTCACACAATATTAAAAATATCACATTAGAGGTCATAGTTTCAGAGCGGTTGAGGAACTGAAGCTGACATAATTTTGACTCGAGTTGTGGGTACCCAGCAGCATTTCAGAAAATCAGATCTTAAATATTTTGAAATGTGTTGAATAAGGATCTTAGGATTTTGACTGAAGGTGTAAAATTATTTTTAGGGATTAAGTTGACCAGCTAAAAAGGTAACAGCACATTTTCCCAGAATGCACTGCAACATGCTAAGTGGAAACAATGGCTTGTGATATCTCTGCTGCTGAAATGAAGACAGGAGAAATACTGAAACTTGGCTAGTGTTGTGCTAGGTTTGAGAGCTTCAAAACCATGCAAAACCAGTGTTGTGTCCTGGCTCTCTATGGGCATTAAAGATCTCATCAAGGTTTCACCTGCTGTCCTTCATTAACTTAGTACAGAGGCCCAGCAGTACCTATTCACCTTACAGCTACCTTCCACTTTAGAGAAGTCTGTATTTGCATAGTTCAGAAAAAAAATACATCACCCTCATCAAATATGAAAACAGAAAAATATAAGGCAACTTAGTTTGCAACATGAACTTTCTCAGTATTATTTTCCCCCTGTATAACTTAGCATTTGGGTTGGCAGATGGGGTGGCAAAGAATTTGCCTATGGAGATACATGGTGAGTGAGCAGATGGGAAAAGTGCACCAAGTACTTCCCTACCCACTGTAGAAATTTTCTATTTAATGGGAAGTAGCAAAAGAGGAGACAGATTGGTGCATTTCAGAGCTATAGTTATAACAGTGTTAAACTCCCTGAAAATTACTACTGGACACAGCACACAGCAAACATGAGCAGGGGTAGTGCCAGAGTTCATTGACTGGGAAAGCCAACTGCTCTTATGCCTTCTCCAGTGGATCAGCCCTTGGCATTCCTCCCTCTCTTTGATGGTCTATCAGATCGCTCAGTTCAATTTAAGAATACTTCCTTGTCATACTGAGTGTAAAATAAGAAGTAGCAGGTTTTGCCAAAGGAGGCTACAATGTAGTCAGGATAATGACAAATTCGTCATTGCTCTTGATTGCTGAATTGGTGGCAGGTTGCTGCAAAGTGTCATGCCATCACTGCAGTCTCTTCTCCTTTCTCCCTGAGTCTGGCACAGCTTAACAGAAAATAATAAGCAAATTATAAAGTAATCTCTACTCTTATCATTTTTGTTCTTTTTCCTAGGATGTGCACAATAGCACATGCATGATAGGGTGCAGACAAATAAATAAACGCATCACTTTTTTTTTGACCATAGATCCGAACAATTTGATCCTCTTACACAAACATTTATAGACAACATACAACATATATACATATAGACAACATACAATATAAACTTTGATTAAAACCTCAGCTAATAATGATCAGGGAGGCACTTCTATGAACTCACAAAAACACAAATTGTGCTATTAATTTGGGAGACTAGAGCAGCATGCTACAGATCACCAGGGTAAAACTGTATAGAAATGATGCAGCTAAACAAAATTTAAGTGAGGGAACAGATCAAATTAGCCAGTTTTAATCCTACTGGGAACAGCACTAATTACAAAACTCAAGAAGAAAAAATAGTAGAAAGAGAGTGAACCCTGCATTAATACCTATAGACAAATGTCACTCTTTTATTCATAAACTGAATGCCTAACTCCTGAATATTTATACAAGTGTAATAATTCTGCCACATACATTCATATAGCGGGTTCTTTAAGGATATTATATGCTGTAGATTAGCAGAAGTACACACATTTGCATGCAACAACCATGCACACCAAATAACTGTGTGTATAGTTTCATAGTTTCTAGGGTCGGAAGGGACCTGAGCAGATCATCTAGTCCGACACCCTGCCATGGCAGGAAGAGCACTGGGGTCAAACGACCCCAGTAAGGTGGTCATCCAACCTCCTCTTAAAAACCCCCAGGGTGGGAGCCTGCACCACCTCACTTGGAAGCTGGTTCCAGACCCTAGCCGCCCTGACCGTGAAGTAGCGCCTCCTGATGTCCAACTTAAACCTTCCCTCCGCCAGCTTGTGACCATTGTTCCTGGTCACTCCTTGCGGCGCTCAGGGGAACAGGGACTCCCCCAGCGCCTGCTGATCCCCCCTAACCAGTTTATAACAGGCCACAAGATCCCCCCTCAGCCTTCTCTTTTGAAGGCTGAACAGGTTCAGGTCCCGCAACCTTTCCTCATAGGACCTACCCTGCTGTCCCTTGATCATACGAGTGGCCCTCCTCTGGACCCTCTCGATGCTGTCCACATCCTTCTTAAAGTGCGGCGGATTAACAGTGTAGCCCCAGGTACCCGCGGTGCTAGTTTCTGGACATGTTTATCTAGTCCAAAGCAGCACCTGGCTGAGTCACGCCATACTAGCTCTCTGTACGATAGCTCCCTGAATTGGAAACAAGAGTTGCCATGTTCGTGTTGCATGTGCAGGGGCCAATAAGCTCTGTCTCTCTGAGTACTAGCAGAGTCTGCTCCTGATTTGGGAGCCAGTACAGAGATAGTGTGAAATATTTTAATGTGGTGCTGCCTCGTGCTGTACAGACATACTCTCATTTCTATCTGATGCTCTCCACAGCCATTACAAACATTAGTGAATCATCTCTGTAGATTGATCCTTTTTGTTACAGATGTATGGAGACATTACATGCTTTGCCTAATGTTGCAAAAGATGGAGCCAGAATTAGAACCCAGTGCTCCTGTAGGCTAGTCCTGTGCTTTAATCACTTCTAATATAAATATGGAATATTACACTAATGTGCTATGCACAGTTACCAAGCACGTGCTATGATGCTTGCATATTGTGTATATATACTTGTAATATCTCCATAAGCCAAACATGCATGCTATAAATTCAAAACTTAATTGTGATATGCTAAAATGGGAAGGAAAAAAAAAAAAGGTACTATTGCATCAAACCTCTCCTCTGCTCTCTATGTTGCTGCCTTGCCAAAATCAAATCCAACATCTCAGTCTTTATCTTTAAAGCACTCCTTGAGATAAGCCCAGGATATCTCAAACGCTCCTAAAACTTTGGGGTGAAGGTCATGGTTGACAGCTTTACTTGTCTGGGATTCAGTGCAATATAGGCAAAGTTTGTCTGTGTGGGGAAGATAATTTCTCTGAAGTCAGGTCTGAGACTGAAGAACTAAATGCACTCATGCACTCAGTTTCATCAGAACCATCTCCAAGTTCCCTTATAAGCAGAAGACACTCAAACCCACCTTTTCTAACATAAATACATGATGACAAGCACATTTAAAAATACATATAGCAAGAAGAAACAAAACACCTCTCTCAAACCAAGACACTCCACAGAGCACATTAATCAGCCTCGGGAGAGGATGAGAACAAACAGCATGGCTAAGTACAGTCAAAAAGCTGAAGACTGAATCAATTCAATCTTTGCAGGTTAGTCTAAGCTGCGTAGAGTGAACCAATGAACAAGTGAACAGCCATTCACTTTTGGTTCTGGAAATACAGACACCTGCTTGTAGTGGCCCAGGCCAAAAGTTGGTGGGGGGGGAGGGGGAGTGCTAAAGCACACCTCCCTACTCAGCTGAAGCAGACAGTTTGGGCCAAGTCTAGCCTGCCCACTCTGCAAGGAGGGCTTGCTGGGGAGGTGCAAAGCATCATGAGACGCTGGGGGACTATGAGTTAACTTGAATCTGGAGTTGATCTGGGACAGAAGTTCAATAAACAAATTTAACCAAAATCAGTTAAGTCTGATACTACATCCATCCAGGTTTACCTTAAGCTGGGTTGGGCCATTCTGAAAACAGCTTATGTGCACTGAACTTTAGTTGTGTTACAGATTTGAATTGGTTTCTGATCACTTATGCCAGTTGAGGTGTAATTTCTGTCCCTAGCCTTTGTGACAGATATTTGTCACATTGCTTGGCTCAGAGGCAGGCAAATTTTTCTGGGCCAGAATGACTCACCCCAGATTAAAGTTGGGAGGATGGTAGGACCTAGCTGCCACTTGTCTCCCTGGCTGTATGGGGAAAGCACCTGTAGCTGGCACTCCTTCCCAAGGGCAGAGTGGGAAAAGCACCTGCAGAAGGTGCCTCCCACCAAAGCTCCCTGTCTGACCCCTGGCTTAGTGCATCTGGAATGAGCTCAGATAAAGTGACTAAGTATCCATCTAGACATATAAAATACATACATATCTAATTTAGATATCTAAATATCTGGTACATAAATGTCTAATACCAGTGAGTGGAAAATTAGACTTAGTTTGATGGGAAGGGAGGAGGAGTGTGGTTCCAGGTTAACAAACGGTCAACATCTTAAATTGCTATTAAAACAATTGGTGATATGGTATCATTTCAGTTCGACCTTCAGAAAGAAATGTTTCACACATTTCAAAAAAACAAGCCTAACCTGAAATGTCTCTTCTGATTATGGACATGTCAGTATATTATGTCATATTTCACACCCTTGCTCAGCCATCAAAGATTGCATAATTCACAAGCAAATAAAAGAGGACAAATTGAATGTGGTAGCACAGAGAAAGAAAAAACGAATAAAGAGCAAGATGCCAGTTTGCAGTTTGATTGCAGTTTACAGTGGAGAATGGGTTTGGAAGCAGGACTTCTGAGCGTGAACATGATTAAATCTTTTCATTGAAGGAGACTGTCTATTCTGCTGAACATTTGGCAAAGTGCTGTATGGCTGAAAGTGAATGGCCCATCATTGAATCTGCTTGACTCAAAGCCATTCATTCAGTCCTCACAGACAATAGCGTTATGGAATTTCTCCCTTGTGGAAAACAAGCAGAGGGCTGGAGGGGAGAAGGGGAAGGAAGTTATAACCTTTGGAAGGTTCCCCAAATGTGAACAAGCTTTTCTTCAGGTAGCTGGCCTTTAAAACATGCCTTCATAATGAAAAGAAAATAAATCTGTCTAATCCCTGTGCCTTTACTAGGAGGACTGATTTTACTAACAAAGCCTTGAGGCTTTTTCAAATCCCCTTTAACAGAATGTCAGTGGATATCGTTTACAAATTCAAATATATACTATCAAATGCTTTCAAGTTGTATGTAAATCAAATATATTCTATATTCTGCAAATCAGCAGAGAGAAGTGTTTGGCATTGGAAGAATCAACAGTTAAGAGTCACAAGAATTAAAACAAAAACTATCAGTAGTTATGCTGGACTTAATCATGCAAAGTATTGGGCGTTCTAGCCCCAATTCAGTAAAGAATTTAGTGTATGCTTAAGTTTAACCATTTTTTGCAGATTCAGAAGAATTTTTTTTTCCCCAAGACAAGGATTGAAGCCCAAATAATTATTATGACTTGCTCAAGCTCACACAGGAAGACTGTGGTAGAATCAGGAATAGGGTCAAAAGTCAGTGAGACTAAGCATATGTTTACAGGCAAGCATCCCTTAATTGTTTCATTGGACTGAGCTCAATAAATACATTCAGGGTAGCTTCCAATCAAGCCTCATAATGTGTTCTATAAACATTAATGAATGAATCCTAACAACATGCATTGCTCTACAGGGAAGTATTGTGCTTTTACCCTCAAAGAAAATGAAGCGGGCTCTTTTGGGGCAGATGCTATTGTCTTTCTTTGTACTTGTGCAGTGCTTATGCACAACAGCACTCAGAACTTGATTCAGGCCTCTGAATTCTACTGTATTGGGACCTGATTCAAGGCCCATTGAATACACTGTTAGTCAATTAAGTTAACAGGACCTAACTCTGCAAGCATAGCAGTCTAATTGTGATGAATAGGTCTACAATATTGAGCTAACTGAAAATTCCAGGAACCTAATTTGTGAAAAAGAATGCTACTATGATAATATACTTCTCTTGGGCCTTCATAATTTGTAATAATGTCTGACAAAGACCAGATACGAGTTTAGTTATTGTGCATTGCCTTATAAAAAACAATGCCAGGCTGTTCATGTAAAAGATACATTTATTAGAAATATGAACGTACATGAAAAGAACAAAACAAAACTGGAATGCATACATTGCCAATTACATACCGTGAAATCCTCGTTCAATTAGTATTAATCCCAAACTATATTTAAAAGGTGTACTTGGAAATGTAGTCTGAAAGAAAACCGTGGTACTTTATCTTGAAAGAAAACCTTGGCAGAGTCTTGAAACACAAATGTGCTACTCAAGGGGCCACAATGCTGGACAATAGTCCAGTGGTCTCCAAAGTGGGGTGCGCACACCCCAGGGGGTGCACAAGACGATCCATTGGGGTGCGGGAAGAAAATATTAGAACTTCTATTTCTATTTATATAAATATACGTATATTGGGGGGGTGTGCTCAAAACTTTTTACTGATGGGGTGCACGAATATAAATATACATATATTGGGGGTGCGTGCTCAAAATTTTTTTACTGGTAGGGGTGCACAAATATAAATATACATATATTGGGGGGGTG
>NW_017728993.1:12736860-12737795 GCF_001723915.1 Gavialis gangeticus | reverse complement strand
TTTACTGGTAGGGGTGCACAAATATAAATATACATATATTGGGGGGGTGTGCTCAAAATTTTTTACTGATAGGCGTGCACGAATATAAATATACATATATTGGGGGTGCGTGCTCAAAATTTTTTTACTGATAGGGGTGCGCGATCAAAAAAGCTTGGAGACCACTGCAATAGTCTATTGTACTATTTTATTATTGTTCCTGTATCAGACAAGGCCAGTTGTTTTCATCAGGTCACATAAAATAGAAAAGGCCTTGTTATGAAAAAGATGAGAACTGACAAGAAAAACCATCACGTGACATAGAGTAATTTAAACTAACAGGAGGGCCATGGAAGCATTTTTACTCCCTTATGGGTCTTTGAGGGCTGGGAGGCTGCCTCCTCCACCAAGTTCAACATAAAGGAACACCAAAGGCTGCAAAACTCTCCTGAGTCTGAGCTAGAAAGCAGATGCAGCTGGAGGTTTGGTTCAGCACATCACAACCATTAAGGACACTGATGCAATCTGAATTGGCATTCTGAGTGTTCCCAAAATCTGGAGCTGCTCTATTCAAGAGTCCAAGCCCCTCTGTAACTTATGTGGTGTATACTGATATCATATATCGCCTTTCTTAAACGAGAATGCTCTGCAGAGTCCTGGATGCCACAAACACTACGTTTACTTGGTAGAAGTTTTCTACATTCTACAGTGAAAGAGGAGAGGTATTACACATCAGACCATCTCCCCACTGCAGAGCCAGGCAAAATCGTGCTCCAGGCTGTCCTATTATTGTTACTGTACTATGTGGGGTGCCAGATGCCCTGCTCATTCTGTACCCTATCTGGAATGTTTTTCCCCTTGCCTTGGTGAAATACTGGAGGAAAGTAGTCATTCAGGAGTTCAGTTTTCTCCCGAGTGCCAGTAACCAGCTGTCCTGAGTTGTTGAGCAGTGGCCC
>NW_017728993.1:12728308-12731860 GCF_001723915.1 Gavialis gangeticus | reverse complement strand
ATATATCGCCTTTCTTAAACGAGAATGCTCTGCAGAGTCCTGGATGCCACAAACACTACGTTTACTTGGTAGAAGTTTTCTACATTCTACAGTGAAAGAGGAGAGGTATTACACATCAGACCATCTCCCCACTGCAGAGCCAGGCAAAATCGTGCTCCAGGCTGTCCTATTATTGTTACTGTACTATGTGGGGTGCCAGATGCCCTGTGACTGCACTCTCTCCCCTTCTCTTTCGATCAATTGACCAACATAGCCACAAAAGTGTCAACAATGCCTCCCTGCTCACCTGCTCACAAATTCCTGCTTGTGCAATCTCTGGCTCTCACCTGAGCCTAGCTCTCCCTTTTCAACTTCAGTTTGTGTTTTCCTCTAATATACTCTACAGCCCTCTAGTTCAGGAGTGCCACAAAATAAGCCCTGTGCCCTCCTCGAGTGCCACTGCGATCCCCTTCCACTGCCTGACTTTTTGTTCTGTTTTACACTCCCTACCCTATCTGCCACCATGCTCCCTGTCCCCTCCCTGATTTCCATCTGCCACACACATAAGTTACCCTTGCCAATTGTGGCATGGATGGCACAGGTTGACTGCCCTTGCTCCAGTGAATACATGTTAAACCCATGGGAAAACGTGGCATCTGCTAAAAGACTGATATGTTCACACAATATCATCGTACCATGGCATTTACCCCACAGTTATCCTGGACTGTGATAGCCTTTCAAGAAGCTATTACTCAATCCCCCCCCCGTCACCCTACCTTTAAACCAATAAATGCTCTTTGTCTCAGAAAGCAATACAACTTATACAATTTCTGGTAGCTTTTTTTAAACTGCCTATAGATTCCTTAAGTGTTACACTTAGATTCCTTAAAGCTATAAAACAGATGCCGTATTTGTTGGGGGACTGGTTGTGCCACAACTTGTCTCACCATGGAGACGTTGTGGCATTGGCATATCCACACATTGCCCTTCAAAGTAGGGTTACAGTGGCTGAATGCACCACCGCTGATCATACCTGGCACCAGTCAAGTGTTTGTAGATTCCTATGACTGCTAGGGCTGGGCAAAGAGCCCACTGGTTGCCAAAGCTGTGGGTGGGTAGGTGGTGAAATCTGTGTAGCAAGGATTTTGGCATGATTTACCATGTACCCCAGACTCTCACTACCTGCCTAAATTTCTGCTGCACTTGTGCTGTTTGCTACCACTCACCATGACCTGGAGCTTTCACCACCATTGGATGCTATGGATCAATAAGTGGTCGTTGCTTTGTAGACCTTGAGGTCCAACCTCATAAAGTCATCAGGGAAATTGAGCAGAAGAGACAAAGTCAGGGGGGTCCTAATGGATGCCAAGGCTACTTTTAGTGGCACTAAGAAGGATGGAGCAACACTTGTGAGGAAGAACCTCATGTGCATACTTCTGCCAATGAATGGGGGTCTACATTCAGACCCTCCTCTGTGATAACAGCTGCCACCCTGAAGATCTTTAGGCTGCCAGTCATCATGTGGTGGCTGGGCAGATATTGGAGCAGCTCCAAACTGTTGAATGGTGCTTCCGGGCCAGGGAGACTAGCAGGAACTGGTGGGAGTAGATCATTGTGGTCACCTGGGATGATGAGCTATGGAAGTTTATGTGCCACATGTCTAGGGTCATTTCATGGAGATATGCTCCAAGTTTGCCCCATGCATACAGTGGCTGTCAATCATGGTGAGGGTGTCCTTATGTGTGCAGAAGCACAATGCTATTGCTGTATGGAAGCTTGTGACCACAGGCAGCCTCTGGTTCATGGTAAACCATTTTGGCATGGGCAAGTCAATGATTAGAGAAGCAATGTGGAAGGTGCACCTCGTGATCCAGTGGATGATGGCCTTGCACATCACATGCCTTGCTGACCCATGGGATGTTGTGGACAGGTTTTCCAGACTCAGGTTCTCTAACTGCACTGGGGCTGTCAATGGCATATACTAGGCCTGTGTGGATAGGGAAGTATTTGATTAGGATTCGGCCAAGTCGGAGGACAGTGATTTGATTCAGATAACTGTCTTGAATTGATTTGGCCAAATCAGCTTCAGAAGATTTGGCTCTGATACAGTAATTAGGATTGGTCAGGGAAGAGGCAGGCACAGCCAGGTGGCTGCAGGTTCTCCCATGGCTTCTCCAGCTGTGCCTGCCTCTCCCCAGGCAGGGGGAGCTGCAGGAGAAGCCCCCATGGCTGCCCTGCCCGGCCCCATCCTCTGCCTAGTCCCAGCACTTTAAAAAAAAAAAAAAACAAAAAAAAGCCCTGCACTCACCAGAGGCAACTGGGACCTCTAAGGGGTCGAGGCAGAACCCTGCCATGCAGTGCAGGGCAGTGGGGATCGCCCTCCCAGCTGGTACCAGTGTGGCAGCTGCCCCATGGCAGGAGTGGAGCATGGCTCGGCAAGGCGCCAGGTGCTGTCTGGAAGCTGGGGCTGCTGGGGCTGAGTGGTGCCAGGCTCTCGCTGGAGCTGCTCGAGCTCCCAGACAGTGTGAGGCACCCTGCTGAGTTGCACTGCACCCATGCTGTGTGCGGGGGCTCTACCATGAGCCCTCAGAGGCCCCAGTCGCCACTGCCAGAGCTGGTGAGTGTGGGCCATTTTTGTGCTGGGAGGGGCCGGGAAAGGGGCCAAGCAGGGCAGCCATGGGAGCTTCTCCTGCAGCTCCAACAGCTGCGCCTGCCTCTGCCCTGGCAGGGGAAGCCATGGGGTCTATGCCCTGCTGCTGCTTACCCAGCTGGCACAGGGGGGTGTGATGCAGGCTTGCTCCAGGCAGCAGCAGGGCATAGGCCCCTCTCCCAGTGCTGCCGCACCCAGGCGCAGCCGTGCTAGGAGCAGGTGCTCTGCTATGCTGCCACTTGCCCTCTTCCACCTGGAGCAAGCCACACTCACATCCCACCCCCTCCACCCCAGCTGGGCAAGCGGCAGCATAGGAGAGCCCCTCCTCCTAGCACTGCTGCACCCTCATATTGCATCCCTGCCTTGCTCCTCTCCCCGAATAACGCACCCCCCCACCCTGGCTATGCAGCTTGCCTCAGCCCCCTCACCATTTTTGTTTTCCTCCACTGGACTGTCTCCAATTTCTCCACATCCTTTCTGTAGTGGGTGACTGAAACTGAACACAGTACTCCAGATGTGGCCTCACCAGTGCTGAATAGAGGGGAATAATCACTTCCCTTGACCTGTGGCAACTCATGTACCAGTGCAACCCAGTATGCCATTAACTTTCTTTTAAGCAAGGGCACACTGTTGGCTCATATTCAGCTTATTATCCACTGTAACAATCAGGTCCTTTTATGCAGAGTTGCCACCCCTCAGCCTGCACTGGTGCATGGGATTGTTTCATCCAAAATGCAGGACTTTCACTTGTCCTTGTTGAACCTCATGATATTCCTTTTGGCCCAATTCTCCAATTTGTCTAGGTCACTCTGAATCCTAGCCCTACCCTCCAGCACATCTACTGCTCCTCAGAGCTTGGTGTCATCTGCAAACTTGCTGAGGGTGCACTCTATGCTCTCCTCCAGGTTGTTGATGAAGACTTT
>NW_017728993.1:12713287-12723308 GCF_001723915.1 Gavialis gangeticus | reverse complement strand
CTGAATCAGCCAAATCTTTTCCGAAGCTTTTCCAAACCAATTCAGATGCTTCAAATCAATTTGGAGCTTTTACTTGGTTTCCAGATTTGATTTGGATTTGGAGATTTGGTCCCCGAATCGGTCCAAATATCCTCCAAATCGAATCAGCTACTAAAGCTTTGCACAGCCTTAGTATATACATTGTCATCCTTTTCCCAGTGCACTGTGGCTAGGAATTCATCACCCAGAAGGGCTGTTTCTTCATAATGTTTCAAGGAGTTGCAGACCATTGACCATAGTTGCTGTCATGGGTCTTCTCAAATTACTTCCTCAGCCTACTTCCACAGTACCTTGCACTTCAACTACTACTGGATCTAGTCACGGTCATGATCCCAGGCTGCCATTTCCTTGGCAATGTACTGACAGACTGTCTTGTTTTGGTGACTTGACCAGAGTACCCACTGTTCTCAATCTCATGGCACTGATATTAGCTACCTCTTCCTTGGTCTAGCTGATGCTGCACTTGTGCAGGGTGCTGGACTCATTGGATGCAGGGGGTCATGGAGGAAGAAGGGTGGATTGGTGTGTATGGAGAGGTCCGAAGGATTCTGAAGGTTCTCAGACAGATGTGTGGGGAAACAGAGGTCCTGGATGGGTCTAATGTGGCCTGGGTATTCCCAGTGGATGGCAATGTTCAGAGGACATAGTCTCTCATGTTGGTCTTAGGCAGGCAGTGAGCATGAAATGGTTGGCAAGGTGCAGAGCATGACAATTAATAGGTTGGGGGCAGCAACCTGGGGCCTGACAACTCTGGTCAGTATAGTTCTGAGTTCAAGGCTACAGAGGCTAGATAGAGTTCATGAAGGGTGAGGACTGGGGTTGAAGCACTGCACTGTGGGAAGCCTAGAGGATTGACTGGTTTGCTAGTCCCACAGAAATAGCACAGGACAACTTTATAGACATCCAGCACAATTACATGGGCGATTGGTGCCTCCCGAGTCTGGAGGGACACCCGCAGGTGCTACCGTTGGCAGCAGGGCCGGAGCTTGTGAGTTCCCACAGGGTCTGCCGGTGGCAGTGGTAGCAGGGGCAGAACGTGCCTGCCCCCACCCCCATCTCCTCCTATGCATCATCTATGGCAGAGGACAAACTGCGAGTAGATGTTGTGGTGCAAACATTTTGGGGACTTTGTCTTGCGACAGAAGGCAAAGTTGTTTGTATGCTTGTGCTCTGTCCTGCATGAATACATTTTCTGCCACAGTAAGAGCAACGTCTGTTTGCGTTGTGTCTGTTTGCAGTGTTACACTTCTTCTCCATGAGCTTGTGGTTTGAAGAGCTCAACAGGGTAAGGTAGGTTTGAGGCCGTCTTGATCTGGTGCACAAACTTTAAGCTTTAGGGCTTACAAGGGACATGTACACACATGCTTAGATTAATAATATTAAAATTCAGAGTGCATGAGAAGGTCATCAGGCAGCAACTCTCTTTAACCATCTGGCCCAGTTCCACAATGTTATGAAGTAATCTGCAGGAATCTACAGAAAAGCGAAATCAGAGGAAAAGAAAAAGATGCTGCTATAGCTTCGGGGCTTGCCCCAATTCAGTGGAAACAGGAATAGGAAGAAAAAGAAGCTAGAAAGGCTCTCTATTTGCTCATGAAAACCCTCTCCCTGCTATGTACGAAACACTATATTATGTTACGAACCTATTAAGGCGAAACCCAAAGAGTGCAGATATTCAGAAGAAAACAGATTTTAGCCCTTCCAAAGGTGGGAAAAGAATAGATTAAAAAGAAATGCGGGGAAAAACATACTTCTCAAAATATTAGCATTGGAAATTAGTTTTTGAAACCAGTGTACTGCCCTCTACAGGGTGGAATATATACAACCTGTTAAATTCATTTTCAGTCTCCAGTGGTTTAGCCTTCTGTTGGCAGATGTAAACAAGATACACAACAAGCTTTTTATTGCTAACACTTAAACTGTTTTCACAGCAGAGGGTTTTGAATGATCTCTTTCATAGTGTACACAACTGGTTAGCAGTTGGCTACATGATGCATGGTGAATGGTACACTACAACACCTCATGTGCCCAAATACATACTCTGAAGCCATCCTTCTGGTACTCAGTAGAAAGCCGAGAGCCACAGAAAAGTGACCCAAATAGAAACATTTTCTGCAACTTTATGGTTTTTAACTGAGCTAAGAAACAGCTTCCATTCACACTGCAAGATGCTAAATAATACCATAAATGGACAGTATAATGGTCCTGTTTCCAACATTCAGCAGGTCCAAAACTAACAGAAGAGGTCAGGACACCTGAAGGTTAGCATATGATCACTGACTCCCAGAGGAATCGGTTATGCATACTTTATCTGGCATAGCAACCTGCAGCATACACAAAAATATATTCTGATACTTTGTTCGTAAGGCATAACCACAAATTCTTCACTCCAATTTGTAATCCATTCTTCTACAGGAAAATGAGGGTAAGTTCCTTTGAGGTATGCTTGGAAGTATATAATGAACTCAGATAATCGAATTCATACCCCAGAATTTCTCACCGTTATATTTTGTACTGTGATCACAACACCTTAACTGGTGCATAATGCATCTGTGGCAATACATCACACATGTGTGTTTTACTTGAGCCCTAAAGCTAAAAATAAAATACATTTTTAAAAGCAAACCTCAAAGAGGCTCTGAGAAAGAACAAAGAACTTTCAACGGCGCCTTGTTTTTTTAAGTTATTTGCTGCATTATCCAGAGGTGGGAGTTTCTAGAATCTCGCTCAGTAGGTGCTTGTCACATTGTGTTATTACAATTCTATATTTCAATTAAAGCAACACAGCCAATGTTATAAGTTCTGCTATGGCACATTCACAAGACAGAGATCTAAGACTTCATTCGTACAATTTTATGCCTACAGTTATTTTCTCCCCCTTCCTTCTCATTTTCATGTAAATCAGGTTTAATGCTCAGTTTCACTCTTTTTCCTCTAATCTAAATCTCAGAAAGCAAACTCCAATTAAGCCTTCAGTACACAGACTTGGCCCAAAACAAGACATGGCTCATCTGTGTTGCTTCCCCCCACTTCCTCTAGCTTTTCTATTTTATAAGCAGCGGGTGTCACACAGGGTCTGCCTTTCAGAGTCTCTGTCACACTGTGCTGGCCTAACCTTTTACTTAAATGCAAACAATAGAGCCTTTTATAGCTTTGATGCATGAAGGCTTTCTTCTGTTTTGTTTTTTTCTTAATACCGCTTGCTTTACTCCCCCCACCCCGCCCAACACCACTGCCCTTTACAACTTGTGGGCACAGCTTGTTTTCAGTTTCTCATCCTTTTAATCAAAACTAAACGATCTATCTCATTAATTCGATCTTGGACTACTTCAACAACAGGCCTCACTCGTGTTCGGGTTTTGCTCTCCCATGCTATGCAGAATCTTTGGTCTCCTACAGCATTGTTCATAGGATGG
This sequence comes from Gavialis gangeticus, assembly GCF_001723915.1. Lineage (NCBI taxonomy): Eukaryota > Metazoa > Chordata > Crocodylia > Gavialidae > Gavialis > Gavialis gangeticus. Next base: position 12,719,853 of record NW_017728993.1, on the reverse strand, counting down.
AATGGAGAGATTTGGGATAATTAAGGACACAATGAAACTGTTGAATCTGTTGTTTTCTAGCCCGGTATTTCTAGAAACAGAGGTCCAAGAATCAAAATGTGGATTTTATACCAGAGTTTGAATACCAGAGATAGTCAGGTCTGAGGCCAGAGCCACTCACAAAATTCAGATTTCAAAGCCTGCTGTTTCTTTCCCCAAAGTTTAGAGGTACACAGAGATAATGTTTTGGTTGAACCTCATCTTTTGATATGGCTCTTGTTAAAGAAAACGGGAAGGCTGCCACTGACTTTAATGAGAAGACGATGATAGATGCAGTATTGGGATGTGTTGACCACCAAATACGGATGAATAAATAATATAGGGGCCTTGAGTTCACTAGACATCAGTCCTGCAAAGAGATTGTTAAGACCCAAGGACTCCACAGAGCAGGACATTGGTGTGTCGTGGCAAGTAGCACCTTACTCCACAATTTAGCAATGCCTCATCAGGTACCAATGAGGATAAGCAAGGGGTAAGGCAAAACTCAACTTTAGGAAATGTGGTACACTGAAATGTAGATTACGAGTGTATGGTAAAATCTGTGGACACAAAGGACTGGACCCAATGGTGAGGGTGCCATTTGAATCCTATAATTCTATAAATAGTTGCAAAGGGTAGGATTATAGTGGTTACTGTATATGAGACAACATTTGCCAAGAACTGCATTTAAATTAAGAATATATTTATTAGTATCACAGAGTTATTTCTTAACAAGTTGAAGAAGAAAAAACAGACCGCATGTATGGCAGCTGTATACAACCACAAATAGTTAGTGATAGCCGTTGTTCTTCCTCTTCTCTTCCCTTCATAGGGAAATTGTTTAAATAACAGAATGAATTAATCCACCTTTGAAAGATATTCCCTGTTACCTCTTGGCCAATTTCTGACAAAGTCCTATACAGAACTTGTTGACATCCCAGGGAATTTCAGATACATTTTAGATACAAGGGCAGAACATCATGCACTGATTCTGCTGCTCCTAGAGATCCATACCTATCAACCAATAAATGGGCGTTCAAAGATCGAGACATCGGAGCAAAAACCAAGCTCACTGTTTAGCAGGCAGCTGTGATCCCCACCTTACTGTTTGAAGCTGAGGCATGGACAACATAGAAGAGAAACCTCGAGTAACTGGAGAAGTATCATCCATGCTGCCTGCAGAAGATCTTTTGAATCCAGTGGGAAGACAGACATCATTAGTGTCCTCTTGCAAGGAAATACCGCGCGCATCAAGGCGATGATCATCCAACATCAACTTCGCTAGGCCAGCCACATCATCTGGATATCTGACTTCAGCTCCCGAAGCAAGTTTTATTCTCCCAGCTAAGTCAAAGTACACTGACAAGGAGGGCAGAGAAACAGCTTCAAGGATGTCCTCAAGGCCAACTTGAAAAAAGGCAACATTGACATCAACTCATGGGCAGCTATCACCCAGGACTGCCCCAAATGGAGGAAGAGTCTGCTGCAAGGATCTCAGTACTCTGAAAACGTATGATGACAACAGGAGATGGAAAAGTGGGAGCAGCAGAAACAGCAGGTCACAGAGCAAATCAAGAATCCAGATCCATCCACCCCGCATGGAAACGTGTGCTTGAGTTGCAATAGTCTGTTGATCCTAGATCGGCCTTGTCAGCCATCTCCAGACCCACAGATAAGACATGCATGGAAGAAAATCATCCTCAACTGTAAGGGACTGCAGAAGACCAACATTTTAAAACTATAACCTCTCATTTTTTTTCCTAACCCATTACACCAATATCTGAGATTTTTCACCTCCCCTGCATTTGACATCAACAACAGGAGAAGTTAAGCAGACTAAGAATTAGCGAACAAATTCAGAAGTCTTGCTGGTAGCATTGCTCTTACCAGGGCAAACAGAATATTGCAGAACAGCCTACCATATAAAAAGCACTGAACAGAAGCAAAATCACTGGCAACCTGAGGCATAATGCTTCACAGATATCTAGAAGAGAACGTAACTGAGGATTTCAAAGAAGGACAGAAGTCTTTGTTACGGCACCTGCAAAATTTTTCCTACCAGAAAAATGGCTGGTTTTCAGATGGCTTGCTGTAATATAGGTTTGCACTTCTACAGCTCAGTCCTTTTCTAAGTAGTTTGAAATTCAGCCATTACAATTCTGCTTGTGGTGGCAACTGGCATGAAAACTTTCGCTGTGTATAATATGTTAACCTGGGTAGAAAGAGGATGTTAGCTGTAGTCCGGAAAAAAACTACTATGTATTTTTGGAGTTCGCAAATTGGATTCAGAGGATCATATCCTTAGGTGCCATAAATCAGTGTAGCTCTAGTGCTGTCAATGGAAGTGTGCTTATTCCTGCCAGCTGAGGAGCTGGTTAAACAAGAAAAAATTCACTTGAAATAAAAGATTTTACTTTGAGCATTTAGTAAATTGGTCCCCAAATTGTGTTTTAAGCGACCTATTTATTAAAGTCTGACTGCTTGCTCTAGTGCTGACACAGTAATGCTCTACCTATAAATAATCAGCAACACTAGCTCTGTATTCATAATATCAGGTGCTCACTATGGTGTAAGTATAGAGGGAAAGACACAGCCCAATACTTGCACTTAATGAAACAATTTTGAGGGCCAGTGCGTCAGCATTCAGTCTGGTATACTCCATATAGGTCAATGTCTTCATTTGGTTTATACTGCCGCAGCTCCCCTGAGTTCAAAAGAGCAATGCCAGTTTATAGCAAACCAGAATCTGATTGTCAATGCTGAGCTGTCACAGTGAAGTCTATTCAGGATATCACATATCACCCAATTCATGCTACTACCTGTTAACTACTAATATTTCTTCTCCAGCAAAGTTTGTGCCCTGAGGGTATTTTATATTAGTTCATATATTACAACATTTCTTTACACACACACACACACACACACACACACACACACACACACACACACTTCTTTCAAATCACTTGCTCTGCACTTGTACCAAGATATCCATCAGTAATTTCTTCATCTGACAACCATGAAAATATAAGTAAGTCCCAGTTATAACAAGACATCTTCCTCACACTGACTTTTGGCTTTTACCCACAGACCTAGGTCTGTGCTTCCAATGAGAAATTAAAAAAAAGGTTTGAATTTTATACCTAGGATCAAATTTCCAAAATCCTAAGCCTTAAAACAGGGGTGGCCAACCTGCAACACACATGCCACAAGTGGCACAGAAAGCCTCTGTGTGTGACATGTGGCAGATCAGGGAGGGAACAGACAGCACAGGGGCACATAGGGCAGGAAGCAGAAAGTAGAGCAGCAGATCAGACAGGGAGCACAGGGCAGAACAAGCAGCAGGCTGAGAGGGGAACAGAAAGCAGAGCAGAAGATTGGGCAGAGGAGAGGTACTGAGTGGCACTCAGGGAAGGTGTAGGACTAATTTGTGGCGCACCTGCCAGAAGGGTGGCCAATATTGCTTTAAAACATAGGTCTTATGCAGATATTCAGTTTATCCTGGGAGAGTTTCTACTCTCCCAGGAGGAACCACATGTGTACACATATTCAGGCTTTTTATCTCAAAGTAAAAATGGTTGCTCTAGGAGAAAAATAACCTGGGAACAGCTGAGGTTAAATCACTCCCAGGCAAGTTCATCTGTGCATGCCATGGGTTCTCTCAGAAGAGAACGCAGTACTCCCACATTTGCCCCACCATCACCCTCCCACCCCAGGACACGATGTGTCACTTGTTGGACTCTGCTGCTGCAATGGGGAGCACAACACCTGGCTTTCCAATCCCCACATTGTGCTTCAGGGAAACAGGCTGGCCATAGGCAGTCTGGGTGAGCCAATGAGGGCTGCCCTATGAACTGCTGTCATCTGTTTCCAAGTAGACGAAGGGAGCCTGCAGAACATACTAAGACTTGTGCACAGTTCCCTCACTCCCCTTTCTTCCCCTTTTCCAGCTGTACAAGCTCTCAATTTTTCAGTTTCTCAGAATTTGAATGTCTGTATATGTGGTTCCAGGTAAGTTTTTCCAGCAGAACAAACCTGGGAGAATTCTCCCAGATTATCTGAATGTGTGTATGCAACCTATTTGTTGCTTTGGGAATTTTTTCTTAAGGGACAAATGCAGTATCAGCTGCTCATATCTTTAATTTCATTTGTATGCTCTTAGGGATTGCTAAAAAGAGTTTCTTCTCATGTATGTATAAAAGGATCCCACTGATTGCAGAACAAGAGGAAACTTGAGAAAGGGAAGGTTTGCGTTATTTCCATTTTTGGATAGTAGACAGGGTTTCAGAAGTGCTAAGATGCATATCAAGAGGTGGTTGGAAATAACATTTCTATTCTATGGAGCATTCTAACACACACACACACACACACACACACACACACTCTCTCTCTAATTCAGAATAAAAAGCTGAAAATTCTAAATTTCACATTAAATTAATATTCCTCAGATTATTTCTATGTAGAAATATTGACCAAATCATTTTGATAATATTATTTTGTTTCATCTAACTTTTACTTAATAATATAATAGAATATTAAATATAATGGTATATTCTATTAATAATATATAATAGAATATTAAGTATAGTGGCACATATTCAGTATTAAATGGTATGGGCAAAATATAGAAAATTATATTTTAACATAAATATGAAATTCTAAACAAAAGCAACCAAAATTATACTACCTTTTAAAAATCAAACAAAGAAAAAAAACCCTTGTTCTCCATTGAAAATTACAGTGAAACTGACAAGTTCTCTTGGGTCATTTCAATTTTGGTAACTCAAAACATTCTGCAAGTATTGCAGGGGTATCAGATCAGTGCATGCTGTGAAGTTATAATTTCTGTTTTGTAATGCCTATGGCAAAGCAAACAAAGTGTTTGAAATGCAATTCATACCTACATAAACCTTTATGTAGATTCAAATGTGTTCCCTTTCACTTTTGCCATTTTTAACCTTAAACGCTTCATATACACACACTCACATCTTTTCCATAATGAGAAAACAATTTTTCTTAGTCATTGTAACGGGTGGGCCTTCTCGGGGGAGACCTACCAATGCCCCGCCTATGTGTTCTAGGCCAAACTCCCACCTTCTTGCATGCCATGCCTTATTGTTAATTAATTAAGTTTCTCAATTAAATCAGGAGACTGCCCATTTTACACCCTGATATTGGGGGGGTTATCTGTGGCTCCATTCCATCCCTACACCGTGGCCCAAGCCTTGCAGATAGCATCTCAGGCAGTTGGTTCAACCATCCCCTTTGCCCATTAGCTGTGGCCCCCAATCATGGGGACCTTTGGCTTCTGTAAGCCAAAGGTTTCAGGCCAGTCGGTTAAGGTGCCCCTACTCACCTTTCACCGGGATGGTAACTGGACAGGCATTTTCTGGGGACTCCCGTGCCACTGAGAGCCCCACCAGGCCACCCACTCCTGGCACAGTGCAGTTTTAGGTCATGCTCAGGACAAGGAGCCTCCAAACCATCCCCTACAGCTCCTGCCCTTACCTCCACGTTGTTCCAAGCAGCCTTGCAGCCAGGTGATGTTACTGCCTGCCCGCCAGCAGTTAACTGTTCTGTTTATATAGGCAGCCAGGGATCTAAAATGGCCACCGCAATCAAGCACCTGCTGGCTGCTTGGCTGGGCCCTTAAAGTGACAGGCACAAACAGTGCCCTGCTACAGTCATCGTATGTTGTATATATGGTACAGAGGTCCATGCACCTGGGGCTTTGACAACTGAATGAAATACTCCTGAATTTACAACGTTTTAAAATATCAGAGGCCAATTACTCCTGTTTCATGCTCTTTCCAATTATTCCTGTAAATAACTGTATAATGTAGTTTTTAAGGCTCCAAACCTATTTATTTTGTTTTAGGAATAATTATTTAAAAGCTGCTGCCTGTCCAAAGTTCAAAGTCACCATGAGCCACTTGCTATATTTTTATTCCAAATTGAAATATTTACAAAATCATTGTAATATAGAACAAAAGCCTGAATTTTGAAAATAACTCATGAAACAAATATTAAACATCATATACTACAGGACTTGCTGGTACAGCTAAAGGAGAAATAGTCTACAATTCTATATATATAATTCTATATATAAAAAAGTCTTAGTCTGTCTGTAACGCTTTATTCACTGACTGGCTGACTGAAACAACCAAACATAGTTTCATAGTTTCTAGGGTCGGAAGGGACCTGAGCAGATCATCGAGTCTGACCCCCTGCCATGGCAGGAAAGAGTACTGAGGTCAAACAACCCCAGCAAGGTGTTCATTCAGCCTCCTCTTAAAGACCCCCAAGGTAGGAGCCAGCACCACTTCTCTTGGAAGCTGGTTCCAGATCCTAGCCGCCCTGACTGTGAAGTAGTGCCTCCTGATATCTAGCCTAAATCTACCCTCTGCCAGCTTGTGACCGTTATTCCTGGTAGTGCTCGGGGGAACAGGGACTCCCCCAGTGCCTGCTGGTCCCCTCTGACTAGTTTGTAACAGGCCACTAGATCCCCCCTCAGCCTTCTCTTGTGGAGGCTGAACAGGTTCAGGTCCTGT
>NW_017728993.1:12707581-12708287 GCF_001723915.1 Gavialis gangeticus | reverse complement strand
CATCCCTCCAAGTCGAAAATGACACATCCACCACCACTCTCTGGGTGTGGCCCTCCAGCCAGTTGGCGACCCAATTGACTGTGTGGGTGTCGACACCACAGTCCCCCAGTTTCTTAACGATAACGGGGGAAGAGACAGTGTCAAAGGCCTTCCGACAGTCCAGGAAGACTATGTCCACTGCTACCCCTGCGTCTAAGGATTTGGTGACTTGGTCGTAGAAGGCCACCAGGTTGGTCAAACAGAGTGCTCCAAGAGGATTTGGACAGGAGACAGTGCAGCGGAGCACCACCATGACAGTGAAGACACAGGGGATGGAGTGGAGGAGAGGAGGCAAGGCCAGCCCCAACTCTTGCTCCCTGCAGGTGGCCATGAGTAAAAGGAAGGGAGTGGGCCTGTTTGCCCCTTCGCCCAACTGGATGAGAAGCGGGGGCAACGGGTCCAGACCTGAAGAGGGAGAGTGAGGAAATGGACCTGGACCCAAAGGGAGGGAGGGGGAATGGACCCAGACCTGAAGTGCGGGGGGAGCAGACCTCTGTCCCCGCCCCTCCCTCCTTGCCCCCCCGGTCATTCTCGACGGGCAATTGGCTACTAATTACAGAATGGCCTAGTCCACAATTCCAGATCAGAATATTTCCGAACGGGGGGGGGGGGGGGGGGTTTTTTAAAACCCGTGTAGGTGGGTTTTTGAAATTAAAGGGAAAAAAAA
>NW_017728993.1:12699762-12702581 GCF_001723915.1 Gavialis gangeticus | reverse complement strand
TTTGAAATCCAGTCTAGATGTGTATTTGAATTCTAAGGGAAAAAATAATTATGGCCTGAATCAAAACCCTAGAGACAAATATATTCAGAGTTTGGAGGGTCTGAAAATAACATATGAATATTTAAATTTGGGTCCATATCACAGAACTTCACATTTCTGTAATGAACTGTATATTGATGATCTACATCATTGATTTTTATCTATACTAAACCCTTTTGTAGCATTTTGGTTCATCTAAACTTCAAAGTACAGGTTGGAAGGCCAACTAGAAATGAGTTATGATCATTAATATGGGTAGTAGGGTCATTTCTCTTTAAAGAGCTAGCAGTGTAAAAGTTCAAATATTATTTGTACTGTGTGTTAGTGTAAGTACAGAAAGGACCATGAGTAAAAAGTACATAACAGTAAAGAGTTTTTAAGGCATGCATCCCACAGACATTAAGGAGATACATTTATTCCACATCTAAGTATAAATGTTTGTATCTAGATATTATTATCAATGAACAGAAAGGAAAAATGAAAAATGTCAGCCACCAAGAGAAAGCTCAAAAGTACTGAACAGAAAAACGGACGGGAAATGGATGTCGCAGTAGTTGAGGCACAATATGATTTGAGCCTGGACAAAAGTGTTAGCTCAGTGAATGGATAAGAAAGGTTGCTTCTCAGCAATCTTATACAGAAAGAATCTGCAAAATTTAGGCACATAGCATATGATGATCTAGAGAAGCCAGCACTGAAAATGACCCCCACATTACAGACCTCAGTGATAAGCAAAGTGGTGGTGATGTCTGCAGTGATCAGGACAGGAAGCAGCAGGAAAGCCTAGGGGAGAGGATGGAGAGTCCTGGTTTAGTTATGCTGCACTCCAGCTGACAGCCAGACATCCCGAGAAAATATCAGAAACTAGAAGATATTTTAGTTTCGACAGAAAGGGACAGGTCTGGAGCAGAGATGGCAGTTCAGTTTGTAGTTGTGGACAAACTAACCCTGTGATAAAATATAGAAATGGACAAAGAGTGGGTCTCTGAGAAACCTCCTCAGAAAGCTGGAGGGGCAGCGTTCACCGGGGAGAAATCAGAGAACCAGGAAAAGTCAGTAAAATTCAAGAAGGGCTGGGATGGTCTCTGCTGAAGCAGTGATAGTTCAATGACAATGGAGCACTGGTTCTGTGATGTGGTGAAGAAGAGATCATTGGAGACTGGCAAGAACAGCTTCAGGGGACTGCAAGGGGCAGAAGCCAGGCTAGAGAAGGTTTAAGATGGAATAAATGAGAGGAGCTTCAGACAGTGATCATAAGCAACTCTCGGGCATGTGTGTGTGCAAAGAAAAACTGTGCAGATTAATCAAACTGTTCTTCCTGCTGACTGTGAAAGGTAGAGAGAGGTATGTGAGACAGAGAAGGGGATTTTTTTTTATTTATATTTTTAGATATGGGATGGCTGTTCTGAAGCGTTCAGTTCAGCAGTGAGGGACATAAGAATTGACAGGCAAATGGCCCATTGCTGCAAACATCTGAGTTTCAAAGAACAAACAAAGATCCATAATGATAACTAATATTCTGGTCAAGAATGCCAGGTCCGACACATTTCCAGTAAAGGCAAGAGGCACCTTGGGGACATTAGACAAGAAGTATCTTGCACCAATAATGAGAACTTTAATCTTGCTGGAATTTTGTCTCAGCCAATTTTAGCTATCCTTTGGCAGATTACCAGCATAATTATGCTATCATTCAAATCTGCAGGAAACGGCAAGTAAATATTGGGGTCGTCAGCATAAAACTTGCCTCAAACTGTGCTTTGGAATGATTTGCAGCAGCCACAGCACATACACTTTATATACACTTGTACAGGAAGCGCAATTTCTAGCCAGCAGAGCTCTGATGCCATGATGAAAAGTGCAGCATAAGGACATAAGAGACAGAATTGGCCATCCAGGGCCAGAATATAAACTCAACTGAAATGAGGAGTCAAGAGGTTAGTGAGTTTAGTGTGCCCCCCAAACAGAAGGGCATATGTATTCAAGCAGATACAAAGGCAGAGAGGGAGGCAGACATGTATGTCCACATTTATCGGTGTATTGCAATTGAGATGCAAATGAAGCATTCTCAGTGCTATGGTCAGCCATGAAAACATGGATTTCTCTATGCAAAACGTAATAAGAGAGAATAATCAGAGAGGACCTGTTCCATCACCCTTGCACAGAACAGTCCCTTTCCTGCAAAACAGGTGGCACAGTTGGGTATGGGAGGCAGTAAGCTTTTGTGATTATTTTTCACAGGGGTGAAGGAAGATTTGATAAAGGGATAAATAAGGGAACTGAGAATAAATAGAGTATATCATTCACATTCTATGCAAAGCAGCTTTCTTCCTCCTTCCTTACGTTCAGATGGCTGGCCTAAACAAAATAGCTAAGGATTTCATTTATAAAGGATAAAAATCCTCTGTTAGAAATGAAACTGCTATATGCATGTATTATCATAACCTGCTCATGAGTTTATAGTCCCAAAGTATTCCAGGAAATGCTACATATCCACAAGCTGTCCCCAAGTGCTAGAGTTCACATCTGGATCTCAGAGATGAACATGCAAAGAGACTCAGGGGGGCTAATTATTCCTGCAAGATTATGGAATAAATAATACTTGTGAAATTTATGTTTTCAATGACAGAATAAGAAAAACTGATTAAATGGCTTAAAACATCCCATCTTGGGCAACAATGAGCTCATACAGAGGTTGCTCACAAACAAATTCAGTATGGATATTTAGCCTATCACAAGTTTTGAAGGATGACAGAATCTATATATATATATATATATATATA
>NW_017728993.1:12696832-12699629 GCF_001723915.1 Gavialis gangeticus | reverse complement strand
TATATTTTTTTTTTTTTTCCATGAGAGCAGCTGTTAGATTCAGAAATATATGCTGCAGCCATTTCAAGCAATTTGCATGGAAAGCACAAAGCAAGGCAAAGAGAACAAAGTAGGACTTAAATGTATAATTCACACCTCAAAAATCATATGGTCAATCTTAGTACAGTTTGGTCTCTTTATGTATGGATATTCCAGTGACATAAATGGGAAACCTGCAGTGTAAAAAGAGCATATCATACCTCACTGAATAAAAAGAGGACGAAAGCTTGTAAATGATTTTGATAAAAGTATTATAAAAACAAGCACAAATTCTTCAAAAATAACCTTTAATAAGCAAGCATCATTATTGGAATAAACAATGGAATAAGACCCTGGTCAGTTTATGGAGGCCCAATTAATTATGCACATCCAATAACACCTGATCTGGATGACTAAGAATAATAGTTGTAAATATGTTACAAAGGGTGCAAGCTCTTTTAACTTCTAGTATCCGGGTGTAAGGTGAGTTGCTTTTTTTTGTTTGCTTGTTTTCCAGGTCCTTACCATTCAGTGGTATTGACCCTGCAGAACAGGAAGAATCTGAAAGGGGCACATGGTTTTTATTACCTTTCAGCCATAATGTAAAGATGCATGGGCAAGGATTGCACAAGCCCCAGGAGCTGTCCAAGATAAGGGGTGCTGGAATAAAGCTAGGGGAGCACCTCACCCTTCCATCAACCATCCCCGCTCCCATGCTGCCCCTTCTCTCCAGCTCCAGTTCAGGCAGCAGAGGGCGGACAGAAATGGCAGCGGTGTGTGGCACAAGAATCACAAAAAGTTGTAAGGCTCTCAGGACAGTAGTTCACTTGGGGGCATTTAAGTCAACAAGCTAAATGCAGACCTGTGTTATGCTGCAGACGATAGGCATCCCAACAATAGAAGGACCTGCCTGCCAGGAACATGCCCTTTGTCATGTTGGGTAGTGGGGCAGGAACCAAACAGAACCTGGCCCTAAAAATTAACTGAATTGAATTTATTAGTTGGGCTGCATTGTTATTTTATTGCAGGATTTTCTCTTACAGAGGCCTAGGGAATATTTCAGCGTTCCACTCACTTTACGTGTTCTTCCAGGAGCTAAAAGCCTATGCACGTACTAACAGAGGATAGGGCCTTCTGGAGCAGCACGTGCTACCCAGCAACAAGTAACTGAAAAATGATAGGAGAAAGTCCATTTAGGATAGTCCAATAAGGGATAGCAGAGAATTATTATTAGTGTTATTTATAGAATTTTTTCCACCAAGCTACAGGTGCATTAAATTATCTCACATTTACTGCACAATCTAATTGCAAATTTTTCTCTTATTTTTTTGATGGCGAGGGGAACATGTCACACGTGACACTGTCTTCACTCACCCCCCTCAAGGGATAAGATTATTTAGAGGGCAGAATTCCACATTGCTGGAATAGTAGTGTTATTAAAATCAATATTCTTTGATGAATATTAGGTCAGGACCATAATAAAGTCAGCAATAAAGCAGAGGAAAAAAATTACGTGCAATATTTCTAATAGTAACCCAAATACAGACCTTCATCTGTAATGAATTATGGAGCAGTTCCTCTAAATCATCTGTATGGACTCAACTATGACAGTGCCAATTTAAAAAAAAATTGCTGGTTTTGAGCTACAAATTGATTTTTTATTATGATAAATTAAAATCCGATATTAGCCAACAAGATCCTAAACATGCAGAAGCCTCCTCTTTTTTTTTTTTTGGCGAATATTTTGTCTCTCTTACAAGAGATTAGATCTGCTGTTCAGTGAGTACAATAACAACAAGAGCTGATGATTAAAAACTAAGGATGGACATTTTGGAGAAGTAAACCTTATGAAACAATGAGAAATGAACCAAGAGACCAGGCAAATAAATAGGGAGGCCATCTTTTTACAGGGGAAGAACTGGGGGAGATGGATGTGAAAAAACAAACTGAGGAAAAACAACCCCTTTTGGCAAATGTTTGTGGTTTGATTCAGATTTGGATTCGGCCTAAATCAGGGACAGTGATGTGATTCGTTGATTTGGATCACTGTCCCGGATTCGATTCGGCCAAAGCAGAATCTGAAGATTCGATGCCAATTCGGAGAATCAGCGATTCGGACGCAGACACAGCTTTAAAAGTTTTTTCTACAGACCTCGAGGTACCAGGTGCAGCTCATGAATGCTGCGAAGCTGAGATGCATGGAGTGTCCCACAGGAGTGTGGGGGGGCCCTCCATGTGATTGGTGGAGAACCCGGAAATGGTTCCAGTCTACTTCTGGGTCCACCGGGGAGCATTCAGGGGGGCCCTCTTGTGCCCCCCTGGCTCAGCGATCAGCCGTGGCGGGACCCCAGATGCCCCCCCCCAGACCTAGGAGGCACCAGTCACTGAGCCAGGGGGAGTGCAGTGAGGCCCCCCAGCATGCTCTCCAGTGGACCCGGAAGTGGACCGCAAGTGCTTCTGGTCCACTTCCAGGTCTGCTGCCGAACAAGTTGGGGAGCGCCCCCCCCCCTTTCTGTGGGACACTTCATGCACCCCAGCATTGCAGCATTCACGAGCCACTTGCTACCTAGAGGTATAAAGAAAAAACATTTAAAGCTGTGTCTATGTCCAAATCTTCAAATCTTTCCAAATCTCTCCGAATCAATTTGGAGGGTTCCAATTCGATTTGGAGAGATTAAAGGGTCCTTTGATTTGATTCAGATTTGGAGATTCGGCCACCAAATTGGGCCGAATCTCTGCCCAATTGAATCAGGAACTGAAGCTTCGCAAAGCCCTACCT
>NW_017728993.1:12686706-12691832 GCF_001723915.1 Gavialis gangeticus | reverse complement strand
CTGCCCAATTGAATCAGGAACTGAAGCTTCGCAAAGCCCTACCTGGCAGCCATGCTGACTGACTCCTCTGCTGCCACGTGGAAGGGGAAGGCCCAAGAATCTGTGCCCTGCCTGTAGAGCTGGTGGGGGCGGGGGGGCATGTGCCACCAACAGAGCCCACGTGGCAGGGGGGCTGTATGCTGCTGGCATAACCCACCCAGAGGTGGGCCAGAGGCTGTGTGCCACCAGTGCAGCCCACATGTTGTACCCCCAGTGGCACATACCCAAGTTGAACAGTCCTGCCTTACACTATAAAACTCTCTTTTCAGTTGCTTATAACATTACCAAATTCCAGCCCTTCAGACAGAAATTTTCCATGTGGAGTCTTTTCCTCAGGCTTTTTTTTTTTTTTTAATTTCAGCCAATATGGTTCAGCTGTTTTCAAGAAAGAGGCTTGGGAACAAATATGTTGTTTTTCCCATGTTAAAATATTCTGCTGACATTTGCTTTGAAAAGCAGTAGCATCCTCATGCTTTGAAGCAGGGATTTCAAATTTAGCAAGCAACTGCCCTTTATGTCAAGGATGTCTCCTACAACTTCCCCATGAAAACCTACCCAAAACGGATCATGTTAAAAGCCTTTGAAAAAAATAACAGCTTGCATATGTTCATTAGAAACATCTTTCATTTCAGCAGTTAAATTCTTTTAGAAGATTATACAAACACTGAACATACTCCAGCCTGGGAGTATGGTGTATGTATATTCTCGTTAAGTACAACTCTGCATTCCTTGAGTTGGGGCTGACCACTGATCTGAGAACAGAGCACCTGCTTCTCCTGTGACCCCAATGACATCTTCTGTAGGGTGCGGGGCAGGGGGTCACTTGATCTGAATAAAAAGGGGGTAACTGCCCTACCAGGGTGCAAGTGTGCTAGTGGGAGTAGACTGGAACACGGATCCTCTGAAGAAGGGGCAGTGCCTGGGTCTGAAGAGACAAGGGAGAAACTGGTATTAGGAGTTGAGTGAGACTGGCGTAGAACCCAGAAGTGGTCTGGAAGTACTTTCAGTCTACTTCCGGGTCCACCAGGGAGCATTCAGGGGGGCCTTCTTGTGCCCCCAGGACTCAGCGATCATCCATGGGGGAACCAGTCACTGGTGGCACCAGTCACTGAGCTGGGGGACTAGGAACCAGTGAGATTAAGGAAAGAAGAGAGGGTAGTGATGATAGTAGGGTTATGCAAAACAGCACTGTTTTGTTTCGAGTTCAATTTCACTGTTTCCTTAGAGGAGCATAGTGAACAAGGCAACATACCGCTGGAGGAGTAAGGCAGAAACAGCGTAAAGCAAGAAAATTAAGCCTAGGAGAATTAGGTTCTATCCCTGCTGTGTCCCACAGTTCTATGCAACGCTGGGTAAGGGAATTAAATCAAACTTTCCTTAAGACATAACCAATTCTGTATTCTTCATACTCTGGATACCCAACTTGAGGCTCTAGGATCTCATTTCTAGAAGTGCTAAGCTACAAATGGAATGATGTGTTTGAACATATAGACCATGTCCCCATAAGTGGGAACATGTGTTTTTCCGGGAACAGGTAGTAGCAGCACAACTTGTGCCACTGCTACTTGTGCCTGGGAAATGCCTGTGCCATGCACGCTCTGGCATGCAGCAGGTTACCCTGGGTGAGGTGGGGTAGGGTAGGCTGGGGCTAGCAACTGTGCTGGCCCCACCTTCCTTACCTGAGGTCCTGGGGGCCTCAGGGAGCTGCAGCCATGGTGCTTCTGCAGGACGGAGCCTGGCTGGCAGCTAGAGCATGGCTCCAGCCAACCAGGCCCCAGTTTTGGGCAGCGTGCGCTGCCACCACGTGCACCACCCCGCGGAGTTTTTTTGGCGTGGCTTTTTTACCCTGGGATCTCCCAGGGTCAAGAAAACACCCCGTACTACAACGTAGTAGCATGAGAAACGCTTGCATATGTGGTGTGTGGTGCTGCAGACAGGTCTGCGGCACCACATACCACACATGCACACTCACCTGGATATGGCCATACAGTGCTTTATAATGCTGTATAACATCGCTCAATAAATGATCACTGTATATTCTGTTCAGGGAATGAGGCAAAAATTCTTCAAGAATCATAGTATGTGATCAACTAATTAAAGAGTGCATTATGCCTACGCACAAAAAGGCTGAATCAAAGTTTTACAAGCAGTCCCAACTTGGGCATTTCCTACCTGCTGAGTGCTGAACTCTGCAACCTTAATAGTGCTCTTTAAACATGGCTTCTTCCTGTGTACACAGTGTGCATGTTGCTTTTATGTGCATACGAATGGCTTTTTTATTACAAACTATTTATGTTATATACTAGCAAGTGCAATTACATTGATTATCTGATCACATAAATTAAGTAGTAAAGATAATTTCATCTATCATCAGCATGGCTTTATTTCTGGCATCACATTAAATAGTTAAATTTTAAAAAGATTAAAATCAAAAGCCTTTTAGAATTCAAGACGGAGCTTAAACTGCAATAAAGATCTTCTTAATTAGGATCAAAATCAGTCTGCCAGTATTTTATGTATTCTTTCTGGGTAGTGTTGTATTTTGCCTAGGTAAAAAAATAAAAAATAAAATCATCAAATGTGATGCTACTGAGGCAGAAATAGCACAAGACAAGGATATCACCTGTGACTTACTGTACTAGATGCTGATGGAATAGCCTTTAATCTTTAGCTTTTGAAATCCAATCAGACAACCCCAAACTTTTAAATATCTTTTAATTATACACTCCCATTCCTAATACACAATACAAATTACTGCTAGCAGGAAAATCTCACAAAAACTCTGTTTTTTATGGCTATTGCAAGAAATTTCAATTAGTACATCTCACTGTAGTAAATAAGCATCACAAGAAGGTTATTGTGATTTTGACCATCTGGGGTTATGGATCTTAGAAAACCTTTTTAGGAAAAAAGCCAAGACATCCTCAGGCAAATCCCATTCTAGACTCCACAGTTACGGAGACTCTCACCTACGGGAGATTTGGCAGGGTTGTGCAGGCTTGTATCCTCAACAGGAAAGAGATAACAGCTTGGTGCAGAGATGATGCATGGCAGCATGTATGGAGCAAGTATTGTTGGGGACAGGGTAGATTAGGGAACCAGCACCTGCAAATATCTTTTCATGCTTCTACCAATGCTTTTACCATTATATGCACTGCAGAGCTTACTCCAACAACTCGGCTGGAGAAGACTCCATGAGAGGCTTCATGGCTAGCATCTGTTGGGATGAAGATTCATGTTTGCTTTTCCCTACTGGAATCTCCCCAGGCCTCAACCTGCTATTCTAAGCTAGGCAACGGCCCTGGGTTTTATCCCCCTGTGATTACCAGAGGGATGCAGAGCACATCATTTGCTATTAGCTCCTTAATACTTTCAAAGTTATCCATATTCTTACTTTTAAATGATTTTGTTTGATTGGATATTTTTTACACAATGAATGTATCTACACATTCAATTAGTGCGGCATGATAAACTCTGGCACAGTTTGCACCAGAGTTAACATCTCCTGGGTGTAATGTCTACATGTGTGCCCAGGACTACAGTAGTTTGAGCCAGGGTGGAGCAGCCCCGGACTAGCAGCAGGCTTGGGGGGTCAGCCCTGGGCATCAGGCAGTGGAGGGGCTGGCTGAGGCAAAAAAGTGCCCAAAGAGCGGAGCTGTGTAGCTAGATGGCAGGCAGGGGCCTGGCCCCCTGCTGCCTAGGCCTAATTTACTCCTAGGTTAGCATTTGCATGTGCATCTAGGCACAGTTATTTTCTCCACTGTAACAAAGTACTGACCCAAGAGTATTATCATACGGCCGAGTTAATTAGGTCACTGCAGCCTAATACCATCGCACATATAGACTGTGACACTACCTACAGCAAATTACTCTACTGCACACTTAAGCGCATGTGTAGATGTATCCAATGATTCCCAACTCACTGACAAGGGTTAATATTTCACTTTATATTGGAACATTTTTTAAGAGGTGCCTTACACTTTCTCATCTTCCCCGTAAAACACTCAACCACCGCTTTGTACAACTAGGAAATCTTGTTATAGAAAAATATCAATTAGTATCACACAATGAGGATAATGGAAGACTTATTCTATCTGTACCAGAACAACCAGAGTTATTTTCCTCAAACAAATTGATAGCTCTTGTTTCCATTATATTTTAGCAATTCCAAAGTAGGTTAAATTTGAACTGTAAACAACTAATTATTGATTCTCTCTAAAATGCATTAAGTTACATAAAGTTCCTCTTCCCCTCCTCACATTGTATCAACATGATCTTAAACTAAAAGAACTCATCCCTCCAGTGTAACATACTATGGATGAAATCCTGCAAACATCTGTGCTCATGAGTAACATTGTCATGTAAGCAGATTCACAGAGGTTTTCCAGAACAGGTTGTATAAGAAACTATAGTGTAATATCACTGCAACTGAGTCAACTAACTGCTTGCTTTGATATATGGTAATGCTTTATCAAGTTTGCCAGATGCTTTATAGATTCCCATGTTAGTCTGATATTACTGCCCAACTAGGAAAAGCATTTAAGGAAACATCCATCAAGAGACTCAATTTTGTTCCATCACATGATTACTTTACTTACTCCAGTCTTTTCATCAAAGATTTTGATTCCTCCAAAGGAGACGGTTAGAAAGATTTTCTGTTTATGTTCTCCTTTTGAACGAGCGGCAGCAACAATTCCCTGTAGAGACAAAAATTGTTGTGTTGGTTTCATCATTTTTTTAGTTTTGCTTTCTGGTAAGTATACCACGAAAAGGACTTCAGTAGCGAAGCTGAACACAGACTCTTCATTGCTTTGTGAAGGCACAATTTGAAGCCTGATCCAGGGACACTGCCACTCTTTTTTACTCATTTTTCTCATGCTCCTCAGCCCATGTCAACTGAACTCTCTGGTCATTTCTCAATGGCAGTAGTGTGCATACCCAGTTCAGTACAAAGCCCTACCCAGTTCTCTGAGCTGGTTAATACTCCCTACAACTTGTTATTATTTGAGCTAATAATGGTAACCCATGATTTGAGCTAATAATGGTAACGGGGATGTAGAGGGATGGTTAGGAAGGCCAAGGCAGAG
>NW_017728993.1:12684411-12686695 GCF_001723915.1 Gavialis gangeticus | reverse complement strand
GTCCCTTCTGACCCTAGAAACTATAAAACTATGAAACTATTTCTATCAAGCATTTCCCTCAAGTTTTTTTTCTGTTTATTTTTTTAAAAACAAAAAGAAAAAAACCCAAACCTCCCCCCTAGTGCTCCCCTTTATGAAGGAGAACAATCTTGAACGAGCAAACCGAGCATTCATTTCTGAAAATCTTCCTTGCAAATGTGCTGACTGAAAAAAAATGAGACGATTGCTTTCATAAGCTTACCCTATAACTGGAGTCTGCCACATAGAGGGTGCATTTGCTGCCTGTGTATTATGCACACTACTGCCAGTGAGAAATGACCAGGGACCCACACAGCAATTTCTCCTTAAAATTGTACTTCTAACACTTACAAGTGCTACCAGCCTGAGGGGGAGAGGAGACCGAGGGGGGATGGCCAGACTGTGGGGGACAGGAGTCCAGGAGAGTCAGCTGTACTTCAAAGGAGCCTTATTGAGAGTGCAGGAACAAACTATCCCAGTGCTCAGGAAGACTAGCAAGTATAGCAGAAGACCAGCTTGGCTTAGCAGCGAACTCTTCAGTAAACTAAATCACAAAAGGGAAGCATATAAGAAGTGGAAACTTGGACAATTAACTAGGGAAGAATATAAGAGCACTGCTTGGACGTGCAGGGATGAAGTCAGGAAGGCCAAAGTGCAATTTGAGTTGCAGCGAGCAAGGGATGTGAAGGGTAACAAGAAGGGTTTCTACAAGTATGTTGGTAGCAAGAAGAGAATTGGGGAAAGTGTGGGTCTTTTACTGAATGGGGGAGGTAACCTTGTGACAGAAAAAGCTGAAGGGCTCAATGCCTTTTTTGCCTCAGTCTTCACAGGTAAGGTCAGCTCCCAGACTACTGCACTGGGCCGCACAGTTTGAGGAGGAGGTGAGCAGCCCCCAGTGGTGAAAGAACAGGTTAGGGCCTACTTAGAAAAGCTGGATGTGTACAAGTCCTTGGGGTCAGATACCATGCACCACAGGGTGCTGAAGGAGTTGGCTGATACGACTGCAGAGCCATTGGCCATCAACTTTGAAAACTCATGATGATCAGGAGAGGTCCTGGTTGATTGGAAAAGGCAAACATAGTGCCCATATTTAAGAAAGGGATGAAGGAGGATCCAGGGAATTACAGACCAGTGAGCCTCACCTCAGTCCCTGGAAAAATCATGGAGCAGAATCTCAAGAAATCCATTTCTAAGCACTTGGAGGGGAACAAGGCAATTCGGAATAGTCAGCATGGATTCACCAGGGGCAAGTCATGCTTGACCAACCCGATGCCTTCTATGCTGAGGTGACTGGCTCTGTGGATGTGGTGTACCTTGATTTTAGCAAGGCTTTTGATACAATCTTCCACAACATTCTCGCAGGCAAGCTAAGGAAGTCTGGGCTGGATGAATGGACTGTAAGGTGACCTGAAAACTGGCTAAAACCTGGGGCTCAGAGAGTAATAATCAAAGGTTTGATGTCTAGTTGACAGCTAGTATCAAGTGGAATACTCCAGATGTTGATCCTGGGGCCAGTTTTGTTCGATGTCTTCATCAACAACCTGGAAGATGGCATAGAGTGCACTCTCAGCAAGTCTTCAGATGACACCAAGCTGTCACCAGGGGAATAGTAGCAAACAACTGGAGGGTAGGGCTAGGATTCAGAGTGACTTAGACATACTGGAAAATTGGGCCAAAAGGAATCTCTCGAGCTTCAACAAGAACAAGAGCAAAGTCCTGCACTTAGGACAGAACAATCCCATGCGCCAGTACAGGCTGGGGACTAACTGTCTGGGCAGCAGCTGTGTAGCAAAGGACCCGGGGGTTACAGTGGACAAATAAGCTGAACATGAGCCAGCAGTGTGCCCTTGTTGCCAAGAAGACTAGTGGCATACTGGGCTACACTGGTAGGTGTGCTGCCACTAGGTCAAGGGAAGTGATTATTCCCCTCTATTCAGCACTGGTGAGACACATGTGGAGTCCTGTGTTCAGTTTTGGGCCCCCCACTACAAAAAGGAGGTGGACAAATTGAAGAGAGTCCAGTGGAGGGCAACAAAAGTGGTGAGAGGGCTGGGACACACGACTTATGAGGAAAGACTGAGGGAACTGGGCTTATTTAGTTTACAGAAGAGAAGACTGAGAGGGGACTTAATAGCAGCCTTCAACTACCTGAAGGGAGGTTCAAAAGAGGATGGAGCTGGACTGTTCTCAGTGGCGGCAGATGACAGAACAAGGAGCAATGGTCTCAAGTTGCGGCAAGGGAAGTTTAGGTTAGATATTAGGAAGA
>NW_017728993.1:12666791-12679411 GCF_001723915.1 Gavialis gangeticus | reverse complement strand
AACATTAGGAAGAATTTTCATACTAGGATGGTGGTGAAGCACTAGAACAGGTTCCCCAGAGAGGTGGGAAAGCTCCATCCTTGGAGGTTTTTAAGACCCAGCTAGACAAAGCCTTGGCTGGGATGATCTAGTTGGGGATGGTCCTGCTTTGAGTAAGGGGTTGGACTAGATGACCTCCTGAGGTCTCCTGCAACACTAACTTCCTACGATTCTATGATTCAGACTAATTTAGTGTCATTAAAGGAGGCCAGGACTCTACCACTCTTACCCTGGGAGAATGCCCTCAACACTAGGCATACTTTCTCTTGCTTGCTCACCCACTGATATCATGAATCTTGCATTTTTTGCTGCACAGTAGCACAGCTCCATTAGAAGGGGTGAAGTGTGTCCACAATCTAAATGTAATCTTGATCCTGGTGGAACAGTATAGTCCTATGGGAGGTGATATATGAGGGTCTATAAACCCAGCTTCTCACTTCCTGGGCAAGTCTTCAAACTACTAGATCAGTGGTTTTCACCCTTTTTAAAGGAGTGTAGCTCTTCTGGTAGGTACCCCTTCTGGAGCATACCCCCTTCCAGACCGGGGGGGACAACCGGCTGGACGCAGTCGGCAGCACACAGCGTCATGAGGAAGCAGCAGCGCAGAGCGGTGAATGGCAATAGCGGGAGGCAGGAAAGCAGCATGTGGCAGTGGTGCTGAGTGGTGAATGGCAGCAGTAGGGGGTTGGGGAGCTCACACAGGGCTGCCAGCACCATTCAGCACTCCGTGCTGCTGCTGCATCCCTGCACCACCATGCGTATCCTCTGGGGCCGTCCCAAGTACCCCCAGTTGACAACCTCTGCACTAGGTTATTGTGTACAGATTATATATACAGGATAAGCAATCTTTTTTCTCCACTTAGTGCAAGTATTTTCTCTGACACCTAAAGCATGTTTAGCAGATTGGGCCCTTCAGAAGACTTCAGTATTGGTGTGCCTGCTTTGTGAACCCCAAATAGATGCTGGCAGAGATAGGTGCCAAGATGTGTTGCTCAGCCAAGATGGCAGATGTTGTGGACATGTGCAATAGCAGGATGCAAGGTACTTACAGACCCTTATACTGGCAGGGGTCTTGTGGATCACTCAGACACCTAACTTCTACCCAACGTGCTCTTCAATGATTTTTTTGAGATCTGGTCACTGTCTGCTGCTTCAAAATGCTTTGCAAACATTAAACAATTGATAATAGTCACACCAGTAAGTATTTGTATCCCCGTTTTACATATAGGGAAGTGGGACATGGAAAGTTTCAGTGACTTATCCAATGCCATACAGCAAATTAATGCCGGAACCAGTGTTAACATTCAGGAGTTGCTAGTTCCCAAGTTCCCCACAGATCATAAGAACAAGCTGCCTCTAATGGAACTTGACCAAAATGTGGAAGGTAACATTTCAACAGAAGGACATGAATATTAAAATGAAGAGGAATTATTTCCTCACAGAAAATGGTAAAAGCTCACAGTACTAGCTCTAAAGACAAGTATATGAATTTGTGAGGCCACCTGTTCTTGATAGCTCTAGTCATCTCACAACGTTATTTAGGCAAGTCTCTCCATTATGCTAACAGGCATCAAGCATCATGGAGATATGGAAATGGTACTCCTATGAGAGACAGAGAAAAAAGCCAGCCTAGCTTCATAACCTCGATACGTCTCCCAAATCGCTCGTCGGCAGATGGAACCAAGGAATGAATGGAAAAGGGACCACAGACAGATGAATAAGATTAGAATTTTGTGGCAGATGCTGTTTTGAGAAATTAAGGACCCTCCTTTTAAAATGGATTAATTCCTTCCCATTACAAAATGCTCATACCTTTCTTTTAAATTATTCATAAGGAAAAAAAAATAAATTGCTGAACCATGAGAGGTGTGTTGTACACCACTGTTCATTCATGCTGCTTTACATCACCAACAATCTCTTTTCCCTGGTCTGCATGCTGTCTGCCTCATCTATAAAGCCTTTCAGGGTGGGGCCTTAGTCTACATTGAGTGCTTTCAAACCTAGCACATAGTGTGCACTATTTCTTGGGGTTTTTGTCTATGAAAACCAAAAATTTGCCACCCAACAAATCATAGTTTCATAGTTGGTAGGTTTGGAAGGCACCTCAGCAGATCATCATGTCTGACCTCCTGCTATGGGCAGGAAAGAGTGCTGGGGCCAAACAACCCCAGGTAGGTGATTATTTCCTTTTGAAGACCCCCCAGGGTAGGAGTGAGCACCACTTTCCTTGGAACTTGGTTCCAGATCCTAGCCACCCTGATTGTGAAGTAGCGCCTCCTGACATCTAGCCTGAATCTACTTATGGCTGTTATTTCTTGTTACTCCCAGTAGTGCTCGGGGGAACAGGGACTCTACCATAGCCTGCTGGTTCCCCTTGGCCAATTTGTAGATGGCCACCAGATCCCTTCTCAGCCTTCTTTTGTGGAGGCTGAACTGGATCAGGTCCCATAGCCTCCCCTTATAGGGCCTGCCCCACTGCCCCCTGATAATGCGGGAGGCCCTCCTCGCCATGCTGTCCACATCCCTCCTGAAGTGCAGCACCCAGAACTGGACGCAGTACTCCAACTGCAGCCTGACCAGTGCTGCACAGAGGCGGAGGATCATCTCCTTGGACCCGCTTGATATGCATCTGTGGACGCGTGACAAGGTGCGGTTAGCCTTCCTGACTGCATCCCTACACTGCCGGCCCATGTTCATCTTGGAGTCTATAATGACACCAAGATCCTTTTCTGCTCTGCACTGACGAGAAGGGAGTTCCCCAGCCTGTAGGTATGGTGCTGGTTCTTCCTCCCTAAGTGCAATACCTTGCACTTGTCGGTACTGAAACCCATCCTATTCTCATCTACCCACCCCCTAACCTGTCTAGATCTAGTTGCAGCCTGTCCCTCTCCTCCATCATGCCCACTTCTCCCCACATCTTAGTGTCATCTGCAAATTTGAACAAGATGCTTTTCACCCCCTCGTCCATGTCACTAAGGAAGATGTTGAACAGTGTGGGCCTGAGGACAGAACCCTGGGGGACCCCACTGCCCACATCTGTCCAGGATGAAAAAGACCCATCCACCACCGCTCTCTGGGTGCGGCCCTCCAGCCAACTTGTGACCCAGCTGACTGTGTAGGCACTGATGCTGCAGTCACCTCATTTTTTAATGAAAATGGGGTGAGACAGCGTTGAAGGCCTTCCTAAAGGCCAGAAAGACTACGTCCACTGAGACACCTGCATCTAAGGATTTTGTGACCTGGTCGTAGAAGGCCACCAGGTTGGTCTGACAGGACCTGCCTCAAATGAACCCATGTTTATTGCCCCTAAGTATAATGCCCGCTGTTGGTCCCTCGCAGATGTGCTCCTGGATAATTTTCTCAAAGAGCTTCCCCAGAACTGAGGTAAGACTAATGGGCCTGTAGTTTCCTGGGTTCTCCTTCCTCCCTCTTCTGAAAATGGGGACCACACTGGCCCTTTTCCAGTCGTCCAGCATCTCACCAGAGCACCACGAGTGTGCCAGGCGTCCTGCAATGACCTCTGCTAATTCCCTCAGTACTCTGGGGTGGAGATCATCAGGACCTGCTGATTTGAACACATCCAGTCCCACCAGAAGTTCCCTGACTAGGTCCTCACTGACCCTGGGCCTGGCAGTGCTTCCCCAGGGGGTGGTTCCTGCTCATAAAGATGGAGGCAAAGAAATTGTTAAAGAGGTTAGCTTTTTCATCTGGTGTGTAAATTCCCAACTCCAGTTTTATGTCAGCATAACTCTAGTGATTTCAGTAGTTAATGTTGATTAACACCACCATTGTGTACAGCAGGACTTTGTTTAGAAAGCCAACACTGAATATCATAACATTGAATAATTTTGTTACTTGAAAATGGCTGAAAAAAAAGAATCCATATTATTGATTGGTTACAATTGATATTATTGAATAGTTATGTTTAGTAGGGTTTTGGGAAGAAGACTGAAATAAGGAAGCTAAGTAGAAGATCTTTGCTGGATTCAAAATCTCTGAGCGTGTTCTTTGTTGGAACCATATTAGATCTTCAACAGCCAAATGCTCAATAACTGAACAACACTTAACTTCCCACCAAAACAAATTTCCAGCGTTCCCAATACTCACTCCCCATCGCTCCTGCTTAACACTCACCATAAACCCTCTCACAGTGCCCAAGGTGGAAAAAGAATCGCACTTACGGGTCCACTAATTTCCTCTTCTTGCTGCTCAATGAGTGTGAGAAATGACTCAGAGAGATGCACCCTAGCAACTTCCTTAAAAACCTAACTTCTATGCTCCTCATAAGTACCCCTCCTGACCTTGACAGCTTCCAGCCCACTTCAGGTCTCCTCTTGTTGCTGCTTCATCCTCTCCATCCCCAAACGTTTGAAACTCTTCTGCTATTTATCATGCCCTTCTTTCACAGCACCCCCAAATCATCACTGTTCAACAACCCAGTTCTTCATTTTGCTATGCAAGACCTTGTTGCTTCCTAGGTCTATTACCAGCACAAGGTACTGGTCGCTCTAGTGTTTGGCAAAGACCAGCTGGGAACTCAGCAGAAGTTAAAACCCAGACTGTGTATATGGGTGCCAACTGTTGCCAATCATGATGATGGTTTTGGGGAGGCATAAAACTAACTCATTTTACACATGCCATCAAATAACCATTAAGGTGTCATTTTGAATCTGAAACTTAAATTTGCACCGAAGACAAACTGTATTAAGTCTCCTGCAAACCGAATTCTTCAAACCTGCATTCTCTTGGACTCTAAATAAAGAATATGAAACACTGAACTGCTATATTTATAAATTATATCTATTAGAGAGATTTATTGCTACCAAACCATCTTACGAGTTTGCTGTCTGGAATTTCAAAGTAAACTCATTCATTTTATATCTTTAGCATATCCAGTTGCTAGGGACAAGACTTAAACCTTCTAGAAAGGAAAGATCAGAGTTTACAAGTCACATCTAGTAAGAAAAAAATAATGTGACTAAATATTACTCTCACATTCATGCATCAGATCTTTTTTTTGTCTCCAACCATTTTCAAGTAACAAAATTATTTAGTCATGATATTCAACGTTGGCTTTCTAAACAAAGTCCTGCTGTACACAATGGTGTTGTTCATCAAGATTAACTACTGAAATCACTGGAGTTATGCTGACATAAAACTGAAGTTGGGAATTTATACAGACTTGACCAAATTTTTATATATCTTGAAAATTTCAGGGATAGCACAGAATTGAATTTGACATCCCAGTGTCATGAAAGGAGGAATAAAATTCAAATTAAAATTCTCTCTCTGATTCTGCAATATTAAATATTAAAAGTTACACTGCACCTTGAGTTTCATCATGGAATCTTGACATAACTTGTCTCCTCGTGCTGCAGAAACCTCATCTATCCCAATCAGTTTTGCTTTGTATCGGACACCGTCACCTTTAAACCTCTTTATTAAAGTGGCTTCACTGCGATCCTGACCTGAAAAGACATAAGTGAACATTTGAAATTGGCATGGTTGTCAAGGAAAAATAAATACATGTTCATGGTTAGGACAAAGGTTAGATTTATGCTCTGACCTCAGTACCTGAGTATGTGAGAATTTGAATAAATTAGGAGAAATTTACTAGTCCAATAAAACCCTTTGGCCCCATTTTCCTCAAAAGAATACACAGTGGGATTGTTAGTGGAGGAAATCTTCTGCATTAAATTTGCAAGCCAATTAGGTTTACAGAAATAAGAGATGAACTTGAATCAAACCCCAAGGATCTGAATACTTCTGAACTGTGTGGGGTGTTTTAATCCCTATTCACCTGAGAATTTTGCATCTTGAAACCAACACTAAGAATAAGAGGATACTGCTTGTCTGTAGACCAGCTTGTGTACCAGTAATATACTGTCAAGTCTGCATTTTATTATAACTGTTTGACTTAGTGGAAAAGAAATAGATCATATTGTCAGCTCATACACTTTTGCTGTTCCAAATTCATGGTAAATCCTGCTTTCTGGTAGTATTCTTTCTGTTTCTTGATACATAGTAACAGCATAAATGCTAACAGAAAATCACTTAGAGTCATTCAGAGCGGCCAGAGACGGAAGCAGTGAAATTCTTATTAAAAAGGAATTGCTTTTGAGTGAGATAGTTGGGTGCAGAGAGGGCCACTTTGCTAGTCATGCTAATCGTCCTTGCTCCAAATAACCTACAATTTAAATAAATAATCTAACATAGACACATACTTTTGAAAACTATGCAGTTTTAACTGCTTTTTAAAAGTTGCTTTGGGGGCAGGGGTTTAAAAATGCCTTCTGCAGTAGCAAGAGAAAAAGTAATATTGGTTTTGTGCAACTGCCTTCTAATACACAAAAGTTCAGAACCTTTTTTTTGATAGGGACTTGTCCAATAGACAGAGCAATCGGTTGTAGTATTAATGAATGTCTGCTGACTCAACTAATGTTTATGCACATATCAAAGCAATTAGTTTTCTCCTGTCTGCATAAATATATGTGATTAAGTCCTTACAATAGTTTCATTGGGAAAAACACGAATGCATGAAATAAGGAACACTTGCAAACAAAATCTCTCATTTGAATTCTCCTTCAGCCACAGTATTCGCAGGCATCATAGTCTACACTACAAATTAACACTGCAAAATTTGTGTTAAAACATTAAAGCTATATTTAAACTGCAGGAGTTAAAAAATGTAAGTTGGCATCTTTAAATTTGGTTAAGTGTACAAAAATAATTCCCTTTTACGAAAAGTATGAACCCCAAACAATTTTTTATGCACCAAGAATAAACCCCCTACAATGTAAAGGGTCCCAACAAGTGACTGTACCATAATTCAGCAACTTGTCATCTGACTTCCTCCATCAATTAGGCTTCTCCTCCATATTCCCAAAAGGGATTAAACAGAGGGCTAAATCTTCATGTTTCTGAATGACATTTTATTAGAAAATACTAATGGCACATAGATGAAGAGTCAGAAACTGTAAGTAATGTTAAAACTATGCCTTAAAGAAATGCCGAGGCAGATGTTAGTATTGACAGTTAAAAGCATCGAAAGAACATTTGCTACGCTAAGCCCTGAAGAACATCTGGATACACAACAATGCACAACCATATCAGTAGGCTTTCCTATAAGTATTTCACGTGTGTAAACACTATGTCTAGTTGATTTTATTTTGCAGTAAATACAATCCCAATCAAAAAGCATTCTTACCAAGTTTTCAACCTTACACTGTTGTTGTAGCAAAAGGCAGCGTTAGCTAATACGAATATTTCCATCACTCTGGGTTCAGAAACATTTTAGAATGCTTTCTCTTTCTGCTTCGTGATCACTAATTTGCACCCATTCAGATAGCTTCACATTTATATCCATTCTAGCCTTTGATCTGCTTTTCGGAACGTAACCTAATTCACAGCATTAATAGCTGCATTCAAATACAATTTATGGCTCCGTATGCTTACATACAACTCCCATGTCAATTATGTAAATTAAGCATTTATTAAGAAATGTATTAAGCAGAAGAAGATGCTGTTGGATTGATGACTAGTGATGGTTAGCTAGCAGAGCATGATACAGCCATTCTAAGCTGTGGCAGAACAGGCCGATGACCAGAGACTACAAATTCTTGAGTAAAACTCTTAGACAATATCCTCAGAAGCAGTAGAGAAAGCAAATGTAGATCCAAGCTAAATAACAAAGTCAAGTATACTGTGGGAAACAATTATAACACAATATGACCCCTATCAGTTACATTTGTGCCTATACATGCAGTAACTAAAGGCAAGGTAGCTCTTGTTTTACTACTACTGGAATATCATAATCAAGCGCCAAACCATGATTGATTTTATAGCATAAGTGGGGATTTAGTTTTAAGGTGTGATCATCTACGATATGGCTCTTCGGCCCTTGTGCAGTAAGACAGACCATATGCTCATTGAACATGGTACCGTTAAAAGAGAAGTTTATAATGCCTCGGTATAGGCTGGGGACCAACTGGCTGAGCAGCAGCTCTGCAGAAAAGGACCTGGGAGTTACAGTGGATAATAAGTTGAATATGAGCCAGCAGTGTGCCCTTGTTGCCAAGAAGGCTAACGGCATACTGGGCTGCATTGGTGTAGGAGTGTTGCCAGCAGATCAAGGGAAGTGATTATTCCCCTCTATTCAGCATTGGTGAAACCACATCTGGAGTAGTGGGTCCAGTTTTGGGGCCCCCACTACAGAAAGGATGTGGACAAACTAGAGAGAGTCCAGCGGAGGGCAATGAAAATGGTTAGGGGGTTGCAGCACATGATTTATGAGAGGCTGAGGGAACTGGGCTTATTTAGTCTGGAGAAGAGAAGGCTGAGGGAGGATTTAGTAGCAGCCTTGAACTACCTCCAAAGAGGATGGAGCTGGACTGTTCTCAGTCGTGGTGGATGACAGAACAAGGAGCAATGGTCTGTAGTTGCAGCAAGGGAAGTTTAGGTTAGATATTAGGGGAAACTTTCTCACTAGAAAGGTAGAGCGGCTGTGGAATTTCCATTGTTAGGGGTTTTTAAGACCAGGGTAGACAATGCTTTGGCTGGGATGGTTTAGTTGGGGATGGTCCTGCTTTGAGCAGGGGGTTGGACTACATGACCTCCTGAGGTCCTTTCCAACCCTAATTTTCTATGATTCTAATGATAGTTTTTAGTCAGTAACCTGTATGTACCAGAAACTGCAGAAATATGATATACCTGAATTACAAGGCTGAAATTCTCTTTTAAGTTGGTAAGAGGCTTGGGATAGCATTAAACTAAAAAACAGGCAAACTAACCCCAAGTGTTTTTGCAGCTGCTAGAAGCCAACATGTAATTATTGCTCTTTTTAATTCTGTGCAACAAAGGGATCCAGCCTTACTCCCCTCCTCCATTTCCACCCCCTTTCTCTAGCTCCTCTTCAGCTCCCCACTCATATTTCTTTGTGCTTATTCTTCTTCTAATTTCCTCAATACACCTTCCTTTCTACTTGCCCCTCTATTTCGTCTCAAAGACTGTTCTGTAGAAAGAGATGCATCCAGTATCCTAGGCTTCTGTCAGTGTTTTTGTTCAGTTTTAAAGTTGATGAACAACATTTCTTTCCATAACCACCCATCTACTGAGATGTCAGTGTATGATACTGCCTTTCTCCTGCTAAAACCAACACCATGAATGCCTTAAGGCACTGGAGGGTGCTTAGCTAAGTCAGACTTCAGACCTCCAGTGAGCTGCGTTGTGAACAGGTGCCAAGGGCTTTCCAACTCAGCCTGGTGCAGGTCTCAGCAAGTTCTGGGTTCTCAAGACAGGCTGTCAATTGGCCTCCAAATGCAAGAACATACTTTTATAAATTGAAGATTGATATTTCTTAATAGCTTTCTCTGAAATCCCATTGGAAACAGCAGTTTTTAAGTAGATGAATATTAATGAAGTATGAAACCCAACTCAGTAATGCCGAGACCTACCCTGAAGTCAGGTACAGACATCACACTTTTACCAGTATAACTGTTTGGAAACCAGTCTATACAGATAACAGAACAGAAGTTCAACTCACATAGACTGGCTGAAAAATGGCAAAAGTCAGTCTAAGATTCGCCCTCTCACCAAAGGGCAAATGTGTGTACCGTTTGCTACTGATCTAAACTACGTCGCTTACAGAAAACCGTGCAACTCAGATCAATTCCATCTTGGGCTTTTTGAATGTCTGTACCTAGCCCTAGAGTGGATTTGACTATGAACAACACTGTAATGGATTGTCCTGCCCTATTCTGAGGCAAATGCCAAAGGAAAAAAGAAATAGTTCCAAAACACATTTGATTATAAAAATGCAGCCACTTTTCATTATCAAGGTGTCTTTGGTTATAAACAGATATTCATTTCCACCAGTGGAACTGGTAGAAACTTTTCCAGGAGAGGAACTATACAGGCATTTAGCCTGCAGTCGCCCTCTCTCTCCTGCTCTCCACTCCTTCCCAAGACTGGGGCTTGAGGAAGAGCTGGGAGCAGTGGTTGCTGCCTGGACTGGTCAAGCAAGGGAAGGGAACTGTGACACAAAGCCCACAGACTGGGGAACAGATCGGGAACAGCGAGCAGCTGCTCCTTTGCTCTGCTCCTAGTCTCAGCGAGCAGCGTGGAAGGAGCAGCAGGGCAACCCCCCTGCCAGCTTTTCACTCCAGGGACTCCAAAGTGAGAAACAGGCAGGGAACCTACAGTGCTACTCCATCTGCTTGATTTCCCGGTGCCCCGGAGATGAGTCAAGGGAGCAGTGAGACAAAGCCTCCTGCCTGCTTTTCACACTGGAGACTCTGGAGTGAGAAGCAGGCTGGGAGCACCTGGTGACTGCTCCTCCCATCCCCTCCCAGTCTACAGGTGGGGTAGGAGCAGCTGCCTCCCATGCCTTCTCCAGACTGGGGTTGCCCTAGTCTCTGGCAGAGATGGGAGTCTTTCCCTGCAGCTTCACTTCATTCCAGGAGGAGTTCAGCCAGGGGAAAGCATGCAGATGTTCATTCTCTTGGGAGAAACTCTCCCAGAAGTGATTTCTCTCTCATGATAGTCAGGTTTATTCTTCTTCTCAGACTACCTATTTTTTGCCTCGGAAGAAAAAGCTGGAACATCTGTACCCTTATGGCTTCTACCAGCAGAGCATCAATTCTCTCAGTGGAAACTGAACTTCTGCACATGGCCTTTATTAATGTTAGGAAAGAAACATATCACTTGCAGCATATGTATATTGGAAATTCTTCATGGCTCTTTAAAACTTAAATGCACCCTTAACTATGAGGTCTCTGGCTCACCTTTAAGTCATACATGTTTCAGATAGAGCCATTGTTTCTCTATGACTAGGAATGGCATGACACAAGTGGCTCAGAACAGAACCCAAGTCCTGACTCGGATCCGCGATGTGACTAATATAAAAGCATCCCATGATCTGTTATACAACCCAAGGGGAAACTAAGTTATTGCAGACAATCCAAATGGAAACATATTAATATGAGAACAGGAGAGTGAGATGCCTTCAGGATCCCAAACAAGCAAGTGTCGGTTTTAATTTCCTTTAGGAGTTTGCCAGCAATACTGGGGCACAGTGGGGCTGCAATCAGGATAGTGGAACAGCTGCCATTTAACCTACATTTCAATTCAAACACTGACCAGGACCTCCCTAAGTCTGATTATAGCCAACGGTGAGAGATTTTAGCTCGTGCACATATTTCAGACTATTCAACTCCATTCTACACTCTGAATCTCAGAGGTCATCCAAGATTTATCTTCCAGCCTCTTAATATTAGTTGTAACTCTATGTTTCACTGGACTCAATCTCAGACGTGGGTAAGAAGGTTATACACGGTGTCTGAGCTTGGATTCCTGGTCTAACAAAATGAATAAGCTTGTATTAATATAGTAACAATAATATTAAACCCCATTCATTCACCAAGGGACTTTGTAGATGAGTATATTTTATAAACAGGAAAAGAAATTTAATAAACCATTAGAGTAGTAAGCAGTTTCACTGAAGTTTTTTTTTTATGTTAGTATCATGGACTACACATCATTAACAGCATCCAAAAATCTAAACCAATAACCTGGCATATGGCTATATTCTTTATTTAAATTTGTGCATGTCTTAGGGCATAAGGTGAATTTCCTGTGTTTAAGGCTGTAAAAATATAATGATATTATCCATAAAATCAATAACATGCCAGCAGCCAGTTCTCTGAAGAATGACCCACCACTGTCCCTTACACACATAAACTAAGTTGGATCCATTATACAGTCAAATTATAAACCTGAAATCAAATCTCCTTTAGATCCCACAGGGATCTAAACCTATGGCAATCACCATTGTAAACAGTCTACATTTTCATGGAGACAATTAGCATTTTTAGAGCAGCAAGGCAGTAGAGAATATAAAACAGTATGGCAGAATGACCTCTAAAAACAGTATATGCTGAACACTAGAGAGAGTTAATTGATAAATACAAAATGCTTTGCATTCAGCATGTGTTAATGTTGTTCTACTTAGAGATGCGTATACAAGTACACCCAAACAAGTGTGCATGTACACAGACACATAAGTGCATCACATTGGATTTCAATTGGTGTACATTAATACAATTATATTAAAGGAGATATTACAGCAGTTTAAACTTGCTGAATATTTGGTCTAGTCTTATATATAATTATAAATATAAAGTAAAATATTCGTGTCACTTCTTAGGGGTGTATAGAGTGGGTCCTATTCGATTCGGATTTGGCCTGAATTGGGGACAGTGATTCAGTTCATTGATTTGGATCACTGTCCCTGATTCAATTCAGCCGAATCTGAATCTGAAGATTCGATGCTGATTCAGAGAATCAGCAATTCAGACACAGACACAGCTTTAAATGTTTTTTCTATATACCTTGAGATACTAGCACGGCTTGTAAATGCTGTGATGCTGGGCCGCATGGAGCATCCCACAACAGTGCAGGGAGGGCCTCCACGTACTTGGTGACGAACCCAGAAGTGGACTGGAAGTGCTTCTGGTCCACTTCCAGGTCTGGTGCCAACGGCGCTGGGGAGCCCCCCGCGCTTCTGTGGGATGCTTTGTGCAACC
>NW_017728993.1:12655738-12661791 GCF_001723915.1 Gavialis gangeticus | reverse complement strand
GGTCCACTTCCAGGTCTGGTGCCAACGGCGCTGGGGAGCCCCCCGCGCTTCTGTGGGATGCTTTGTGCAACCCAGCATTCCAACATTCATAAGCCACCTGCTACCTAGAGGTATACAGAAAATACATTTCAAGCTGTGTCCATGTCCGAATCGTGAAATCTTTCCAGATCTCTCTGAATCAACTTGGAGGGTTCCAATTCGATTTGGAGAAATTAAAGGGTCCTCTGATTTGATTCAGATTCAAAGATTCAGCCACCAAATTGGGTTGAATCAAATCATGGACCAAGGCTTCGCACAGCCCTATTACTTATATGTTCTGTGCCTTTTATTTTCTTTATACACACAGGTTGCTTACAGATGTGGAAAGAAAAACAGAAACAGTGCTT
Source organism: Gavialis gangeticus (assembly GCF_001723915.1). Taxonomy (NCBI): domain Eukaryota; kingdom Metazoa; phylum Chordata; order Crocodylia; family Gavialidae; genus Gavialis; species Gavialis gangeticus. The sequence continues at coordinate 12,661,405 of NW_017728993.1, read as the reverse complement.
TACTTTCACCTTGGTGCACCTCCATGATGAACACAGCACATGCCCAGAAGAGGCACTGCATCAGTTTGACCTGGCCTGCCCAATGTCTGTATAGATCACATGCTTCAGCAGGGCTTTTTGGTGCTTTTATCTAATAGCTAATTGCATCTACTATTACATAAAAGCACCAAAAAGCCCTGCTGAAGCACACAATCTATATAGACATTGCATCAGTCAGGTCAAACTGATGCATTTCCTCTTCCAGTAAAACTCTGGGCAGGGGTTTTTCATTACTGTCAGAAGTCATAATGGCTATAGTGAAGGAGAAAACTTTTCCCTGACGACTTTGCAAGCATCCAGGATCAGATCTAGAAAAAGCAAAACTCAAAACTATCATCATCAGCAGGTTACTGAAACATCTCAGGCACCAGAGTCCAAATTACTTCCCAGTTGCTTCTTGGTATGGAAAGGTAGGCTGGTGAAGGATACATATGCAAAAAACACAAACTACATAAATTACTAATGTCTGTTATATTTTGTAGTTTTCCCCCTTTCCCTCCTATAGAACTGGGATGCAGCTAGTAAAGAATGTCTGGTTTCCTAATTTCTGCACCTAGACTGACTTCTCTGGGAGTAGAGTTACTAAAAATTAGGGTGATATTTCTACAATAGCAATATCCACCAAGGATATTGAGATGAAGAAAGAATAGCTTTTCTCTTTCTTAATACAATAGCATTTTTAACAGCTCCAGCAAAGAAAGAATATATCAGTATATTAGTAAGTTAAATACAGATGTCAGGCCTTCTCAGTATGTATGCACAAAGTTAGGTAACAAAACAATACATTTTTAAATGCTTATTCACTGTAGTTTGTGATCTAGAGATTTTAAGGCATTTTGCATTACTAGCACATGAATGAAAAAACTGCATATAAAAGTATGTAGACATCCCAATTCTTGGAACCAAAGTTATAATATAAAGATAAGTAAAGTAGTTTCCCCATTTATTTGGAGTCTGTCGCCTTAGCAGTGATTGGTGACTCTGTAGGCTGGTTACTAGGTGTATGAGTTTCAAAGTTAAATCTATTGAACAGTTCACATATTTTCTTTCTGAAATTAACATTTTGTACTTTACGTAGGTACTACCACAGAATGAGATGTACACTTCATTGCATTTGTCTCTCCAAAGCTGAAAGGCTGCATGGGCTAGTAACTGATTAAATTATTTCTTAATGGTACAAAGTACTCGTGCCTATGGCAGGAGGACAACCTAATTATTTACTGAGAAGGCTGCAGTGTAAAATCAGGTTTGATTAAACTTTCAGGTAAATCTCAGCGATAGAGAGTTTAGTGCAAGTTTATCAGAGGTGACATTGACTGAACACATACATTCCATGGGCAATAAGTGCAGGGGAAGATGACAAATCATTCACTTTAGTTTTAGCCAAAAGGCTCACTGATCAATTTTATTTTCTTAGATAGACTCTTGAGATGAGAGAATATGGTCACATCCTCAGATATAAAAATGACCAGAAGCTGGATGTAATTAAACTTCCTTCTAGCTTCTTTACCATGTGAGTCTTCATAAATCTTGGAAAGCCACTTTGTCAGTGGAGGCAGAGCACAGGCAGGCTTCATGGTGCAGAAACAAGTTACCATAGCAAATTCCTCAGTGACTTTCCAAGAAACCAAAGAAGCTCCCCAGGATTTAAGCAAGAATTCAGTTTGCTGTGCCAGGTTTACAACAAGCACCTGGGAATTATAAAGCACTAACCTGGTCAAAAGTTAACTTTAAAATTGATGTAACTTCACTGTCAGTGACTGTTAATAAAAATATACCTTCTAAACAAGGCAGGGTATCAGAGGATCTTCCTCTTCAATACCAAGAATAGAACTGAACACAGTGGGCACATTTATACATGCTGTCAATGCGATATAGGCTTACTGCATAGTAAGTCTTTCCTAGGAGCACATCTACACATGTACTCACCTGGGAACAAATCTGCTCCCAACAGGAGCATCCTGCTACAGAGCTTCTCCTGCCCTAGCCCTGCCCCTGCTGCAGCAGCCAGAAGGAGCTCTACAGTCCACTGGAGTGCTAGCCCAGGGGCTGGCAGGGGGTATGGGGGACAGTCCTGATACACACAGGGCCAGGAGAGCTTTGCTGGAGTTATCCTGATGTGCACAGGGCTGGGAGTTAGCAGAGCTATCCCAGCCCCATGCACATCGGGACACACAGCTGCCAACAAATCCCATGCCCAGCAAGGTTTCCCTGCTCAGCAGAGGTCTTGCCAGTAGCTACCCCAGGAATGGGACAGGTTCGAGCCCAGCCCTGTGCTGGTCAGGGAATCCCTACCCAGCAGGGGGCTCACTGGCACCTGCCCCACAAGCTGCCAGTGAGCCCCTGGCTGAGCGGGGAAGCAGAGAGCATTACAGTCTTTCACTACCCTAAGCCTCCTTAGTCCCGAGGCTGCTCAGCTCCTACAGGGAGCTGAGAGCCACCCAGCACCAGAACAGGGTTGGCAGAAAGTGACCCCATTCTGGTGCTGATCAGCTCCCAGCTCTAGCATCAGGACCGGGGACAGAGAACTCCCCCTTCCCCTATGGCCCACTGCTGGTGTGCCTGCCAGGAGCTCTTGGTCAGTTTCTCTTGGTCAGTTTCTTGCGAATTGATCAGTTTCTATGTGAGTGCTACCATGCAGTAACTACTGTGCAGTTGACCTAATTAACTAAGTGCACAGTAGACTAATTTACTGCACGGTAAATGCCACACATGTAGATGGTGACACTTTATTGCATGGTAGATTAGACTATTGTGCAGTAAACTGCCTTGTGTAGACATGCCCAGTGATAATTTTTGTTTTCTCCAAGCATTTCAAAACAAGAACATATTATTTAAAAATAATCCTTATATAAGAAAAAGTAAGTAAGGATGCAAATCAGTTCCTTTCTTACCTTCCTGCCGGCACCTGAATACAGGATGTGATTTCTGATATATCACTAATATCTACAGACTTTATAGGAAATTGAAAAGAGCACTACTGAATAAATAGGGAATAAACCAGCACTGCTTGAAGGATGAATTAGACTGTATAGTAATATTTTCCATGTCTATAGTTCTGTGATTGATTTTGCAGTCATCCTAAATTAGTGTTAATTTGTACATAGCACTTGGTACGATAAAACCCTGGGATACATTCTCAGCTCTGGTTGCTTCGGGTTGTGTAAGCAATACAAAGCAGTCTTACAGCAACAACCAAAGCTTCTCTGAAACAAAGAGGAACTTTGGGTTCCATAAAGCTGACCATATATCTATTCCCAATCCTCCACGTAAGGGACAGCACTGGAAGTGGGGAAGGGCGTGCTATAGCAGAACAAGGCAGGGTTGGGTTGCAGGTTCTTTCTTTAGCTGTTGCAAAGATGCTTGAAATTATGCCTGGGACCATTCAGCTCCCAGCCACTGGGGAAGTGGAAACATGGATAAACTTACTTTATTGCCTAACTCTTCTCAGCAGCCCTCAGTGTGAATTTAGAGATGCTGAGGGTCTAGCCTAAAATTTTGAAAGTTGGTCACCAGCAACCAGCCATCTAAATGGATATGTTGGTATCTTCAGGTGTAGCCCGATTTGAAACACCACTTAACTCCTGCGCTTCTTATTAATTTCATGGCAGCTGTGATTGCTCAGTCCCTCTGAAAAATCAGGCCCTTTTTACTTATATGCCTATCAATGAATTTAGGTGCCTAATTTTATTAAACTAGATTTTAATGAAAAGGATGGTAACTAATGCAGAACACACACACACACACACACACACACAGCTCCCCAAACTCACACTGTGACACACCAATGCAAAATCTGCACTTCAAAGTATACACATGCATTCTGTTAATGATTTCTGGCTATCAGACAGTTTGGTTATTTCGTATGTGTAAAGGGAGAAAAGGGAATAAAGCATTTCACTTCACATAAATGCCAAATTCTCACACCCCTCTGTGGGATGTGCTAACTCCCCAAGGGAGTAGAAAGAATAAGTTAAGAAAGGTTTCTGTTCTGACAGGTGTTGACAAATTTTTCACACATGGTCAAAGAGGAAAAAAAATCCTTCCTTTCCGAACAGCTCATCTCAGAAATTAAAACTACCAGAGGAAAGAAAAACAGACCAACTACTGTAACATCAGGACACAGCAACCCAATAATTTACCCTCTTTCAGACAATCACAGCAAACAGGGCTGCGGAACAAATTGGATACGGGGGAAAAAAGCAGTGTGCCTTTCATTTTTCTTCCCTGCTCTGCAAGGGTCAGATTTGAACTGAGACTGACAGGATACTCAACAGATTCAATAGCTGCTGCCTATTCCCTGAAACCACCCAGTTAACCAACTCAGTCTCCCCCATCCTCTCTCCCCCCCTCTTTTTGTGATTCATTGCTTAGCTGGTTGCAGTCTCTTCACATTTGTTTTATGTGTCCTGTGAAACACAGGATTTTATGGATTCACTGGGAATGAGTGACTGTGAAGAGTTGCAGTTTGTTTTAGGACATGCAAGTCATTTGGTATACTTCCAGTTCTGATTAGAGTAGCTAACCTTAGCAAACCAGGGTAGCATCTGAAAAAAAGACACGGCTGTGATTCTTTCAGAGAATCCATGGACTGAGGAAGAGGTGCTATATATCAGTGTCAAAGGCAGCATACTGCTTCTCCACCTTTGCCTGCTTCTGTGCTTGGCTGCTACTAATGCTTGCCATAATATCACTGCCCGTGGACTCTAACGGCCCTGATTGATGGCCACTTCGGGAGCTGCACTGTATCTAGCACGGCCTAGGACACCATTTTGTTTCAGAGAACCAGGGTGGCTGGTCCAGGCACATTTTTGGGCCTTCAATGTAACTAGGCTGGCACTATTTCACTGTGTTACCTACACCATAGTGCAGATGAGTTCAACTTCTGCAAAATACAATAGCTGAGCCACCCTTTTGATTATAGTTTGGTTTTGCACCCCACAACAAAGAATTAGCTGGATGTTGATTTACTGTAACGTCCCGCAGCTGGAAAAGTCAAGTCGAAACAGCAAGTTATATTAGTCAGTAATAGCTTGTGTTTGCAGTTGTATTCGCAGAAGGTAAATGAATACTCAAAATCAAATATGATCTTACACAAGTTTTACTCCCTCAAAAAGAAATTGCTTACTTTTTCAACACAGTTATGTTTTTACACCCCTTAGCCCTGCAGTGGCCAATCGATTATATGAAAATTACCTGGATCCTGGTCCTGTTTGCACACTGAGAATAGGATTGCTAATTAAATTCCCAAACAGAGAGTGCTGGGCAATGGTGCTGACTGCAGAGGTGGAACTAATTGCAGCGCTCTCCCCACACAAACTTTACTGCAGAGAGCGCACCCCTGAACAAGGGTCTATCATGGCAGATGGAAATAAGCCCGTTTCATAACTGCTCTTTTTTCCGTCACTTTTTTAAACAGGATCACTTTGGGGCAATACTGCTCGCCTTTGGGCATGGTGGTTCACTCTGGTTACATACAAGCATTTACCGCACCCAGTTTAGGTTTAGGTGGCTTGCTTTAAGCCTTTTAAACCTAACCTGGTAGCAATTCGTGCAGCTATTCACTGCTGCCAGAAGCAGTGTGGGCAGGCTGGGGTAAATCAGGGGGAGGGGGAAGGACTAGGGGGA
>NW_017728993.1:12651573-12655727 GCF_001723915.1 Gavialis gangeticus | reverse complement strand
ATGGGGGTGGGGGCAATTAGTGGACCTTCAGGGAGCTGGTGGGTCTGCAGGGAGGGAGGGTTGCCCAGTCTGGCCCAAGGGATAGCCCAGGTCAGGGTCAGGGAGGTAGGGACAGCACAGGCACAGCCCTGGGGCTGGGGTGAGCAGCTACGCCTTCCCAACCTAGGATCTGTGCTGTGTATGTGTGCAGGCATTTGCAAGACCAAGTTACCCCTTCGGCGGTGGGGTTAACCCTTTCTCAGTCTAAAGGTGGTTCACCTCCTGACGTGAACTAACTTAGATCCGGTGCACCATTTCTGAGGGACATAAGCCCTATGACCACCTGCACAACTAGGCATTCAGATCGACCTAGCCTTGGTTAGGTTGAGCTAAACGTAACACTTGGATGCACCCGGAGTTAGGAGCAAGTTGAAGAGGAGTTGGAAGGTGACACAGAAGGAATATGGATTGGTCTAACGCAGGGGTGGGCAAAATGCAGCCCGGGGGCTGGATGCAGCCCACGAGGCTGTTCTATCCAGCCTGCGGGGCTCCTAAAAAATTTAGAAAATTAATATTAATCTGCCCCTGGCTGCCTGTCATACAGCCCTTGATGGCTTGCCAAAACTCAGTAAGCGGCCCTCTGCCCAAAATAATTGCTCGCCCCTGGTCTAGAGGGAAAACTGCAGATCTTCTGGTCTATCTCCACCCTGTGGGGTTAGTGGTAAATCAGGATTTTATTTAATACTGTGAATATGCTTGTTAAGGTGAAGCAGCAGCTATGTAATTTTTTGCTGTCGAATTTTTGGTAACCAAATAAAAAAAAATCAGCTTTCATTTTCTTTATCTTTATCTAGAGTAAAATACTCTTTTTCAAGCATGAGGAAGTTAAAATTCATGGTTTCAGAAGCTTCCCTGTTAACCTTGTTAAGTAGTACATGACCCCTGAAGGCTGTAATAAATACTCCAAGCAAAAATAATCTACTTGGCAAAAACAGAGAACAACTGGAAAGTATATTTAAAAATAAGGTTAATAGATACACAGCAATTATCCTATCATCTCTTAATACAGTGAGAAAATATATATTTTAAAATTATTTTCTGCCTGGCAAAGTGAAATCCTTACCAGTACTTGCCTGATGGTAGCCAGCTGTATTTTCCTTTTAAAATTGTTTGCATTTTGCAATCTGATGTTTCAGGAAGAAAATTATTTTCGCTTTGGCTTCCCACTGCCTCTCCAACATCACAGAATGTCTCTCCCTGTTGGAGAAGCAATAGGAGGCAACGAGGAAAGCAGCTTTTTTCCTGAGACTTTGCGTTAAAAAAAAAAAAAAATACTGTCAACTTCAAAATTACAACAGTGGCAAAGTGCTTCTTTCAATGTCTTCCTTTCATTTTTGCCTCCTGCTGCCATTCCTATTGTCAAAGTGGCAGCAGGAGGCAGAAATGAAAAGATTACTACCGGCAATCACCCTTTGGCAAAACATTAATAAGAAGAGAAACACCCCTCATCGGAAAAAATTCCAGAGGCTAGAAAGCGGGGTCTGTGCACCTCTTGCACGTTGCACCTTAAAGAGTCAGAGCATTAGAGCAAGTCTTGTATTTCAAGAGCCATATCCACTAACCCACAAACTAACCAAATTCTTGAGGTGCTGCACAATGCACTTAACAGCATGATGCCAAACAATACAACGTTCTTTTAACATTAATAAAAGGAACAAATGAACAGAAAGATCATCTCAAGGAAACCGGATGAGAAGAAAAAAATTACTGAAGAAAACCACTGGAAAAAAAACAAATCTGAAGGCATTTCTGAGAGAGATGTTAGATGAATGAGCTTAACAATAAAGGGGAAATTACTCCAAGGGCCCAACTACCTGCAATCTAAAGTGTCCTCAAAACAGGAAGGGCCTCGAAATAACCCATGGCGAAGAGGATGAAAGACAAATTTACAAATGTTACTAGGCTATTCTGTTAGAGGCTTGAAAACATAGCTCTGACAATGTGAAATCAGTCCAGTATCTAAGAGGCATTCGTTGAACTCAAGAAGATACGGCTGGTCAAGCCAGTTGGCCAATGAGCTTCTCAGCCCTGAACTCCCTGTAAGTAAAAGGAGAAGCCCTGAAAAGGGATACTTATAACAACCTAGACACACAGTGAAAATTCTCTTTGGTACAGAGGTTTTCACACAATCCAGTCTACCCAAGTCAAAAACTAACATCTTCAACCCACTTCCACAGCATGACTTCTTTTAAGAAAGTTATGGCAGGATCTCTGAATGAATCCCATTCACAATCCCTAAGGTGGGACATCAGGGAAGCAGACAGGGAGGGAAGAGATTTTTCATAGCATCGTGTCCTACCCACCATTAACCCTCCTGTTTTCCAGAGGCTGAAGAGTGTGCCTCTTGGGACACCATTAGCCATATCATCCCACCATGTGCCTAGCACGTATTATAAAAAAAGGACAAATACTACCCTTAACTATATTATGCAATCTCAAGGGAGTCACCTGGCTTGTATGGATGAAACTGAGAGCAGGTTTTGGAGGTACAAGTCACACACCGCTATTGTCATGAGCATGGAGTGATGTACACACTGCAGTGATAACAAAGGGGACGTGACCTTCTAAAAGAAGGAAGCCATGCATGGGGTCAAATTCTTCCAGTGCACATTTCTCTCTAGAAGCAGCATTAAATTTCAGCTGAGCAACTGAAAGGTGATGAAGGCAGGATCAAGTAATCCTTTTTTCTGTTCTACATGTGAAAACACAGCAAAGGTACTGTAAGGATCAAGATGAATCACAACGGTTGTGGATACTCTTTAAGGAACGCCATGTATGTATGGGCCGTCATCCTGATATTATGAAACCTCTTTTAGAACTGTTGCAATTCTGATATGTACTGTTAGGTACTGAGTTAATAGAGTGGGACAGAGTACTGGTGACAGATACTGCTTCCCATGGGAAATATTAATACTGTCACAGTTGACAGTACTGAACAAGCACAGCATTACTAGGCCCCACACTAAAATTAAGTACACAGTTTTTCCACACCAATCTTACTATACACACTAAAGTTTGGACTGGTGTTTGCATACTAGATAGGGGTACAGGTTGTAGACGTGTTGATCTAAGGACATAGGCAGACAAGGCTCTTTAGGTAAACCTGGTATCTTTTATTAGGCCAAGTAAAATGCTTGGAAAAATTCTTCTTCACAAGCTTTTGGGTACAAACACACTTCTGCAGGCTGAGGAAGTCTGCAGTTGTTCTGTGCTCTTCCTGGATGGAATAAATAGAAGCCAGAGCCAGTATATGAGAATGCCAGTCAGTAAAAATCCAAATTGAGGCGTTCAATGGGTGGGAAACAGGTGTGTGCGTAAGGGGGAGGGAGTATTTAGACCTGATGATAAGATATAGCTGGTAAATAGTAGAGGCATATTTAGTCCATGATGTTTTGTACCCAGTAAGTTGATGGAGTGGAGTTCATAGGCTCATCTGCAAAAGGTGTTTTGTAAATTCCTTTTGAGGATTACAATGAGAGATTGGAGAGGGAGTGGTTTTCTTGTGAGAAATGTGCCTGCACAGGTAATTGGATATTCTTGTCTTTGACAGATTTTTGGTGTGCATTCATTCTGATACGCAGCTGTTGTTTGGTTTCTCTTACATATTTTCCATCAGGGCATTTACTGCACTGGATGAGATATATTACATTTCTGGAGGTGCAACTGTAAGATCCAGGAATGTTGATGGTTCTGTTGTGGAGAGTAGTTATTGTGGGTGGTATGGATATGTTGGCAGGTTTTACATATGGAAACTTCACAACATGGAAAAGAAAGAAGCCAAACTCAACAGTGACATATATTTTCTAAGCCTATGCAGGAAACACAACATCATTCCCAGAGGACTAAACATTTACAATCCTCTGACTGCTACACACAACTCCAAATATGCTTCACAACTATGCAGGAGAATTTCAGAGAAACTCAGAAATCATCTTCTTCACCTAACCTACTTCAAAAGAGTTCAACTCAAGAAGGAAATCACCACATGCTACAACAACTTAAAAGAGAAAAATCCAGACATCTTCCCAAACATTATACCATGTGTACAAAGAGACTACCAACAATTTTCTACAACATCCATCCAACATAAAAAAAGAAATGGAACCAAATACTCC
>NW_017728993.1:12645557-12646573 GCF_001723915.1 Gavialis gangeticus | reverse complement strand
TACCATGTGTACAAAGAGACTACCAACAATTTTCTACAACATCCATCCAACATAAAAAAAGAAATGGAACCAAATACTCCAGGCACAACTTTCCCAACCACAAAACAACCATCATTACACCGTCTGTCCCCCTGTCCTGGCCCCCCGACTACCCCCTCTCCCCCCACACCTCAATTTGGATTTTTACTGATTGGCATTCTCGAGTGTGTGGTGGAAAAATAGCTACAATGCACTCAGTTCTCTTGTATGGGTCCTATAGGTTTCAGAGGACTTAAACCTTCAAGGCCAACATATAATACCCATGGATGTTCAAAATATGTCAAAATCTCCTAAAAGAGGAGTGACAGACTTAACTGTGTTCAGGAGGCTGATTCTTTAATGAACATTCAGATACATGGTCTTTCTGTCTTAGTGTCCAAAGGGTGCCTGAAGGTTTTTCATTTTATGGGGGTAAATTGGGTCTTTCTAAGGGACAACCAAAATTTAAATCCTATGGTAACTCTAATCTCTAGGGTAAATTACACCAAATTAGGGGCACCTTCACTTCCATTCTTCTTTACCTACCCTCTAGTGACCATAGAAACAAGAGTACAGTAGCCCCTTGCCCCATGGCCATTCCATTACATCAAGGCCTGGAAGGAGGATCTGCACAGAGCTGCTATGCTAATTCTTTAACCCCTGTGTTGAGTAAATATCTAGCTTATGTGAGTGATGCTCGCAGGAGTTGCAGCCCATCTTGCAGTATCTTTATGCTGCTAGAATGTCATAAAACAGCATTAGCGTAATTTAGAATCGGGCCCATGATTGTTATTAAGAGGAATTTATATAACCATTTCTCTGCTGCAACCATGTTAGAAGAGTAAATCTAGACCTGGGCAGCATCCTCTTTAGAGAGGCGAGCCAAGATTTTTTTTCTGCAAGTCCTAGAATTTGCAGGCTGTTTTTCTGGGATGCTGTTCATCAAAAATGCAGTCCTTTATGCCTGAAGAAGGGTACTTGTGCCTGAAAGCTTGCAA